>NC_134458.1:89264384-89906259 GCF_047948215.1 Lycorma delicatula | reverse complement strand
TAATGTAATTGAATGATTTTATTATAAATTATAAAAAATATTAAAATTTTCGATAATGAAATCATTAGTTACAGTCGATACAGTGTTATTATTTCTAATCGATTATTATAGTTTTCAAGCTGCTAACTCGGCTTTCAATTAAGCTAAGTTAGATTTAGTGGGCTTAATAACTAAAAATGAAAAAAACTAACTTATACAATCCATTTTTGTTTACTAGCTGAAATATTGAACACCTAATACTAAACACTTTCGTTTGTATATTGTGGCCTTACAAATTCAAAGAAATATATTGTAATTGCAGATCGGTGTGCATTAAATATAGTTAGATCGATTTTGTAATTCGTTGTCCGACAGATTGCGTAATTTGTTACATGGTATTACAGATTTTGTCCTAAACATGATGTTCTGTTATTTTGCCATGACGGTTTTCAGCACTGTCGCAATATAAACTAGAATTAAGAGAATTATTTATCTAGTTATTGCTTAAGGATGGTTTAACGGGAAATCCTGATATACATTTTCATCGATTTCAAAGTTAGTATTCATCGGGTTTTATCGAGTATTCATCTTAAGAATATTTACAGAATTAGAAACTTCATGGTTGTCCTGTTTCACTATTTTAGGAATGTTTCAAAGAAAAGCCTTCATTTTTCCCCATATTGCTGGAGAGAGCCAGAACCGAATTCTAGATTTTATTTCCGATGAAAGGGAAAATATACGACGAAAAAAAATCAGGATTTAATCCATTTTCAGGGGTAATTTAAAAGGGTTTCCCCTTACTGAGTTAAAGCATATTTAATGCTTTGTTTCACCACAGAAAGCGGTACATAATTTTGTTGTTTCACACTCTATCCTAGTTTTTCTTTTGACTGTTAAACACGTAAAGCACCTTTATGTACAAGACACACCGGTGAGACCTGTTTTTTATTGAGAGTACTGGTGTTCACCAGACAGTCATTCCCTGCGGCGAACAGATTGTTAGCGTCACGTGTAGAATACCACGTACATTTCAGTGGGCTTGCGTGCTGATATGAAATCGTTATTTTAACCCGGTGAAAAAGATAACAGCAAACTATCTCATTTTTTACTCTCCCTATTAAGCCTTGCATTCTTGATATTTGTATTCTTGATATTCTTGTGAATGGCAGTATAATTTTGGCGAGTGATCTGTGATTAGGATTAGATCGGCCCTATTACTATTAGGATTATGATATTTGACGTACCATCCAAATGGAAAATCGGACATCTGTTTTCAAGTTTTTGGAGTGATCACACAGAATTTCAAGCTTCTATCACAACAGGCTCAAAATGTATATTATATCGATTAAGGATACGAATTTTATCCCTTTTAAATCTCAACGGGTCGGCTTGAAGATAAACGTAAATAAATAATGATCAGAAAATTTTTTAAATAAATATTCCTAATATATTTCATTGTTTTATATAACGTTGAACGAGATGCATTGGACCTTTTAAAAAATCGAATTGAACCGCGTTTTATTCTATTACGAGCGAGTGAGATAAAAGCTCTCTTTGTAGTGGGAGTTTATTACCTGAAAAGAATATCCCTGACAGGTTTCAATTTTTAACCTCTTCCGGTCTTGTCATTCAGTTTTAATTTAACTTCTTCATTGTTGATTAAAATAGATTTTTCTTTCGTTCCTAATGGCATCCTGAGGAATAACTTTCCTAAATTTAATTTTCCTTCTATTAAAAAAAAATTAAAAAGATTATAAAAATAAAACAATAGTTATGAGTGAAAGTGTGTGGATTTTTCTGTTTTTATTTTATATGGTTAGCCAGTAATTACGCATATACTAGTCTATAAAAAAAATGTATCAGATATTTTTTACGAATTGTAGAAGATTCAAAAAGTAATTTAATCATAATGATAAGCAACGGAACTATACTATAACTATACTACTTATTAAAATGGTGTAAAAAAAATTAATATTGAAAAAGGAATGCTATAGGATTTTGATATGAAAATCTTCCAGTGCTGAAATAAAATTTAATCTGAGGATTTAATACATAATTGATCTGTATGTGAATGAAAAACACGATGATTTTTTTTTGTGGACATCTTAATTGAAATGGTATTTTTATTATTGTCATTATTAAAAGAAAAATTGTAATATATAATTAAAATTATTGTTTTGCAAAAAGAAATACGAATTTTCTACAAAGAATGTAACTTTAGAAAATAATTTTTCATAATCGGTCTATCATACTAGAAGTAGAACTTCGTTTCTAATAAGTTTTAAAAAGTTTTTAAATAATTTTTTCTGTGTATCAGGCTGTGGAAAGTAAATTAAATTTTTTTTCACGTTACTCTAATGAAGAAAAAAATGAAACTCATTAGATTAAAGTTCGATTTCTATTACAGTAACAAAATTACAGTTAGTAATTTATCTGTTACAAGTAACGCATTACGATCTAAACACCATTTAATAATAATAGTAAAATCAGTATCTAAGAAATAATTGGAAGTAATAATAAAATTTAAAATCGATCTTATATGTCAGTTTATTGAAACCACGACGCAATTTATAAATTAATTTTGTTTGCTGGTGGTTGACTCGGAAAATGTGTTATGAGGGAGTGTTTTTAACCGCCATTGGAAAATGCTACTAGAATCCCCGTTCTAATAACCCTACCTTATTTACTTGTTATTTTATCTGAGAGATCAGATGGTTTCTTATGATTGAAAATATTAATATAAAACAGGCTTATGTAAAAAAAAAAAAAACAATTTATATTTATGTATATGATTTTGCTTATTTTACTTCTATTTTTTATTTGAACTGATTAAAATTCGTAAAATATTTAAAAAGTAAATTTTTAATTTTTAGAACAAGCTACTATTTCATTTTACTAATCGGTGTGTAAGTGAGGTTTTGATAACTAAAATTAAAAACTCGTCTCGTATAATGCAGCTTAAATTACAATGGCGTTGGTAAAAATTATAATATATCTTTGGTTAAAATTGAAATTATAAATGATCTTGATCAGCAAATTAAACATAATAAAATTCGGTCGAAGTAGGTGCGTCAGAAGGACAGTTTTTCTGTTTTATTTAACCTCGAAAACTTACCCAAAAACCCAATTTTTTCCCTCTAACTCCGGTTCCTGTGAACCGATTCGGATGAAAATCAATAGAGCTCTATTTTCAGTAGGTTTACATCATCCCGCCAAGTTTCGTCAAAATCGGTTAAAAATTGCGCCTAGTAGAACAAAAAAAGCTGAAAACATATCCAAAAATCCAGTTTTTTAGTTCTAAATTCGGTTCCTGCCAGCCGATTCGCTTGAAAATCAATAAGGCCTATTCCCGATAGCTTTACATCACTCCAACAAGTTTCGTCAAAATCGATTAAGATTTGCGTACGGTAGAGCGGACGAAAATATTGTATACATACATCATACGTATGTGCGAGAGGTTATCTCTAAAGTAAAGACCGTTTCATTGTAAAAAATATCTATTGTGAAAACTTTATAAATATCTTTTATTTATCTTAAACTACATACCTTATACTACTTTTCTATATAATCGTCACATGAATTAATATATTTATTGTAGCGATACACAAGCTTCGATATACTCTCATCGTATCTTCTACCGCCAGTCCATTTAGCCAGTGATTAACAGCATTTTTAAATTCATCGTCATCCGTGGATTACTTACCACTCAAAAGTTTTTTCAATTTCCCAAACAAATGGTAATCAGAAGGAGCTTAGTCCGGACTATACGGTGGGTGATCGTAAATTTCCCATCCAAATGTTCTCAGTAAATCAAGTGTCGGACCCGCAACATGTGGACGTGCATCATCGTGCAGCAGGAAGACGCCGTCGATCAGCCGCCCACGTCGCCGATTTTGAATGGAGCGCCGTAACTTACGTAGAGTTTTTCAGTAGGCTTCTGCATTTATAGTCGTTCCACGCGGTATGAAATCAATCAGCAGTATGCCAAACCGATTCCAAAAAACTTTGGCCATCAGCTTGCGTCCAAATGGCTGTGGGGTGACCTTGGTCAGTCTGGTTGGTGATTGAGGATGACGCCATTCACTTGACTATCGTTTTCTCTCGGCATGTAATTCGAAATCCATTTTTTATCGCCGGTAACAACTAAATTAAGGAACTCATCGTCTTTTACTGTATATCGCATCAATAACTCCAAAGCTGATCCCATTCGGATTTTTTTGTGACGTTCCGTTAAGACGTGCGACACTCGACGTGCACAAACCTTTCTGGCCATGAACAGTGCGACCGATAACAGCTCTTAAAACATCAGGAAAAAGAAGGGACAGGTCGGAAATCGTTGAGCGACGATCTTTTCTGATTTCATCATCGACGCGTTTCAACAAGTCCTCCGTGATTATCGAGGGCCTCCCCGACCGTTCTTCATCATGCACATTAATTTTGTTATTTCTAAACCTTTCATACAATTTTCGGACGTTTCTTTCATTCATTACATTATCACTGTACACAGCAACCAGCTGCCTATGATTTTCAGCCGGCTTAACGTTTTGATTTAAAAGACGTATGACTCCATGTATTTCACAGTCGGCGGCAACATCGATTTTCCTATTCATTTCGTAACGTAATAAATCGCACGTAATCAAAGATACTATAAGGGACAACTTAACAGCCAACAATGCAGTGTGTACATTACTAGCGTGGTCATGAACGACACCGGTTCGTCAACCTTAAGGAGAGAAATTTCCCAGCGGTTTTTATTTTAGTGATATTCCTCGTATAAAAAACATGACCGGGCGCATTTGCGATTTCTAGATTTTTTTTGAAATCCGCTAAAAATTATAATATTGTTAAAAATGAAAAAGAAAGCAAATATTTAGCGACGTAATTTCATATACGATTAGTATTTTTATTTTCAGTGAAAAAAATTTATTTCTTATATCCTCAATGCAAATTTTCTTGTAATTAGGATAAATTTACTCATTTAAGGCGGTACACACGAATCGTATCTCGTGTTTAACCCGATTATACACTTTTTGTTCGTGCAGAATTGTAAAGGAACACAGATATTACTCCAAGAGTTTTTACAAAGGCACCGTAGTTAATACATTACTTAAGTGAAAAACACGTATTCACCGTAATAAGTAACCATTTAGTCGGTTTTTATGTAATCCATTTAGGAGAATAGTTTTTTAATTCAGGCCATTATGTCTGTCGGATCACATAGCGCATCTTGAAACATAAAATAGTGTTTTTAAAAATTACAAATCTTTCTGCCGATCACGAACAAATCTTTAATACTGCATCTAGCTTCTACTACACTAATTTTTGTACTTTTATTTTTCAAAATCTAAACTTCTAATTGAAATAGAAAATCTGTTTTACACAACGGTTGAGGTTTTAAAAACGATGAACAAAGCACATAACTTTATATAGCAAACTAACGAAACGTACGATGATCAACAAAGGAATAGAAAAGTGAAAAACTAGGCAGCAGTGATTGCACTACACACTACGTAGGAAAAACTGGACGTAAACTCCTTCACTGGTCTTAGGAACATCTACTGGCGCTAAGCACAATAGAAAATTATTCTTTAACAGATAGTGGTAAATTTTTAACACAGCGTATAAAAACCATGCTCTCAATGTACTTGAACGATACGAATTTTACAAATACTCAAAATTTAACAAATAAGTAACACATTAAATAAATCAAATAAATTATCGGTTACATATTAAAGTTACTTCCTAATTTTTTAGTACTAGTGTCATTTATAATAATAATAAACTCGAAATTTGATTGAGATGTTACTGACAAATTGCTTCGAAAGGGATTTTCAAAATCAAGTTTTATTAATCTGGAAGTGTAGTGTTTATAATTAAATTACATAGAATACGACTTTAAAGCGTATCCTTTATCCGTAACGTGAAAAAAAAATGTGTAATGTTTTTTGTCATTCACCATTTGATAATAAAGATATGAATAAAAAAACTTCTATTATTATAAAAACACTAGTTTCCTCTAAACAGAGTTTTCGTTATTTTTAATTTTTAAGCTTGCATTAATCAAGTTGCTATTTCGGCAAATAAATTCTATTGATTATTTTCAGAAAAGTAAAAAAAAATTAATGATTTAATTTCTTTATTTCATAATTTTTTATTGATTTAATTATCATTGAATGAAAGCTTGATGTATATATAATAATAGTTTAAGAAAATTTATCAAGGATGCAAATGGGTGAAGCATTCTCAAGTCTACTGTTTTGTTTGTGGGTTTAATGAACATTTATATAACAGTGATGAATTGTGGTACGAATAATATAATTTAATGAGAATCGAAGCGAAGCCGTATTTATTTAACTGGTACGTATAAATTTATTACGTTAAAATTTATTTACAATGCTATATAAACTCATAATGGTTATATTTTGTAAGAACCCTGTTATTTTATAAGTAGATTAAAATATTTGTTTGTGAAATTTACTGTAAAATAGATTATTATATTTGTTTTACTTACAATTGTTTGAAAAATTATTAAAATGAAAACAGTAAATGAAAAAATAATTTTTTACCGATTACCCAAAACGACGAAGAAATACGGTTCTTAAAATAAATCTTATTTATAAAGTTGGATTTCAGTTTTATAATTTTCGGAGGATTTTATTCAGGTAAATTAAAAAAAAAAAAAATAGGGAAAAATAATAAAAAATCTAATTACAAAAATCTGCAATGAATTTTATTGGGATCGTAAATTAAACTTTCAATTTTAAAAAGAAATAATGTTTAAGGTAAAAATATAAAAGTTTCCGTTTAATATTATGAAATCGGCATTGCGTAAAATATTAAAACAATATTATTTAAATACAACAATCTATTTGCATTATTTATTGTAAAGCAGCTTTTAATTTATGTTGCTAAAATAAAAGCTACACGTAATTTAGTGTGTTACTACTAGACAAGAAAAATAATATTAAAATAATGCGATACGCTATCTTACTAGCCTACTACTCTCGAATTTGTTAACAACCATTCTTGTAGCTTACTGCGCTAGCCAGTAAAAGAATCCTTTTTTTTTTTTTTACTACAACTGTATAAATAATCAAATAAACGACCTAAGTACAGCTGATATTCTTCCTTACAATTGATACCACAGTCTGTTACGACAAGGACTAGCAGTTATAAAGTAATCATAATTTTCAGAGAAAATGCCTCTAATTGATGTCTCTTCTAAATAAAATTATTTTTATGCAACACAGCCATAATAAACGCTGAGAAAGGTAGTGTAAAGCGGGACATTTGTTTAATCCTTGTATGATTTATAATTTGTTTCAAAAAGAAATAAAAAAATATGATATCGCGGTATTACGTTTGAAATAATAATAACAATTTTTTTTTGTGGTGGGAGGGAGTTGGAAATGCATTTACGCACGTAATGTCGGGCTCCCACTGATGGTATTATCCAGTCAGAATTAACAGACTACCGACTGAAACCACCCCCTTTCTACCAGGATTCGACCCGGAATTGTTTAACACATTACCTCAGACCTAGTCCTCCTATATTAGCCTGAGAAGGCTGCTAACTAATTTTCAGGACTGTCCAGGTCACCCTTCTTGGTCCTTAGGATGCTGCCGACGAATCGGGCCACACTGTCTCAGCTGCTCAGGTTACGGAGCATCATCGCAACCACGTTGTGGGGGCACAGTGTTCCGAGATCCACCTCTAGTGTCCCTCGATCTGCCGCTCACCGAGCACATTTGAAAAAGGTGACGACTTACCGTTTGGAGCTGTAGCTTGTGAAAGTGTGAAAATGTTACTATTAAGTTTATTGACCTGTGAATTGGGCACGTGTTCGAAACCGGTCTAGTTGCTGAACAATGCCGATCTCCCCGGCTACAGTAACAATAGGACCGCTGCGTTGCCATTGTACCGCTATAACTCTGGAATGCTAAGTCGTACAAGAAAATTGATTAAATAAAAGTTGTGTGATTTTTTAAGATTAACAACTTTTACAAGTGCAATACAGATGAAAAACAATTTTTTCCGGTGAAAAAACCGAAAAAACACGTTTTTTACAACTTCAGCGGCACCTAGTATTTCAATTTCAAATTATACGGAATAACTTCAAAAACATTAATTGTAGAGGAGAATGTTTTCTATATTTTTGGTTTGAAAAATTTTTCTCTAAAATGCATAGATTCAGAGAAAAACGCATTTCAAAAACGTTTTGAGTTTTTCAAAAATCTATGGGAAGGGTGATGTTACAAATCTGGAGTTAAGCTTCCCTCATCACCCCTAACGCATGAACAAAAGATCAATCGGTAGGTAAGGATTTTCAAATACAGTCTATTTTGATGACAAATTGCCTGTACTATGTGCTCGGCGTCGTCCGGTACACCGGAGCAATAGAGGCAGGCGGGCGACGGCGCTTTCCCTATTACATGGAGATAAGCGCGGAAGTAACCGTGACCCGTTAAAAACTGGGTCACGTAGTACTCTACCTCTCCATGTCGCCGCTCCGTCCACGGTCTGACCAGAGGGATACGCCTTGCGGTCTATCGTTCTCTGGTTTCGTGGTCCCAGGTCTCTTGCGAGTCCGTTCCTCCTTGCCGATGGTCTCCCGGTCTTCGCCTCCTGTAGGGGTCTCCCTTGTCGAAAAAGGAATGGGTATGACGCCGGCGACCACCAGTACGGCTGGCTCGGGAACCGTCCGAAAAATAAAACAATAACAAAACAAGAAGCATGTATCTTGTTTCTTTGAATAAACTTGATCGTTTAAAGACAAAAAGGCTACAAAAATTTATCGTCTACTTACTTTTTAAAATTTTAACAATGCAGTAAATTCTGAAAATAATGGACAAACGGGTCGATTACAATGTAAAAAAAATATCTTTTTGGTATTAGTATAACTATATGTTAAAATTTAATTCGGTGTAATATTAACGGTATAATTAATTTATAAAACTTTATTTATGTACCACTTGTTTTTTAATAACCATAAAAAAATTGAATTTTTTACAGTTATCACATTAATTATTCGAGAAATTGAAATATAATATATCCGAGGCACTATCCAGGGACAGAATATAAAAGTATTAAAAATCGTTGATGATATTGTGGGTTTTGATGTACTATTTATTACTTGTATTGTCATCCGTAAATAATAATAAAATTGTACCGTAATACCGTCCCTCTATTTTAATAATATCGAAATAGTGTATTGTATGCAAGAATATTACAAGCGATGAATAGAATGAATTCATTACTGCGGGAAAAATTCAACTTAAATGTAAACAAGAATAAAACAAAAGTGATGAAATGTGACATAACGGAAGATAATGAGGCGTTAAATATTAAGGGACCAGAATACGCTACATCACCCACCGGGTTGGTCTAGTGGTTAATGCGTCTTCCCAAATCAGCTGATTTGGAAGTCGAGAGTTACAGCCTTCAAGTCCTAGTAAAGCCAGTTATTTTTACATGGATTTGAATACTAGATCGTGGATACCGGTGTTCTTTGGTGATTGGGTTTCAATTAACCACACATCTCAGGAATGGTCGAACTGAGACTGTACAAGACTACACTTAATTTACACTCATACATATCATCCTTATTCAACCTCTGAAGAATAGTCTAAACGGTAGTTACCGGAGGCTAAACAGGAAAGAAAGAAGAACACGCTACATCAGAAGTTTCCGAATATTGTATCTCAGGTATTAGAATTATAAAAGATGGATCAAATTAAAAGAAATATCAAAAGGAGACAGAAAAGCACGGAAAATTTTTGTAGAACGAAAAAATTTGTCTGGATCAAAATAGACTTAACAAAGAAATTCTTAAAAATAAGAATTTATATCTACTGCAAAGTCTTATAATATCGAAATAAGAACCGTAAGGAATCAAGAGAAACTAAGTATAAAGTCTTCTGAAAAATGTGATTGTACAATTTAAAGTTATTTGGATCGTTCTAGTAATAAACGAAGCGGTTTTAAGAGGAATCTTATAAAGAGAAATCAATGGAAAAACCTTGTAAAGAGAAAAACATGGCGGGTAGGTAATATTATGGAATCCAGGGACAGTTGATTTAGTTCCAGAACTGTAGAAGGTCAGTAAAATCAATAAAGAAAGATCAAGGTTTATATATGAATCAGATAATTTAGGATATAGAACGTAAGAGGTATTTTGAGTTTAAGAACTAGCATAAATAGAAATAAATGATGAAGTCCATCAGCCAATTCGGTTGAATGATAGAATAAATTACAGCTCTTCATTTTATTCTTTACTGTTCAATTTTCTATGGTTTGCGAAAAAGTTGTGTTTCAAAATGAATACCGAGGTTTTAAAGCTATATAATATTTCTCAAGTTTCATGTAAATTATTAATTATACATGAAATAAAAGATCAACTCAAACAGTTTTAGCTGTGCTCAAACTGTTTCCTGTACCTTCCGTTTGAAAGCGCTACTAGCAAAGATGGCGACTCCCATCAGAAAGCGTTTTGTGTTTTGCAATTTACTAAGTGTGAATCTGTAATTACCTGATAGGTCGCCGGGGACCAGATGACAGGTCTTGTTTCCCATAGCCTCCATGTTCGCCCGACCTGATCCCGTGCAATTTTTTTCTTTGGGGGTTTATAAAGGATCAAGTGTATGTGCCACTATTACTATACCTAATCGACTTGAGAATAGGATTGAAACAGCTATCGCATCGATTATTCCAACTTGCTGTTTAAAGTTTAGGATGAACTGTCCTATCGTCTGGATGTGTGCCTTGTGACGATTGGTGCTCACATTGAAGAATTGCAGAAAAAACCGTTTGATCTGTTCTTTAATTTCATGTATAATTTATCAACGTAAGTAAAACTTAATAAATATTACATAACTTCAAAACGCCGATATTCAGTTTGAAATACACGAAACTTTGAATATTATTTATTTGTTTAAATAATCAATAAACACAGGGTAGATGATTTTTCATTAACAAAAAACTGTTGTGTCGTTATTTTTATTTTAGAATAGGAGATTTTCACTAAAATGAAACGAATAAGTCTGATTTTGATCTCATAATCCGATTTTTATTGTTCTTTCATTGCTGCATTCTCTTTATCCTCATGTTATTTTCTTCTGTTTATTCTATTTCTACAGGATATACACAAGTTATACAATCGGTTTTCTTTCATATAAAGTTAACTTTTATAATCATTTTCCAAATCCTTTTTTCCTCTTTTTATAGAGAAGTTAATTCTTTTTAATGAATTTTTTTACGGTAGCAATATTACCAAAATTTCATCTTATTACATTACGTATTTTTGTAATAACTACAGATTCTCTGAGATTATATATTTCTTTCTACTTCATTATTAATTTATGGGCCAAATGTAATTTTTTGAAGCCTATAATTAAACTCACTATTTTGTAAATAATACATATTATTTTATGATTTTTCACCGATATTATTTTTTGATTCTTAATACAGTAAAAACTACTCAATTTATAAATGAAAAAAAAAGAAGTTAAATACGGTTTTTCGTTCGTGTTTTACTTATATTAAAAAGAATTTGTAAAAATATTCATATGGTTAAATACAAAGAATTTGACTTATATGATATCTCATATTTCTCATTATTACACTTCTTTGAGGAGTAGAAAGCGAGGAATGCGCCTACAAAGAAATGTATTCCATTATAAGAAATGGATTTGATGGATGACATATTTTGCGTTATGAATAAAACAGTTTTCACGGATCATCTTTATATACTTAACTGAAAATTAAATATTTTCCTTATATATATATATATATATATATATATATATAAAGAAAAAATGGTATTTGGAATGTATATCTAACAGTAAATCGTTAGGTACTGTAAATAAACCGTTACAATCATTAAAAAAAATGTTAGCTCACAATCAATAAAATATTGGGTTATGTTAGATATTTTCCCGACACAGCTGACATTAGGTTTTTACATCTTCTAACTTTATGGTTTTTTTCATTTCGTATCATTGGAATTTTAGTATTATATTTGCTAAGAAATTAATACTATATGATGATCTAAAAGTTAACAGTTTTTTAGGGAGCATTATTATTTTGTTATATTTATACGAATGCGTGTTAAAAAAAATTGGTTGCTAGAAACTAGGAACTCTTATTGCCCTTTCAGCTGAATTTACAGTATCACTTGTTAATGTAACCACCTGTATAATCTCACCATCTGCCAAAAGCGACCGATTTTTTTTGGTCCTGTCTGTAAAGATTGGGTATTTTATATGTACTTTTGTTAGTAGACGTTTCTTTTATTCATTAGTTGTTACACTGATTATTTATTGTATTAATTTATTAATTCATTAGTAACTACACGGTAGCATCCCCCTTACGGACAATTTTTGTTTATCTTCTATTTTTCAGTTGTTCCTTTTATTTTTCTGTAAAAGCATGTACAAAGCCTACACACTTTAGCAAAATAGTCTTTAGCCAAAACTTAGTTATCTTAATGTACATAAGTAGATCTCATGAAAAAGACAATTTTAATTAAAAGATGACACTTAAGTCAGTTTACGCTCAATATCAATATGTTTATCGTAGAAGCAACATCGTTGAGCGTATTAATGCTTCATACCAACACTTTTTAAAAAACTAAAATGCGAATATTCCCTCACTGCTTTCTTGTATACAGCAATCCATTCTCTACTTCGTCGATTAAATTTACTTCCCAGATCACGGTGACTGAAGGAAATGTTAATAAATACCTCATTAAAACTAATAATAATAGTTGTATGTTGCGCTTTATGTTTTATATAATTACAGCTGTTTAAAAAAAAGGTCCTAGGTATTCGAGTGAGGTGGTAGACTAGAGTAGAAAAGGAGGATTCATAAGAACTTTTGTCCTGTAGTGTGCGCTTTCTAACGCTTAATTTTAAGGAAGCAAATAAAACTTGTCTCTGAACTTTCTGCGATGGCTGGCATGAGGTTCAGACTAAAGATAGTTTTGTCGCGCTAATGTGCGCTCTCTCATTTAGTTCCACAGTACGAACAGATTTCCTAGTCTGTCTTAACACTGTTTAATCCGTAGCGTACGCTAGGCCAAACGGCTCTAAGAAACATCTCCGTTTAATAATAGTGCGTACTGTAAATTTTCTGTATTCTAATGTCACCACTTTTCTTTCATTACCTCCAAAAGTTGTCGGTATAGCTTCTAATCTACTTTTGGAAATATTCACTGATGCGTTAATTTCACACAAAGTGAAAACTGCCCTATATATATATTTAATTTTTTCTAAGCATTTCTTTGAAGAGGTTTATTAATTATTACATATAAAGCAAAATTTTCATAATCATCATAAACCCAGTAGAAATATTTTTACATCAAAATTTTCAAAGTATAGCATATCACTTCTTTATTTACCATTTATTTGATTTCTTTAAAAATAAACTGAATTCCAGTAAACAAAATGCAAGCTATTGTTACACGATTAAGCTCATCACAGCTGTTACCGTGTTGACAGATTCTGACTAATACTGGCTTTCTTAAACTCAGAATATATTACTATTTTTGTCAAGAAATTAAGCTCATTTTTTTTTTTAGGAATTAAATGAGAAAATGTAGATGATGGGACGTGTATTCAACAGAATGAGTAAAATTTTTTTGATTTTTTTTTTTTTTTTTTTTTTTAAGAGAAAGGGAAATAAGGAGGAAAAATTTCAAATGACTAAATTTTTGTATAATAATGTTGGTGTTTGGTTAATTGTTCATTTTTTACCCGATTGCCTACCTAGTTTTGTTTAATTATATATTTATAAAATTTTATTGACATAGAATGTGTAATCATTCACCTTTCTCTTAAAACAAAATTAAAGAAAACCGTTTAACATAAATCTGTTAAATCTGGCTTTTTAGATCAACATTACAAAACGATGTTAAGAATTTAAAAAAAAATTAATAACGTAATACACTTATGAATTTTTAAATTAAACTGCAGTGACGAATAAATATTGTATTGGACAAACCGGACGAACATTCACCTTACACATGAGGATAAATTCTCGTATTTAAACATTACACTTGCTTTTTATGAAGTCGGTTTAAAAAAAATAAAGTATTTTATCAAAAATAAAACTTTTATTATAAAAAATAAACGTGTCTTATCAAATATTTGAAAAATATTCATTTATTATTAATTATGAGTGTGACATTCATATATTATTGTTATAGAAATGAACAATCAGATTGTTTAATAATATCGTTTTGTTTAAAATAAAATGTCCCGATTTTGAGTTGTTAATTACAATTCAAAGTAAATTATCATTACATACAAGATATAAATACAATATATATATATATTTTTTTTTTTTTCTAAGACTTAATACAAATAATTTTAATATGGCTATACACTCATTATCTTAATAAAAGATAAAAAACCGCATAACCTTCCTGCAAAGACAGATATTAAATTATTAAATAATACTGATAAAGTTTTTGAATTAATTTTTATGAAAATTTATTCTTATTGCACTATTATCAAAGGAATAAATTAATAAAAAGATAAATACAGAATAGTCCTACAATAAAAAAAAAATGTGCAGAAAGATAAAACAATTATAATAATTCAGTTTTGTATAGAAAGATAAAGCAAAAGTAGTAAAAACAAATTTTAAGCGTTAAAAATTACTTTAAGTATTAGCTTAAAAAATAAAAATGCAATGTGTTTGTGTATGTATATGTATATAAAACTATATATATATATATATATATATATATATATATATATATATATATAATAAAAATATATATTTTTTTACATAAAAATATTGCCGTTATTACTTCTTGGTTTAACCAGCAACTATACAAACTTATAAATTAAATACACGTTTCAGAGAATTTTGTATGATGTGTGTATGAATGTTATTGTCACCTGAGAAAGCTTAGAGAATTCTAAGTGAAACGTTATGTAATTAATTTATAAGTTTGTATAGTTGATTGGTTAACCCAAGAAAGTAATAGATTATATTTTTAAGTAAAGAAATATGTCGTTTTTATTATATTAAATTTTATCCAATCAAGAGGAAAATAAACTTAAATAAATTACATCTAAGTTAATATTTATATATATATATATATATATATATATATATATATATGTGTGTGTGTGTGTGTGTTGGGTGCGCGCGCGCAATACAGATCAATTATTTTGTTTGGCCACACTCTTAACGAGTTAATTATCACTTTAAGCGAGTTCGAACGTACTGTATTTGTAATATCATTCTGAGGTAGGGATTGCATTATACTGTTGAAAAGATTTTCTGGAAGTATATTTCCTGCTATTTATAAAGAGAGTCGTAAATCGTATTGTATAAATATGGAACGCAAATTCAAATATGCTGGACGTATGCAAGAGAAATAACAACACGTGTATCGTATTATAATTATATAGTGTTTTGTATTGTAGTGTAAGTATAGCTGGAATAAATTTTCCTTTGTATTCAAAAATTTATTAACATCTATTATTTTATCTATATTAACTTTTTTGTATGATAAATTAATTAAAAAAAGGTAACCAGTCAAAAAAACTTAAAAAATAGTTTCTTTAATACCACGAGAAATTTAATTCTCGTGGAAGTTAAATATTTTTCGTTTATTTAATATTACATTTTTAATTGCTCTTTTGATTTTTTGTGTCTTGAGTTATTCGGAAATGATATTTCATCTTTAATTACAAATAATGTGTCCAGTTTAGTGTTCAGTTTATTTTATTTTTTTTTATAACTGCTGTTTTTACAAAACTGTTCCTTAAAAAATCAAACATCTGGGTGGTTTTTTATCAGTTAAACTATGTGAAAAGACGTGAGAAGTAGGGTTATCAAACCGAACGTAATGTTACTTAAAATACAAAAAACTTTCTTCGTCATTTCTAAACTGAGCGCGCTCATCTTATTGTTTCGTAAATTGTTAAATTGAACGCGGCTTATGATACGGTCATTTTGTTAACGGGGTTACTACTGGTTTGATATAATATCTTCAAAGCTGGGAATACTGCCTATCACAAACTTTTTTAACTTAATTTTTAACGTTAAAAATAATTTAAATTATTGAAATATAATGTGTACAAGAGTATACAAAAAAAAAATCCTTTGTAATCTTGCATAAATTTTGTTTATTTTTATTTTATTTATAACAGTTATTTACTAATGTCAATTTATTTCAGAAAGTACTAAAATCTCGTGTTATTTTTAAGATGTTATATCTTGCATAGTACAAAGGTGTGATGTTATTCGGGTAAGTAACCTTGTCGTAAACTAATCCGATGACAAAGACGCGCTCAGTTTACCGTACAGTCCTATTAAAACCACGCTCAGTTTACTATGTATCCATTAATAAAAATTTTATGGGCGCAACGAGTACTTAACCGATGTGTTTAATAAGTCGTTCAGTATCATTTTTTCATTTCACTTTACAGATCTTCTCACATTTATATAAGGATATGGTATAATCGATGCGATTTATATGTATTATAATTTATAATAGATAGGATATAATACAAGTAGTGCTGATAATTCGTACAGTTATTAGCTTTTTATAATTGCATACATTAGGTGTTAATTTTTGTTGTTATTTAATGTTTTAAATTAGTTATTAAAATTATATCTTTATAAAACTCCTTGTTTTTTTTATCTTTAATGCATTTCGTATTTAAAAATGATGTAAATTAAAATCACGTAAATGTTTATCCAGTTATATGCTGAATTATAATTTCTATTTTTTTTCTACGTAGTTATTAGTTACATTCGGGCCAGAGTCAAAAAATACGTTAAAAAATTAATTTTTCTTCTTTTAAATCATCCGAACTACAAATTTGAGAAATATTTTTTTTCTAATAACTAAAAATAGTAATAACAGTAAAATAATAAGTTGTAATAAAAAAAAAGTAAGTATGATTTATGAAGTTTATTTTTTAATTTACCAAAAAATTCGTCATTAAATGAATAATCTTTTACATTTTATTAATATTCATAAATAATTAATTTAGCGGAATAAATTCGTTACACCGGTTTTTCAAATTACTTTTCTGTTAATATTTGATCTCCGTAAATAAAACTTGTAATTTATTAGGGATTATTAGTATTCAGTTTAATGGATTGATGACGCAGGGGTAGCATTTTAGTTGTTTTTTACGTTTTGTAATGACTTGTGTATAATATAAAGATAGCAGCCCATTTCTAAAAATAAATACACTCCCCGACTTCTATGTTTATAAATGTATGGATGTAGCATACAAAGTACATTTACAGTGACAGCTAGAACATTTAAAACTTCCTTTTCATTGCTGGGTTATATGTAACTCGGTTTTAAGTTTTAATTTAAATTTCACTTGCGTAGTAATTTGTTTAAAGTTGATGGTAAATATAAAAAATAATTACGTAAAAAAAAAAGAAGAATAATACTTAAAAAATTACCGGAGAATTTCTTATTTTTTATTCCACTGTAATAAGTATTTATATTAAATTTAAACCATGAACACCAAACAAACACTATAATTTCAAAACTTGAACGTACCAAGATGAAAAACCGGTTTCAGTGTGTATAATCTTAATAGATACAGCAACTAAGCTCTGAATTTTTTTTCTGACGCAGGAGTTTATTTTTAATCTCTGACAACACTGCACATAGGTGGCTTATATAAGAGATACATTTTAATGACGATGCATAATTGAATTAATAGTTTATAACACGAAGGATTCCAAATACATAATTTTAATTGTTTAAAAAATGTAGAAATTATTTTTAATTAGATGATCAAACCGTTTCATCATTGAATTCAATTTTACCAGTGTGTAGCATATTTTGGAAACCGGCTTTGCCCGATGTAAAAATTATAACTCTTTTATAACAGGTACGATCGCTGTTATTTATTTTATTTCTTGAAAACGGTTATTACAACTTAGATAAATTAATCGGAAAAATAATGAATTTTAAAATACACAGTGTTATATTCCTTTCTCTTGTCGAGTTTAAGAAAGCATTTTGTACGTATTTTGTCATGAAATTTTTGCAGCTAAACCAATTTGAATTTCTATCTAATATAAAAATTTTGTTATTCATGTAAAGCTTTTTTTATTCTACTAGTATTTCCAGAATATTAATTTGAAATACGAAACTGCTTTATAAACTTTCATTTTAAAAATGTAAAGAAAAGCTCCGAAATAAATTTTCATGAAATTTCCTTGTTAGTATCCGAGTCATATTTTTAGTTTCTATTCATAAGGTTAGAAACCTCCCCAGAAATTAGGAAGACCGTACTCATTTTAAATATTTAGGATCGGTTAAAACAGGTTAATTTTCTTAACTCGACATGGGGATTACCGTGTCGAGTAATTTACTAGCTAATTTTAATTTTCTTATCTATTCGGAAAATTGAGAATTAGTAATGACCCATTCAGTTGGACCATTGGGGGCTATTGTATTTAATATACGAATTTATGGGCAATTCTCGAAGTATTAAATTATTTTTTCAATTAAAAAAACCTTCATGTAGCCTGCTCCGGTTTTTATTACAATATCGTTTAGCGGAACTTTTTATTTTGATGCAATATCCGTTTCTTACTGTAATAATTCACTTACAAATCAAAATGTGTGTTAAAGAATTTTTATCCGAGTGGATACAAAAATTTCATACTTATAGAACTATATAAATATTTTGAAATTATCCAGTGGGGCGGTTAGGTTATTATTTTAAACCTCAAATTTTGTTTACTGCCATTTTTAAAATAGCTGAATTTTTATAACAAAATTTATGAGACTCCTCTCAGATCTTTATAATTAAGACATTTTTCTTAATGGAATATCATGATTTTTCAACGCATTTTTACTCTATGTACTCCAGCAGATCCTATAAAATATTTTTACGAAACACACGTAAGGACGGGTGATTGATCTTTTATATGTTGTCAATAGAAAATTATTGTTTTAAAGTTATTTTTGAGTGAAAACACGATATTTTATAAAAATGGAGAAGAAACTGAATTGTATGTAATTAAAAAGAAATTATTGCGAAGAACCTAAGGTATAATGTCATGTTGGCCAAAAACTTAATTTAATTTAGTATCAAATTGCTCTATATTTGTTTTTAGAGGTTGGTTAATTTGTAATTGAAAAAAATATTACATCCTTTTTTAAAAGTATTTTCAAACAAATTTTCAAAATTACAATAAAAAATATAAAGCTGATTTTTTTTTTTTTACAACTGACAAACAAAAGAATTGAGACTTATTCTTATTTTGAAGCAACACTTTTCCAACTAACAACGTGTTTTATTAAAGCTAAAAAAAGGCAAATGAGTATTTGTTTGAAATCTTTAGTAGTGGTGATAAAATCAACTTGATCTTGTAGAATAATATTAAAATATAATAATATTAATTTATCAGATTTTCACAGCGAAAATTCTTACAAAAAGATATCAAGTATTATGTTTAAAAAAAATAAATAAATATATAAAAGCTTTGAAAAGAGCTAAACTACGGTTAACAGTTATATTTCACTCTAATTATGTTAGCTTTAAAGTATGCTTGTGAATAATCTTTGCAGATAATCAGGAACTACATCTGTGATAAGAAGTTAATCCACACGATGAAGGAAATAAAAAGCTATGCGATGATGAAAGAAAGTTTCCTAGATTTCGTGTAGTTATTGTATATTTACAAAAATATTACACGAAATTATTTTGAGCTATCTAGGATCCGCCATATTGAATTCTACTTTATTTTTTTAAATGCCATGGTGGTCATATTACACGTAATTTCAATGTAAATTTAACGGGAAAAACTTTAGTTAAAACCCCGCATCGATAGCTTCATCCATGTTTTAGATATTACTATTAAAATAACCAGATCGAGGTAAAACGGCCGTCCACAACCTCCATTGAAGGTACAATATTTTCGGTAGAAAGGGGGATAATTACACATCAAGTAACACAGAAATTTCATGCTGGAAATTAAAATAAAATGTGCTGGAAAAAAAGAAAATGTAATGAAATATGAAAGTTAATTAAATAATAATAAAAGAGAACGTAATATAACAAAATTCAAACAATTTTCATATGTGTTAAGTCAAATTTAGTGGACGATATAAAGAAAAACCAAAACGATTGCAAAAATTTGAAGAAATTTCATGGAACAAACAAATTTTCTAGTATTAAACGTAGATTTATAAATTAAACAGAGATTTTTATGGAGTTGAACAGTTTATAAGGTTAAACTGCTGACAATAGAAAAAATAAATAGTGATGATTTTTTTTTAGAATTACTGATTAATGTTTTAGATTTGTACAATGGTTTTATTTTTTATTTTACATTTCAGCTTTTTTAAATTACGTTTTACATAAGATTTTTGAAAACTACGTAAGTTGATAAAATTTTGGCAAATTCCCATTTGAAAAAGAAATAGTTTAGTGGGTCACATAAACACGTCCAGGGTTAGTTATTTCAAGAATGGAATGAAAAGTAGAATGTTAAAAACTGTTAAGAAGAATAACATTTAAAATAAAATAAAATAAATAATTATTAAATATATAGAATTCATTAAATATATCAGATGGCGTAGAATCATATTAGTAAACATCATTACTCTCATTAAAAGTAACTCTGATTCTTCTTGTACGTAAAGAGCTTTGTATGGATCACAACTGTAAGAAAGATTAGAATAGATAATGTAAAGCAACAAATTAAAGTAACATTCTGTGTAGGAGACAGTAATCCTAATATACGCTGTTTCCATTCAGTAAGAGAATTTTTATAATAAAAAAAATAAATTTTTATTGAAATAAAAAAAACCACAGCAAAACATTTGAAAATATTTTTAAGAATTTGTTAAATCATTTATTGTATGTAACAAATTAATTTTTTAGGATTATTGAAAATCCTAAAAAAAAACAGTTTTAGATTCTCTTAATTTCTGTGATTTTGTTGTTTTATATTTTATTCATCGACATCTGTGTTTTATCAAATTTTAATTATTAGGAATGAATGTTTAATATTTTTCATTATAAATTTTATTGTACTTTAAAATTAATTTTTATGATTATGAAATGAATTTTTGTTTAGTGATTTCACTTATTTATTTCTTAATCAAATTTTGAGCGTTGTTGTGATTTATAATCTAGAAATTATGAAATTTTTAAGGTCGATACGCATGTATAGTGTTAAAACTTATTTTCGACACTAGTGTCATCATCGGTACAAAATATTAAAAGGTTTTGAATAACAGTTAAAAATAGAAACCTATATGTTATTATGTTAAATAGTTAAATTTACTTCCCTGATAAAAACTAGTTAATTCCGGATATTTTAATCATCATGTAATCCTAATATTATTAGATAAGATAACTTATTTGTTATCATTATTTATATCTAAATATAGCCTACAGTTGAACAATATTATACAATCTTCATAAGAGAGTGGTGAGGTTTGTGTAATTCAGATCAAGGCCAACCGGGTTGGTCTAGTGGTGAACTCGTCTTCTCAAATCAGCTGATTTGGAATTCGAGAGTTCCAGCGTTCAAGTCCTAGTAAAGCCAGTTGTTTTTACACGGATTTGAATACTAGATCGTGGATACCGGTGTTCTTTGGTGGTTGGGTTTCAATTAACCACACATCTCAGGAATGGTTGAACTGAGAATGTACAAGACTACACTTCATTTACACTCGTACATATCATCCTCATTCATCCCCTGAAGAATTATCTAAACGGTAGTTACCGGAGGCTAAACAGGAAAGAAAGAAGATCAAGGCAGTAAAATCCATCGGGTTAGTCTAGTGATGAACGCGTCTTCGTAAATCAGCTGATTTCGAAGTTCAGCTGATAACAGCAGTTCAAACCACCACACCAGTTTTTGTATCGTTGCTGAGTCTTGTTTAGTTCGTTACTATGTTCACTATTCAAGTAAAAGCAAAGTGTATTTGGAGCAGGCTGAATTAAAGTCCGCAATTTTAGTTCAACGTGTATTTTTACGTGAATGTGGAAAAGAGCCACCGCATGAAAATAATGTACGTCGTCGGTTGAAACATTTCGAAGAAACTGAATCTGTTCTCAAGGAAAATCAACCGGCAGACCGCCAGTATCAGTCGAAACTGTTGAACGAATTAAACAATCCGTAATCAGAAGTCCTAACAAATCCATCTTTCATCGAAGCCTCGAGTTAGATATTCCGAAAACAACAATTCACAAAGTTTTACACAAAAATTGATATTACACGTATATAAAATCCAGCTACTGCAGGAATTGAAATCGGATGATGGAGAAAAAAAGTTTCGATTTCGCTGTAGAAAGTTTCCACAAAATGAATGAAAACGAATAATTTTTAGACATCATTTTTGAAGCTACATTCCATATTAATGGATATATTAACAAACACAGTTGACGAATATGGGGACTGTAACCCACATGCAATTTTTGAGAAATGATACGACGCGCCTAAAGTTAATATTTGATGTGATGTGACGAAAAATCGTGTAATCCTGTCTTTTTTCTGCGCTGAAAAAACTATTAATAGTAAGAAATATTTATCTCGATTTGTTAAATAATTACTCCTTTCCTCGACCGGATGAGTTCGAAAACATACAACGAATTAATTTCCAACAAAATGGTGCACTCCCGCACTTTAATGCATTCGTCAGCCAGGTTTTGAACGGAAAATTTTGACATCAATGTATAGGCCGGCATCGACCTACACCCTGGTCTCGAAGAAGTCCAGACATGGTACCTTGCGATTTTTTCTTGTGGTGGTATATAAAAAAACATTGTTTTCGCAAAAAATACGCGACGTATGTTACTTAAAGGAAAGGGTTAATGAAGCAATTGTAACCATAACAAAAGATATGTTAATTAGAGTACGGGTAAAAACTGAGTATTGATTGGATATTTACCGAGCGACTAATAGTGCACATATTGATATTTATTATGTAAAAAAACTGTTTGAAATGACAAATTCGAAAAATAAACATCAACTGTGTATATTTGTTTTCTTCATTTAATCCATGTTCAAACCTCCACCACCGTATTATTAAGATATTAATTTATTTATTACTTTTTCTAAATTTTATTTTTTAATATAAAATATTTTTCGAAACTGTTCGTATATTTACGTATTTCTCTACGCGTTTTAATATTTTCCCAAAATAATGTTGAAGATTATGTATATGAATTTTCACGTGTTTAATTAGAACTTATCGTAGGAGCTTTGGTTAAAAGATTAATTTGATCAGTTGCCTTGAGCCTTCAAGAGTCCAAGGAAGAAAGTACATATATGATATATAATATTTGGCGAGGGGCTTTCCACCGCACTTGTAACCGCAGCTGAGAAAACACACAAGACGCTCAACGGGTGCACAATTTATTAACATTATATCAAAGCAACATTGTGGTTGGGATAAAGTGGGTAAAGGGAGGCTTATTATATTAGGGTTGTATTTTACGTACATTTAGTCACTGTACAAACATGTAATCCGTGGATAATTCACTTTTCACCTTTTGAAATAATAATTTTACTAAACAAGTTAAGTTAACAGAAGTTTTAAGCGGGCATAAGTACAACCCTTATTAAAAAATAATAATTTTTAAACTAACGATTTAAGAGATAAGAGTATTTAATGTAAAGCGACGTTAATTTATCCGGAAATATACGGAAAAATATCCTTTATTTTAATCGTTCAAAAGCAAGGAGTTAATACTTTTATCTCGCTTCACATAAAAACTTATTGATTTTTACGTAAAATTTATCAGAAATGTTTACACTAGTGCAATTTCAGTTTTAGATAAATTTCATAAGAAAGTTACCTATTGTAATGGTGCCACGATTCGACTTCCGGAAAATTTCGACATATCATTGCGTTTCACACCCCCCTGACTCCAAAACCAGCGTCAGTTAAAAAAAAAAAATATATATATATTTCACTTTCTTGTGGACGCGATAACTGCTGTAATTTTGCGCCAATCACTTTCAAATTAATACATAAAATATAATGACCAAAAATCTCGGTCGTGTTTGTTAATGAGCAAAATTGGGTCATGGGGGAGAAAAGGGGGGCTTGTTTTGAAAAAAACAAAATATTGCTATAACTTTCTTATTAAGTAAAATATCGAATTCGTTTAAATTTCCTAGTATTCTTTGGATAAGGACATAAAACTTATCTAAGTAAAGTTATTTGATATCACCAACCTGGGTTACTGGCCCAGGGGGTGGAAAAAATGGTATTTTGAAGACAAAAAAAATCATACCTTCCTTATAGGCACAGTATCGAATCGCTTTAAAGTTGTCGTCAATCCTCTAAACATTACCTAAAATTTTTTTCTCAAATAATTTTTGATATGACCAATTCTTACGGGAAGGGATGACCAAAATATTGCTGGAATCGTAAGAAGATGTCGTGTGCTAGACATGTGAAATTTTTTTCACGTGCAACCTTCCTTTTTAATTTTTATGCCGCCAATGCCTCATATGTAGACATTCTTTGTGCCATTTTCGAATTCATCTTGGGCCAGTACGGAGATATTAATCAAAATACAGGCTAACACATTTACGTACCGGAAATTTCTATAACGGTTTTTGTGCTTTTTGGACTAAGAAAGTCTTGAAACGTCGACATTTAGAAAAATCACGATAATAAATATTTTGGCCAATCGTTATATTTTCCCTTTATGGTTATGCTGCTGCAGTATCAATAAATTTATAACTGTATAACTGGAAAAGTAAGAAAAGATCTTAGAGTTGATTTTTTAAAAATACAAAAAAAAAACAGTTTCTGTTTTACCGATAGCAGGATATTTTTTAATACGATTTTTAGATTTATTAAAAATTCAATCGGTTTAATGTCATACGTTTCTATTCTTTGCTAATATTTATTTTAATTCCATTATTTTTTTATCGTAAGTTATCGTTTTTATTTATTTTAATTTTTACTTCCTCTACAGTTCTTTATCACCATTTATCTCTATTAAAAAATTATTTAATCCTGGATGTCTTATTGCATGATCAGATATATCCTAGTTTGTCTGCGTTTGTGCTTTTACAACTTCCATTACTCTTAGTCGTGTTAATATATATCCTAGTTCTTCATCCGATCAGAATTCGGTTCAGGTTTTTTTTTTTGCTGATTTATATTCGGAGTTCTTTATTTTGTACTACACATATAATTTTCAAATTTGTTTAATGTATTTTAATCTTTCCATTTCTCAACAGTTTTATTATTATAAACCTTCTGGTTCAAAATTAATTATTTTTTATAGGCTAACAATCAACGGTTTAAACATTTTTTTTCGGTTTATTGTAAAGTTTTTCTTCTCGAATTTGTTTCAAGATGTTTTCATTTCTTATTCTACCATCCCACCTATATTTCAAAATCTTTTTTATTTTAATTTTTGGTCTTCCTATGGCTCATTTTTAACTACATGAACTGTTAGATTCTAAAAAAAAAATTAAAAGAGTTTATTTGTAACTATTAAAAACTGAACGACTTAGTTTATTGCTTGGAAACATCTCCATGTTCGTGACAGTTTATTGTTATTTTTAACTGACTTTTTTCTACCATAAATCCATGCCATTAAGTATTTTTGTAAGTCGTTTTTGGTTTTTGCTAAATGAATATTGTCATAGGTAAATTTTAGCCTATTATTTTTTCTTTCCTAGAATTGTTGTAATATTTTGATATAATTCTTATATTTATTTTGTAAAAAAGTTCAAAATCTATTTATATAAGTTCTTGTTTGATGCTAAAAATAGCATTAAACAGTAGAATTTTACCTTCTTGATAATGAAGTGAGGGCCATTATAAAAATATTAGAATTTTAAATTACCCCTTTTTGGGGTTATTATCATATGAATATATGCCTTAAGAGGTCCTTTGCACTATTTCTCTCTCTATTATCTTCAATTTTCAGCTAAACATTTGATTCTTGATAGTTCCCCACTTCCTCTTAGATTTTCAATAAATTTTATTATTTTTCGTCCTGTCTTTACTTCTTCCACTGATAATTTTAGCTCTGTTTCGACCCACCCTCCTCCTCTCATGATGTAGTTCTGATAAGGCTATGATTTCCTATCGTTATTATTATATTTTCGTTTCTTACCCTGTCTGTTCACTTAATTTTCTCCAGTCTCTTCCATGCCCACATTTCAAATTATTCCAGACTTTTTTCTCCGTTTTTTTTAGCATTCGTGTCTCATATCTGTACAGAACATTTCACCAGTCGCTTTCTCAAGTCTTATATCACCGTATTAGATTTTTACTGTTTCATCGCTGTTAAATGCTTCCTTAGCCGTTGTTATTGTAGCTTCTGTACCGTTCAATTCTTTACTTTGTGCAGATATTCAACGGTATGTTGTCTCTTACCTTTATTACTTTTGTTTTTCTAACATTAAATTTAATTTCATATTCTGTCATAATGTATCTAGTTTTGAAATTATCTGTTGAATATCCTATGCCTTATCTCCTAGAAGTAATGTTTCACCTGCAAAATTTAAACGATTTATTTTAATAATTGCGTAGTTGTTATAGTATATAAGTTTTTATTTTTTTCTTATTGTTTTTTAGATTTGTATCATTTCTTTTTGATGAAAAATGATTTCAAGAAAGGTAAAAAAAAAACAAATCTAAGAAATGCAGACGAGTTCACTTGATTAACACAGAATATTGAACACTTTTTAATTAAAGTATTTATTTATCTTTTTATCCTAAAATAATACAAATTCAACACGTTTTCTACTCTACCAACTTTTAAGAAGTATTTTCTAATTCAGTTAAACATTTAAGACTGATATAAAGTTAGATTCGTAATTTTTACTTACTGAAATGTAAACGAATGCTTACAGTTTTCGTAGATCGACGTTTTACAATAGGTTATCAATTTTGTCTCCATTTACTCTTTACAGTTCACTGCAGAATATAAGTTTATCCAAATTATTTCTGTTATTCTTTGCTCCTTATACAATATTTTTCACTCCGATTCAATTCTCATCAAATCATCTTGTAACTAATTTTTTATGCTTCTCATTTTTTTTATCCTCATCTTGTTATACCTCTTTTTCAATACTTCAGTATCCTTTAACCTTATCACTCTTTCCGTTTAACAGTGACCGATTCTTTCTATATCTTATTATCGATTTTACTTTCTCTTATTACGTCACGGCATTCTATATCAATTTAATGAATCGAAACCATATATTGACTTATCTGATGTATAAATCCATATAATTCTATGTAATAAATTTAGAATACTCTCGATTATCCAGCAGGGAGGAAATTAACCGGTATGTCTTTTTAGAATATTATTTTTTAAGAAATCAAAAATATATTTTTTCTTAGAAAAGGCCTTTGAAAAGTTCTCTAACGGTTTTAAAGTAAAATACGGGATCGGTGAAATCGGTATTGAAGGAAGTAAGATAAGTAGTTTTACGGCTGCTGTTGTTTAACTTTGTACCGAACATTAAAAATTGATTTTAAAAGAAAATTTTAATCGATAAATTTAGAATATTGAAGAAATCGATTTTTAACTATAAAAACTTCACTCATGTGAAGTTTAGCATCTGAATTTTAATAACAAGATCCTGTACATATATCGGTAAAGAATAAATGACCGTTTTTTTGTTGTTAAAACTGCAGAAGGAAGATAAATAAAAATGTATTGATTTCGGGAAAAACAAAAAAAAAATATTTATTAGAATGTAACATACCGTTCAGTCTGTTAATCGGAATTTACCATGGATGAAAATAAATATCTTTAGGGGAGAGTTTAAAAAAATACTTTTAAATATAAAGGCTTCTAAACAAATCGGTCTACATTTGGACGATGAACTGCCTAACTAAAACGAATCTATTTAATAATTCAATGATGAGAAATTATTCGACAAGTGTTTACAACCTAATGTGGTCGCTTTAATTTAAATGTTAGAACGAGAAACTGTTTTCTATAAAGCGATTTTATCGCCCAGATTTATTACACAAGTATATTGAAACAAAAAAAAACAACATGAAGTAGTTTTTATTTTGTAATTTTGGTTTTAAATTCTCAAAGTAATTTACGACTTTGATATATTTTTTATTATTTCCGTATTAATATATATATATATATATATATATATATATTAATACGGAAATATATATATATATATATATATATATATATATATATATATGTTAAATACTATCGAAAAGCTTCAAGAACAGTTTACAAAAAAATATTTCGTAGACGACATTTTTCGTTGATATTCAGTTGCAATTTGCTGCTGTTTATTAAATAACAACAGAATAAAAAGTTTCAATTTTCGAGTGCTCTTGAGAGAATTCTGTTTTACTTAATATCTTGAGATTCTTGTGGGTCCTTACAAGAGCTCTCTAATTTAAGTAATCTGTTTGTAATACTTAATAGATTTGTCGAAATTCTTATTGTAAATAAAAATTATACATTTTTACTCCGCAAAATATAACGTTTTTTAAATATGTTTTTGATTGCATGGGAAAATATTTTTTTTTCTTTTTCGTCAGATGAATTTCATCTCAAAACAAGCAAACTTAGTTTTTTTTTAAAAAAAGAAAGAAAAATAAATGTATTTATCTCGAAAATCGAAACGGTATTTTTATACATAATTTTTAGATGAAATGTTCTGCATATGATTATACAATTAAATCACTGTTTTTGTAACAACTCTTTATAAATAGTTATGTAATACAATTTCTAATTTTGAAATTAATTTATCAAATTTCTACAAAAAGTTAAATGATTTAAATGCTGTATAATGTGTCAAACTGTCAGATTTAATTGCTGGTCGAGGTCTGTTGAAATAATCTAAAGTAATTGAATTACAAAGTTATTCATACAAATGAAATCAGACTTATAAATATTTAAATCAGATTTAGAGAAAATCCAACTAATCACATTATTCTTAAAAGTTTTAATAGTTAAACCGATCCCGCGTCCCGTAAAACTGATTGTCCAATCTTTTTTTTTTTATTATTAAACAAGTTCAATTAAATTTGAGAACAAAGAGGATAATTGTAAGAAACTGCTAATCTATATTTAGTATTTCACAACAGAATACTGTACAGGACGTACCTTTATATGTTGATATAAATAAATACATTTGATTAAACTCATATATGTTTTAAAATAATGGAAGATTGTCTACATTCAAAACGTGATTTTTTAAATGAAAAATTTTGTTGTAAAATTAATTTTTTTTTTGTTGGATTTTTTCACAAACGGTAGCTCATAAATTAATCTTAGCGTACAAAAAATAATAATTTTATGCAGTGAGAACATATTTATTTTGGAAAAACGTTTACTCTATCTTTATTTAGATATCGGTGTTTTAACACTGAAAGTGTTACTCGATGTAAAGTTTGTAAATGCTTGCTAAGATGTGACAAATAAATATAAGGGTCCTTACCCGTTTGTTCAACAGTGAAAACGTTTGTTCGAATGCCCGTTAGAAGTATAGCTGAATACTTTATTGCCGCGAGGGCATTCAGAGATTACACTAAAGAATAAGATGTAGATGAAAATCGATTTTACTGAAAATTATTAATTCTTTTTTATATTTTTATTTCTGTTTACTATATTAAATTGAAAGCTATTTTCTAAAACAATTGTTTCCTTCTTCTTGATACTTAAAATATTATTGTTAACGATGAAATGTTGTTTCTTATCAGATATTTTGATGAAAATAGTTTTAAATTAATTTATATAATAAATAAGTACATATATATATAGTGTGTGTGTGTGTGTGTGTGTGTGTGTGTGTGTGTGTGTGTGTGTGTGTGTGTGTGTGTGTGTGTGTGTGTGTGTGTGTGTGTGTGTGTGTGTGTGTGTGTGTGTGTGTGCGTGTGTGAGTGTGTGTGTGTGTGTGTGTGTGTGTGTGTGTGTGTGTGTGTGTGTATAAATATTAATTTATTTTTCAGTTTCCTCATTCATAGTTATACATGTGCAATCTTGATGAAATAGCTGTGATGAATTAAATTACTTGACAGTCGCCGGAAGGCCATTAAAATTAGTTAAATGCGAAAGAGAGCATGACGTAATATGATCATCCACGTAAATATCAATGCACAAAAAGGATAAAACATATAACATTTAATATCCTCAGCGAGATAATTTATAGAATCTATTATTCTATGAATATGTTATTATTTTGTATTCATAATTATTATTATTTTGAATACATATTATAGTATTCATAATATACACTACCCCTACTATAGTTGATTATTTCGTATCATTTACTTTTTTATTTACTCATATAATTAAAAGAAATTAAACGATTTAAAAAAAAAAAAGAAGAGAAACGATTATATAATCTGAATAATTCGATTTCATCCACGAGTAAATTGAATTTTGTTTACAATGTTAAAATACTGATCTGACAGCTAAAAATAATATTCTTTTTTGAAATGCTTTAATTACACCAGTGTTTTAGATGTTACACGTTTGTTATAAATCTGAAAAAGTTAAAAATAAGTTGGTAATCTTATTCTTGATAAAAAAGGTAAGCATTTTATATTGTTTCGATACAGTGTATTTTTTCAAGAAAATAGTAAGTGAATAAAATTTTCATCCGATGAAAGTTCCTATTTTCAAATCTAATCGGTTGTTTGGAAATATAGATTACAAAGGTACACTGCATTTAGTGAACAAATAATCAAGAAGCGGAAATGAATTTATTTGATTAATTTTTAAGCCGATAGGTAAATTTTATAGATATTAACTTGATAAACATAAATTGGTGAAAAAGAAAGCGCTCTAAAATTGTTATAAAATTATTTATTTATTTATGTCATAATTATTTATTATCTGTTTTTAAAAATCGGTATTTATAAATGTTTGAACTTAAAACTTAGGATACGTAGGACTAGAATAAAGCAGTATTTATCTCATTTCATTATAAGTATAAAAAATAAAAAAGATCCACAGTGACAGTTTTACGGCAGGTATAAAATTAAATTATTATTATTTTTAATTATAATTATAAGCTACAAACTACCAAAGTTAATGTAATAAGTATTTACTTATCGTATACTAACATGTGAATTTTATTTAGTTGAATTGATAAAATGATTATTAAAATATAACTTGCTATTATTTCATAATTATAATAGACGTTGTGTGTATTATTTTTAAAACAATACGGTAGTATTGTTTTATACAGAGTGATTCTGAAGGAAGGGAAAATAATTTGGGAACTGATTCTAGAGCTTAAAATAGGAGAAAAAGTTCATACAAATATGTCCGAAAAAGCTTTTTTATCGAGTTACTGCTAGCGAAAATCTTCGCTCGGATTTCAATTTTCCCGGTGAAATGAGGTCATACTGAAATTTTTAAGGTGTTATATAAGGGGTAAACTTCATGGTTTCTTATGTTTTTTGACTTGATAAAATGATTAAAATAGGCCCAGAACTGGTTTCTTCCGTAGTTTTTATAATATTCAACGTAAAACAGAAAACACCTTTTTTTAGATTTGAAATGCAACAAATTTGTTAAATGACTAATAAATGCTAAATTTTATTATCAAAACTTATAGAGAATTTGATTCTAAGAAAACTGATATAATAAAGTCTATGAAAAAAGGATAAAAGTTTTTTATTAAAAACAAAACTTAACAGAAAAATGTTATGCATTTGTAACCAATAAAAACACCTGTAATTAGTAATGCCTTTCGTGCTAGAACAACGTGTCAGGGGAGAAATTAATTTTCGATTTATTTCGCTGTACTTATCAGAAGATATTGTACTAGTATCGTCAGATTCATACGAAAAGCTAAGTTCATCAAACATCCGATTTGCTACTTAGCTTTGCAACTTAATAGTAATGGAAAATTGGTTTACTTTTCTTTGTTTTACAAATGTTTCAAGGATATAATTGTAACATAATCTATCTCTTATCTTGACTAACAACATCTATTCAGTAACATCTATTCGGTACATTTCACTGTGGGAGTCTATGTTTAATTAACATTTAACAACAGAGCTTTTGTAAAACCTTAACACCATATGTTAGGATGTACAAACAAAGCAGCAGAAACATTTCCGTTTATATATTAATTGTATATCATTACATTTAAGCTAGTTTTTAAAAACTTTATTTAAAATAATTAGAAAGTGCTGTTATACGATCAGTATGCTCAGTTACAGTGTCCCACGAAGAAAGGGAGAAACTTTCAGGACATGTTCTACTGGTGAAAATAATAAAAAAATTTCATATAAACATAACTCTGGAAACGCTTTGTTTTCGAGTTACGGCTAAGGAAAGATTACGCCCGGTTTTCAGCTCTAATAAAATAAATCCCTACTGTAATTTTTGTGACCCAAATTAAGGAGTAAAGGTTTGTTGGTTTCTTAAGTAATTTGAGCTGAGAAATAGGAAAAATAGGTCTTAGAACTGTAACTCTAGTAGGTTTTAAGATAGGTCCGACGTAACACACAAAATTCGTTGTCGAAAAACAGTTTTTTTTAGGTTTGAAGTACAATAGCTTTGTTAAATGACTAATAAATGTGAAACACTTAGTAACAAAACTTGTAGAGGATTTAATTCTGAGAAAACTTATGTAAATAAGCCAATAAAAAGTAAATAAAAACTATTAAAAATCGGCTTTTTATTGAAGCAAAACAGACGAAAAATAGGCAGAAAATCGTATTACTCTTTCTATAGCTAATAACCATTATTTTTAATATAGCAAAACAAATAAAATACATGAAATGATAAATGTTAACAGAATAACAAACCTACGTCACAGGAATTATTCAAAATTCCCTCCTTCACAACGTACACACGATTCTGCAGACGCAAAATATTTCCGGTGGCTTTCTGTATCATTTCTGGATCTTTTTGTATAAATTTAATAGCATTTTGTATTTTACTGACTAAATCTTTTTTAGTATTAACGTTTTGCTACTATATTATCGTTTTCATATTATCCCAAACAAAGTAATCTAGTGGCGTTAAACCAGGTGATCGTGATGGCCAATCGAATGGTGGTTTAGTATAGAGTATTTCCACTTTTAATTTATCCTTTTTCTTTGTATGAGATTTTATTGCCTTATTTTTTATTGTTCATCGACATAAGGATGAAATAATAAAAGGAATAATCCATTTATAGAAATTTCTACAAAACTGTTACTTAACCGTAAGTTTCAATCTGTGATAACGGTAAAGTCAAAAAGTACATCAAGAGCAAAGTAGCTCTGCTCGATCTTGGTGACCCCAAAAATATATTCTACCTGAAAAAAATTGTCTTAATAATTTATTTGTTTTTAAAAAAATAATTAATCAATTTTTAAAACCATGCATATATATAATTAATGCACACGCACATTTTTTGCGTGAAATTAATTACTCATTAGTTTTATTGTTGATGTTTTATTTTATTGACTATACTAATAATATTACAAACTAAAATTTTGCCCACTGTTTACTTTTTAATTTACTGTTAGCGCATTTTTTTTTTAATTTACAGTGAATGTTTTGCTGACTTTGCATTTTATTATTTCAATATAACCTCGTTTTTATTTTTCATCATCATTATTATTATTATTATTAAGCCTATTACTATTATTATTTCCTTCACGCGCCAGATAAAGCTATTAGATAGGCAGTAAAGGCTAATAAAATAATTAATTTAAGTAATGTAGTTTCTCTTATTATTTTTGTGCATTCTTTAATTGTTTATACAATATAAAAATACAAAAAAAAATATAATTAATATTCTGTAGTGCGTAAAACGAAAGATAAAGCCTGAATTTCAAGCCTTGCATCTCATTAATGTGAAGTAAAACAAATTCGATTCGTGGTTCGATTTGAAGCTAGTTTATTCCTCAATTAAATAATGTCTACATTTGTAATTAAAAACCATCAACAATTTTTTATCTATTTGTAAAGGATTTTTACTACGACTTTTATTATATTTCCTGAAATTTACGAACAGCAATATTTTTCTTCAGAAGAGGTATTCTCGCATACGTTCCGATTTTTATATTCTTAAACTTTTTTTTTTTAAGAAAAAATCTCCGAATGTAGTCAAATTAGTCCGCCTTTTTGTTAGTGCATTATTAATACAATTATAACATTAAAATTGTGAACCTCTGTAAAAAATAACAATTTATTTAGAAAACTTAGAACTCCTTGAACAACAGGAGTGAAATTTTGCTAACATACTACAAATTTATGTGAAAATATCTTTTTTGAAGGACAATTGTTTCGTCGTTAAGTTTATGAAAATTTGGTCTAACATTGATTACGTGGAGCATTTGACCTCAAAGTCAGTTTAAAAATGAAAAATATAGTAAACATTGGGCACTGTGTTCCTTTATTAATAGCTGAAATTTCTTCTGACCGTTTTAATTACAATTATAGTACATTATTTTTATTACATCTTACTAATGAGATGCGTGGTTCAAATTCAGGTTTCATATTTTGTTCAACGCACTTTATTCCCGCTACACATTTTCCAATGAATTTGTAACTCGCTTTAAAATAAGGGTAAAAAATACAGGTGATCCTAATTTATTTTCCAATCAGGTTCGTGTTAACATTCACATTATTTTATTTAATTATTAATTTTCATTAAAAAAAAAAAAAAATTGTAAATACTTTTAACTTAACTACACTAACACCTTGTCAAACACACAAAAATACAATAGGTAGTTTTACTTGCCTAATAAATAATCGTTTCTTACTGTCCTAAGGCGATTTGGCCGTTTTTGGACCAACTGTTTTCCAGATATTGGTTATGTACATTTTGATAAGCTGAATAAGAAAAACTGTATAACAATGAAAAACAACAATTATTACGTCACGGATGAATTCGTAAATAAAAATTTGATAAATATTTTGCGCTGTTACAGTCGATATATTATAATTTTCGAAAGAAATTAATTGACAATGGGTTGTGTTGTGAATTAAAGTCCACAGTAAGGGGTGTGCAATCTATTACTTAATCATTTTCCTCTCCTTTGAAGTTATAGTTAATAAAACTTCTTTTTTTTCATTTAAAAATCTACCATCTTTGTTTTTATAATGGTTACTTTTTATTAATGTATGCATACTTGTAATCAGTTTATTAAACTGAACATACCAGTTTTTAAAAAATTTTTTTTTCTTTTACTGAAATCACAATTACTTAAAAATAGCTGATAAACAGTAAACTCTTGATTTAAAATCTTCCAAATTGAGCAAAACATTTTTCTTTTGCTTTTTACAGTGGCATAAAGCTGAGTTAGGTTTAGCAATATAAGCGGATAATTCTTTTTATTAAATCAAAATCTTATAATAAGATGTAATTACGAAGGTTAACAGAAAACTAATCGAGGAATAAAAGTGAAAAAAAAACCTTCAATTCTTCACTTTTAATTTGAAACGAGTTAGTAAACTCACTGGCAAAAATAAAGCTAGACTTTTCGTTTGCTATTTGAAAGTTTAGCCTTAATTTTTTAGAAACATAAACCAACCTATACTACCTGGAAATTTGTATGTCACCACATATTAGATACAGTTAGTATTCTGAAAAATTTTAAAGTGGAATTTCTTAGACTGTTTCAGAAAAAATTTGATTTTTAACTTTTGTTCAATTATACAGTGTACTGTCTATTTTTTTTTTTTATTACCTTTAAGCAATAGTCATAAAATTATTGAAAGATTATAATTATTTTATTATATTTTTAAGAAGTGTTAAATTTCAAGACCGAATTCTCAAAAACGATTCATATAGTTTTGATAAAATGTTTTTTTGTACTACTTAAATCACTTTATTGACTACTGTTTTAGAAATATCAACTGGTGAAATATCAAATGATGACTTTTTTTCTAGTACAAAAATCTATTAATATCATAATAATTTTAATTTTAAAGATTGTTACATAAAGCTTAATGAGATAGAAAATGTCATGCGCAGATAATAAATGTCAGTCTACACATACTAGTCAAATGACTATTAGGGGTCATTCAAACAGTAATTTTCCCGTTGGATGTTGAACAAGGAATTTAATACTACAGACTAATGTTCACATTATGCCACTACAGTACACGTATTGCTTTATTAACAGTACACTGTAATTCTGTCTTTATATCTGAACAGTGTGGTTTAATAGGGGTAGTAAAAAAACTTTCCCGCTAGGAACAAATAAAACTACATTATTTAACTTTATTATTTGTAGTGTATTTCATTACACATCAGTTCGTTGCGTACAGTTACAATGGTAAATAGTAGACTACTTTTTGTTTGCGATCAACTCCAACCACTATTAACTGCTAATAGCATTCAATTACTTATCAATAGGAAAGTTTAACCGGTACGGTTTTAACTTTGTTGATCTTGGAGAAATCAATTTATTAAATGTAGCTATATTACATATGACAAGATTTCATAAGATAAGATTATATTACATATAATCTTGTTTTTAAGTGAATTTTTTTATAATGATTATTATTTAATTTTCTTTTCAAATTAAAATACAAAATTTCCATTATTATAATAATGAATATTTTTCAAATGAGACTACTCCGTTTCATTACATATTTTTGTATTAGTGAAGAATATTTTTTTTGTTTTTAATTCATAGAATTACCTACGTCGACTAAATTAAAGTTATCTCAGTGATGTTAATACAAATATGTAAAAAACTAATTTTGTTAAATGTTTCTTAAAATAAACTCGAAAAGAGAAAATTTTCAAGTACTGTTTAAAAAATAACAATTTTTGAAACTAAGTGGTGATTTCGATTTTAAACAATATTATCAGTAAATATAGAATTAGGAAAAGTAATTAATTAATAAATAATGTATTTAAAAAACAATTTACGAAACAATCAGTACAGAGTATAAAAATAACCTGTGTTTACATTGTTATCATTTGTATATTTATTGTAAATATTTCATTTATATTTTTCTTTTTTAATATTTGTGTTAATTTTCCATTACTCTGTGTCTACTACAACGATTAAAACTTGACAGTTAATATCAATCTATTTTAAATTCTGTCAAAAGTTTTCTCTTTTTCGACTTTTGAACGACTTCCCAATAAAATAGCTACGTAGTTACAAAAATTATTATTGATTATAAGATTCAACAATTCCGTTACTTTTCTTTCTCCAATTTACGGTTATTGATAAAAACACCTCAAATTCTTTATTACGCTTTCAAAAACTTTCGATAATCATCATTCATAATAGTCATTACTAATTTTTTTTTTCAGAAACCATGCTTTATGAAGTTCTGGTTATTTTGTTGAAGATCTAGTTACAAAAAATATTTTCAACTACGTAATCATTTATTGGAAAGTTAAATTGAATTTAAAAACAATGTAAAATTAAAAAAAACTTTACAATAAAAGAAAAGAGAACCTAAAATTCGTTTACATAGATTAAAAATTTTAAACTTGATAGATTTTAACTGTCAAAATTTTATTGTCGTCAATAGAATAATTAGATAATTAATAGAAATGTAAAAAAAAAGCCGACAAGAAAGTTATAATACATTCCTGGCATCGGTTATTTATCCTTATATAGTGGAAAAATAATTACACATGAAAAAATTACGTAAGATTTTTTTTTTGTGGTGGGGGTTATTTATGATGATGTTTTCTTTTAAAATTATCATTATATGTTTAAATAAACCAAAAAAAGTTTTAAAAATTCAAAAAGTCGGTACTTTTTTTTTTTACTTCTGCTTCCCCCTCAGAAATCACATTCCAAGATTTTTTAATTTATTTTTATACGTTTGCAATGTTAAATGGAGGAAACAAAAAATGCACTAAAAAATGTACAACCAATAAGAAATTATGTAAGATTTATTTTTTGGTGGTGGGGGATGAATTAGAATAACATTTTATTGTAATATTATTAGTATAATAAAATTTCAAAAACTGCAAATCGTTTTAAAAAAATTATTTAAAAATATGCAATAAATAAGAAATAGCTTTTTTCAAATTTTGGGGAAGGGAAAATTTTGGGGAAATTTTTTAAAATGATAAAATAAACATGCAAATATGTACTGAACGTAATATAGAGTAAGGTTATATTAGCAAAATTTTGAGAAAATTAATCCCAAAATATTATCTACCTTATCCCTTAATATGATATTGACCCTAAAATTCTACGTAACGTTTATTGTTTAAACTTTTAATAATATTAAAAATTTTAATAAATTCAAAAATCGATATTTTTAAACTTTAATCTGCTCTCCCACCCGCAACATATTGCCAACAAAGTATTTTTTTGGAGGTCGCTTGAACTACTTCTACGCCTAGGAGGACATTTAAAAAAATGCAACAAATAAAAAGATAGCTTTTTCGAATTTTGGGGAAGGGAGAATTTTGGGGCAATTTTTTTAAATGATAAGATAAGAATGCACGTATGTACGAAATTTAATATAAAGTGGGGTTATATTAGCAAAGTTTTGAGAAAATTAATCCCAAAAAATTATCTACTCCGTCCCTTGTTATGATATTGACTCCAACATTTTACTAACAAATTTTCCTATATATACGAATCTCTGTACAAAACTTCATCAAAATTGGTTTATCCAATTAAAAGTTATTAACTTTAAACACGCCAACACCGTGTATACGAATATAAACCTCCATCTTTTTTTTTTTTTTTTTGGGGTCCCTAGGCTATGAAACGTCGAGAAAAGCTTAACCCATACCCCAATTTTTGACTGATTACCATATTTCTTTCTGCGTAGTTCTAGAGCTATGATGATAGGAGTTTAAGTTGCTAAGTGCTAAGTTTAAAAAAGGATATAAATGATATATTTACAATAAATGTATGAAATTTTGTGTAAAGAAATTATTCTCGTGTAAACACAGGTAGTTTTCATTTGTATACCCTGTATTGATTGTCCGTAAGCTGTTTTTTAAATATTTACTTTCATTACTATTGCTATTTCATTTCAATAAATAATTTCTTCTCATGAAAAAGAAATACATTTAATTTTCTTAAGTTCAAAAATAAAAATCATGAACAGTATTTCTTACATGAGGATAAATTTTACTCTAATGGTCAAATATTCGACCGTTTAGCTACGTTTAAGAAATAATGTAAAATTCTTCGTAGGAGTTTTTTTTTACAGTTAAACTGTTGTTGAAGTAAAACGATGAGAACGCTCAAGAACCGTTTATGGCAATAGCTGGCTTTTCGAATGTTAAAACTATCATTGGTAGTTAAACAAATAATTAAAAAAAATTACTTATAACGAAAACCAACACTTAATCGATATACAATCCGAAAACTTATACGATATTTCTATGAACAGTCCAGTCGAATAGCAGAAAATAAGTTTGATAGTTATTTAACTCTCTATTTGGCATGGTACACAAGTTTTGTTCGAATATGAAGCAGAATCAGGTAAGGTTTATGTCATAAAAAACTGATCTTAAAAAATTCACTATCGCAAAAATATTATGTTTTTATCTTACCAAAATTTAGGTAAGTGAACATTTTTACAATTTATTTAAGTTTTATATTATATTAAAATAATTTCAATATTGGCTTTGTTTCAATTTGGTTTTACCTCACAATTCACGTTTTATTTAAGTGGTAGAGTAGTAATATTTTTTGTAATAAAAGTTTTCTTCCCAAAAAAATAATTTTTATTCTTAAAAAAAATTACATAACTTCGGCTCAGACGAATTAATCGACGCACGATATTATTGTTCTAGAGAAAAATAAAAATAAATATTTTCTTTTATTTCTCCCTAATGTAAAGAAATTATATTTTTATTGTATCGTATTTATTTTCTGTTGTTTCTAGCGTTCCGTATTCTATATCTTCTGCAATTAAACTTTGAAATAATATTGTAATCGCATTATACGGGTTGATCAACTGTATATTAGGTTCTGATAAGTAGAAATATAGAATGGTATTGTTACACTCAACTTGTATGATGCGGTATAGATATTATCTATCTAAGGTTTAAATTATACCTGACGTCGCAGTTTATTACGTGCCCACCGCAGTTATTTATATTAGATGACATAATTCTGACGTCATACTTTTATTTTTTCTTGTTAAAGCTTATTAACTTAAAATATTCCTTGTAATATTTTTTACTCTCTTGTCCTTCGTTTTTTTAATTTTTTTTAATTTTATTACTTAGCTTTAATAAACATTTATCTTTGTCATTATTCTTCACAAAAAAAGATATTGATAAAGATTTATTAAAATTTTTCCCGATTGGTATAGAAATTGTTTTGTTCGGTTCATCTATTAGATTATTTTTGTTACAAATAAAATAAAATTTAAATTTGTCTTATAGTGTCTCGATTTCGTTTTTATTTTCCTTTTATTACGCAAAGTCTTTCGGAAACGTTATTCTAATATCTTACTCGATTTGCACTAAAATTTTAAGGTACACAGAAAATGAAAAATATAGTATATTCTGTAGGCCGTTTTAAGCTAAGCCGAGGCAGTCTTAACTGGAAGAAGAGTACATCGTTCGTTATCAGTCGACCTAAATTAGTTATAATTCATCGTTAGCTCCATTTAAAATATAAATAATGATCTTTTCTACTAATTTGCTATATTGAAATGGTATGTATTATTTTTATTAACAAGTATAATCATTTTTTGTCATTTAAATTGAAGCTAGCGGTGAGCCATAACTAATTTAGATTGATTGGGAAGACGAGAGGTCAATCCTTCCAGTCCGGTTGGGCTACCTGAGCTTAGCTGGAGACGGTCTTTATTAGCTCCGATGATAAAGGTATGGTCTCGTTTAACATAAAGTTAACACTCGAAAATTTGGTTGCTTCTAGATGTAACATGTTCCAATCATGTTCTGTTTCTACTGCACAAGTCAATCCGATTTTGTAAGGGTGGTAGTGACTGTTGACTAATCTTATTACGATATATTGTTATATAAAAAAGGACTAAACTTCTCCGCTACGTTGTAATTAATAATAAAAATTCATTATTTATGATTTCCCGTTCTTTTGTACACTTATTTCTTTTCTGTATTATTTCTCAGAATTATAAAAAGTTGACGTTTGGTAGATTGTCAAATTTCTCAGATAGGAACATCGACAAAAGTATTTAAATTTTTCATTTGAAAACCCAAAAATGGTGTTTATCAAAATTTTAAATTCTTTAGAATTATTTTTTGTTCTAAAAAGTTAAAATTCCACTTTTGAAAGTATTTTTACTCCCTCCAATCAAGTAAAGAACAATATATAACAAAAAATAAAAATATGAACACAATGATTTGAAAATCGAATTTGAAAAATCATGAAATTGTTATAAAATTTAAAAAAAGAGACTGACTTATAAAAATTAAAAATTTTTTTGATTTTTGTTGTAATTTATTTTTTTAATATGTTTATATTCCTATACCGTAGAATTTGAATATTAAATGCTAAAAAATTCTATTCGTTTATTACTTTGTTTAATATTCATTTGAGTGTTTTCTTTAGTAAATCAAATAACCGTATACATGAGCAAACTGATTTCAAAATTCGCCTGAAAATAGTAAAACGTTTTGCAAAAAATTGGAAGGTTAATTTAAATGAACCGACCATTTCAATTTGTACATTCTTTCCTTTTTAAATTATTATCTGGATAAAAAACATAAATTTTTTTTTTTTTTTTAGTTCAGGTGGTTCATTTCTCAGGGTGGGAAAATAGTACATATAATTTTTTTTTAACTAATAAATGTATAGAAGTTATCTAAAATCACGCCTGACGAAAGAAATAATCATTCATCAGTATATTTCGCGGTATAAACACCGATAAAAACAAAGACGATTCAACTGTAATAACCGTAAAAATTACTTTATTTAAAGAAATAACGTTATTATTTTATTTACAACTGTATCTAAATGTGCTAGAAATATTTGAGCTTGATGATACCACCAGTTTTATTTTTGTATTAAATATAAAAACTTAGAGAGTTACGATACTAGTAGATTTAAATATTTGGAAATGTTATTTCTCTGATTCGTTAATGCGGTTTTAAATATACGTGATTCAATAAACTTTTGTTAAAATATGTTTATGCAGCAGTTAATTAAATATCGACGAATAATTTAAAAAAAAAAAATTTACTGAGAAGAATCCTTTCAGAAATATCTTGTAATTCTTATTATATATTTAAATAAATACAAGACAATTTTACAAAATATTAATCTACAAAAGAAGTACAAAAATTTAATGAAAAAATTTTTTTTATTATTTTCAACTAAAGAGTGTTTCTTTAGCTTTCGTAAGTTAGTGAAAATCAATCCAAGATTATTTTCTTGTTTTACGAAGAAAAATTTTTAAGGAAATTTTTATTTTTTAATATAACCATCATAAACGGTAAAAATTTATTTCATTTTATTACTGGTGGAACGTGAATAGTTTTTTATGTATGATCCTGTTTTTCTTATTTTCTCATTAATTCGTAATAGATTGTCCTATTTTGATTTGGTTTTTGTTAAAGTTTTACCATTTCAAGTTAAAAGGTTTTTTATAATTATATTTTTTAAATATATTTTGCTTCGCGTTAAAACTATCGGAATATGTGTAATAGAATAAACAAAATAAAATTTCGCATTTTGTGTGCTAATAGTTTTATTTATTTATTAATAAGTTAAATAATTATAAATAAATAAAAATCTATATTACATTATTAAATCTAAACAGTTGACAATTCTGTTATTTTTCGGGAGGGGTGGAGAAGATCAACATTTGGAAGCATTATCAACTAATATTGCACAATTCTTAAAAGTCGTAAACATTCAACGTATTTGTGGAGACGAGTAATTTTCTTTTATAAAGATAAAATAAACAGGAAATACATACGTCGTTTGACCTTTTGTTTCTGCTCATGGACTTTTCTTTTGTAATTTATGATTTCGTTTAAATTGTTTCTGATTAACGTTTCAAACATTATGAAAGTTTCTAAACCGCTTAGCCTATTAATTATGTTTATTCTTTTCTTCATATTGAATTCGCCTTACTGGAATTTTTATAACCTGGTTAAATTTTATTTTATGAACTCTTATTCAAGAGGCTCAATTGAACAAATTTAAAAATTTACAAAACAAAACTAACAGAATAATTTTTTAATTAAATTGTTATAAAAATACATGTTTGATGCTTAAAAAATGTTATTAAATTTTATGAAAAGAATAACAAATTATATCTTTTTAAGTTTTATTTTAAAAATAAGAAATCGGTTACTACAGAATTATTTCACTGAAATGTTAAATTTATCTGTGATTTTAATTAAGGGATTCAAATGATTTGTAATTAAATCTAATAGAGAAATCCATTATACAAAATGCATTGTTTCATATAAGATTTGAAATGTTTAACAATATAACAATAAACTAAAGGAAGGAACAAAAGTTTCTTAGATACAAAAGGAACTGGAGAAACTTTGTGAGAGAGAACATTAAGTAGATATAGATAAATTTACGTTATTAAAAAAAAAGAATTAATCATAACGTAATTACGATACGAATATTTGATTGTAACACTTTATAATAAATCTATTCGCTGTTCTATACTACTTCTTACTGAAATGCAATATTAGAAGAATTTCATTATACTTAATTTTATGTAAAATGTTGTACGGTAGTTCAGAAAAAAAATGTAAATATATAATTTTTTTTATTTTAATTTCAAATAGAGCCCCTTTATTCAAAATTTAAAAGTTATATTACCAAACACTGCACAATTCTGTCATTATTTTCTTAAATTACTAATCCTACGTTCAGATTTCAGCGCTTTATCCAGTAATTGTTTATTGTTACAAATACTATACAGAATTTGTAATTTTGAAGTAAATACGCTGATATATAAATAAAATTTCTTTATTAATTTATTATTTTCATTCCTAAAGTTAAATTAACAGCGAATAATTTATTTTATAATTTATTCATATGCCATTTTAGTTTTGTTTCTTTTGTAATACTAAATCAAAACTCATATTTCCAAATTGATTTTCTAATTTTGGGTGAATGTTATTTTCTAGGTAAATGGTAAAAAAGGTAAAAAAGATTGCTCTTTAATATAGGATAATTAAAGAGCGCGTGCGGGTGAAAATTCGTATATAGTATTTGTTTATATAAATTTATTTAAACATATATGTAGCCTATGACACTCCCAGTAACGTAAGGATTCCAACGCGGGGTCATACATCTAAATCGGTTCGACCTTTGAGCTGCTACGATGGAACAAACATACGTACACCCTAAATACAGTACACTCCTTTTTGGACAGTCGTGTAAAAAGAAACCATTTTTGATTTTGCATTGTCTATATTTTTATGTGTATCTATTCATAGAGTAATCCTGTCTGGAGATTTCGATTATTATAATTTCTTTTAATTGATTTTTTTGTTAAAAGGACTAAACAGCGAATGATTTTGTGGTTCTCCCAATCAGAATTTCTAAAATAACAGCTGATAATGTGAAATAAAGGATTCAATGAGTTTACAAAAATTACCTGTAGCAGCTAAAACTATGTGACAGATTTTATTATTTCATACAACAGTGAACATTTAAAAAAAAAGTATACATATTAACTTTTTATTAAATCATTGATTTTTCAAATTTATAATGTTTAAAAAATACCAAAAATTAATTTATTTTTTATTTTTTGTTTTATAAAAGGTGTTGGTATACGCCATAAATGTAATATTTTACACAGTTGTACATCATATTGAGAATAAAAATCTTGAAAAACATTTTTAAAATTCAGTTCTGAAATTTTAAAAAATGATGGTAGTACATGTCATAGACAAATTTAATGTATGTAATTTAACAGGCGTACAAGGAAGTTATGTGTGCCCACATCAGATTTTTTTATTCATTGTTAATAAGCTTGGTTTAATAAGTTTCATTGAAATCATTACATTAGGTTTGGAAATATTTGGAAGACTCCAATGATATTTAAGCCTATATACAAGTCAAATTAAAATTAGCTTTAAGGCTGTGAAATATTGCCTCCCTTCCTTATATTAACGTGCTTCATACTGATGTGGATGTAATTTATGTGCTAAGTTCTTGTAGAAGAAATTCCATTCCATTTGTGTTAAAATGGTAAATAAATTTAGTAATTTATAAAAAAAAATGTTTTAAATGTCGGTGAAAAAACAAAGGATGATATGAAAATTGGTTATTTTAAATCTTATATTTTCGTATTTCACAATTTTCAATGGGTTTTTTTTATGTGAATTCGAGGTATGGAATCTGTTTATAGGATTACAGCGTAATTTTCTATTCTGTTTAGAGAATTACGCTGTAATCCTCTAAACAGATTGAATAAATATTCAAATGAATATTCAAGGAAAGAGGTATAAAATATAACTGTGGTTTTCTTTTTCTTCATATTTCCGTGATGTTTAATAATTCTTTTCCAGAACACTTGTACATTATTTACCATAATTAAGAGAATTATATTTTTTTCATATAACAGTCTTATCACTAAACGTGCATTTTACTATTGTCTGTTCGTCGATTACGCTGGCATAAGTCATATACTAATAATAGTATATGTATATTTCTAATTATTTTACACACGCACACGCACACGCACACGCACGCGCACGCGCACACGCACACGCACACGCACACACACACGCACACACACACATGCACACACACATGCACACACACATGCACACACACATGCACACACATGCACACACACATGCACACACACATGCACACACACATGCACATGCACATGCACATGCACATGCACATGCACATACACATGCACATACACATGCACATACACATACACATACACATACACATATATATATATATATATATATATATATTTATTATGTAATGCTTTATACAAAATACAAAGTTATACAGAACAAAGCTTCAGCGCAAGATAAAGATCTTTTAGAGATATTGTGAATAATTTTTTCTTTTCACTTAATTAAAGTTAGAAACGATTTTTTTCCTTTTAAACAAAGAATTATTTTTTTAAAAAGAATATGTTAGGTAGACTGGATAATATTGAAGGGTTCATTTCTTTTTAAAATGAGATACTTAATTAACATTTCAAAGTTTTTATTTAAATGATTTTTTCATTTATTAATATTATTATTCTTTTAATTATTACTTAATCTCCTACTATTTCTTCATTTAATTCTTTTTCATTAGTTTCAGCTGTAAAATTATGTATGTGTAGAGAGAGAGAGAGAGAGAGAGAGAGCGAGAGAGAGAGAGATAGAGAGAGAGAGAGAGTGAGAGAGAGATTCGCAAAGAATGTAACAAAGTTTCAGAACATGTTCTACAGGTGAAAATAAAGAAGAAAATTCACATAAATATAGGATCGTAAACACTTCCTTAGCAAGTATCGGCTGGCAAAAAATTTTGCCCTGATTTTTGTGCCATCGTAAAATTAAGCCAGAATGCATTTACTGGATTCAAATTAAAGGGTAAATTTAGCGGTTTTATATGAATCAAACCTGAAAAAATGAAAAAAAGAAATAGGTCCGAAAACTGTATTTTTAGTGGTTTTCAAGAAATCTGTGATAAAAGACAAAAAATTGGGGTCGAAAAACACACTGTTTTATGTTTAACATAAAATAACTTTGTTAAATGGGTAATAAACCATGAAAGTTTTAAATAAACCTTGCGTAGAACTTGATTCTTATGATTAAAGTCTACAGAAACTAAATACTATATAATATTTTTCTAGAATATTTAACTCTTGTTTTGTAATATTGAACATTTTTATTCGATTAATACCTAGTTAAAATTTACCACATTTCTACAAGTTTTGTTTTTTAATAAATTTCGAAATTTTTGTATAGTTTGTGGACTTTATTGATGTCATTTTACTCCGAATCAAGTTCTCTACAAGTTTTGTTTTAAACTTTAATCTATTTATTTAATCAGTTAACAAAGTTAATAGATTAAGATAAAACAGTGTATTTTTCGACCCCAATTTTTTTGTCTTTTACCCAAGATTACTCAAAAAATACAGTTTTGGGATTTTATTTCATAATAAATCTCTACAGTGATTTACGGATGATGCGTACAATTTGAAAGTGAATAATACAATCGACCGTGCTGCAAACTATAAAAAACGGATATTGCTAAGTTTTTATCATTTTAAACGTGTAATAACGGCTGAAATTTAATAAATAGTTGTTGTCCACTCTTAGAACGATGATTAAAAGAAATATACGGAAATGTTATAAGTTCTTCCGAACGGTAGAAAGGACGCGCGTGATGAAAAGTGTTTAGTGTGACCTTTCATCAATAAGTTGAAGAAGCGTGTTGATGAGATCATAAAAAGATGAGTCATCATTTCGATTTGAAATTGATATTTCTGGACGTTTCTAAAGGAATTATTAATAAATTTCTTTACCTTTTTTAGATTGCAACAGAATTGATTGGTTTGAATGAAGCTGTGAAAAAGTTTTTAAATGAACTTATTGACGTAATTATCACAAGGGTATCTTGAAACACGTGGATCGTTGCGACAAATGCCTTCACGTTGTCGATGATTATGTAGAACGACATTCAGGTTTTTATTTTATATATTTAATTTTAAAGGGACGCATTTTTTTTACGAAAACTTTTGTCAATGAAATCGTCTTTATTTTCAAGTTTAGTCCTCATATTTTATAACAGTTATTTTATATTAATGTTTGGTAGTTTTTAGGAGAAACTGTGCCCGTGTAGGAATTATTTCAAATGCACTTTGATTTTATGTATTTACTTCTATAGATTTTATAATAAAACTCGACTGTGCATAAAAGTAACACATATCTGAACAACATTTACTAAATAATTTTTAATAACGTAAAGCTCTTAAAAAGTAAAACGATCTTTTTCTTTTTAATAATTTTGTGAAATCTTCCTTCACGTGTTAAAAATATGTTTAAAAATGTACTATTCTATACGGCATTAACTTTTTTTTAAATAAGTAAATATTTTTTTCTGAGATCAGCTTTAAAAGTTCTCAAAATTGTCTTTATTATGCACAAATACTAAATGAAGTATACAAAATGTTTTGGACTTAATCTGGTTTCTGTTGATAAAATTTGGTGTATAATCACACACACACACACATGCGCGCGTATATATATATATATATATATATATATTTATTTTTTTATGTGAAAATCTTTCAGTTTTCTATTAAACTTAGAAAGTTAGAAACAAGCCACAATATGAGATATTTTATCGAGAAATTACAGTTAGTTTTTTTTACATCGTTACCTTGGTACAACAAAAAGTTTTATTTACTTTTCAGTCATCTATCTGTTGTTACAAATTTTAATTTCCGCTGAAGTTCAACAAAAGCAAGACAAATCAAACGAAGCTTCATCTGTTTTTGATGTAATATCGGGTTAGATGTGAAACGTATTTTGTCTTACGCATTTTATATGACATTATAAAAGAAAGAGCGATAAAAATTTTATGTAATGTGTCTTATGGTAGTTAAATCTAATTGTATCACGTCTAATTTACTTTAAATTAAATATTTACGTAATTTCCTAAATTTTTGTTCGATATTTACCTTACTGAATATCCTTAGTGACTTCTATTTATGTTTGGCTTGATGAGGTGACATCCCCTGGATACACTGTGTACTAATGTCGTTACTTCGCATTCACAGATGCCTTTACTGTTCAATGCTAGACCAAACTTGACATTATGACCAAAAATGATACTATTGCTATTATGAACTGACAATTAAATTGTGTTCGTGAATTCTGCAGCGTTTGGTTTCTTAAATTTTTTTTTGTCTCTACCTCGTACGATGTTATAATCTTGTTAATTACATAGTAATAGTTTCTATAATTAATTATTCGTCAGCATAAATTACACTGCATGTATTTAGATTTCATAAAGGTGTATTCGCACATAAAAGTATTTTCACAGCTATATGCCTACTTGGTGTCTGTGATAATTTAAACAGCTATTTACAAACACCAGTATTTCTGCAGTAAATTATTAAACAAGATCGCTTCAAGATGTCGAAATTTTCCAACGATTAACCGGAAATTATATCCGTAATTCTTAGAGAAAAAGAGGAAGAAAATAGTAAGAAAAGAAAACGAGTACGTGACGCTTGGCTAAAAAGCCAGAACTAAAGGAGAGTATGCTGCATAATTCATATTTAAGAACTATTTTGAACGTATCAAAGCAATCAATAAAATATTTTTAAAATATGAAATTATTTTGGTTTTAAAATATCGACAATTTAAAAAAAAAATTGCGCTTCTCTTTCATCTTTATTTCTTTTTAAATCGTACACCGCTTCGTTTATTCCTTGATCTACTCTAATTTTCCCTCAGATCATTTTCTTCCAAACCGTCTATGCAGTTTTTAAACGTTGATAAGCCGTCGAATCGTTAGTGTCTTTATAAATTTGTCAGGACATTCCCAGCTGTTAAGGTACTGACTTCTCTAATAATCTCAATTTTTATCCGTAATTCTATTGCAGTGATAATTACTTTATTATTAGGAAAACCAACGTTTAGAAAATGTTTACATATTTTTAATATCAATCTGTTTTGTTCTCGTTGAATATTTAATATGAAAAAACCACTACAAAAAAACTTCGTGTAACAAAGAAGAGTGGCATTAACTTTACTAGTCGTGTTATATGTTCTCTGAAGAGTTCGAATACGTGAGCTGAAAGTTTGCCCGTCGCCGATTGCTGTGTCTTGTGTACTAGTCATTTTGTTGTACTAGTCTGTTGCGTTTGCAATTTAGATACAAATGTGTCACGTTATTAGTAATCGGATGATGTCATCTGGTTAGTTAGTACGACAAACTCAGCTCGCCCGTTCTGCCTAAGCCAGCCGATACTTCGGTTGACAAAGACAGGGACAACCCTTCAGCTCATTTAGTGTTGTAACTAGCTTCACAATAACTACAAAAAAATGGAATATGATCACTAGTTTATTCTCCATTCACTCTTCTTTTAATATATACAGTTTAATTTCATTATTGAAAAAAGAAACTGAAGAAAAGAAAAACTCTTGACTACATTATAACCAAGTATTATTAAAGCAATTTACGCCCGTATGAAACACATAATTATTCTAAAAATATGTATTAGAGTAACAATTATACATTTCCCGCACACAAGAAAAATTTTAATAATAAAATATCAACTCATCCATTACGGTTATTTTTCATTATTACAAAAATTTCCTTAAACAGGTAATGAAAACGAATATACAGTTCAAAAAAAAATAAAAAAAAATAATCAATTCTGATGAAGTAGAAATATCTATTACTTACAAAATAGTCTAAAAATTTCTGACGAGAAAGCGAAATAATTAATTATTTATTAGACAGTTGAAAGAGCGAATTTTAGTCACTTTTTACTCGTAAAAATACTTTCCACATAAAAATTAAGCCTAATAAGATTAAAAAGTATTAAAAATGGGATAATTTTTCAAGTTTTTCTTGAGCGATGATATCGTATAAATTATTATTAAAAAAATTGATTGCAAAATAAAGGAAAATCATCTTTGATTTTTTAAATTTATTATGAACGGAATTACTAGCTTCTAACTTATCAAAAAAAATATAACGTTACTACTATAATGTAATATTGTAATATAAAATGTGATGCATAAATTCGACTTGAATTTTTTTTACAGTTTTTACAAGAGGAATCGATATTCATATCGCACTTTTCATTTTTGATTTATGTCTCCAAACCTTATACGTAGAAAAGAATGTTATGAATATTACGAATAAGAAACCTTTTAACAAACACTCATAAATCACTGTTTCATTTATCAAAAAATATTTTCTTTTTAGTTAAAACTACTTTATATGGAATATAACGTAATCTTAAGGCGAGAAGACGCGTGTATCATGTACGTATATGTCACGAACATATAAAAAAGAAGATTTAAAGTTTCTAAAGTATCATTTTTCTGCATCTGTGAGTAATTTAACACGTACGAGTGAATACCTTTTTAACGACGTAAGGAATTTAAACAGTATGAGAGCATTTCACTTTATGTAAATGGAAATTTTAGATGAGATTTAACGCGCCGCTATTAAAAAAATACATTTCCATTTTCTCAAGTAAGGTAAGAATTTTTCTTTTCAGAAAAGAAATAATTTTATGTTATGATTTTTACCTCTACCCATTTTTCCATGGAACACTGCATTAAAAGTATTTAAATCAACTTTACCGTCTGTCAAAACGTAATTCATAAAGTATATATAACTTTGATAGAATACAAAAAAAAAGTTTTACTTATATTTGTAAGAGAAATTACTTAATCGAAACTGAAAAATCTATTTTAAACCTAAAGAAAAATCAATATTGATTGTTAAAGTTATTTTATAGAAATAGGGGAATGGTTAAAATTAATGGTTATTACTTATTTTTACGAATAACTGATTTATTTAGTTGCTGTTTTTATTTATTTGTTTATGTAGTTTTTAAATTAAATTACTGATTCAACCTTCTCGATTTATGAGCTCATTAAAATTTTTGATACTAGTTTTTTTAATGTACTACCAAGCAAAATTTAAACAATTTTAATTGTAAACTAAACTTAATTTCATTCTAAATTATATATATATATATATATATGTGTGTGTGTGTGTGTGTGTGTGTGTGTGTGTGTGTGTGTGTGTGTAGTCGCATCCCCGTCGCGGCTTCGCCAGATCCATATGGTTACTTACGTTTCCTGCCACGGTCAGTATTTTTTTTTTATTTCATGTTTTTAGTCAAGTACAATACGTGAGCTGAAAGTTTGTCCTTCGCTAACTGCTGTGTCTAATATACTAGTCATTGTATTGTACTACGGAACGGAACCGAACGCAAGGATAGCGGGAGGTATTTGATTACCTCCCTACTAATCGCAGAACCTGGACAAAAGTCCCTTGCTTCTGTGACTTTCTTTTTAACGGGCGGGTAATTATTTATTTATTGGCGGTTATATTTATTTTGTTTTATTTATAAACAGAATTATTTTCTACGTTCCAGTACTTTAGATCGGAAAGAATTATTTGACCACGGCTGACCTTGGGAGACTAACCGCGTATGTGCTTAGTTCTCCCGACGTGATTCCCCTTTTGTCCGTCTCCTGAAGTCCTTTCGGTGCTACAGACTTTCGGCCTAGCAAGAGTTCGCCTTTCAGGGGCCCTAGTGTTTGGAGGATGCAATGTGCTCCCCTTTCCGGAAAGAGGCGCATGTGCTGGCGTATTGTACTAGTCTGTTGTGTTTGTATTTTATGTACAGTTGTGTTATGTTATTACGTAATAATCGAATGATGTCATCTGGTTAGATAGTACAACAAATCCCGCTCGTCTGTCCCGCCAAAGCCAGCCGACAGTTCGGTTGACAAAGACAGGAGTAAACCTACAGCTTTCTTAATGTAACCGGAGGCAAGTGCGCCCAATCGCGTCGCACATACAGTACTGTTACTGTGGCTGTGTTGGATGAGCCGCCGCGGCGTACATCGTTGTACTCCTTAAAAAATGGAAATTAAAAAAAAAACCGAAAATTGTTTTTAGATATTTATCTTAAGAGTATTTACAGCCCAAATAGAGGGAATATCTCGTTTAGTGTCGTCAGAAATGGGAAAAATCTACAATTATTTTTCAAAATCTTTTTACCTTTCTTCTCACCCCTTTCTATTTTAGATATTCACACGAAGGTTACACACGCCTAAAATCAAGTTGATGTCTTCATTTGTTACCGAGAAATTAAAAAAAAATATTCGGGTTTCCAAAAAAAAATTAAATCCATTTTATATCTTTAAGCACGGAATTTCAAAAAGTCTAAAAATTGGCTTTTAGGTATTCATTCATATGAAAATCACATATACCAAAATCAAGTTGATGTTTTGATTTATTACCGAGAAATTAAAAAACTAGTAAATTTCTTGTTACTTCATTTTAACCCTTTAAACTAGGAATTTCAAGAAGTTCTTTCTTTGTACTTACACCGTAAGAAGTTGTATATAAATTTACACCAATTCATCTTCCTTAGTTTTTACTGGGCGTTGATTATGAAACAGTCACAATATGCTCTTTTATATATATATATATATATATATATATATATATATATATATATATACCTCTATATATATATAGATGTAGACAATATTATCGAAATAATTTATATTTTGATTTATTTTGTAATTTCCTAAAAAAACATTTCACAAAATTATTTGTTTATAATTATTCAAAAATGTATTTTTCAATTTAAAGCATTTTTTATTATCTACTACCACTTTGATTTACTCGACGATTCGTGAACTTTATTGTGGTATTTATAAATGTTTTATCCCAGTATTTCATTAAAATTAAATCTAAATCGATCTAGAACTGTTATACCAGTGGTGCCAAGCTGCATTCACAGAATACAAAAGCAGGTATTTCTAAAATAAATTATTAAAAAGGTTTTGAATCGTCGTAAAATGTTTATATTTTATTTTTTTAAATTAATCATTTTAAACAAAATTATATTTTTATTGATACCAGTATTATCAAAACCAGTATTACTTATAACAGATGAGTTAATCGTGCACAGATTTTTCGTACAATATCGTAAGGAAATTTTCGGATCGTCTGACAACTCTTTTTACTGATATTCTGTAAAGTTAAGTAACTTCATTAATTTTTTTAAAGAAAAAAATAAATTCATCTTCTGTTAAGTGTATCCTTCATTTTAGATGAATCGAATTTCAGATAAATCAGAACCAATTTTATGTATCATTATTTTTTTTTAATTCCGTTTTGTTAGCTGAATTATTAAGAAAGCGATTTAAAAAAAAACTTATTTTATAAGTAAAATTATTACTTAATATTTCAATTATAATTTAAAAAAATAATAATAAAGTAAAAAAGATTTTTATCTTAATTTAAAATAAGCAAAGGTGATCAATATGTTTAAAATATACCATATCTAGTTTAATTTTAATCTGGTTACCTTATTAGTTAACATTATTAATGCAGCTGAATTGTATATTAAACAGCTGGGATTCGTGATTGAAAGAACATTTAATGTAACGACTTTAACACAAATGTTTTATTCAAAATGTAGTATACATTGCATATATCCATAAAAATCTTAGAAGAGAGAAATTCCCGACCTTTTAAGGTAATCGAATGCTATGTTGATGTAGGACACTGCTCAGGCAGACACAACCGTTGTTATTCTAAGTATCTGATTCCCTCTAAATATATGATGTCACCATAAATACTTATGCATCCGGATTTCTTAGTAGAGATATTAACACATTTTTAACGTTTAATTACTCTTTTATAAATATAAAAACAGCTTCAGTTCAAAACAAATATATCTGTTATTTTTTAAGAAGTATATATATATTTTTTTATACGAGGTTGAACTGTTTAATACAACATATTTTTTTTGTGCTTATTTCACGCGTAATTTTATCTATATTTTTTAATAGCTAATAAAATTGGTTTCACATCGTGACTGTTAATCCTAGAATAAATTTATCCTATAGTGTTAGAACTTTATAACCCAAATTTACTTTTTTTGTTCTGAAAAAAAAAATAAGTAGTGGTCTTAGTGAAATAAATCTTGTAATATAGTCCTATAATAAAATATTAACATATACGCGTTATTGGTTCAAATAAATATGTAAAAGATAATTGAATTGGATTTTTATTTTTTTTTCGTTTGATGTAGCAAACCGTTTTTATTTAACATTTTGTCTGTTTGTGTTACGAAGTTACGCCCAAACACGTTTTCTAACTCTTATAAAAATTTACAAAAATGTTTGCTACTTTTCGGCACAATGATTATTCATAAAACCTTTTGTTTCAAAATTGCGGCAAATATACAGCTGCTGGGAAGAACGCCTTCACTAATTAAGTCACTGTCTGACAGGTGCTGTTTGTATGATCTGTTTTATAAGTATTTATTTTGCTGTATGTCTATTCTAGATGCTATAGATAAAAGTTTGAACAAAAAAACACACGCTATAACCTCCTCGACCGTCATTATCAGTGGCCCACTGTATCTGGAAACAGTGCTTATGGTATTGATAATTTTTTTATCATTAGCTACTTCTTCAATCAATCACGGTTGGCCATTCACTTTTGTTATTTTATTCTAATTTTACACTTTATTAATTCCACTTTATCTTAAGATAGAACTCAGTTTGTTAAAATAAGCGGGTTCTATTCTTTGGATACCTATTAATAATGCTGGACAAGGAAATTAAGTCACAGGTCTAAAAGACCGAAAAATTTCATTAAAATATAGAAATTTTCAATTTTATTTTGGTTTTAATTTTCTTTGTAGCTCATATATATTTTTTTAAATAAAATTTTTCACTCTATGAAGAGATTTTCATCTCTTTATAGAGTGAAGATATTAATATATATATATATAGGATTCACTGCATCGTTTCAAACAGAAAAGAATGTATGAAATCTTGCTTTAGACTATCTGTACGTCATTATTATGGTTGTAACGCACATAAAATGTTTGAAGTACAACTGAAAGAAACCAGAATTGTTTTCTCTGAGAGTAATGAAGTTCATTAAAAATTTATTCTCTCTAGTAAACAGGGTAAAGCCGTCACCTGTAGGGCTGAATATCACCTCCATTTCATCGTATCTTATTTTCCGAACGGTGTGGTGCTTGGCATGTTGATATACAACGTGATATTAAACTAAATAAAAACACAATGAATAATCCTTGATTCTGGTAAGATTGATTTGTTGACCTTATTTTTGAAGATAATTTTCTGTAACGACTAAAGTCTGATGTCGTGTATAGGCAAAAAAAAAAAAAAAATTAATGTTCAACTTTTTGCTAACAGGATAAGCCGAATACGAAAGTTATTATTTTCATATTACAGGAACGAATATTATTTTTGCAAGTTGAATTTCTCAATCGAGAGTATTGTCTTTATATACAAATTTTATACACGGTACAGTATTACATTATTAGTAAAAGGATTATTAGTAAACGGTATGTGCAATTTTCATAAAATTATAAAAAAAGAAAAATATTTACGCCGTTTCATGTTTTATCAAACAGAACAAATTGTTGTAAGTAAAATTAAAAGTAATAAAGTAAAATCTTTCACAAATAAATTACAAACCATAAACTAACGTTTTCGGCTTGTATATCATAATTAGCAATATATATATATAAAAATCAACACACACTTTTGTCGTATTTTTTTATTAAAAAAAAAAAAAAATTAATTAATAAACAAAATCCCACAACTATGAAGCGCTACAAGAAATTTTCTACGTAACCAAAAAAATAAAAATAACTTTGTCAAGAACAGTACCAAGTTGAATCAATTTTTTGTGTAATACCAGCGACATCAGTAAATAACCTTTTCCTCTTAGTTCGGTCTGTACACAGAACGGTTTGATTAATAAAAAATTAAAGTTATGGTTAAGTTTAAACTTGTTTTTTAAGTTATTCTAATTAAAAACGATAAAAAAACAACGGAATTCTCTGTATCCCGTTCAATGTGTACGTAAGTACTCATATAATTTTCATTAACGTCTTCTGAACTGTGAATTATTCTGTAAATTTAGTACCTCATTTATTTACCTTAACATTATTTCATGTTATTAAAAAGTCCAAATCCTCCTTACCAGCAATTAATTTTGACTTCTCGAGATCTGTCAGTACTTATACCAAGGAGATTAGAATATCATTATAAAATAGTCAAAGAATTAAATTATTAAGCAGTCATGACTGATTGCTAGTTATCAAACAATTTATAATCTTTAAAAAACTTTTGCTAATTAATTAGATTTTTATGTTTACTGTAAATGTGATATTTTTCTAAATTAGATGTATTATAATTATTATAAGATACGTGTAAAATTTTCATAAAAGTGTTTGGGTTGTATGCATGAACATTATATATGTTTAGCAAAGTTAGAATTTTCGGGTTTGTTGCTTTTATACTATCCATGTGTTGTTTTGCACCTATAGAGAATTTACGATTGGTCATACCAATATATATCATGTTACAATCTTCACAATATAAACTATACAGCCCTTTTTTATCAAGATTAGCATCATTATATGATATCTTATTATAATTATTATTAATATATTTGATTAATTTATTATTTTTAGCAGGTGTTATGTTAATATTTTATATAACTTTTCAAACCCTAAACTAAATGGAGTGTACACATTTTTTATATATATTTTTTCCTTTTTACTTGGTAATAATGTTATATTGTCAGTTGTATTAGTTTTGTTGTATAATCTATTTTTAGTATTAATATTATAACCATTAGCAATAGCAATATTTTTAATTATTTCTATTTCTTTGTTTATAAACTTTATCATAAACAAAAAAAATTTTTTAAAGTTGATAAATTGTTTAAACACGTCCTAAATATAGATATAAAGAGATAATAATTGAAATAAAATATCATTCGTACAACATGGTTCCCGTTGATTTTATTCCACCAGTTACCGTACACATTTCAATCAGTATACTGATAACTAACAATCAGTCATGACTGTTTAATATTTCAATTCTTTAACTTTATTTTATAATGATATTTTAATCTCCTGACGATGATCTAAGGAATGAAAGATCTCGAGAAGTCAGAATTAATTGCTGGTAATGTGGATTTGCTTTTTTTAATAATTTATTAATATATCAGTGGTAACCATATTTGAGAAATTGATTATTTCATGTGTTTATTTTAAACGACCGTTATGACTAATAACATACCTTACGATTGTGTACTCCGTACTACGATTTCTCTTGATTCATCCAGGGAAATGCTGGGGTAGTTTATATTTTTATTCGTGGATTAAGCATATCTACGCTTTCCTGACGTATTCTTTTCTTTTCTTTTTCCTGTTTAGCATCCGGTAATTACCTTTCAGATAATACTACTGAGGATGATATTGTATGAGTGTAAATGAAGTGTAGTCTTGTACAGTCTCAGTTCGACCATTCCTGAGATATCTGGTTAATTGAAACCCAACCACCAAACAACAACGGTATCCACCATCTAGTATTCAAATCTGTGTAAAAATAACTGGACTTTACTAGGACTTGAACGTTGGAACTCTCGACTTCCAAATCGGCTGATTTGGGAAGACGCGTTCACCACTAGATCAAACCGGTGGGTTTCCTGACGTATTCTATAATGTATTATTATTACGTACTGATCAAAATAAAAGATTTATTTTATTTTTATTTGAGTCCTGCGCTTATTATAATTAAGAAAGGTAGAGATTTTTGGTAGTACTTAATTATGTTTTTGTTGTTATCGTTTTCGTTTATTTATTAATTCAAAATATTGGTTTTATTTCTATTTCTAAATAATCCTTTCGTATTTATCGACGATAGTCGTTTAATAAGTCGAAATAAATTTATTTTATTTTAATTTTTATCGAATATAAAAATATATTTCAGTTCGATAAAAATAAATGGTGAAATTTATAAATAAATTTAAAAAATTTACGATTGTAAGAGTAACAAAAGACATTTAAAATAACTGCAATCCCTAAAGCAATATGTTTTGAAATTATTCGTGAACGTAAAGCTTGTTTATTTAATTTCTTTGAACTTAAAACGCTCCAAGATATAATCAAAACTAATACATTTTATTTTTTCATAATAACTAATATATTTTTCTCTCATACGTTTTCCAATCAAGGAGGCACAAAGGGTAGATGTGTTTTTTTTTTTAAAGAGGGATGAGAGAAAATTCCTACTTCCAACTCTTATGTCCTAACATCCGACTACATTACAGCTGCTATAAATGTTTTCAGTATTTTTAGGATATTTTTTTATCAGGGTGTATGTTGAAACCGATCGTTTTATTTGTCCAGCTACCATCTTCTTTTGTTCGCAGGGATACAAGGCAATGACATATTTATTCCTTAGATTAATACGTTTATTTCCTTTTTTATATGCTGAATTCGTGTAATTTGACATTTCGCAAACAATAATATTTGTTGATTCTGCAAATATCACAGGATGTAATATACAGAGCGTATCAAAAAGATTCACTCTATTATTATTTAAACAAATGAACATATAACCTTGAGGCAAATTTAAAAATACACGTTAGAATATGAAATTTTACTTACAATTTTCTCAAGTGCTCAATAAGCCGATAAGGATTATGGCCGATAAAGAAGCTCATTGTTAAGAAACGCTCAGAATTGCAGATACCGATGCGATGGTGCTGGAAAATGAATTCATCGGAATCTGCTTTTATCTGCGGGAAAAGCCGGTTCTACAACGTTTCCAGATATGAGATCCCCGTAACACTGTTTTCCATAGCAAAAATACGGACTGTAAAACTTTTCTTGAAAAACTGCTCAAACGTTTCTCTCTTTTTGGAAAGTCGTATCTCGACTGTCTGGTGTGGCGGCTCTAATCCCCATACCCCTTATTTTGTGACGATTCAATCCGCTCACATGATACGTGGCTACATCGACGAACAATAAGCGTAAAACAAAAGTTTAGTCATTTTCTTCCGTGCTTGTCGAGACTGAATTCACAAAACTCCACGCGTCGTTTTTGTGACCTCTGCGGACGGCTTTTATCGATTGAATTCAGTACGGTTTGAATAACAAATGTCACCGCAAAACACGTCAGACATTCATACGACGAACTGCTAGCTCAGCTAGAACGACCAGTGGATTTTCTGGAGTACGTACAGAACTGTGTCGGATGCGCTGAACGTCTTTGTCCGATACTTTGGAGGGGGGATAACCTGACAATTTCCCTTTACACAAACATCTTGTTTCTTAAAACTGTTGGTGTCAACATCGAATGCTCTGAACAGAAGGAGGTGCAGTGACAGAGTATTGTCGACGAAAATCACGCTGCGTAGTTTTCACGGACTAAGAATTGCTGAAGCGGAGAACGCAAAATGCTTTCTGTTGCAGGATCATTAACTTGACGCAAACTGAAGGAGCGCATTACACGGGAATCGCTTTCCGGCAACAAAGTGAATTTTTTGTAGAATTTCAAGAATCCACTCTCTTACACGCTGTATAATTCTTTCATTAGCGGTGAACGGTTAATTGGAGATAAACCTTTTCAATTCGGATTAGTTTTATTTTTGTACACACTGTATAGCTTATCTGCATCCCTTAAATAAATTTTTTAAATGTTAGTATTAATATTTTCTGTGAAACTGTCCCGTAAAAAAACTTGTGATGGCTGATCGGACTTGATATATTTGAATTCGCGTACGCTAAAAAAAATTACCGTTATTTTTACGAAAATTATTCCTAACTTTTATTTTCTATTCCTTAACCTATGCCCAAGAAGCAACTGTGCCGTCAGCCACTCCGTGAAACTTAAGAGAGGGCATTATATATCAAACTAGGGTCCTGTCAGGGACATTCTTGGCACACTGAGATGTTCTGGTACCGAAAGGCCTCCAAAACTGACCGAAAGGGAATTGTGCCGGGAGACAGGCGCAATATATTTGCAATTTTCCCAAGGATAATATTAAAGATCCACGATCTAAAATGATCATCAGAACGCAATAAAATTCCGTCCACTTTTAAACAAAGAAATTAAGATAAACCTGTCAGTAAAAGTAAATTACCCGCCACATAATAAGTAAGATCCAGCTGCAAGGGACTAATATTCAGGCTCTGTATATAATAGGGAGTAGCTATTCTTTCGATATATTTGCGTTCCGTACCTACAATTCTAACTCACACTCTCGGATCTTTTTCGGAATCCCCCCCCCCCAAAAACCACTTAATGTTTTAGCCAATGGGCTAAAAATCGATGTATTTTTAATATCCAATAATAATTAGGTGGAAATATGCTTGTTTCAAAATAAAAAATCAAAACTTAACGTAAATTGGTCCTTTTTGGACCCTCCCCCCACCCAAAGGTTTGGGAGTTTTTCACCTGGAGATAACTGAAAATAGCAAGAAATATTGATATTAATAAAAACCAGGTTGGAGAAGTTACTCAGTAACTAGATATAACCATTTATATTATCATTCTTATAACTATTTATATTTATTTATTATATAAATATAATCTAACCAAACTTAACCTACCCTCGCTAACCTTACTAATTAACAGTAATGGTTTGAATATTTAAATAATAAATTCAGTAATAATTGCAATTATTTATTTTATAAATAATCAAAACATTACTGTTTAACTAGTCGAAGATAGTGAGCGAAGCGAGCGTAGGTTAAGTTTGGTTGATTATGTTTATAATATATCTATAATTATAAGTAATAATGCTTATATTTTTATTATGTAAAATATGTTAATACGAGTGTTTAAAATGACCGATATAAAAGAGCATGTCAGTGTGTTATCGAGTTATTTTGAGTTATTTCCTGTTATTTTGAAACATGAATATTTCCACCTAATTTTTATTGGATATTAAAAATTCATAGATTTTTGGCCGATTGGTTTAAAAATTAAGTGTTTTTTGGGGGGGGGGAGAATTCCAAAAATTATCCAATATCAACTTTGATTTAAAAAAAAATAAACAATTTTGAGTAAGGATTAGAGAATTTCTCAAAAACTTCAAAGCACAATTAATTATTATTACTATTTATTTCTTTTTTTTTTGTTGTAAAATATGAAATTATTAAAAAAAATCAAATTGAAAATTAATCCGAAAAATAACATAATGATAAAATATAAATATTATATGATAAATGATACAATCTGTAGTAAACAGACGCGCGGTGTTTTAGACCCATTTATAACCTTGACTTGATATAACCTAACACTGTCGCAATATAAACGAACAAAACTTATAATAATAAAAATTATAAACATGAGATTAAATTGAAGGTTTTACCTTCAGAAGTAATTCTATCTTTACCGAATAATATTATAATATTCAGATACCAAACTAGTAATTTTAGAAATGAATGACGTGATTTAGAAAAAAGTGTTTAATAAATAATATACTTTAGGTTTCACAGACCTCAGGTCTGTTTCAGAAGGTTAAAAAAATCAAATATCGATCTAATAGAAACTAGTATTTTTTAAAATTAATTTTAACTAAATGTTCGAACAATTTGTCCGTATATCGATCAATATTTGTATCTTTTTAAAATATGTTTTAATTAAAAAAAAAAAAAAAATCAATATCATATGTGCTATATGTTATTTAAAATTTATAGGATTTTTAATTTTGTAAAAGTTTCACGTGCTCTTTACTTATAACAATGTTTAATTAAACTGTTACATAAAATTAATCTTTAATTATACTTATACATGTTTATTTGTAGTCTCATGTTTAAAATTTAATAAACCTAACATAAAGGATTAAACAAAATAGAATCCGTTACCATGGTAACCACATCCGACAATTCGCACATCGTTTTCACATCGGTAACTTTTCTGCTGTGTGACATTCCCCCACTTTTTATCGAATCATAATTTTTGGTTTATCTAATCTGATGATATAATATTTTATTTTGTATAAAGATCGATTAAGTTAACCGTTTTAATACATCTTTTAATTTTATTCTTTACAGTGAACTTATATATTGCTTTAAGTGCTAAATAATTTTTAACCTATTATTTTTTTATTTTTATTTTACTGGTATTATTTGTAGTCAAACGTTTAAAATTATTTATTTGAGTTTTAACCGTAAATTCTTTTATTAGTCATGTGCTCAATAAAAAAAAGTTTGAGATTAAGACAATTTATGCAATATTTTTATTTTTTCAAAGAAATACTAGAGCAAAAACAAATAATAATGACAAACCTTGTAATCTTCGGATCACCCAAGATGTACATTTCTTGATAGTAGTAAAAGTAGTTATGAACTCTGAACTTCGCTTTTTTATAGTGAACACCGTTTTTTTTTTTTTTTATTTAAGGATTTAAATTCTTCAGCCAAAATGAAGATTAAAAAGAAATACAAAACAGAATTGCCAATTAATTTTATTGAAGAAGGTTCACCGAGAACCGAAAATAATCTTCTTGTATTAACGACATTGTAACCCTATTTTCAGGGACATTGGACATCATTGATCGATGACTTAGGATCTATTTCCCGGGGGTGTTTTTTTTCTTGTGTGTATTTTTTTTTATTCTATAAATACGGCGAGAGGAAAACAACAAAATATAAATTAATTGAAAATTCAAAGTAAGATTATTAATTAATTGTGCACCGATAAAGGTATGATATACATTAGTAGGAAACGTATACATTAAGTATAAATGCTGTGTGATCAGCCGAGTTAGAGTTCATAAGTACCTAGGTGTTTTGTTTGATGAGAAGTTGCTGTTTAGCAACTACATTAGGCATCAGCGGCGGACACCGTCTCAGTGATGCACAAGCTTAGGAGGATTGCTCGAAAGGATTACGGGCTATCGGGCCGTCATTTGTACATGGTGTACCGAGGTATCTTTGAAAGTATGGCCTCTTATGCTGCGTCCGTTTGGGCGCATAGGTTAGATATGAATAGAGCACTTGTTCAAAATTTAAGAAGTGCCCTGCGCAGAGCATTAATAGTATGCACTGGTGTTTTTAAAACAACCTCCTATGAGGCTACCACCGTATTGGAAAATGCTCTCCCAATCGATTTAGTGGTGAAAGTTCGAGCGGCCAGAAAAAAGTTGCGAAGAGGCAGGAAGGCTGAGATATTTGGGATGCGGTTTCGAGCCGGCCCTGTACCGGAATGGAACGGTGATCACAATGCATCGGTTCTAAATTTCGTTCAGTTGCCCATCTCCCGCCTGAGGAGGAGCCTTTACAGCCTCGCGATGGATGCATGGCAGGAAGAATGGCACACCACGACTAAGGGAAGGTCCTTGTGCAGATTTGTACAGGACTTGGGTGGATGGTATACCTCTCCTTCCTTTTTTAGGGCAATGGGTGCCCAGGTGTTCCAACCACGCGAACTTGAACCAATATTTGTTTCGGTTCCGCCTGGCAACTGATGAGCTGTGCGTCTGCGGGGAGGTCCAGTCTAACGACCATGTGATGTTCGACTGCCCAGCTCTTGGGGGGCCAGAACTCAGGCCACCCTGAAACTTAGAGGTCAAGGGGAAAATTGGCCACTCACAAGCGGCGAATCAATGTGGCGTGAGCCGCATTGTTGGACCGTTTGGGTGTTCCTTGATACCGTTGCTTTGTCAACCGGCATCAGTAGTTTATTTAAGAGAAAGACTCCTACCTCGCTGCTGTGGGAAGCGACCCGAGAGTTATGGCTGGCCATCAGCCAATTAAAGCTCCAAGCGCTTTAATACTGGTGGACAGGTACTTGCTGGCATTCAGCGACCTAGACGTGGCAGCGAATTGCTGTTTTGACGAGATAAATTTAATTTATTGATTATCGTCATATACATTTTAGTAGTTGACAGGATGCGCCTACCCATTTTAGAATATATGACAAGTGAGTAACGGGACACGAAGCAAGTGGTGTGTGGCACCATGCTTATTTCGCCCACGCAATTAGGTTAGCTCTAGTAGGTAGTTAGGACACTGGTCGCTAAACTGATTCGAGGCTCAGTAGCCATTTGTAGCACAGACGTTCGGTCTTATGCTTTACGGCGACCGAATGGGGTGGTGGCGGTAGAAACCATGCAAATCAAATCAAATTAGTAGGAAAAGAAATCAATGCTCAAACAAAACAAGAAAAAGAGAAGTATATAACGCCGGGTATGTAACGTCGCATAATCTCTGTCCGGCAATGCATATTCTAAATAAAATCCGTATATGGAACCGATTTGTGAATCTAAGTTTACATATACTGATGCTGATCTGTTTCAGTCAGAATTACTAATTATAATAAGTGGCAGTATGTTGTACAGATTACCAAAAAATGGATTTTTTTCAAAAATTCTAAAAACAATGTTCTAAACATTAACTCGATAATATATCTTTTCGACCAGCATTTTTTTTAATGTAGCTGATGATGATCTTTAGCGTTTTAAACTTTAAATGTTAATTTTTTTTCAGTCAGCTGGTAAAAATTATTTAAGTCGTTAAAGTGTATCATATTCTACGTATCAGTGTCTCGTAAATATTCATATTAAACTTTTTTTAAATATTTTTTTATTTGAACTATTTTTAAGAAAGTCAGTTTTGAAATTCGGCAGAATACTTGTATTTATCGAACTTAAAAACAGTAATTTTTGCATTCATTTCCTTAAGCGGGATATTTAAATATATATATACGTTAATATCAACAATGGAATATTTTTTTTATTTCGTAACTTTACTAGTCAATTTTATTCTAATTTTGTTTCTAGTTAAACTGTTAGATGAATAAAAATCGTAGTAGTATGAATTGATAAATGAACATATTGATTTAGGCATTGTATTAAATGAATAAAAGCAATCTTAGTCAATTTTCTCGCTCACTTCACTATTCCGTGTAATAATTTCTCTTGACATTCCTTCTGTATTTCTTCAAGTTGCTAACAATTTCCTTTAGAGATCATAAAACATTTAAAACTATTAAGTAGTTTATAATTTTGTTTATTTTTTATAACTTTATTGTTCGTGTTGTGAACGATAAATTTACTTATTTATAAGTATAGTGCTTTACAAAATAACTTTATTAAAATTAAATTAATAAAATTTCATGGGTTATTTAAATTTTAAAATAATTAAGTTTATATAAAATTTAACTTTAAATTCGTAGCCACGTAACAAAAAAAAACCTTTTGGCACGCCGGAAGGTGGAAGTAGATTTCACCGGTGCTAAGTAGGGGATAAAAAAGATTTTCACTTTAAAGTTAAGAAAAACTTCAAATTTACTCAATACGACAATCGTTGCATGTGAAAAAAGTTCCACATGTTTAGCATACGACAAGCCCAATCTTCTTACAATTCCAGCAAAATTTTGGTCATCCCTTGCCGTAAGAATTGGTCATATCAGAAATTGTTTCAGACAAATGTTTTAGGTAATGTTTACAGAATTAACGGTCAGTTTAAACCGATTCGATACTATGCTTATTAAGGGATATATGATTTTTTTGTCTTCAAAACATCATTTTTCCACCCCCTGGGCAGTGGTTGGTGATATCAAATAACTTTTTTAGATAAGTTTTATGTCCTTATCCAAAGAATACTAGGAACTTTAAACGAATTCGATATTTTACTTAATAAGAAAGTTATAGCAATATTTTGTTTTTTCAAAAAAGCACTCCCATTTCAACCCCCATGATTCGATTTTGCTCATTAACAAACTCGACCGAGATTTTGGATTGTTATATTTTATGTATCAATTTGAAAGTGATTGGCGCAAAATTACGGCAGTTATCGTGTCCACAAGAAAGTGTATATATACGCGTATATATACATGTATATATATATATATATACACATTTCTGAGCTGATGGTGGTTTTGGGGTCTGGGGGTGTGAAACGCGAAGATACGTTAAAATTTTCCGGAAGTCGAATCATGGTACCCATTACAATAGGTAGCTTTCTTATGAAATCTACCTAAAAGAAAATAGCAAATGGTATCACTTATTACATAAATGCTAATTAACTTTAATTAATCGTAATTATACCAGCTGATAATAAGTTTTGGTAGCAGTGAATTTATATTAATTATACAGTAATGAAATATCGTGTTAAAAATATTCAATTAATTGAAATATTTTGGCTAAATAAAGGTTGATCGTATAAAGTATGTGTAGAGCAAAATCATGTGACATTAATTATCTGATTATAGTATTCCATAAAAAATTTAAGTATTTATGAACTTCTTTTAATAGAGATTTATATTCACTATTTTTAACCAAAGTGAAAAAAACATGTATAAGACTCTCCAGTTGTAAAAATTGACAAATCGCCACAAATGAAAACATTTTTTGAAATTTCAAACAATGGTTTCATCCTTCTTCTGGCTGAAGCTTTTTAGAAACAGTTTAATCTCATTAGATACGAGTATAATTTAATTTTAAACAAGTTTTGTAGGAATAAAGTTTCAAACAGAGGATTTACCCGTTTTAGTGATTGAAGAATTTTTGTGATTTTTCCTCAAGAATGCAATCGAGTTTTATTAAAATATTTCATAGAAGAATTAAAAAAAAAAATTGAAAGTATTTCATAGGATACTGTGAATACAACAGAACGTGTTTTATTGTTCTCCTTCAGCAATTGCATAGTTGTGCTGACATTCATAACGATTTTGGAAATACTCCTGGACCCACTTTTAGAAATATTTTTCATCTGTTTCGTCGCAATAGATTATCAAAGAATTTATTTACTTTCATGTCAGAATCGATCTCAAGCCTGGAAATAAATATCAGTTGGTGTCAGTTTACAGTAATTTTACATTGTGACGTACGAAATGCCTCTTGACCGGCATAGATCGATGTGCTAGAACGATTTTTTTTTGTAGTATGTGATCAAATACAAACCGTTTTGAAATCATCCAACTTTTATCTTTCGTTAACTTCCACCTTTCAAAGCTATTTTCATCTGTTACTTCAAACACGTTCAATATTTTCCTTTTTTGTCACGGTAATTGTTCCACTATTTAATAGGCAACAATAAACGGTCCTTACGAAAACGCTTATGCCATTCATAAACTTGTATTTTTTCTCATTGCCGTTTCGTCTTATGATTTTTAAATCGAGGTTAATTAATCTCAGAGTGACTTTTTTAAGGAAAAAGAAAACGTTGACATTTGTTCGGTGTACTATAACGTAAATTCTGAAATGAGACGAACCCGCACGTACGGTACTGGAACACATAGGTTGGTCTTATTGGAAAGGAAACAAGATGCGATGCCCGACATACTGCGATGTCATTAAAGCTACCAATTTATGAAATAATAATTTTCTTGCCGTTCTTATTGTTTCAAATAGAAGGTTTCCGAACCGTGAACCTTTTGAAGCTATCGTGTGTCTATAGATATATTCATGCATACGAAAGCGCGACTGTGTGTCTATGTGTGTGTATGCGTGGGTGGATTCTTTTTGGAATGAATGTAGAGAAAAAGAAAGAAAAAACTTTAAGCAATAACAGTAAATGATATTAAAGTACTTTTATAAAAATAACTTTGCACGCGTAAATATCAGTAAGAGCAATTTTTTTTTTGTTAAGAAGTAGCTAAGTTGAATGAAATTTCTGAAATTCCTCTCACCTACACGACGAATTATCTAACAACTAGATCAAACTTACTGAACTCTCTTTATAACTGTCAATATCTACTTTGTCATATTAAACTGTTTGTTACGAAGAAAAACTTGTTCAAAGTAAACATCTTATTTATTTATAAAAGTTATATAGCTTATATTCTTTAACTTTTTTTTATGAAAATTCTTTTACACTAACAATCATTTAAATTCAGGTGAAGTGATATAGTACAATGATATTAAAGGAACCGGTAAAACTTGTTTACTTTTTCCAAATAAGGTTAATTTTAATTGTAGGTTCAGGTGTGTACAGAGTGAAATAACTTAACTTTCTAGCTTTTACAGAATTTTTAAATTCTCGTTGTATACGATGGAATAATCCTTTTACTTGAACTATACTAAAAAAAAAGAAAATAATTTTATTTAATCATTATGCAACACTACTTTTTAAAAGGCAATTTATTTTATTCTTTTTTGCTCTGGAGCTTTAAGGAAATTTCAACTTTTTCTTAATGTATTTTTAATATCACATCTTTCAATCCTAAAATACATTTATTCTAATCTATTCACTATAATAGAATTTCTCTGAATTAAAAAAATTATAAATTCTTTCAACGAATAATAGAATTTTATACATTTTATACAATTATTTTTTTTAAGATCATTGAAATACAACTGGCCTATTACTATTAGTACCTTTATCTTCAGCATAAAAACTCTTATGTAGCTTAATATTTAGGCTCATTAACGTGTTGCATATTGTAGAACGTGAAAAAAGGGACAAAAAGGATGGTCACTGACCTGAAAATTAATATCTTATCTTTGCATTCTTGACTTAATCCCATTCTTATGTTTACAGATTTTAACCGTCGATGAAGAACTAGCTAGATGCCCAGATAAATTATTTATCCCTGCACTATTTATTATTTCTAATAGACATAATATATTCATTAAATACTGTTTATTCTGCGTATAAGTTTTTGTGATAGTCATGAAATAAATTAATGATAAAAAATCACTAATTATAAAAAGATCCGTAAAGATATAGGAATTCATTTTGAATGACTCATTTCTTACAGGTATATATATATATATATATATATTTGTGTGTGTGCGCGCGCGTGCGGGAGAGATAATATCGTGTGTACCACAAAGAGGTATACGCTTTTCATTTAGTATCACTCGCCCATTCCCCACCGATTCTATTGAAACTTTACAGACTTCTTTTAACAATGGTTCTAAAAATATTCCATAAAAATTTCAACCTTCTAGGATTTATAGAAACAAAATAGCGGCTTTCAAACAAAAACATCAATTTCAGATAAACCACATATTTATTTAATGCAAAATATCTGGTAAAAATGATTAAAAACAGATGATAATGAGAACTACAGTCATGGTTATGACTAATTATTTACTTTATTTATTCAGTTTGAACAGCTGTTTAAAAATATATCATCTGTTTTAATCTTCTTTACCAGCTATTTTGTAATGAATAAAAAATGTGGTTTATTTGAAATTGATGTTTTTATTTTGAAGCCGCCATTTTGTTTCTATATATCCTAAAAGGTTGAAATTTTCACATTTTTGGAACCTTCGTTAAAAGGTCTGTAAAGTTCAATAGAATCGGAGGAGAAACGGGCTAGTGTACTAAATCAAAAACGTATACCTCTTCGTAGGACACTATATATAAAGTAGATAAAAGTTGATTTAATATATGTAAAGTTAATAAAAAATTGTTACTCTACAATGTTAGTTATAGAAATTCCTAATTATTTATTTACTCGGTTTATAAACAAAATACTTTTAAACTCAATCGAATTGCTACGAGAAAAGTTGGTTCTGGATGACTATAAACTGCATCCCCTACACTCTAATGTTTTTGCAACACCTGGGATTTCTCCACCAGCAAATTTTTTTTTTTAAAAACCGGTTCCAGTAGATTATCCGAAGTTAAACGACGCTTGGTTGCTATTTCATCGTACGTTATCGGCTAGTTTCATAACAATGGATGCCATTTAGTATTTTTTTTAAACAGAAGATAAAAGATAAATACCACTTATTTATAAAAATGTTCTGAGTTTTGGTGTATCTGCAGCAACTATTAAATCTGAGAGGGATTCGAAGACAGAATGTTCCAGTTGAAAAACGGTAATATTATCTTTGAAGAGCGGATATAGATTAAAAAAGTCTCCCAAATTATATATGAACGGTTCGGACCCGAAAGGTTTTCATTACATTACATTGATTTCATTTTGAAGATATTGTTATAATAACAAACAGTAAATAGAAACCTTCGATGAAGAATAGTATCAAACTATTACCTTTTTCTAGTTTAATCACAGAATTTTTACTGGCTATGATGGTAATCCTCATTAGTATTTTTCATATACGAGTATATTAACATCATGTATTCTTAATTTTCGCTATCATCCGATTTGGTCAATTTGGGAACTTCGTTAGCAACAAAATAATGTCATATTATGCAATTCTTTATTCTAAGCTTGAAAATGAGTATACGTATAATGCTATTAATAATAATAACACAGATCTATTTCATTTTAAATACCAGGGGTCATGTGTAGATTAATTTGTTAACAGTAAACATAAAAAAAAAAATAACCTGCGTATTAATCGGAGTTTAATTATTTTAAATCAAAATAATTCGTTATTTTTGGATGGTTAATTTTAGATCTTATTAATTTTTGTAGCTTTTAAATTTATCTTTTCTTAAATTATACATTAATAAAGTTAGTTGATGTACTGAAACATACTAATTTTTCATTAATCGTTTCTGGATATAACTTAAGATAAGAGTATGAAACCTTTTAGTCATTCACTTCGTTATTATCAAAGAGAAAAATAAAATATCTAAGGTAAATTGTTTGTTTATTGAGAATAAATCATTAAAAAATAATATATAAATTAATTTATTTCTTAATGTTTGTTTCAGATTCAACGGATATCGTCGACTGTAAGCTGAAACTAATACTTGGGCTGATATGGACTCTCATCCTGCACTATTCTATATCGATGCCTATGTGGGAAGGAGAAGACGACGCGCAGTATGGGGACAAAGGACCAACTCCCAAACAAAGGTAAGAAATTTAATTTAAGCTAATCGTATTAAAAGTATTAAAAAAAATATATATGCATTAATGAATTAAATTAAAGCAGTTTTTAGACAGAATTATAGTATATTCAATAAAATATATGTATTAATGAATTAAACCAGTGACTCCCAAACTGTGCGCCGCGACTCCCCGGGGAGCCGCGGCGCTTTCACAGGGGCGCTGCGAAATATTGTAAAAGCTTCATAATTAATTGAACCAAGACATTTATAAATATTAATTTAATGTTAATAAAGTAAATAAATAATGAAGATACACGAGTTTTATTTATTTTTATCTCTTAGTTACGAGTAGTCATACTTTTACTTAAGGTAGGGCGCCATGGAAAATCTTTAATTGGAAAAGGGCGCCGCGACTCGGAAAAGTTTGGGAACCGCTGAATTAACGTATGGCTGTCTTCTAGACAGAATTATAGTATATTCAGTTTGAAGATTGAGCCTGAAAAAACAAAGGATGGCTTGTTCACTTTACATCAATGCAAAACCCCAAATTTATACATTTAAAAATTTTGTATAACATATTGTTGCATGTTCGCGGTTCGGCAAGGCTATTGTCGCGGTTCGACAAGCCGTATAAATACAATTTATTACTCTAAAAATCAATGGAAAAAAATATATGTAGCATACAAAATAGTAATTCAAATAAAAAAAAAAATTATTTAATGACAAATTATAAATACCTGATTCAATAACTCCTACTAACAATCTTATAGTGACTGATGCAGACTAATATTGCATTAACAAGATAACAATAGAAAAATCTAAATCTACAGTTCATACCATTCACTTTCGGCAAGTGTTATTACTTTTACTGTTTACAGAAGAACTAACCCTACACTTTATGAATGAATGGAATACTGTCACTTTCACTACTGTTTACCAATAACTCACCGAACAAAACTTCTTGTACTCAACCACTGTTCATAATGGAATACTGGTGACGCCCTTTACATCCGTTGTTATTAAACGCTTACTGTTATCATTGTTATCACGACTGCGCCGAACATGGTCTCGCAGAACTCTGCTGGTCCACGCAGTATTTATACCTCCTGGCCTGCAGAACCAGAGAACCAGTACCCGACCCGTTCTTTTAATTGTTGAAGTGTAGTAATTTTCATTGACCGCACCCTTACGTTTTTTGTAGGTTCTTTTTCAGTCCGGTAATCCTTCTGGTCAAACGGAAGCTTCTGGAGGTGCCTGTATTACAGGTACCTGGAGGTGCCTGGAGGTGTCTGTATTACAAAGTAAAGAACAGATTGTTAAACGGACCCGTTATGCTAAGAAAAGCATCTCTTTTAGTTCCTTGTAAATTCTTCTTTCTTTATTTTCTCTCTCTGTCTTCTTAATTGGAAGAATCCCGTCACCGTGGCTAGTTATACTGGTCCTGTTACAATATTATTTTTATCAAAGCATAAATAAAGCATAAATGTTTAAGAAAAAGATGTAGAAAATTCTTAGATCTATTTTTGGTGCTAATATGCATATACTATATGTATTGATGGATCTTCGAATATTAAAACTAAGCATAACGTGTTTGGTAAAAAAGACGCATGATAAATTCGGTTTCAAATAAGGCAGATTGCCTATTTTAAAACTGAAATCCTATTAGACAATTAGGCTGTACCATCAAGCAGCATTTAATGTTTCCTAAAATTCATTTCTAACTACAGGTAGATTAGTTTACGCAAGGAGTTGGAACATTGGTTTTAATTTTTTCTTATCTCGGCCACTAGCTAAGTAGTTAAAATACCATTTGTTCAAACCCCGGCTTTGTAAAAACTCGGAAGCGGATTTGCATTCAAATAAGAAGCGGAGTTACTTTGGAAAAGGCACTGATAAAGCCACGGTAATCCCAACCTCCAGCCGAAAAGAATCTGCTTATCAGTTGTTATCTCCAGTCGCAGTGCTGGTGAAAGTAATGTTGGTCCACGATATCTATTCAAGGTATAAGGAATGAGAAGTTATGAATAAATTAGGCTAGGAAACGATTATTTCACAAAGGGATTGCGACCCTATCGGAAGTTCGGGTTTGGTTAATGTCTAGCTACGGACGAACTTTCTTTCTTGAATTTCTTTATTACGTTATTTCTATGAATAGATTGAAAACGAACAAGGAAAGTTTTTTTATTTCACTTTTCCTTTCCTGATATTTTATTCTTACTTTTACTACCCGATCTGATCTATTCTGATTCCAAGGTTTCCATCCTGTAAATTTCAAATTTAATTTATTTCAAGTTTTAAGTGCCTTAAAAGCATAATTATTATTTGTTTAAAAACATTTTAAACCTTGTTTGCAGAGAATTTCATAATACAATACGCTGAATTTTAATTTACAGGTTGCTTCATTGGATACAAAGCAAGATACCAGATCTTCCCATTACAAATTTCACATCAGACTGGAATGATGGCAAAGCGGTGGGAGCTCTTGTTGATGCTGTTGCTCCAGGTATGTTTTATTTAATAAAAACATATGTAATTTGAGACCAAAAACAGACCGACTTAAAAAAAAATATTTTTTTTTGATTTTATGTATAATGCCCAAATCAAGTTGTAGGTTATAAGATGTATCTCCCGTTACCGAGTAGAATAGAAGCAGTCTTATTAATATACTGGTAGATTTTTATGTAAGTTACACGATTTTAAAGAGGCGATGCTTTCTGTGGGAAAACGTTCACCTTGACAAAGAAGGAAATGGGGTAAACCGCTTAACTTTTCCCAATTTAATTGACGTATATTCTTGTTACTCTTGAGCATGATTGTACAATCTTCAAGAGTTAGTTGTTTCTAACGTTCGATCACAACCGTTTCGTTATGATACTTAATAAAATGAGATTCACCTTAATTATACAGTTACTGATACAGTATATGTATATTAGCTTGCTTAACTACTGAACTGTTAATTTATTTTTTTAACTAATTTGTTATTTAAATCCTATAAACTTCTTTGTTTGATCTGGAGAAATAAAGAAATACCCTTAATTAAATTTTGAACCTTTGTAACTTGTTATAAACTTAAATTTTTGATTTGTTTTGAAATCTATCCTCTTTTGGATGTTCATAATTTTTTTGTTACATCAATTAAGTCGGTCTATTAACAATAGTATACTGTTAACAAGCAAACAGTCATGACTGTATAAGTATTTTAACTTTTAACTTAATTATTTTAACTTTTCACTTAATTATAATATTTTAACTCTTGATGATGGTTTGAAAAAAACCGAAAGATCTCGAGGACTTAACACTTATTTAGTGGTAAAGTGGATATCTCCACTTATTAATTACCTTTAATTATTTTATTAAAATATACCAGCATATTCAAGAAATTTATCTATTAGTCAGTGGTAATCTATGTCGTATTTCAACTTTCTAGGATATCTTTAGTAATGTTATTTGGGCATAAAAAAATTGTTGTAAAGTTGGTAGTAATGATATACCATCGGTAATCAATGATTATTATCAATGACATTGATATAATTTTATATATACATATATATTTATTTGCGGTCGCGCGCGTGTGTATAACTTCACTTCTTAATATTTTATTCAAAATTTATTTGATTTTTAACAATTATCAAGTATTTTCTGTAAGTAATTTAGAATTTGTGCCAGATCTTTCGGACTTCTTCTTATTAATTTTTGAGTAACCTATATTTTTTTAAATTAAGATTACAACAGAAAAGAGAAAAATTATTTTAAACCGTTTGTTAATCTTCCCACCTGTTTTCTAAATTAATTTTTTTTGAAGATATTTTTCTCAAATCGATTTGTTATCGAATGTTTTTTCCGAATGCTTTGGTCGAATTTCCCCGCCGTTGCATACTTTTGTTTTTTAAATGAACGTGTTTATTATTGAATACTTTATAATTTCCATAACTGCATTTAGTGATTACTGAATCCGATTTCAAATTTAAAAATTTTGTTGTCATGGAAATTCACGTAATTATGTTTTGATATTAAAAATTCGCCTAAAAATATCTAAGCAGTTTAATTTATCAAAATTTGGTTTAAAAATTGATTTATCACACAGTTGGCAAGAGATTTATTTATGAAGGGTTCGTTTACTTTATTTAAAAAAAAAAAACAAAAAACAACAGGACCTGTAACAGATTAAGAACTGAAAAATGTTCGACAAGAACGACCACTACTACAGACGAAAATTGACAATAAATATTTTTTTTAAAACGCTCAACAGATTTCATAAACCCTGGAATAAGTAGAAGATGAAGTAAAAAATAAAATAAAAAAAAAAGCGGACAAGCATTCCGTGTTACCACCAACGGAAATATTTTGTTCTCAGTTATTAAGAGTGCATTTTGTTGGAATCTTCAGTCAATTATCTGAACATAAAAAAAAAAATCTAAAACGCTAACGAGATACTCAAAATTATGAAGTTATGGAGTTATTGATTGCATTGTCACATGACATTGTTGTATAATTTCTATTATAGTATTTTTTTTAAATTGGGTTTTATGTGAATATCGGTAGAAAAGGTTTTTGATAATATTTATTCAATAACATTTTGTATTTCATAAAGTAATGAGAAACGTTTTTCTTTCTTATTAAGGAATTTTTTCAAGATAAAAAATTTTTCTTGAAATTTTATTCGGGGAAAGTATAGCAAGCGTTTATCAGTACATTCTAGAAAATTATTGGAATAAAAAAAGGTGTAGTAACTTTTTTATATGCATTAATTTCTTTTCTATTTATCGATTTATTACTGTAATTCTGAAATTACACTTTATTCTGTACTATATTTATTTTACATTTTATTTTTTGTAAACTTATATTCCCAATAAGCTATTACATCTTGGTATATATTTATTAATGTATTATTCAATAAATTGAAATTAATTGGAAAAAAACACTCTTCAGAAGTTTTCCTTTTTTTAGTTTTTTTACTGTTCTATACTTTCGAAATTACTTTCCGTATTATAATATTTACATTTATTTGAACGTTCAGTTGTAAGAATTAATAACTGAACTCTTCGTTTGTATGATTTTATGTTAAATTCCATTATTCCAATTATGCATATAAAGGTAAAAAATAAAGACCTAAAAAGTTTCACGTGTACCATATTTTTCTTTTATCTCATCCAATTTTAATGAATTTTTTCATCTCAATTTTGTTTTTTTTATGTTTTATCCCTCGAGTACGTTTTTGTCGTTGAAGTTAATTAGTTATCTTGTTTTCTTTTACTTGTCTACTTTTTCTACTGTTACATCCGGCCTTTTGTAATGAAATGTTTTCGGATGTTTGTTTGTAAGATGAGCTTCGAAAAGATATAATGAATTATTATTTTCTCGTTATTGTTTCTTCTGTGTATTTATATAATAGTGTTTTTTAATCTGTGACCTCGTACAATCGTTAGATCTTTGCAGGTGAAATATTTTAGTTGTCACGTCACGTCCTTGTATTGATTTCTGAGCTGTATCATCATCATCATCAGTGCTTGTCAAGTAGATCAATAGCTAGGTTTCATTTGAATAACATTTTATTTATTAAAAAAAAGGAAATAAAGCTGAAATTCTTTTTATTTCTTTACCTGAATCAGTTTCAACCGTTATGAAGCCCTTTGCGTATAGGAACCTGAAGGAGGTTTATTAAGAGAGGGTGCCAGTTTATTCATCTGAATTGTGGAATGATTTAGGTGCAGAAGGGCAGTGAACCTTTATATTCAAGATTATGAAAAGTTGTTGCCGATGTTAAACGACAGCAGTGACTGTCATTAACACTCTTAACTGCGTCATTTTGAATTGTGTGTACCGAAGTACAATCGTTGGCCGATTTAAATATAGTGGTCATAGAAACGCAGTATATGTTTAGTATTTAAAAACAAACTCCTTCCAATTTAATGGTTTGTATTAATCCCCGGTTTTATTTATGTATTATTTTCTTACTCTCTGCTTCTATATTTGGTTGTTCCCATTTGCGTGCGTTACCTTAAGTCAGATTTATTCCTCTGAAATTTATTATTCCTCTGAATCTGTGTCATACATATTTATGTCATTAGGGGAAACAAACAGGCTTCTATCCCGTAACTTTTGACCAAGTACACCTCTCTTGTACATCTAAGGCTTTGTATAATAGTTATTTATAGAAATAATTGTCCTTCGGAGCGATTATCATACTCTCTTTCTCTCTCTATGTATATATATATATATATATATATAATATAAATCGATGAATGAAGCTGTTACTTGATGAAAATCCATCATAAAAATTTTTATATAATTTTTACAAAATTTATATGAAAAATCAAGGCAGCTCTTTCAGTACATGGTACCTTCCTCAGATTTTACCGATAGAATACAGAATATTTTATGTATTTTCTTTTGTTTTGATGTGTGTGTGTGTGTGTGCGTGCGCGCGCGAGCGCATGTGTGTAAATCCTATACACATCTGAAATTCTATAATAATTAACTAGTTGACATAACTAGAGACCGGATTATATGCATTTGTGTATTTGCATATTAAGCCCATTCTCACCGGTTATTGCATATTTTCCTTAAAATCTAGTGAAAATGAAATTTGTATGTATTAAATAATACAAATTCACAGACAAAAATATTTAAACATTAAGTTTTTTTTTTGCTTACAGACATTCACACCTAATATATAATATTACATTTTATGATAATTGCCTCAAAAAGTCGGAACATTTTTGGAGGATACCAAAATGGGCTGTCAAACTTTCTTTGGTACCGGTATATATGAAATACATCTACCGATATTTAGTAAATTAAATGTTTCTAACAAAAATATTTCCGGATCTTTCTTCATATTTAAGATTATGCTATTGTGCTGTAAAAAAAAGTTATTTATTTAAAAAAAAAAAAAAATACAGTAGTAAATTAATCCAAACATAGTTATTATTTAATAAAAAGTAATTTTATTTAGAAAGAAAATCATACCTGTAAAATCTGTGAATATCTAGTAATTAATATGTCCTCCTTTATTCTTAATCACTTCACGTACACAATTTAGCATCGATTCAACAGATGTACTGCACATTTTTTAAATTTCTTCATTATAAAACCATACCGATATCATTACTTTATAAGGTCAGTTTTTGTGGTACAATTCAGTTTTGAGAATCGTTTTTTGACTATTGCCCAATTACAATTGGGTTTAAGACTGGGGAGTTGCCTGGTCACAGGAGCACTTCAGTGTTTCGTTTTTCAGAAAACTTTTCCACTGTTTTGGTTAGGTTAGGTTTTTTGGTAGTATGGGATGGCGCTAAATCTTGTTGGAACACTCCGTTGCTTTGTGGGAATTTGTTTTGAAGTTATGTCACAACCCTTTCTTTTAGAATTTTATTATAGTCATCACTTTTCAACGTACCATCTACTGGAAGTAATGAACAAGTGCTTTCAGATGTGAAACAACCACAGAAAAGTTTTTTCTTTTGCGGGATGTTTAACTGATTGTTGGATATGACCCGGTGATATATTTTCATTCTATGTTTTTCTAACGTATGAAACCCTTTGCCCTTGAACAAAAAAATATGACTCGTCAGAAAACATAACATTTTTCCAGTCTTCTTTGGTCTATTTAGTATGTGCTTTGCCCCACAATAGCCAATTTTGGATATTGCTGGTGTTAAAAGCTGCTCTTTAGTTGGGCGACGAGCTTTCCGTTAGATGCAAGAAGCAGTGTAGCCACAACATAGAAATAAAAAAAGAATTCCCTCTGGTCGTATTAATTCTGCACGCTATTGCATTTCCTAGTAGTCTAAAAGATCTTGCAACCAATTCATTTAAAATAAAAACAAAAAATTTCATATTAAAGAAACAATAATACACTCAGTGTGATATGAAATCAATAATTTGTTGTCAGCTATATCACAGTTTAAAAATTACTGATTACTCGTAGATAAATCTGAATTTTCTGCATACTCTTTAAGCGTTCTTATATATGTAGTTTACTTAAATACACTTTAATTAAGGAGTTAAGAATTTTTATTTAATGCTGTAAGAATTTTATTTATTATTCTCTTAAATTTTCATCTCTATTTTACCCTACAGTTATATTTTTTATATATTAATTTTTGTATTTTGTGATCTCATTCTGATGACGGTTTTCCCATGGTTCTTTTCTGATTTAAATGATACATAATAAATTTATAATATTATATATTGATATGAAAATTTATTATTTCTGTTATTCGGTACTGAAACTACTACCGTAATTAAAAAAAAAAAATTAAAAAGAAGCCTACATCGGCCGTTATAACCGTTGAAAAATAGGTTAATATAAAACGCTAGAAATAAGCAAGTAAAAGTGTGAAAATAGATCATTTGTAAAACTAATTACCTAGAAAACTGCAAAATTTACACCTATAAATTTCTTCATGTTTTTCCAGTCGCTAACTTTTCACACTTCCATTCGGACGGTGTGGGAATCGAATTCCGGTCAGGCTTCGTATTATTCATACGTTTCAAAATTTTTACACCATACTTCTACCGCACAACCTTTGAGCTTATGTTGATTATGATTCAAGAGTAATATTATCATCTAACACAAATAATAATGATATAAATAAGTAAATTCATCACCTGATTAAGGAATAATTCGAAAAAAATGAGTATAAAATGTTGTTAAACGTATTACAACAATAATTGTTTAGACGGGTAACATAATTTGATTAATGATTAAAATACTTATGTAATAAATGACAGTATCATGTTAAATAATACAATAAATTATAATTCTTTTCTTTGTATTCATTCGACAGATTGTTTTTGACACATAATTAATTTTTCCTTTACTTGATTATTGGAAAATATTGGATTTAGCAAAAAATAACAGTAAAGGAAAAAGCTAAGCAAAATAACACTCGTAAATTTATTAAAGCTATTTTTACATCACGTACCGGTACTCGATTGTTTGTAAAAGTAAATAAATTTTATTCAAGTGAGGTCTCTAATGACCCTTAACTCATTCAGGAGTGCGACTGGAAATTTCCATTAAATTGAAATACTTTTATTTTATCTCCCCTACCACTATTTTAAGCAGTTTGAAGCACTGCTTTATTTATTTTTTATTTTTTTTGCCGAATTGGATTATACTCTGAAAGAAGTTAAGGTTCTTACTTGCTAACATATATTTTCCTAAACTTTCTGAATTAAACAAAAAAAAAAAAAAAAAATCGATTGACTAAGTCTTACTGAAAACGAATCATGTCGGGTTTTTTAAATATAAAATTACTGTAAAATCTTTTTAATTCGTCACCCGCTTAAATATGAATGTTCGTGCGCACACGTGTATATTTTTAATTACACTCCTACATAACATGTAAAAAGATGTCATATTTCGTTTGACCTTAATTTTTATAATTACTTATGACTTGTATCTTTCATTTTTACAGTGATAAAAAAATATCAAGTAGCAGAATGCTAGCTATTGTACACGTACCGCATATGATACTTATTTAAACAAAAAATAAAATGCCATTATTAAAATTAGGTTAGACTTACACAACATTTAACAAAATTACGTTAATGTTTTTAAACGTATACATATTAAAAAAAAAAGATTTCACATCAGATTTAAAAGGAATACACCAAAAGAATACACCTGTAACTGAAAACATGAAGTTATGATGTAATGCAGTATACAAGGGAAGATGCTTCTAATGCCAAATATCTAATTTTAAGCAAAAAATAATCGCCTAATGTTCAAAATAAACATATATTTATTAAATAAAACGTAAAGGAATAGTGAACATTTTTAATGTGATATGATGTAAAAAGTAAAAATGTAATGTTCACTTTTTGATGAATGGTACAAAGACTAAAGAAACCGAACTACTGATAAAGTATTACGACATATTCATCGGTTTGCCATTGAAAAGATAAAGAACTTTTTAGTTCAAAAGACATTAGCCGACTCCTTTCAAAAATAATAACTTATAACGTAGATGAGATAAAAATGAAAAGCGAAATGTTATTATTGAGCTAGTTTTTTCCTTGTTAATTTGGTCGTAATAGTTTTTGTTAATAATTTTTTATTTATTTGTATGTGTTTTTTTTCTTAAATATTAAATTTTCAAAATTTTATCAGCAGTTTCGTTTTTCAAAAGTCAATTTTTTAATTAAAAAAAAAAATTAATAGTTCTTTAGTAATTTTTTATGAACATAATTTTTTATTATAGTATTATCTTAAGAAAACAATTCAGTTCTTGGTTTTAATTATTAAGCTATTTTCATAGATTCCTTTGCTGATTAATTTTACATATATACATATAGTTTCAAATTCTTTTCAAATATTTGTCAATCCGGAAATTCGTGATATAATTGGGTGAACTTCGTGTTATAAACAATTTAGAAAATATTCTTGCAAAATTTTCAATGTTTTAGGGTATCATTTATCATACATGAAGGGATTTTATTTATTTCATACAAGAATTTATGAACTATGTATATACAGAGTGTTACGGAACGTATTCCCCGAACATCAGGTTCTGATTCAGGACACCAAAACGAGAAAAAAGTTCATACCGACATAAGTCCTATTTTGCTTTGTTATATCTAAAATTACATAAGTTTTACTGCTCTACAAGTAGAAGTAATCTGAATAAATTTATCCCTAGGCCTAACACTATTTCCTAATTTTCAGTAAAATCATTGGTAAAAGAATCAATATGATTACCCCAGGAGTTCTTGATTTTAAGCATACATCTTTTATATATAATAAAAATTAGAAAAAAATGAAAATGTAATAGGACACTCTGATTTATGTATAATTATGAGTTATTATTTTTAAAAAGTATTATTTGTTATAAGAAATCACGACCTAAAATCTTATTGTCTAAAATCCTAATTACCTAAATGCTTAAAGAGGTGGTATTCCATTTTCTGTCATTTATTTTGCAAGCCCATAATCATTTAAACTGGCAAACATAAATTATTCGAAAACAAAAACAAAGTAGTTTCTATAGATCACTATAATAGATTAATATTGCGAAAATAATTATAGTACTCAACCACATCAAGAATATGTACTGGTTTTATGAACGAAATATAAATAAAAAAACATACATGATTTTCATCATTATAAACAGAAACCCTTAAATTTTTACAAATAATAATACATGTTCGTTCATAGTTTGTAGTAATCTATTTCTAAGTACGTCATTAATACAACTGCTATTAATTGCAACTGAATATTAAGAAGGTGCAATGTATGGTATTAGATAGAAGTCTACGGTAATCTTTTTATTGGTAACATTACTCTTGGATGAGTGCCAAGTTGTATACTTAACTTATTTTGTACTTAATAAGTGAGTTGATGTTTGTATGATGAATGAGATGATTCCTGAGAAATTCATAATAACATAGAAAAAACTAGATTAGCTTTCCTGTGAATGATGAATATCGTTTGAAAGTATTACCCGAGTTTAATTTTTGAGGAAGAGAATGATGAAATGTTATAATCTTATCTGTGCTGTTGTATGTTGTCAAGTCTTGGGCTTCATCTAAAGCATCGTTGAAGAGATTGAGGCCTTTTTGGTACGAGGAGTCTATCTATAATTACATAAGATTAGTTAAGAGAAATAAGGTGCACAATGACAAAGTAATTAAATGCTGGATACTAGCACAGTGGTAGTTAAGATTATTAAGAGAAAAAAGATGAAGTACTGTGGTCTAGTTGGATCAAGCTGGTAATCAATCTGGAGTAATTAAGGTCCAGATTGAAGGTGAATTTTGTGGCTGAAGAATTCACAGGATTGATTTTCTGGGATATCCAGCTGTATATTCCTGTCGGCTGTAGGCAAAGTTTAAATGGTCTAGAGAATTGCTGACTATCTACAAATAATGCTTGAGTAATCAGTTTTTAGACATTTTTTGAAGAAGGATAGCTTTTATAGACATTAATTGATATATATCAACAACATAGAGATACATAGGCATATGAATAGCCACATAAATATTTGATAACGGACAAGGTACATGAAAAGAAGAAGTAATTCATCAGCTTTTCATCTTTACAACCACAGATCCTTTTTATTAATCTAATTTTGTAAAATTATTATCTAATAATACATTGTAATTGCTCTCCCAAGATTAATTTTTTAAACAACTGCTTGTTTTTTCTTCTGTTCTGTAAAGAAAAATGGTTTTGTAGAGATCAAGATAATGATACCTCTAGAATAAAACAAGTTAAAGAAAGTATAAGGGAAAAACTTAAAAATTGTCAGTAGGATTAAGAAAAATGAAATCCTTAATTACCTTTTACTACAATTAATTGGTTTGTACGTCTGTAGAGACAATGTTACATCGTCCATTTTTCACAACAGAATAAATTAATTTTTTTTTTCCATCAATTTTTTTATGACTTTGATGTATATGAGATACCTGAAGTATCAGTGATAACCATCAGAATTTCTTTATCTGATAATAATGATGTTCACTATATAAGAAGCCTTGTGGTAAAAACAGTGGTGTTATTTTTAGGGCTCTATGTCAGTAGCATTTTGATGGTCTTGCATGCTGCTGTGCGCTAATATATTTGGTGGTGTGAATAAAACCACGAAGTGATTTATTCACTGTTTATGAGTGAAGCGGTTTCCAGCCTCAGTAGGAAACCATTTCAATTCTCATTTCCTGCATAAACCTGCCAATGATTGATAATTGTTCTTGAGAATTATTATGTCATTTTTAGCAGTAACTTATGTCTTATGTCGTATTATCTTTTACTGTTTGATTATGGGAATCTAACACAGATTTGTTTTAATAATTAGATGGTGGTATAGATTTTTGCTCATTTTCTAGTACTGTAGAAATAAGTAAGTGTTAATTATCTAGCTTACGGTATGCTATTGTATAAATTCCACCGGTGTCGATATATTTACCAAATTTAAGAAATAATTAAATGAAAAAAATGAATATTATTATTTTTTTATTTGTTTAGATTACTGTAGTTACTATATCTTCACTCTGGAAATATACTTCACAGAATACTATTCGTATATTATTTTCTTATTGAACTGTTTCCTCTTGGGAAATTTGAAAAAGTATCAGTGCTTTTTTTAACATATACTGTGTTTGTATTTGTGAGTAGGAAAAATATGAATCTAAATTTAAAAGCGTTTTGAGTAGATTTTTATGATTGAAGAATTTAAAAAAAAAAGTTTTGATATAAATACAATTAATTCAGTCTTTACTTATTTAATTTAACTGATACTTTAGTTTCACCTGAGTTATTGATATTGTTAAAAAAATAAGTAAAAATTTATTTAAACATAATTTAAAATTAAATTCATTTATATTTCCTTTTACGAACTTTCTTTTAGACACAGTTTTCTTGTATTAACATATTTTTTTAACAAATGTTTTTAACCTAAATTGGTTAAAAAACTTAGATTTTTGTTTTAAATATTATATTTTTTTTAGAGTTAACAATGTAAAAAAATTTTTATAGTTAATAAATTTAACTTTTAATAGATATAAATTATGTTTTTTCTCATAATTTTAACAGTGTGTGTAAGTTTTCTGGTAGCAAGTTATTGAAAACAAATAACTTTTTTCAAATATTATACCATATTGAATACACCCCGCTAAGTTGAGGTAATTTGTATTATGTATTTTTTATTTGTCAAATAGTTGTATATATTGTATATAAACAACTTTAACTTCATTTAACATGCTGTATTACATTATAATGTTAATATTAACATGTAATATTAATTTCATTAAAAGTATTTTTCACTAACGGGTCCAATCTTTCTGATGGCCGTAGTATGTGTAAAGAACCTGCACTACAGTAGGTACCAGAGTTGCTTTCACTGAGAGTAATGATATTCTCTATAGAGCTAGTTCCTGTTGAAAAAATAGTAATGGTGTCATGTTTAAGACTGAATGCAACATTGAAGAAGACGAAACTGTTTCACTCCTCACATGCCCCTAGTATGCCTAGTCAGTGACGTTAATTATTTTTAAGAATGACTATGCATCTTTCAGTTATTCTTTTTAATATACATAGTGGCCGGGAAGTCAACTTACCCCATAAAGTTAGAACTAAACCCTTGTAATGAGTTATAAATAAAAAATGCGATATAATAATGAATTATTTTATTTACTCGCTTGATACATAGTATTCATTTTAATGGTCCAGTGGGTCGGAGTGTTTGCCGTCACAATTCTATACACCACTACGTCTTCTGTGCCATGCGACGTAGCATTTCTGGTGTTACGTTACGGAAGACGTCCCTCACATCGTCACGCAATTCTTCATTTGTTGTGTAGCAACGTGCAGATACGTATGCTTTGATAATTCCTCATAATAAATTGTCTGATGTGGTGACTTGGTGTTGGCCATAATAACGAAGCTGGTGACGCTGTAGTACCGCGGCCAATCCAGTCCAATCCTAGAAATTTTCATTCAGAAACGTGCGGACTGATAGAGAAAAATGTGCAGGTGCTCCATCCTGCTCTTCTCTTGAAGCTGGAAGGACCAAACAAATAAGGAGCTGTCATTCCAGCCCATATCATGACGTGCGGTGGATTTCTTTCTAACTCTGTCGTGTAATAAGGATATTTTCTTTGTCACAAAATAACACATATCTGGGACGCGAACTGCGATAAATTGCAGATTCATCAGAAAAAATCACTTTTTCACGATGCACTGCAGCGGGGAATTTTTCTAATAAAGCCCGGCAGGATGCAGCGCGACGTTCCATGTTTGCATATTGATGAACATCGGACGAAATGGCCTAACCTTCAACTCCTTTTTCATACGGTCTTGCATTATCTTATGTGGTATACGAAGTTAAGCCGACCGTTCGATTTCATCGGGTATTGTTCAATGGAAACTACAACAGCAGCACATGTTTCTAACCGTGTTAAATTTTGTCCAGTCAGCGGCCTATCTTCAACACTGCCTAATTCAAACGCACGTTTTTCCATAGCCAACATTATTGCTTTTCGTGGTGGCGGCTTATTAAAGCGTTGCCGAAACATATCAGTAGTTAGCTTCATTGTTTGATTCGTACGCTGTCATTCATGAACCCGTACTCTTGTCACTGATCGCTCCTCGACGCTGTAACTACTCGTGTCAGCCATTTTAGCACAACTGTCTTTTACTCAGAGTGTGTGTGACATTGTATAAAACTGTTGCCAACCGACCTCAAGGAAAATATCGTATGTTCTGAACACATATTCTAATTCAAACTTTACGTTAACTTTAGGGGTACGGTGACTTCCCGGCCGCACTGTATGTATGTATAATAATATGGATATAAACATAATCTGATTCGTATTTGGCAATCAAATACAGGAATCTGAAGTAGATTTCTGTATAACTGTTTAATACTAATTGTATTTTCTTATGGGCTTTGTACAAACACACGTGTCATAGTCCTTTTCTATTCGCAAACACCATGGCATATATGAGCACCGTGTGCTTGTGTATGTAAGTAATAAAATGAGTTAAAAATAAATAGTTTTTGGAAGGAAAATGATGGTGAGGCAGTAAGTGAGGGAGGGATAGAATGAATGAACAAATTAAATTTATTTACAGGAAAAGTTAAGTTAACATTATTGCCTTCTTTACGACTTTAGTCTCAGAAACAAAAAAAAATATATATATAACAGAGGCAAATTAACAATAAGAATACAAAACTACGAGTACTAATATTGATTCTTATTCAATAAAACGTAGGTTCCTTCAGCTGCCAGAAATATAAAATAGTTAATAATATTTATTCTTTATCTTAAGTAGAAAAAAAAATTACTTCAACTTTTATTAACTTACTGTTTATAGGAAAGTGAATGACACACTACACCTCTTAGTTTTATAAGAAAAGTGTATAATTTAACATTTTTAGTGTTTTCCTATTTAACTTCTCCAATAAAATAAAGTTAGCTAAACAAATATCTCACTGAATTACTATTTGAGATCCGTTCATAGTTTTCTTTAAAAACCACAGATATCTGAATTTTTATTTCACGTGAAACCTTATTTTAAAATCTAATTTTCAATACGAGGAACCTATTAAATATTATTACTTGTTTTACATTGCAATACTTGAAACGGCAAGAACATAGAAACCTTTCTATGTTCTTCTGTTGTAGATGCCTAACAAATAGTTATAATCATAGAATAAAGTAAATATGGACACAATCCATTATAATATAAAAAAAAGGTGTTTTATACAGAAAAGTGTTGAATGTCTACTTTCATTACCTTAAATGAGACGCAAATTCAGAAACCTGACTTTCATACAGTAGATATAAAATAAATGTAATACAGCTTTAAAATACTACTATAATACATGGTTTATTATTCTTAATTTAAATCACAAATAACTGAACATTTATTATCCGATACAGATATTGTAAAGGCTTTCATCAATGTTACATGATCAATGGAATAAGGAATTACTTGACAAAGAATCTTACCTTAAATTCAATTTCCTTTGGTTGGTATGTATCCTGATCATTTTAATTTAATAGCATGTTTTTTTTTTTTTTCATTAGGTTTGTGTCCTGACTGGCAGGACTGGAACCCTAAAGATGCCGTTCAAAATGCATCAGAAGCTATGGGATTAGCAGATGACTGGCTAAATGTTCGACAAGTAAGAATAATGTGATATTTTTTTATACTTATTAAAACTGTAAATTATGAATATCTATGAGAGGTTATCAATAAAGTAAAGACCGTTTCATTGTAAAAACATTTATTCTGAAAACTTTATAAATATTTTTTATTTCTCTTAAACTATATACCTTATACTACTTTTCTATATAATCGCCACGTGAATTAAGACATTTATCGTAGCGACACGCCAGCTTCAATACACCCCCGTCGTATTCTTCTGCCGCCAGTTCATTCAGCCACTGATTAACAGCATTTTTAAGTTCATCGTCACCCGCGAATTGCTTACCACTCAAACATTCTTTCAATTTCCCAAACAAATGGTAGTCAGAAGGAGCCAAGTTCGGACTATATGGTTGGTGATTGTAAATTTCCCATCCAAATATTCTCAGTAAATCACGTGTCGAACCCGCAACATGTGGACGTGCATTGTCGTGCAGTAGGACGACGGCGTCGGCCAGCCGCCCACGTCGCCGATTTTGAATGGCGCGCCATAACTTACGTAGAATTTCGCAGTAGGCATTTATAGTTGTTCCACGTGGCATGAAATCAATCAGCAGTATGTCAAACCGATCCCAAAAGACTGTGGCTATCAGTTTGCGTCCAAATGGCTGTGGCTTGACCTTTGTTCCTCTGGTTGGTGATTGAGAATGACGCTATTCACTTGACTGCCGTTTTCTCTCTGGCGTGTAATAAGAAATCCATTTTTCATCGCCGGTAACAATTGAATTAAGGGACTCATCACCTTTTTTTGTGTAGCGCATCAAAAATTCCAAAGCAGATCCCAATCTGATTTTTTCGTGACGTTCCGTTAAGACACAGTCTTGGTTAAAAAATTTTGTACAAAAGATTAAAAGATAACGCAAAATGGCTTATTACAAGGCAGGACGCTCTGGAATCAAATAAAGTGATTTTATTCAAACCCCATTTTGGAAAACAAGTTGCCAACCCGTATTACTTTCAACATCCTCATAAAATTTATTATTTTTCTCTTCTAAGCTATTATTTTTCTATTCTTTTTTTTTAGAAAAATTAAAAATTATTTGTTTAGTCTCATTAAATGGTAAAAATTTTGGGATTGTCATTCATAAAATACGTATACAAGAAATATAATGAATATATACATGAGAATAAATCAGATAAATAACCTGTGCTGTTAGCTAGACATTATACAAAATTAATTGGAATAAGCCATTTTGCGTTATCTTTTAATCTTTTGCACAAATTTTTTTAACCAAGACTGTGTTCAAAGCATCAATTGATAAAGCACATTTTTAAGTTTGAAATGGAACTGTAACTGTTTCAGCTCAGTTAACACATATTCAACATACATGTTCAGGCTAAGAATTTACAGCACTGAATCATCATTAATTATTTATTTATTTTTTATCGATATTAATTAGTTTTGGAACATTATTGGTAACTTTTAAGTACTAGTATTACATAGTTTACAATGCTGCTGAGAATTAAATAAATATTTCAACACATACGTAAATTTCTTTACTGAGGCAAGTAGCTTTCTGAATTAAACAACACTAGAAAATTCACTGGATATGTAATTTACTGTACTGGTTGTAATCATTGTTATTTTTCCTTCCTTTTGGTGTCAAATGTAGCATATAAGTGGCACAATGAAACTGTGTTTAATTGAATTAAACTTCATAATCTCATTTCAGTTTTCTTAGGTTATTTTATTTTACAGTTGGTCACCTTCTTTCTTGATAAAGATAAACCTTTTATCATTGATGAATTCAATTCATCGATGCTGTGTCAGTTATTTCGCGTAGGCACTCACTTTATTCTCTCTGTACATAAATTTAAAGAATCTTTTATCTGGTACAACTTTATCCAGTTTGAATGTAATAATCCAGGATGAATTGTTCACAGATTTCTATGCCCATAACCAGTATAGAATTTATTTTCTAAGTGGATACCAGGTGAGAAATTCTGTAGTTTTACTCCCAGAATGAGCAGTGGCTTACACAAATACTGAAATATGCAAAATACCTGAAAGACTTAAAACTGAAATTGTATTTTGGATAATTAGGAAATGGTTGTTCCAGGAATTAATTTATTTCTTCATTTAGCAAATACAGCCTGTATTTACCGTTTCTGAAATAACATGAAAAAGTTGAATTGCATTGGTTATATAATACACATACAAACCTTACATATGAATTAATGGTGTGCCTTGTTCATAGCTGTAAGTGAATGAGTAAAAATAATCGGTATGATGGCAGAGCTGTTTGGGTTTAAAAAATACAGTTGTGCTATTTTATGCTGACCAATATCTATCAGAAAGTAAAGCCAGATTATTAACAATATACAGCCTAGATGATTCATTTGGTTATTTTCAATTTTGAGTATTTAACTACAATTTATACATCAATAGATATTTATATTTTAACATTTTATTATTTGAAAGAATTATAAGCTTATTAAAAAAAACTGTATTATCCACATATAGTGATGCAATAAATATTGTATTTTACAGCTTATTAAACCTGAAGAAATGGTTAATCCTAATATGGATGAAATGTCAATGATGACATATCTTTCGCAATATCCCAATGCCAAGCTGAAACCTGGAGCTCCATTGCGTCCTCGTACCAACCCAAACAGGTAAGAAAAATCATAAAATCACAATGTTTATTACCGATTTCAATTTGTGAAGGTTTATGTAAATGAAGGAAGTATGGTATTTAAGATACAGACATTAAATGAAAGGCATAATTTTCTATGAACTCAACCTTTCTATGTCAACTATGGCTGACCTATAAATTTTTTTACTGTACTGTAATTACTTGTGCAAATATTTAATCGTTAGGTTACCTTGCTTGGTGTGTAGATTAAGTTCATAATATTACATAAAAATCCCTCCTAACTGAAAAGGATTTAGATAAAATAATTCTAATGGTATCTTATTCTTATTTTATACTGTTGTTATTGTGCGATATCTGAATTTTGTGTTGGATTCATTGGTTATCTATAGTTCTAAAACAGATACAGGAGAACATTAATTACCAAAAAATTATCTTAATTAATGCTTAATCAGAATCAGTTTAGGTATTTTACTTACTATATCATATAAAATGATTTAAAATGATAACTGTTAAAATATTTACAAGAAGATTTATATATGGGGGATCAAAGAGTAATTAATATAAATTTTAGTTATCTATGTTATAAACAACACATCTTAAATTTAAAAACTGCTGTCTGTGTATAGTGTTACTGTCAGTGAAATTTATAACACATATTGAACAATACTATTACTTGATTGACCAAATTATTTGGTACTGATACTCTTGAAATATTTGAAAAGTAATTTGGTAAGACTAGGGTAGTAGTTAGGAAAAATTATTTATTGTATTCATTATGCATTGAGTACATAATTATATTATGAATTGATAACATTTATTACTCTGTCATATTTGGTGTGAATTATCCATCAGTATAATCCATCATGAATCTCAGGGGGTTGACTATCGGTGAGTGTTGCTGGTGCTGTTGGCACAAAGTTGTCAAATAATAGATTACTTATAGGGGATGAAAGAGTGTATTTTGATTTGTGTACTGTATGTGCCCTATTTTTTTAATTTGTAAATTTGATCTTGTTTAAGTGTGTTGAGTTTGTTGATTTTTTCTTTTTATCTGTAGAATTTTCATGTTGATTTAATATTTGTGACCATACTGTCTTGATAAGTGATTATTGAATATTGATTCTTTAATACTGTGTTTGGACGCATTCTTTGTATCTATGAAAGCTGGTATATCTAGTCTGACCTATTTAAAAATTATTGCTCTAGTTTTTATAAACTTACAACAAAGAAGCTGCATATTTTGATTTGTGGAATTATATTATTATTTTATACAATATATTGTATTATATTACCAATAATATTATTATAAGTAATTATTATTTAATTTTTTTTCTGTAATGTTTTTAGTGATAAAATATTCCTAAAATGTTCTGATGGATAATTCAAATAAAATTTGCAACCAGTTTGTAAATTTTATCAATTTCTAATAAAATATTATTTGTAAAAAAAACTGTTTGAAATCAGTACGTTTAAAAATAAAAATAAAAATAATAGCAAGTATTTGAAAGTTGTTGGTAAACAAGTTATTATATTTTTAATGATAAATCACTCTTTTTCAAATTATATGAAAATTTATTTTTTCTAAAAACCTTTCAGTAATTGTATATTTCCTTCTTCAGTGAACCTTTTTTTTTTACCAAAGATTAGGAAGTGCTTTGCCCAATAGGAACTTCAGCTAGCTTGTTTTGTAGCTACCAGACAGAAAACAGAGTCCTGATTTGGGCCACAGACAGCTCTCTACATGATACCAAGGATGTTGTAGTGGCTCTTCAAGTCCATCATTCTCAGCATAGAGAACTTAGCAGAGTAAGACCAGTACTTAAAGAACTGATAATTGGGAAGAAGGAACCAACTATTAGAAAAAGGGGTGGGTGGTGAGGAAGGGCAAACTACCTATCAAGGGAAGTCATCCTGGGTCTTGGATCTTTGTGAATGATCCTGGGTTTGACCCAGAGTCTTTCAGTAGAGTCAATTGTGGCTCCTTTTGTTAATTGGTGTCAGTGGCTATGATCGTTAACTGGTCAAAAATGTTATCAAAATAAAATGAAGGGCATTTTGCATTATTAAATTTGGTGATATGTAAAAACTAGTTCATTAAATGTGGCTGTAGTCAATGTAGTCATTGGAAATTTAGCTGGCTTCATACCTTTCAATTTCCAGAATGCTACTCATTACGTCATTCCAGATGTTGCAGAACCATTAGGTTGTAGTGAGTTGCTGTTAACTGTTTTACTCAAGACTGTGGTACTGTTATTAATGGCACCTGTCTTTGCAACAATAGTGGCACTGTTTACTACATTGAAGAAGAAACTACATAATAAGCTCTGAATGATTCACTGATAGAGCAGTTTCAATATAATTTGAAAATTAATTGTCCATGAATATCAATAAATAATTTTAACATTCTAATTTTGTATTTTATTATGCTGTTGATGATCACTTGTTGATGAGCACTAGATAGGGAATCTTGGAGAGCTGCATCAAACCAGTCAAATGACTGAAGACAAAAAAAAAAAAGAAGATGATCACTTCTTTTAGAGTGGTTATTATTTCTTTATGTTGCATTATATTGAAATTGGTGAATTTTTTTCTATTATAGAATGAAACTCTAGCTGGTTAGAGTTAGGGAAGTTAGTAGTTAGGGAAAAACTTCTTGATCCCAATTTTTAACTCTTGCATTAAATCTTCTTTCAACTTTTTTTATTTATAAAAATTAACATAAGTTTAATTTAAAAAAAAAAATTGATTGTATTAGTAATGGTTAGCATTATCCTCAGTCACCTGTAATAATAGCTATTGAATACTGGTTCGAATCTAATTAAATGTATAATTACTCATTACAGGATTTTAATGTCTGTATACCTGAATTACTTTGGTTAGGCTGGGATTTAAATAATGGGCATTATCTCAGAAATGGCCAGTCTTGGACTAGATGCTTACCAAACTTTAATTTAGATTCGCTGTTTGCTATTAAACGTTATAATCTTTAAAACAAACAATATTAAATATGACAATGAATGAAATGGTCAAGTAAAAAAAGAATAAATCTCATTTTAAGTCTGTTTTAGTTTTGTTGGAGTAATCTTCATTTTTAGTATTTTAAGTAGGTTTACATAGACATATTTTTATAATAAATTTATGCTATTATGTTATTGTATAATGGTTATAAAAAATGTTCAATAGCTTATTAGTCTAACAAATGTATTTGTTTAAATAAGACTTTTAGCCCAGTAAAAGATGTTAAATTTTTATAGTTGTTTAACTGTACTTTGCCATTGGCTGTCATATTCAGATTTATTTTTTCAACTTGTCAACTTAAACTTATTGCAAAGAATGGAAATGTTCTCATTCATTTTCTTTGCAAAGACTAACAGAGGTTGAATGAACTGGTTGAGAGAAGTTCATTACCTCATTTTATATTTTAAGTATACATATAATAGTAAAGCTACAGAGATAATCTTTTGTGTTTGCTTGACATAATATTGCTCTGAATTTTAAAATTTGCACTACACTAAGTGAAGTGAATTGAATAAGTAAAACTAGTGCTAAATATTTAAATTAGTATATATATATTTTTTATTATATTTATAGATCTAATTGTATATTTATATTTAATGGTTAGTTTATAATTTTAGAAAATATATATATTTAAGTTGATAGTTTTAAGTAGTATTTATAAATAACTTTGAACACTATTCCATCAATATTGTGATAATAATGACCAAAGAACTTGATAAAAAAAGTATTTTTTTTGACAAAAATGCATAAGACATATATTTATTTTAATTTTAATGTTATTCTTTAAGCAGTAATATAGTACGAGTTTCATAATACATTGTTGATTTTAAATGTGCTTATGCTACGTGAAAACATGTTTTATTACTGGCAGTCCATTATAAGTATTCATATATTGTTTAGTTTCATACTTTTATTTCATAATGTAAATAACTTTTACAAATTTTCTTTCTTTTTTCACAGTATACCTCCACCGCGGTAAGTTTTAGGTTGTTATTTTGGTGTTGTTTTGTTTATCATAAATTTTTTTTTGTGTAATTTTAATTTGCTTTTGTATAACCTTCATTCATATTGTTATTATTATTATTGTTATTGTTATTATCATTTGTGCATATATAATTATATATTTATTTATTAATAGTTACATTTAATCTAGACTTACAAATTTTATTTTACATTGCATCGTGATATATAAACAAGCTGTATGTATTTAAGTAATATAAATATATTTATTTTTGCCAATATTGAATATTTTAAGAGATAAACAAATTTTCTGTGCCACAAGTCTGAAAATAAAAATTCACCTTAGATAATTGATTCTACTTGATACAAAATTTTATCATTAGCTAAATTTTATTTTTATTTACAAAAAAAAATGAACAATCTGTTTATTTGAAGTATCATAAATAGTTAATATAAAAATTGATTTTGATTTGTAATTATAACTACATGAGCAGTACATATTCATTATTTATGACAATAATGTAATTCATTAGGCAGAGGTGTAGTGGAGCTACTTTTATTAGTTAAATTTTCTGGAATGTAGTTGCTAATTAGAATGGATATAATGTAATAAGTAAATTGACCAATTTATGTAAATATTAAATTAGATGGTGATTTTTTTTTTTTTTGTTTAAGTATACATTTTCATACAAGGAAGGAACATACTGAAGAAATCACAGTCTCAATTAATTACAGATGTACTCAGGCTACAACATTTTGGGTTTACCAAAAGTGTATTTTTTTATTCTGTTTTCCTAAAAAGAGGTCCTGGAGTATAAAAATAAGAAAATAATTTTCAAACATACTTTTGAGGCAGTATAAATCCTTATTGTGTGAAATGATCATATTTTCTGAAAATGCTGATAATGCATCAATTATGTATCATTCAGTATCTGAAGAGAAATGTAACATATTTTTAATATCAAGACTCGGAAGAGACTTTAGATTATCCACTAATTAACAAAATATTTTTAATTATATGATTTGGTTGATAGGTTTTTTTTGATGTAACATTCCCTCTGAATAAAAATATTTTCTCCTAATTATTGTGTCACATACCTGTTAAACAGTCGTTTTAGCTTTGTTTAAATGACTTCTACACCTATACTGTTGTTAGGATATATTAAATGAAAGTATCATTATGTCATGATATTGAGTAATTGAAATTCCTTCATTACTTAGAAAATATTAATTTCCATCACAGTATGATTGATTTACGAGTCATTTGATTTCACTGCATCAGAGTGCTGTACTGTTCAAGACTGTGGTAATTAATTTGCATTTAATTGATTCTCATACTTATACATCAACTGCTGATAAACACTATTAGTTCATAAAAACCACCCCCTACAATATTAAAGTAATTTTACATCAAGCTCAATCTTATATTTAATAACTTATAACATTTTCTTAAATTTATATGCTTTCTAAATTCTTAATCCATTTTTTTTTTTTTTTTTTAATTTTCATATTATATGATGCATATTTTTCTGTGCTCAGTTTTGGTTAACATTTAGAATTCACAAGCACTACAGGTTTTCCTTGGATTAAACATTACCAGATAAAATAGGTAACAAAGCTTTTTATACTTCATATGTATAATAAAATAAATACCCTTCCTACTAAATTTAATGAATTAATTACACTTTTATCATAAATCACTTGAACATCAATATTTTTTAAATGCAACTTATCAGTTATTTATTTGACAATTGGACTTATCATTTCTGTTTGATCCTTTGTCTAAAACACAACACAACTCTTCCTTGCTAATCATGGAGGATTTGATTGAAAGAATAATTTTAATTATTTTTTTACTAATGTATGCTTGATAAAGACTGCTATATCTTGTTGACAGTACCAAGCTGGATGTATCCATTAAGGAATTTTAAGAAAGCCTCAAAAATTCCAGTAGTATGTCTGAAGCTAATTTTTTAAACTTTCCTTGTTTCTGTGGGATATGTTACATCATTGATATGAATAAAATGAAATGTAAACCTGAGTCGCTAAGAATATCTCTTTTTGCTCAAGTTGGTATCTTTTGTTTTGCTTGTAGAGAGACTGTGTCACTGCTTATTCTTTGTTACGAAACTTGACAGATTTTTAGTCGGTTGGCTAAGTATTATTGATCATGATTTGTAACCTTTTTAACTCAAAACTAAATTATTTCAATTGATTATGAATATATCAGTTTCTGAACTCTCTTATTTTTTAAATGGCTAACTAGAAGCTATCATGATTGGTTACTCGTATAAGCTACACCTTTACCACAGTGCTTCCCAGAAACAAAAAACACAAAACAAAAAATATAAAGTAATTTTTTTCAGTACTTTAATTCATTTTGCTATATGTTTTATAATTAATATCAGATTAATGGAATGTATGTCAATAATTTAGCTCATTGTCAAAACAGTTGTTATTACTCCATGTATAGACGACTGGTTCAATAGAATTGTACCATCAGTTAGCATAATGCAACACATAGTTTTTATCATAGAGTACTTTCAGTTAAATTGATTTTGCATTAAATCATTGCACTGTGTTCTTCACTGCATGATTAACCTTATTTTCCCATCTGAATGGATTATAGTGCATATGTTTTCATTTTTATACACATAGATTATGTGTTTACATTGCACGTATATATTTTTTGTTTTGAGGTATGTAAATTTTGACAGTGATAAGACGGTAAGCAAAAACAAGTTGCATTATTTGGAACATTTTGTTTCATTAATCGTAACTAACCTAGTTAATAATGTACAATTTTATTGTTTTATTTAAAAGTAAAAATGCTGAATATTTTTTAATATTTTTAAAAATTCAGTATTACTTTTAACTAATGAAGAAATAAAAAAAGACAAAATTTGTAAGCTTTTTGAAGTAAGTGCATACTTCATTAATGAATTACACAATTAAAAGTTTTTTCTAAAACTGAGAAGAAAGAGCACTTTGGAATTGAGTTAACAGAAAATGTTATTAAATAAAGTATCATTGTAAAACGTATTAACTGTTAATGGAAGAAGTTCATTCCAAATTGTGATTTTCTGTACTATTGTATTGTGTTATATTAGGAGGTATCACAAAGTAATAAGATCAGTTTAATTTAAAAAAAAAGTGTTTGTTTATCCTACAAATAATACATGGTCTTTTTCTAATGTATTTCCCTTACTTTTGAATCTGCTGCTAATAGGCAAGGGTGGTCGGGTATTCAAAAGTTTTTGCATTACCTATACTACCTTCTACAGCAGATTCGTATTCACTTTGGTTCACCTATGCTAAGAGTAATGTAATGCTGTTTTTGATTGTGACAATAGATCAATCATCATTTTGAGATATTTAACTATTTGCCTTAATTATTGATTTTAATATCATTCATGGTTCATATAAAATTATGAATATTGAGTAAATTAACATTTTATTATGTTTGTTTAAAAGGCTACAGTCTGTGGCTCATTTTTTACCAATTTTCTTGTTTCTGAAATTCTTAATACCATCTGTAGTGTTGGTTTGTGTATTTAATGTTTCTGAGACAGACTCAGAAACAACTCTTTCATAAGACAAGAGAGGTTATTGCAACCTTTTGATTCACACTTACTCTTATCCCATTTTATATTTGAGAAAAATATGTTCATTAAATATCATTGCTTTTTGAAATGAAACCATTATATAAATAGAAAAATTCCTAAAACACTGGAGTGAGCACACTTCTTCCTATAGAGTACACTGGTATTGATTGTCAGGCATTCCTGCTCTTTTTCCTCTGATTACCAATTCTCGTACTGCATTTGATCAGAATTACTGCTGCTCTTTAAACAGCTACAAAACGTGACTATGAGCATATGCGTTGGTGTATGTACACTCTATAGGCAGGCATATGATATATGCCTGCGTATATTCATATAAGTGTGTACCTATATTCAAAGATAATAATACTGTTATTATTTCACTGTTAAAATCTGTTTTTAATTGTCATCCCATTCACTAAAATAAACATTCATGTTGTGTAGTCTAACAAAAAAATAAGTTTACAACTAGCTTACAGTTTTTCATTTGAATGGGATACACTGGGATTGTATTGTATCCCCTGTATTATATTTATTTTTATCAAGAAAAAGACAAATAGTCAAAATATATTTACATTTTGTTTTATGATAAGTGATCATTCTTTCTTTAATCATCTGAATGATAAATTGATTATTCTTGGGCAGTGTTACCACCTACAATCCTTTGAGTTTGGCATGTTTTTTTTTTTTTTTTTTACTAATTTGATTTGTTTTATTTCAATAGTATGTATTTATTTCCTCAATTATTTTTGTTTATTACATTCAGTATTAGATTCCTTCAGTCTACAATGTTAACCACTGATAATATAGGAGAAAAGGCAAAGTTAATTATAGTTTTTAAAACACTAATTATGGTTGTATTATAAGTTAAACATAACTACCAGGTTGTATTTTTTGTAGTAGAATCATAGTTAGGCTGTCAATAAGAACAGTGGTTTAATAAAATCTTAAATGACATGACCCTCAACCATTCATTCATCTTCCACATATGTTTCACAAGCACATTATTAAAATACAAGTGGAAGGGGTCATATTCATACCAAAACATATATGCAGATTGAAGGTTTATTTTTTAGGATGATCTTCTATGGTGTTATTTAAACTTTTAAAAGGCAGTGGCATAATATATTTAATTTTTAAAATTAATGATTTTTTTCACAAATACTAATTTTTCCGGCAATTTTATCATTACTTTTTGATACCTCTTTATATTCAACTATTTAGGACATCAAAGAAATTTTTAAAAAAAGGTTATATGCTTATTACCAACTTCTCTCAAATGCAGTAAAATAATCTATAACCTAACCTTCAGAAGGATAAGTAACACATAATTGAACATTTTGGTTCATCAAAGCATTCATTTCAATTATATAAATTGAAAGGAATTAAACTATTTTAGAAAATGTTAGCTTATCATCCACCTTAGTCCTGCATACATGTTAACATCGCATGTGCGGGTTCATGCACAAATGTATCATAAAATTTTTATTTACACATATAAATCCATACATTTTTTACCTATTTATTTTTTTTATTTCATTTTAGTTGTTGTTGTATATATAGATATTTTATTTGCTTGTTTTTAACATTTAAAACTGCATTAACAGATTTTTTTTAGATAGAATTTTGCCAAGATTTCAGTTTGTACTAACTGAATTTATGAAAATATTTTAATGGAAACTAATATTATGTTAAATGTATTTCACTGAAATTTTTATTATTAGTTTAATTTATTTAGGTGCATTTTATTAATAATTGATTGCCTAAAATAAATGTAACATTTTCTTAGTATTAGATTTTTTTTTTATAAATTAAAAATAATTTCTTTAAGCGGTAGGTATTATTTATTTGGAAAAAAATATTTTATTGTCGTAAAAAGTAAAAAATATTTAATTTTAATTAATTTTAAAAAAAGACACGCTTTAATGTAGAATAATTTATTTTTTCAATGGAAACATATATTATCAAAGAAGAAGTGCATGTTTGATTTTGATTTGTGTTATGCATCAGTTTCTAGATTTTCACTTAAGTAAATAATTTTTAAATGATCTTTTTGTTATTTTATTAAACAAAAAATTGTTGATACCTTAATTCAACAATGCTTTCCAATTCTGTTGTCAATTTTTAATAAAGTAAATGAAAAAATCAAATTATCATAAATAAATGAAGATAAAAATGAGTACTAAAACTCAGTTAGTGTATTATGATTGAATACATCATATTTCTATTTTTAATCAATACCAATGGAAACGTTAATGGTATAAGTGAGATTTAATTTTCTATTTTATAATATTATGTTATTGATATTTTACAATCTTTGATCTATTGATTTCAATTTAAAATTGTGTTTATTAAACAAAAATAAACTTTTATTTAAACTAAAGTATGAAACAAATATTACTATATATTATTTTTAATAAGAAGATAATAAAAATTATTTGTAGCTTCCTTTAATAATAACATTTTAGAATTATGTTAAAATAAAAATAACAGAAGATTAGATTTTACGTTAGAAAGAACATTTAGTAAGATTAACTTCAAAGAACATGGCAAGTTTCCACAATTACAAATCCATTAATACTTTTTCAAATGATATGCTCTGTTGTTTGATGTTTAACTCTCATATAAAAATGTATTGAAAATATCAAGATATGATAATGTAAAAAATATCCAAGTGTTGTTTTCCCAGTATCGTTTCATTTGACTTGACTGATGAATGGGAAGCAATAAAGTGAGATCATCGACTATGAATAATTATAGCCATCTAATCCTTACTTTCTATCAATATTATCATTTAGCTATTATTGGTATATAATTTTTATGAAGTATGAAACCAGTCACACCATAATAATTGATAGCTAAATAGTAACATTGAAAACTTTCTTTTAATATAAGTGAAATTGAATGAAATGTCCTGTTAAAGGTAATTTCAAAACTATTCTTCAATGAGAAGTTTCCACTGTAGAGAGGTATTAGTATCTAAAAGAAAGAAGTACTGGAAAAATAACCTTAAATACAATAATGTTTTGAGTTATTTTCATTGAAACATTTATAAGTAATTGTAAATGACATTATATGACAGAGTCAGCTGAAGCATGCAGTAATCTCAATTAATATGAAAAAAATGAGTAGTGGGTATAGGATAAATTTAATTGTGAGAATCTTTAAACTTGTTTTTTCTTGCTACATGCACATACTTATTTTTCAAATAATCAATGTTTTTAAAAAAAAAAAAATTAATTTAAACAAAACCAGTATAATAAATATACATAAACATAAAAATTTGTCCCTTACCCACACATGTTCACTAATCAAAGATATACGTAGTGGGTAGTTTCACTGTATATCGATTAATTGTTGTTTGATCTCATAATATTAGTTTTATTTTTTCATTCTCTTGTGCTCCATGTATACTCTTATTATTTTTAATATTTTCTTATAAAATGTTTAAAGTATCATTTTTAGTCTAATCAAAATTAAAAGTTTTTAATTAGAAATTATTATTATTATGATTAATAATTTTGTAAATAAGCTGTATTCATAAACTTAAATCATTGTTCTGATTGTAAATTAAAATAAAATAATGTTACTTTGTTATTTACAAATCATTTGAAATGAAATATATCTTATTCAAGAAACAAAATATATTATTTCAAGGAAAAAATTGTTGAAATTAATAAAAAAATTGAGTTCTTTAGTGCTAGATTATATTTTGAATAAAGCATAATTATGTTCATAAAATTTCATTTTTTTTGCATCGTAGTAATTTAATCTGTGATGCAGGGTTCGAGCATATGGTCCTGGTATTGAGCCAACTGGGCCAGTTGTTGGAGCACCAGCTATGTTTACTGTAGAAACATTCTCTGCTGGAAAAGGAAAAGTTGATGTTGCTGTAGAAAATCCTAATGGACAACTCGAACCTGTAAGCTTTTATTATTTACTATTATTTACTTTTTTTGTACTATTTTTTATGTAGTGAGAAGGGAATTGTTTTCTCTTTCAATACAATTCATGTTTGATATCAGTTCAATAATAATAATGTCCTTGAGGATGTAAAAGGTTTAAAATGTTTGTTTGGTGTACTGGCAAAGATTGGGAACACTGGTGGAGAGATAGAAGTGTTAGACACGTGTAAGTAATCCAAGAGTTATGTTGCAGAGCCTTAGATTGTAAAAGGATTAGAAGAAAGTAAAAATAAGAGAAAAGTAAAGGGTAAAGGGAAGTAAAAACTATGAAAAGAAATTTCTGAGAGTATGAAAGGCAAGACAAAGAGGTGTCATGAGAAGAATGTAGTAGAAAGTACACTCACAAATACAGAAATTGTGTTTAGTAGACAAAGCAGAACTAAGAAGTTTGTGTTTGTGTAATATGTCCATATTAAGATAATCAGATAAGAAAGAACATTATTAAAATGTTAAATTAGAAAGTGGCCAAGAGGAAGACCAAGAAAAAGTTGTTAGATAAAGTTAAGGAAGATATTATTAGTAGGTATAGAGTTGGAAAGGGCTATGGAAGAAGAGTGGAGGAAAATAGAACAAAATGGAGGTTTATGATGTATCCCCTAATCGGAGAAACTGAATAAGAGAAAAGGAAGCAGAATATATTATCCATATGAATTCAAATTTTGCACTTTATTTGGTAAGAAATCAAACCATAATCTTTCTTGGGTAAAAAACTGGCTAGAGGTACTTTTGTTGATTTTGGGTTTATCAATAAAAGGTAAGTTAGTGCTTTTGTGAGTGATATTTTATATTTTGAATCTGATATCTCTAAATTGGAATGTCCCGTAAACTGAGAATTGTTTTGATTTGCTGTGTAGAAAAGTAGATTGGTTGTAACAATGATTTTATTGTTTAGATTATTCAAAATTAAACATGGTAATTGATACAGCTATTCATTTGTAATGACAAACCGAATCAAATTTAGTTTAATATAATGTTTTTAAGCTTATATAGTAACATTTTCCGTTGCTTTTGTGGCTATCATCAGTTGACAATCTTCAGTTCAAGGATCACCTTCAGTTTATTACAAAGAAGGTGTGTGATGCTTTCTTTGGTGTTTGTAGTCATCCATCTCAATTAGGGGTTGAATTTCCGAACAATATGTATGTCTTTACAAAGATGTCTGTGAGGTCAAAATGTTGTATGATGCGCCCGTCTTGGTACATTGTATGCAATTCAAAAGTTGTATGGAGAGTTTATTACGAGTCCAGCATCTTCTTCTGTTAGCTATTGTCAGGGGTTACAGGACTGCCTTGTGAGAGGCAGTTCTTACGGCCTCAAGACGGCAGGCCTTCTTACATGAGGGTACATGCATGATATTGAAGACCAAGGTTTTGAATCTTAGCAGGGTAGGTGGAATGAACCTTCTACTGGTTTATACATGGTATCTTCCCAGATGTTACTTGTTTGCAAGAAATTACGTGGGTTTCCCCCACTTGGTATATAACACAATTTCTGTCAGGATATGGTGCCTTTAGGAAGAGATTAGCTAGGTTTTGTTTGGTTGACTTTGGTCTGTGCCCAAATTGTAAGGTCGATGACACTGTGGACCATGTCCTTTATATTTCCCCATGGTACGTTGCTGAATGTACCAGAGTTAGAAGAGAACTTTAGAGAGTAAATTCTTTTCTGGATCTACGGGTTAATTTGAAAACCCTTAGAGAATGGTCAATAGTGGCTGACTTCCTTAGGTTTCTCGCCCTGCAAAGATCAGCTGAGAGGGTCTGATTATGTAGAGTAGTATCTAGGTGGCTAGGGATCCATCTGGATGCTTGATTGACCAAAGGTAGGTGTATTAGCATTGAGCAGCAGTTAGTTTTATTATCAGTAGAGTGGTATCCACACTACTGAGAAAAAACCGACTTGTTGTTAAGTGTGATAAACCCTACAATGGAGTTATAATGGGAGGTGGCAGGTCTGTCTTCACTCCTGGCAGACCAGACCAGGGTAAAAGCAAATGTCATGTGAGACTTTGAGGTGGAGCTGCAGTGGGAGGCGGCAGGTCTATTCTTGCTCCTGGTGAACCAGACCAGAAGTCCAGTTAAAGTTGAAGTTGATTATTCATTGTATATTATTTAAATTAAGGGCAAAATTAGGTCTAAATTACTGTAGTTGTGAACAAAATTTTATGTAGTATAGTTTGTACTAAATTTAGACTCATTACAAAGTTTATGACATTTACAATCATTCATAGCTAGTTAAATTAAAGTATTGGACTAGGCATGGGGTTCATGCTTCTGCAAACTCAGTTAGTTAGTTCTGAGGGCAATGAGTAGGACAGAAGAGAGAAGATGTCTGAAAAAAGCCTGCTGTGAATGCAAAGGCTGAGTGATAAATCACTGATGTAAATGTTTACTGAGGCATTTGCATCAGTGGCATCCCAACTAAGGTGTGGCTGATGACTGATATGAAGTTAGTTATAAGGTCAATTAGACGACCTCTGTTAAAGCTAATCAGGGCTAGGAATGGGAGTGGGTGTGGTGACCAGGATCACCACTAGGTGGGTGTCTTCCATTATGGAGATTGGTATGGCCATCATCAGTGACTATGAAGATGGTGGTGACTCTTCATTAGGTCAATGGAGGTGGACTCAATAGTACCTGAAAGCATTATTTTGTAGTTCTTAAAGACTACATATTATTCAAATTAATATGCTTTGGTTTGTGAATTAAAGTATATACTTCAATAAAATTCTTGCGCTGATCATTATGGAAAAAGCATTGCAAGTTTTTTGGTAACTGGATCATTGTATTTTACTGATTAAAAGTCTGTGTAGTTGATTGAGACCATAGTTTCTACTTACATCTGTGACCTCAAATTTACAATTATGGAACATTTTAATACCCAGAAACATGTAGTGAAACTCTCACATGGGAGTATTATGATCAAGTTGAAAATTTTTTTTCAGTTGTGACTCGTATTCCATTGTATATTATAAAATATTTGAAGTATTATGTAACCTTATTTAAACATGTATTGGATCATAAATCTTTCAGTTAAATTATTTTTTCCTATAAATGTTTCCAGTTTATGGTAATTATTGTTAATCTAAAGATTTATAACTGTAGCATTGTGGGGATCATGAATGCTTAATTTTTTTTGGTGTAGTGCTTTTAAGACTTTTGGTGTTAATTAGAAGTATTTTGGTTTGTAATTTTATAAATAAGCAGATTTTTTTTTGTTTTTAAAAAATTGGCTTTTTCTTTTACATATTAAAAAAAAAATTGTGATATACTTTTATCTAGAAAAGGTGATAACTTTAAAATGTAATTAAAAAACTTTCTGGTTTGTTATATTATCAAATCATATGTATGTAACCTAAAAAAATATAAATCAAATAAATTTGTGTAAGTAACCTAATGAGGATAGATATTTTTCTGGAGTGCCAGTTGATAAGCATATTAAATAATGTGGGATTATTTTATTTTTTATAAAAAAAAATTTTTATCATAATTTTTTATTGAAATGATTTAACTCCCAAAATAATTAGTCACTAAGTAGTAATGTTTAAGTTAAAAAAATTTGTTCAGAATAGTTATTATGCATCTCTACTTTGAATGAAACTGTTTAGCATTACATAAAATAAATGAAATTTGGTTAAGCAAGTAATATTGTTTTCTAAGCCACAGTAATTATAAAAAAAACGTTTCTTTACTCGTATCTACTTTTTGTGTTCTCTTTGGCTCAATCATCCTAACTTCATTGCCTGTATAGGAATTTTTTTTTTGTTTTATACACATTTTTTTATCAATTAATTTCATAACTTTTGTTCATATTTTACTTCATTCAGGTACTTAGAGACATTTGGGTCCTTAGCATGTGGTAAACTGCCACCGCTTATAAACTGTTCCACAAGAGCTCTAACATTTCAGTAAGTAGTATAGTGAAAAGTAGGAGGTTGTAAAATAAAGATAAGTGTCAACAATCAAAAAATGGTTTCTATAGAACATCAAAATTAATTAATGCGTGGTGTAGTTTTCCTTTAGACAACATGTTTGAACAGAATTTTTTTTTTTGAGAAACCTTAAAAACCAGTTCTGATACTGCCTATGCTATTTTATTATTTATTTATACCATTTCTCCCATTAGTTTTTTATTTTATCTGTTGATGAATTTTAATATATAATATTTATTTTACCAAATCATACAATTTTTCAGGTTGATATACGATTTAATAATGATCGTAATTTGACATACAGTGTGTTGTATACACCAAAGCTTGAAGGAACACATAATGTTAGTGTAAAGTTTGCTGGTAGAGAAATACCAAAATCTCCTTATCCAGTGTTAGTTGAAGGACATGCAGGTGATCCATCAAAAGTGACTGCTTCAGGTCCTGGATTGCAACCAGAAGGAAACATGATCAATAGACCAACATACTTTGATATCAATACAAAAGGTGAGTGATCACTAAAAACCATTTGGATAATACATGAAATTTTTGTTTGTATCATTTTATTATGTGTCAGTAGGTTACATTAAATAATGTTTTGCTATAATTAATATTGTGTATGTTTGTGCGCGTGTGTGTGTACACTTTATCATCTATGCTATGGTATGGCATATTATGCATGATATATTATTATGCTATGGCATAGATGATATAGTTATTGTCAGTTTAAGACTTTTTAACTATTTCTGAAAGATGAATGTTGAGAAGATTTCTAAAATATAAAAAATAACACTTACTAATTATTATTTACATGAAGAATTAAGTTTCACAAGTTCTCACAGTAATAGCTACATTTTTACATTGTACATTTATTTATATGTACATGCTTACTTTATTTAATTCTATAGTTATTGCAGTATTAAATTGGAATCATGTTGGCAGTTGGAATATGAATAATCGCGTAACTGATGCACCTGAACAAAAATTTTTAAAACTGTGAACTGGGTCCATAGTAACTCTTGTTGCAAAGATCTTATTATGAAAATTTTACTGAGACCTGTCATCACAGAGTGTCAACTGTCTACACAATAACATGTAATTATTTCTTGAAAGTTTTTTTTTTCATAATACAAAACTAATTGCTGAGATTTTAAGAAATTTTTTTCTAGTTTGTATCTTTTATTTGATTTGCTTAACAGTTATTTTTTCTCTGTAAAGAATGTTAATGACGAAAGAAAATAAAGCTGCTTTCATCTATAGATGAAAAAAAAAATTTATTTAGTTAGTGATACTATATTAATAGATAACTAATTATTTATCAGGTTTTAAAATTAAACTAATATGGTTTTGCAATACGTACAGTATTTTGTTACATGGCATCATAGCACCTATTTCATTATAATCATCTTATTCATTCTAATTTTAATATAATATTCTGAAAGTAAACAAACTGAACTGATAACCATGATACTTCTCATTCCAGCATTGCCTTTGGAAAAATTAAAACAACTGTGTGTTTGTTATGACTACCTGATTGGCAGTAATAATCATTTAATTTTTATTTCGAGCTAAAATATTAAACAGTCTTTAGCGTAGTAAATAAAAACTCAGTTTAATAGTGGCAAAAATTCAGCTTATTAAAAATGTTTAATTTGATCTTCATCCATTAAAAGTTTTTATTACTTGTGTTTGATATGTGTAGTGATAATTATGTTTTACTGTTATAGATGCAGGAAAAGGTGTTCCTGAGGTTATAGTATTGGATCCTGCTGGGCATAAAAATACAGTGCCAGTGAAAGTTCGTCAAATTTCCCCAGATGTTTGGCGTTGTGAATATACATCTTCTGCTGTTGGTACACATTCTGTTAATGTATTCTTTGCTGGACAACCAATTCCAGGGAGTCCTTATGGTGTTCGCATATCTCCAGGTAATATAATTCTTTTTTTTTAATTAATAAAGTAGCATTACTTAGTAAAATAATAGGTCAAGTTAGTACTCACTGATACTATTTCATTAGTATCTACAATTAAAGTAATATGTTTAAAAAAATAATAAATACTTTTAAAAGCATACCAATTTACATAATATGAGAAGTCTCAAAACTTCTAATCCTCAATTTAGTGCCTCAATTTAAATGGCGACTATGTAGAAAAATAGTTTAAGATTGTCTCTTTCAAATGTATGTAATAATTTCTTTTTTTTTATTTGGTTGGTTTTTTATTTCAAAATGTAAGTTACTTTCTGGACAGCCCTCGTAATCGTAATAATATACTTCTTTTTTGTATTTGTTTACTGCTTTGTCTTATAAAATAAATGAAGTACAAAATCTGTTTCTAAATAAAAATAATGTATAAAAAAAACAACTATACTAAATGTAATTTATAAAATATCATTGCTGTTATAAAATAGTTATTTGCTGACTTCTTAATTTTTATTATCTGATCAATTTTTACACTCCATTTTATGTTTTGGGTGTATTTTACAAAAAAAAAAAAACAATTAAACAGGCTATAATTCATGGCTGTAATCATACTTACATACCGCATTAGCCTGTCATAAAATGACTGCATCATCACATGCATTGGTGTATCCAGCAAGCCAGATGCAGTCTCTCTCTCTCTCTCTTAATTATCATAATGTAGCTATGCAAAATGATTGAAATGAGCAACATGCCACAAAATAACGTGATTAAAACTAAACACAGTTGTGAATAGCATATAAAAATTAGATATAAAAGGTTTCAGTGATATAGTAAAAAATCTAGAATAAGGAAGCTTAATGTACTGTACATGTAAGCACATCTAATGGTGGATTAATCTGTATATATTCAATCTAAAACCACAACTAAAGGACTTTTCATGAATCTCCAAACACTTTTAATGTTTTCGTTATTTTTTATTGGTAATGCAAATATAAAATTTTTTTCAGTATCTGATCCAAAGAAAGTAAGAGCATCTGGTAGAGGTCTTCAACCAACTGGTGTACGTGTTAGGGATGCAGCTGATTTCCGAATTGATACCGAAGGAGCTGGAGAAGGAACACCAGAAGTTATAGTAATTGGACCAGGTCAGTTATGTTTAATGTTTGATTAAAATGAAATGAATTAATTTTTTTCCTGCCCAGTATGCTTTATAAAGTATAGCTTCTGCTGTTTTGCATATCTGCTTCTTTCGTATTCATCTATAACTTAGGAGTAGGAACGTGGAGGAGATGAAATTCCCAATTTCTAAAAACTGAATATTCATACTCGTTGATGACATAATTTTAAACACTGATTATAATCCACATCTGTGATGTTAGTGAGTAATTCATGCCATTGTGGTTCATTTGATTGAACTATGATTTTAATGGTAGTATGAAAATTAAAAGATTTGTATCAATGTACATTGTATAAGTTATTGCTGGGCAGTTTTAGTTCCCACTATTACAATATTAATTTGTGAAAAAAAAGTTAGATTATACTATGACAAATTAGTAGTAGAAGCAAGCAAGCATATTATTATTTGCCTAAATTTTCAGTATCAATATTTAATGTAACTGCAAAATTTTTAGAATTTGAGAATAAAATAATTTACTTTCAAAGAAAGTTAAAACTAACTCTTATTTTATAAGGATATAATAACATGTTAATTACGTTATCAGAATTTTTAATTTAGTTTTATTGCTTTCATTTATATTTTGTAATAGTTATATGTTAATTTTTAGGTGGTGTTAAAGAGCCAGTTACGCTTAAAAAAGTTGATGGTACGACTTATGAAGCAGAATATCATCCTCGTAAAGAAGGTCGATATGTTGTAATGATTAACTTTGCTGGAACTGCCATTACAAAGTCTCCCTATGAAGTAAATGTAGGACCGTTTAAGGAGACCCGAATTAAAGCTTATGGTCCTGGACTTGCTGGTGGTGTAGTTGCATATCCTGCTTTGTTTACTGTTGAAACAAATGGTGAAACTGGTGCCTTAGGTAAACTGTTATATCTGGTATTAAAGTTATATAATTTTTAATTGGATAAATAATTATTTATCAATAACTACAATAAATTATAATTTATTATAATGAATTACAATAGTTTCTTTCAATAATTGTAGTCTCTTGTTTATTTAAATTGTAACTAATCTTTTTCTTTGGTAAGTTAACATGAGAATTTAGTGTATTTTTTTCAATTTAGCTTAATTTTGATTACTTTAAGTTTCTTGGAAAAGACTATACAAATATCCAGTATATTGGAACTTAATACTTTAATAACAAATCCAATCTATTAATTTATGCAAAATGTTAATAATATTCAATTTATGGGCCAATGCTAGGATTTCATCAGTTTTTCAGGGTGAAAAAAATCAAACTCAGTATTCCTCTCTTTCTCTCTGTCAAAAATGTAAAAATCTCTTCAGAACAATAATAATAGTAATAAAAAGTTAAAAGGGTATATTTTTATTGACTTCATAAAATTAATTTTCCAGAACAGTCAAACCTCTACAAATTGATCTTATAACTTATATACTTGATAATAATGACTTCAAAAAATATTTTTTTCCATTCATAAAGTCAAACCTCCTCAAATAGAAAAATAATAATTAGCTAACTTGAATTTTTTGGTAGCTCTACCTTAATATTTAATTCCAGCTTAACATCAAAGGATATTAAACAGCGTAGTTAAATTTTCAATAAACTATCAAGGAAATGCTTTATAACTTCTGAAATTGTCAGTTTAATCTGTCTGTCTTTCTTGTTTCATTATTTTCTGTGATTTTTAGGCAAAGGGGCTTTGTATTTAAGAAGCTGGCAAAGAACAGCTTTCCGTTTTTTCTTTCTTTTTCCTGTGTAATCTCCAGTAATTACCTTTTAGATAATACTTCAGAGAATGATTGAGGATGATATGTTGAGTATAAATGAAGTGTAGTTTTGTACAGTCTCGGTTCAACCATTCCTGAGATGTGTGGTTAATTGAAACCCAACCACCAAAGAACACCGGTATCCACAATCTAGTATTCAAATCCGTGTAAAACTAACTGACTTTAGTAGGACTTGAACGCTGGAACTCTCGACTTCCAAATCAGCTGATTTGGGAAGATGCATTGCATTCATCACTGGACTAACCCAGTGGGTTGGCAAAGAAGAGCTGCATGTACTTAATTCAACTCTTAGGCTACTAAAATGTATCAATGAAAATTACTATATAAATATATATATATATATATTTCAGTTTGGTTAAATTCTTTGTGGTGTTTTAGTTTCTTTCTGTAGCTTTCAATATTTATTATTGTCTCAATTACAACTATCGGGTTTTTGTATTTTTCTGTGACAGTGTATGTGTTTTATATTTACTCTATTTTATATTTTAGTACACCTGTAGTTGATTGACTGTTGAATCACTAAGCATAGGAATAATATTGCAGCATTATTTTAAGTTGTACAAAAAAATTGCACACACATTGAACTGTATCTATTGAAAATGAAACCTATAGAATAATATTCTGTCACTCTAGTTTTGTCAAAATTCAGCAACTCAAAAAAAGTTATTTTCCCTCACTTTTGAGTTAGAAAAGTTTGATAAAGGTAGGAACTAATAATATAGACAAAACGTTTTTTGTTTTATAGTAAATGATTCACTTTTAAATTAAGGAACCTTCACTGAAGTTTCTGGTAGCACTGCTTTTAGTGACATCTGTTAAGTCGCAATTATACTAGCAAATTTTTACCATTAATAAATTAATGTCTTCAATGTTATCAGTAATAAAAGATTGAAAAAGTGAATTCTCAATTTTTTCTTTCCTAATATTTTCATAATTTGATAGACTAGAACAACCTTCACTCCAGTAATTTACAAAATAAATAAGCAGTATGACAAGCTTGTAATTTATTACTGTCATTTTACAAAAATACAACAGAAGATAGTGTGTTGAGTATTATCAAAAATAACTATGGAAATTAGTCCATTGCAGATAACATAATACTTACAATACTTCATAATATTGAGCTACTGATATCAGGCCAAGCAGCTATTAAAAAAACGACTATTTCTTCATTTTCTAAAACCTACTCGACCTGTATAAAAGTCATCATTATTATCCTTTCTCTTTACCCAGCTGTTATCAAGTCCATTGTAGGTCCATTTAACTTTTTCTCTTCACCATTCTTCTAAAACTTTCTCCACCTCTGTTCTCTTTTTCAGATCTTTCTTTACACTATCTACCGATCTATCTTTTTATTGGTTTTATCTTTGTTCTTTCTTCCTATTATAATAAAATTAAGGCTTTCTTTTGCTACTCTTTCATTAATATTGGTCTTAAGTGCCCAAACCATCTTAGTCTACCACCTTAGTCAATTCTCCTGTAATGCTCTACATCCGAGGTCATTTCTTATTACAGTATTTCATACTCAATCTCTTCTCATCTTTCCTATAATGCTTTTAGAAAATATTTTTTATCTCGGTTGTCTGTATTTTACTGTCTCTGTTTCTTGTCATCTACACTGAACTGTGTGTTAAAATAGACTATAAAAATTCATATATATTATCTTTTTACAGTATGTCTTATTTATTATATCTATAAAACTGTGAATAAATAATTAAACTTAGCTTAAAATTAACTCATTGCAATCTAATTAGCTACTTGAAATAGTTCTGAGATTTATCAAAATATAATGTAACATGAATGAGAAAACTATCTATATCACCAGATGTGGTGTTCTTTTTTCTGTACCTTACCATTGGCTTCAGTGGAATGACATATACTTGTGCTGAAGATTTTAAGTAATTATCTCTACGTCTATGCCAAACAAAATTTATATTTTACCAACTTTTAATTACTCATGTCAAAGTGTTTTCAATCAGTCCTGCAATCTTCCTCGGTAACTAAAAAACATCTGTTTAATATAAATTGATTCAATTGTGATAAAAAAGTTTACAGTTTTGTATAATTTTCATTGTCAAAATTCATAAAAAACTTCATGAATTGTTACATTTTTAACAGGTTTCAGTATTGAGGGTCCATCACAAGCAAAAATTGATTGTCATGACAACGGTGATGGATCAGCTGATGTCAGGTACTACCCGACTGCACCTGGTGAATATGCAGTACATATTCTCTGTGACAATGAAGACATTCCTCATTCACCTTATATAGCTCATATACTTCCTAACACAGATTATTATCCTGAAAAGGTATTTGATGTTATTTTTTCATAATAATTTTTAAGTACATAAGATAAAACAAATTTTCTGCGATCATTTTATTTAAATTTGTTAGTCTAATTTAAAAACTCATAAAGTGGGAACTAGATTTTTCTATGCGATGTGTTTTAAGTCACATGTTTTTTTTGTTTAAAGAAAAAAAAAACATATATTACTAATAAATATTAAGAAAATAAAACGTTTCAAACCAAAATGGTCATCATTGTTAATCTCTTAGTATACACTATACTAAAATAGTGTATCATATTAGAATCATAAGTAAATACACTGTACTAATATAAAAAAAATCTTATAGTGCAATAATGATATGTACATTGATAAATATAGACACAATAATGGGCTTTGTATCACCAATGACAAATAGAGCCAACTTCTTAAAATAAATTAGTAATCGCTGAAGTAATAAATTGAACATTTAATGCTGTATTAAATTGTTCAAGTGAGTTTAATATAATTTTGTGTCATTTTAATGAAAATGAGACAATAAATCTGAATAATAACTCAGCTTTCTAGTTCCTTTATGTTCAAAGTATTTCATTTGAAAGGGAAGATCCTTTGCAGCTCTCATGTTTCTTTCTTGAATTGTATTGTTCGGCTACTAATCTGCTTCTTTCTCAGTGTCAGATCCAGCAGCATCACACATCCAATCTCTGTTTCATTTAAATACTTCCAATTTGTACAGCATTCAAAATAAAATAGTACACAGTTTATATAATTTGAAGATTGCATCAAATGTGTTTGGATAACTCCAGTGTTTTTTTAATATTTTATATTATATAGTAAATTTGGTTCTGTCCTGTCATACTGATAATTCATATATTCCAAAGAACTACGGCAAGGGCAAACCTTATATGAATGTTGTTTTGATGTAAAACTATAATTTTGATAAAGTTTAATTGATAAATTAGACATAATAGGTAATTAACAAACTAAAAAATAAAACTTACTCCAATAATTTATGCAAATACTTTTACCAAGTAGCAAAATTTGAACAGATTATTTATAATGTTATAAATGGACATTATTAAAGTAGTTTAAGATGTAGTATGATATATATTTTTGGGTGTTTTATTGAATAAAATAAAATACAAACTTCAGTAAAAATATTTAATGTGTTTAAAAACTTCATAATTAATGTATGAAAACTGTTAAAAGAAGATAAGTAAATAAAATAATTATATTTTAAAGTTTTATAGAAAATCAATCAATTAGGCTTTAAAAAAAAATTTGTTATGTCTTATTGTTAATTTTACAATAGATGCTTAGTGGCTTCCTTATTTAGATTGTGCTATTTTCCACATAATTGTTAATATATTTGTTAGATAATAGTGTGTAAATTAACTTATGGTTGCTCTATATGTATTAACAGTTATTGATCTATTAGGATCATAGTGTGAAGAATATTAGTTATATAAAAACAAAATAAAAATCAACCTTACCAACAATTTATATTATGTTTATAGTACTTTCATTCATTCGACCATCCTCAGGAAAGAATTTTTTTTTCTAATTTAAAACATTAAAATTAAAATATATAAATTAAAAATTTATAAAATATTAAAATCCATTACGCAATAATGTCTCAGTTGTTATGAATAGTAATAGTTGGAGGGAGATAACCAGGTTAGGTAACTTGATAATTATTAATTATTTGTTTGAATAGAATATCATCTTCAAATTTGATTTGTTGGTTGATTAATTTATTGCTATAATAATTTATATGACATTTTTTGAGAATTCTGATTTTACAAAAATCATTGGAAAATCTAATATTTTAATAAAATTTTCAGGGTTGTAATTATGTTTATTTGTAAAATGTGTTTAGCATAATTGGATTTATTTAAACAGCGTTTCTTTATACTCTTAATATGTTCTTTAGCTTAGTAGAAAAAGAACAGTTGGTCATACCAATATATTCTAGATGGCAGTCTTCACATTTTAAACTATAGACTCCTTGTCTATCTAAGATATTTTTATATCTAAAATTTATTATTTTTGTAGGATCATTGTTGTTTATAAAAATTATTATTTTATTGTTAGTGGTGTATGTTGTTTTTAGATTATAAAATTTATATATTTTATCAAAGTATCTATAAAATGAGTTGAATTCTATTTTTACATAAGTTTTCTGAATCATGTAATAATTTTATGTTATCTTTTATATATATTTTTTATTTTAAATTATAATTTACTAATCAGTTTTTCATTGTAGCTGTTTAATATTGTTATGTTCTTTATAATATTTAATTCAGAGTTAATTTTAAATTGTTATGCTGGAGGTATTTAATAGCTCTATAAATCAAAGAATTAAAAGCTGCCATTTTTTGATTCCATCGATGAGATGAATTAGCATGTATTATAGTGTTATGCTGAGTTACTTTTCTATATATGTTAATTTCCAAAATATTGTTATTAAAATTTTTTTCAATAATCATACCTAAATAATTAATACTGTTATTGATTTCATGATTTATCATAAAATTAATTTTAGGATTTAATGAGTTAATTTTATTAAAAATTATATTTGCTTCATCAATATTCTGGTTAAAAATAATTATAATGTCATCAGAATATCTTTTATTTAGAAGGATTTGATGATTGTTGAAAATGTTCGGTAATATTGAATTTTCAAATTCATTCATATAAATATTTGTCATAATAGCCAAAAGGGGTAAACCCATAACAAGCCCTTGGTTTTGATAACATTTATTGTTAAATTTAAAATAGTTATAATTAAAGCATAATCTATTCGATTATTTCATGTATCCATTCATTATGTAAATTTAATTTAGATAAGTGGTTATATGTGACATTTATAGTTTCATTTGGATTAATATTACTTTGGTTAAAAAATGAAATTAAAATTTTATATAATGAAAAATTTAACTGAAGGATATTAACCTAAAAGTAATGGTAATAATAATAATAATTTTGTTTATAATATATGTACATGCTTCTTTGTGTTTTTATTTGTAATTTGGGTTAATAATTTCTGTTATTAAAAACACAGGTTGAATGCTTTGGCAAAGGAATTGAAAGGGATGGTGTTGCTAAAGGTAAACCGACTGAGTTTACAATTGATACACGCCGAGCTGGATCAGCACCTCTTGATGTTCAGGTAGGTCTTCTTCTTATTAAAAATATCTTCTTATTAAAAATATCTTCTTATTATTAAAATCTTCTTATTAAAAAAAAAAAAATAAAGTAGGATCAACTAAAAAATTGTATTTTTTTAATTTAGTATTTATAACATTTATGTTATTGATGTATAATGATAATGGTCTGAAAGAAATTTCACTAGTTGAAAGTCTTGAAAAGAAGTGATGAATTATACACTGTATTAATACGTGAGCATACTTGACACTTTATTTCAGAAGCAGATTAGTGCTGTGCAATATGACTTTCTTTCTTTTTCCTGTTTAGCCTCCGGGAATTATTGTTCAGGTATTACTTCAGAGGATGAATGAGGATGATATGTATGAGTGTAAACAAAGTGTAGTCTTGTACAGTCTCATTTCAACCATTCCTGAGATGTGTGGTTAATTGAAACCCAACCACCAAAGAACACCAGTATCCACGATCTAGTATTCAAATCCGTGTAAAAATAACTGACTTTACTAGGACTTGATCACTGGAATTCTTGACTTCCAAATCAGCTGATTTGGGAAGACGCATTCACCACTACACCAACCCAGTGGGTTGCTGTGCAATATGACTAAACAAAGCCTATTCTGCTGTGATAGAATGTACTAATGTAGGAAACACAGGTAATGTATCATTTATAGTAGGGATATGAAGAATGTGTCCTGTCCAATATTTTGCCTAATTAAACATTTTTTTATGCAAGTTATATATTTACCTCTGTGAAATGTAAAAAAAAATTAAATCAATTTTCTATTTAAAATTTACAGCAATAAAACAATATTTTTAAACATAAAAAATTAATCAGTTTATAAAAATATGGAGTGTGATTCAGAAGATCCTTTTTTGTTACCGTAACTTATAAAGGTGGTGCATTATAGCTCTGAAAAGATGAAACTATGTATTGTGAAAACATATTTCCATATAAATATTCAGAAACTAAGTTGTCTTTATGTTTTCCTTTTTCATAAGTTAACTCCCTCCCTTGTTTCATCGTTCTGGTCAATGAATAAAGCAGTGTAATATGTCTAATAGCATTAATTGCTAGAGGTAACTTATTAAAACCTGTAGTTATTGCAGGTGTTAATAACTTGTTAATAATACTGCTACTTTAATATCTGCTAACTCGTACTTGTTTTAGTACTCAAACAAGGCAGTGTTAATGAAAGCTAACTAAAGTGTAGAAACAACTTTGTATTTCTGATATGTATGTCTAAACTGTGATCATCCATGATTTTGTAGATGTCATAGTTATTTACTAGCATATGTAGCTGATCTAGAGATTTCAGCATATTTTATGCTCAAATCTCATGCTGAAGGTGGAGAGGTATATAAACACTTTGCAGCAAATAATAATATTGAACGTGTTGTGGCTTACGTATGTTCATTGTCCTCAATTTTTAAAATGATTTTAAGAGGCCAGCACTATACACTTACAGAAAGAAACTATACCCAGTGTTGAAATCTTGTTCATGGAAACCAGTTTAATAAATGCGGCTTTGATTGTTTGAATTTTATTGATTTTTACAGTTCACTTCTTTTTTACATGCTTTATTTTCTAGATTATATCACCCGAGACATTTCCTCATTTTAGATCCATGAGAATATAATGGATGTATTAATTTCATCTAACTCCCTTTAAATAATTTAAGTGAAGCTGTTAATTAAGTTATACAGTTTTTAATGTAATTAATATATTCATATCTGTCCTATTTTATTGTTGTGCAAAAAATATTGTACCTATTTTATGTGTTGTATTCCAAAAATACCAGAAATGTTGCATATTCCAGAAATACGAAGATAAGATCACCATCGGTGTAGTTTTCTCAAAGAGTAATGTTACTTCTTTGAGACTGGTTGTGCCAGTTACCTCATATCAAGTTACTAGTAACTGTTTAGTTATGGTGCAGATTTAGCTATTTCATGTTAACTTAAGTTAAACTGAAAGAAACCTGATGTATAATTAAAATTCTCATTTTCACCTACATAGTCTTACTCTCATCATCATGTAAAATTTTAATTAGATTTTGTAACTGGTGTATAATTGTCATAAGTTAATAACTGAATACAAAAATATTTGTTGTATCACTTCTAATGCATTCATTAATTTTATTTAAAATTACAGGTTTTGGATGCTAAGAGCACTAATGTTGATATGAACTTGAGAGACAACAGAGATGGTACATATACATGCAGTTACACACCAAAATCTGGAGGAAGACATGCTGTACAGGTAATACAGTTATGATTTTTTGTTTGTTTAGATATCGACTAAAACATTCCAAAAAAAAAATGTCATAGTATACAGTTACCCAATCAAATAGAAACTGCAATTTACATTACTACATTTTTTAAGATTATTGAAGTGGAACTTTGCTGTATTCTTGTCTAGGACAGTCAGTGATGATAAGTTTTTAAAAAATTTTGTTATAGAATTTGATTCGGTGTGTCGTTACAGCAATTTGAACAGGAACTGGTTTATTAAGCATGGCTTCAGTCATTTTCATTTAAATTAGTTCACATACTTTTATTTTCAAAATGTTGCTCCTTGAGATGTTCTAGGTGTTGCAAAGTTGCAAAATGATTATAACAGGATTCAATTCCATGATTTGGTTTTAGGTTTGCATTAAAGAATTCAAAGTATATTTTAATAAATAATTTCTGAGCACTTACCCTACTGCTATACTAGTCTTTTTTTATGTTTTATTGGCAAATATGAAATTGTTTTCATATTATAAATTAAAGTGAATTAGTGCAGTTCAATAAAATTAAAATATTTTAATTGATCGTGACAGAAATCATATTTGGTCTGTATAGTTTTTAACCGATAAATGTTAACTTTATTATTTAAAAAATGTATTGCCATTATCTGAGTAAGTGGTGCCCACCAAAGTTCTTGCAATAATAATAATAATAATTAAAGAATAAATAAGTGATAGGGTACATTATTTCAAATTTTCTATTAATTTAATTTTTGTTACTAGGATGCATTTTGATAAAATACTAATGAATGTTTTATTAATATTTAACTTTAAAAATAAATGAAGAATTAACTGTTAAATTCAGATCAGTTTTAGGTTCCACATTTTTTTATTACATTTTGGTTTTGTTTTCCTTCAGTTATATGGCAGAATATTTAATTTAATTTAATTATTGTATAACAATGAAAAATTCATACACTACTTCATCAGAACATTAAAAATTATCTGGTTGTAATTAAACGACAACTTTTTCATTGCAAATGAAAATATTTTTCCAAATTTCTTCATTTCCAGCCTCTAAAAATCCCATTTATATAATCATATATAAGTCAGAAAGTAGGCTATGTCTATTTGTTTTTTACTAGTAATAAAAACTGAGGAACTGTTGCATCTGAAGTTGTCAAAATTGACAGTTTCACTTTTTATATGTTGATATATGCTCTGTCACTGATTGAAACTTGTTCTATTAAAGATAACTCTATTTGGTTCAAACAAGTAAAATTTAGGAAATAGTCAAAATTTACTTTTAATGTTTTATTTGTTGTAATTGGGTTCTCTGTTCTGTAAATATCAGAATAAAAATTTTTATTGTTTCTCATGTTTGTTAGGAAACAAGTAACATAATCTTTCATAGCAAGGTGTGCCTGTAGATTAAAATTGAATGGTTTTACTGTAAGTAGCTAAAAATGCATTTTTCACTGATATTGCATTTCAGATGAAAGCAAAGCAAATTAATGCATTATATTGTTTTATATAGGTATTTTGCTTTGAACATCATCCATGAACACCAAATTGATTTTAACCAAATTTTTAGTGTACACTTTATCTTAAAAATGACCATAGCTATAGGTGTAATTATTTGGCATTTTTTCACTTACTGTGTATTTTACCAAAAACTTTCTTAAATATTTTAAATCATTTTTTTTTTTTAATTTTAACTGAGCTCCAACTGCACTCTAGTAGAAATATTTTTTGTTATTTACTTGTGGTGAATGCATCTAGCAAAGTACGATTATATCTAAGAACATTTACTAAAGAAGTTAAAAATTGAAAAGATTACTAACAAATTTTATAGAAGTTTTATTTTTTAATTTTAAAATGGGGTTGTTAATGAAACTTTTTTGTTGTTTTTCATTTGAATACATTAAAGTAAGAGAAAATTTTAAACAGCTTTAATAATATTGTTTTTTTTTTTGCTTAATTTTGAACTGGAGAATGGGAGTCATGGATTTCTGGTAATTTTTTTTATTATTTACTTGCTAAGAATGAACTTCAATAAACAATTTCAATAAATAAAATTTAAAACAAAAAATTTAAACTACTTTCATATAAAACATTTCGAATTTTGTCTCCATCCTCTCTTTCAGAAAGATTGTTTTGCAATTTACCTCTGAATGAATTAACTCATCAGCAATACTATAAGTATATGCCATATCCAATATCCAAGTTTTTATTATTGGGATAAATATATATACTAATTCAATTTGGCTTTACATCCCTGTACAATTTATTAGAAAATCTGTCTTTTAAAAAATTTCAAAAAATCTCTAAAATATTTCAAAATCATATTATCAAAATTTTAAATAAATTTTGAGCTAGTCTCTCTGGATTTAAAATGATAGAAGAAACCATTATTAAAATATATTTACATTAAAAAATAATAGTATATTAATAATTATATAATAATTATTATACAATGTTTCTCATTTTTGTTGGGAAACAAGTAACACAATCTTTCATAGCAAGGTTTGCCTGTAGATTAAAATTGAATGGTTTTACTGTAAGTAGCTAAAAATGCATTTTTCACTGATATTGCATGAAAGCAAAGCAAATTAAATATAAATATAAATATATTTTGAAAGCATGTAAATATATTTACATGTTTGCCTACTTAACATTAGTAATGACTGGATGGGTACTGACAATGCTAACTTACTCCATTTATAGTTATTTGAGAATAATAATTGGAGATAAAGATTTAACACCCAGCTATAGGCTAAATCAAAATTAAAGACGATTGAACACCACATATTCAGGTACGTGGTTAGAGATGCTAATCCAAAAGTGGTTATTTTCTGTTTGCCCTGGACATAATGATTGACTACTTTAAACAGTTTTTTATTTTATACAATTCAGTTGTTATGTTTAATATTCTTTCTTCTTATGTTTAATATTTGTAATACCGCAATGAAGAATAATTGCACAAGTGAAGCATGCACACTCGTAAACATTCATCTCTTTCATGTTTCTTATGACTTGATGTTTATTGGCTATTATTCAAAATTTTAACAGATGCTAATTTTTTGTTTGTTTGAAATTCATAATTCAACAGTAATAAACAATCAGTAGCACTCGTGATAATATTTTTTGGCAGTGTAGGATATGCAAATTTCTTGATGTTTATAATTAGTGTAAACTGTCTTGAGTATTGCTTTATATTTCCAATAGCATGTTGTAATAATTCTCTTACATTATTTACAAATGCCTTATATTTCTTTATTCAACCATAAAATTAATAGTTTTTTCACATTATGTTGTTTATCTTGTTTTGCTGTTATACTGCTGTTAGCTTGGTTTTATTTTGTATTAACGTAGGAATTAATATTATTTTTCTTGACATATCCCCAAAATAAGAAACAAGTAATTATATTTATTTTGCTGTTTACATATCGATAATAATCATATTTCTTAATTTACTTTTACAAATAAATTCAGCTTAATTTGAAATTATTTTTCACAATAGGATTCTTGTTGGTTTTGTACTACTACTGTATGTTAACCGTAGTTATAATATCTTTTTATGTTATTATGTTATTTGGAAGAATATTAAAAACAAACATATAAAAATCATAAATCTACTTTTACAGGTGCATTTACTTTTACTTTTTAAGGTGCATTCATGAAAATATTTCATGTTTTATCTTTTATAGAAGGAAAAGATATGGTTATGAAATAAATTAAAGACACTTCCATCAAGATGAAAGCGTCTTTAACCATCTTTTAAACAAATTTATATTATCATAGTTATTTGAAATCTGAGAAAGTATTAAAAAAGTAACATAATACCACTCAATTAGAATTCATTTATTTGTGTTTGCGGTTTCTTTTTTTCATCATATATCATGCATTAAAAGTATGATACATCTAAAATTAGATTTACAAATTTAAGACAAATTTTACATGTATCATGTAAAATATTAGATAATACATGTAACATTTTTTCTCTGCTTAAAAATGTTTTGAAATTTTTATTTTTTTTGGGTTATGTATGTGCAAAATCAATTTGATTGAATTCATGAACATTATACAAATAAAATCATTATGATTCTTGAAAAAAATATTATTCAATCTGTTGTAAACTGTGTTTGTCATTAATCCATATTAACCTATTTGCTGTAAGTAATCTTTTTATTCTGTCTGTTCAATTTGCAACCTGCTTGTATTTTCTAAAAGTGAATTGTGAATTTCATTAAATATTATTTTTTTACTACTTAAGATAGAAAATTATAATTTTGACAAGTTGTTTATTGAATAATAAATAACAGATAGGGAGAAAATTGATTTTTATTTTTTTTTAACTTTTTTAACCAATTTATTTCTTTATTTAATACAGAAAAAAGTGATTTGTTTATAGCTTTACAATATTTATACATTCAGTCTTTGGTCACTGAAACCCAATATGGTGTCTCAAACTTTATAAAGATTAAACAGTGTAAAAAAATGTTGTCTTGTTAAGGCTACAAAATCCCATCAGGGTCTCAGCTTTTCATCCTTAAAATAGTCTAATTTGCTTTATTAAGATGTCCAGAAAACACTTATTATTATATAGAATTATTATTATTATTGTATAGAATTTCATATTAAAATCTACAAATAATTCACCTTGATAGTGAAAGCAATTACAAAAAATTAGAGTATTTTCTCAAAAAAAAAAAAAATTAAAGCACTAGGCAAGTCCTTCAGTGATCTTATGGCATTTAAAATGTTAATATATTTTAATTATATTTTTGTTACTTATCGCAACACTTATTTAGTTTCCACATGAATATTATAACTGTACATCATGGTTACTAAAATTAAGTTTCATTACTATATTTATGAAAGAATTTTTTCTACAAGTTTTTTGGTTACATTTAAAGGTAGAATGTCTTATTTTAATTATAATGTTGAAAATTTTCAGGTAAATTATGGTGGAGTTGCAACTAGTAAAAGTCCATATAGAGTATTTGTATCTCAGCCATTAAATCCATCAAGAGTACAGATATTTGGACCTGGTGTAGAAAAGGGGGTTAAATCTAACACGCCAACGCATTTCAACATTGATTGTCGTGATGCTGGACAAGGTATTTCAAATTTCAATCACAATGTATTTTACACCCCTGAGGTTTCCTTAGATATGTAATGTTTTCTTTAGGTAAAAAGCTGGATAATGATTTCTTTAGAATACATAGAATATCAGTTACAATAAACTTGAGGGACTAATTTGTGATCTTTTCTGTTATTAGATGGCATTTCTAAAACTATGTAAAAGGTATAAATATAATTATTTGACTGTGCACTTGTCAGTGCAAGGTAATTCCGAAATTTTACTCTCATTATACTATAAATTCATTTTACTCCTGGTTTTCAGTACTTTACTAAAATTTGACTTTACTTTCAGTGAATTTATGCATATTAGACTATGAAGTTAGTTATGTAGTATTTTAAATATAATATCTTTGTTCAAAGTAAATTAATCATGTAGATAGTAAATGTTAAAAAATGTAAAATGGTGAAATAAATCTAAAAATTTAATGTTAGTAAAGCAAAAAAGATATTACTAAAATTATAGCAAAATAAAATAAGTAAATAATAGCTTGATCTGATGATTGAACTGCAGAATTTTATGCGATGGGTATTCCATCACAAATAATTCATCAATATATTGAACACTGTGTTAATTAAATTCATTATTAATAACTTAACCACCAGAACACAGTAACAGATAAAACCTAAAAAAACTAATACCAATAGTCAACTTTCGCGAGATCCCACATCATCAGTCTGTACACAAAATGTATATTTTACACCATTCCAGTAAAGGCAGTAAAGTTGTGTTGTTCATACAGATTTTTTGTTTATTAATAATATTTTATGTTTTCTCATTTTTAAGTTTTTTAATATTTGTTTTATGTACTCTCACAGTACACCACTCTACCACTCTTACAGTAGTTAATAATTAATATATATATATATATATTTATGGTATAAGCTTGCCTATAAATTATTGATAATGTTTTTCCATTTTCTTGTGATTTTTTAAAACTCAACTTTGCTGATGGAGCTAGAAGTTCCTGTTTCCAGTTTGTTAAAATTTTCTTCTTTTTTTATTTGTGAAAATGACAAGTATTTCTATTTTATTGTAAACTGTTGTATTTTGATCATATTGAATAAAATACAAACTATGTTAATTAATTTGTTTTATATTACAAGCAATTATCTTTATCTTATAAACGTGCTTTATTTGCATCCCAATCAATGTGTAGGTAAATATGTGGTCAGAATAATTTTCAGTAGCAGTTTCTGAATTGTGAATTATTATGCAGTAATTTTTTTGATTTAAAGTGTATACCTTAATATTATTTCATACATTCGTATTTAAATAATTAATATGAACTTTCAACATCTATCTTTTATCTTATAATTTGATTTTATATTTATGATTTATCTTACATTGAATGAGTTATATAATGTATTTTTTATGTACCCATCAGAATAAAGATTTATTTATTTCATCCCAGTTTATAAGGTACTTCTTCTGGTTGTGCAGAAGTAATTTTAGTATAGTAAATATCTATAATATTTATAACCTTATGACAAGTTTTGGAAATATGTTGCCATTTATTTTTCTTGGTTTTCATTAGGATTGTTCAAATTGCTTAAAACTGCTTTATCTTTTGAATGTCTTTAGCTCACTTATGTGTTTATTGTTCCAAATATTATACTAAACCATTTGTGCAATGTAAACAATGGTACTAATTATGATTATTGTGTAAAAATATATTTTTATTGTTAACAGGAGAAGCTGAAATCCTCATAAGTAATGATAAAGGTACCCAAATTCCATTCCAGTTAACAGATAATGAAGACAACACATATACAGTGGACTACTGTGCTCCCACTCCAGGAAACTACACAGTTAATGTACATTATGGTGGTCTACCGGTTCCGCAATCTCCACTTAGGGTTCCAGTTCAACCTCATGTTGATGTCTCCAAGATAAAAGTTGATGGCCTTGAACCAAGTAAGTCGTTGTTATTTACACATTTTTGTAACAGAAATAGCTAGATTAATTTGTTTTTCTAAAAGCAGTCTAAATGCTTGTTATTTTTAAAATATTATGAAGTAAATGTTTACTTTGGGTATAATTTTTTCTTGAAGAATTAATTAAAAACAAAGGATTTTACTCGGTTAAAAATTATTAAAATTATTAAGTCAGTCTTTACTTAACATATTTTCACACAAAATATTTTTTTGACATTTTGATCCAGATATTAGTAAAAAAAGCTTTAAATGCAGAAGTTTTGTATTCTTATGTACCTAAAGAAATGAGCTGATGCATAGCTAAAATGTAATTACCAAATGTTCAAGGAATCTGTTTTTCTCAGAATGGGAAAGTTCAAGATTGAATTCTTGGATAAGCAATGATATAGTTTATTTTGGCATAGAAATGTTCTGTGGTTATACTACAAAGTAATTTAGAAAATTAAAAAAAATACAGAAAAAGATCAAATAATTTTTTTTAAATTTGAGGTTAAGCCTCTTGATCTTCCTATCAAAATACTTTATAAGCTTAAAATTTACTTCTAAGGTTACAATTTCCTTTGGGTATATTTCATACCTGTGACAATTTGCAGCAAAAATGTGATGAAATAAAAACTACATCAGTTAATTATGGAAACATTACTGACAATACTGTTATTTTGTTATACATACTTGCACAATGTCCATTTCCATTCGTCTCCATTTTCAGCTGATCTTTTAAGATCCTGATAGTTTTCATTTCCTTATAGATCATCTCTGATTTTTATTCACTTCAAGTATCTCTTTTTTAACATTTACTGATCCTTCTACCACTGTTTTGATCAGCTCTCCTCTTACAGTATATGTTTAACCAGCCATTTAACTTTTCTATTCAGAATTATTCTGATTAATTTTCTGTTCTCATTACATTCTCTATTAACTTTTCATTTTCACTTTGTCTGTTTAATGTTCTCCAACTTCCTGTATATCCAAAATTTCAAATTCTTCCAGTCTTTTCTTCTCTTTTTCTTAGAGTCCATGTTTCAGAACCATAAAACAGGATATTGTTTCTTCTAACCATCATATCTAAGCCTCTGAAATATTTACTTCTCAATTCTTTCATTTTGAGTATCAATACTTACTGGCATATTGTCTCTACTGTTCTTTATTAATTTTCTTTTTCTAACATCTATTTTCATTCCATATTCTGTTATATTGTCTTTTAATTTTGAAATTGTTGAATATTCTGTGTTTCATCTTTTAAAAAAATACTCTGAATATATGTGAATCTTACACAGATCCCTTCATCCTCTAGAGCAGTTTTGCGGCTGATAATGATAATAGTATAATAAAAAAAAAGTAATGATAGTAAAGAAATAAAAATGCTGCAGTACAAATAATCTTGGGAAGTAGTTTTCCTGTAGATTGCATATCATGCCATACATTGACATAATTACGGAAAGTTAGCTAAATTTTTGTTTGACATATTTATTTTATACTTATTTCATTCATATATAAATAAATAGCCCTGTGTATTGGTCTATAGTGTTCTAGTGAAAGTTTTAGAAAACATAATATGTACGTGAGATTTTTAAAAAAAACAATTGTAGTTGCGTAGTTTTTAAAGGTAGAGATTTTTGTTAAAAAAAATAGATTTTAATGTTTATTGCCTTGATTTTATATTAAAATAACTGTTCAATGGTTCTGAATTGTATGGACAATTTGCAACAGAAAAAGATTAAATAGAGTAAATAAAATTTGCGGCATATTATTAGCATGCAGTTAAGTATGGTTAAATATTGGGACATCAGAATAAAATAAAAAAAGGAAAAAATTATATATTTCAATAAAATTTGTTTAATTTTTATTTCTTTTTTCAAAAACAATAACAATTAAAAAAAATGTGCAGTTGATCCCTGCTTTATTGTAATTAGTTCCTGTTTCTTCTGTGTACGTGGATAAAAATTTGTTAATGAATAGGCGACATAATGTTTTGAGGCACAATTAAATCTTTAAAAAATAGGATTTTTTTGTAAACATATTAAAAAAATCTTTTTTAATTTTATTTTTTGACTGTTTTTTTTTATTCATTAATATTTTAGAGTTCAGAATCTTTTTAAATTATATTACAATTTTCAATAATATATATTTATATATACATATCAACTAATTTTCTTTTTGGTTTGTGTTCAAACAACTTTTCCTTTGGCTTTTATGCAAGCAGTGATTTATGGCTCACACTGCTGTTTTCTTGTCACATTCTCTTTTCAGTTCTATTTCGCTTGTTTGTTATATTTTGACTTATTAACATTTTCTATGCAGACTTATTTTTGGAAAAAGTTACTCCAGTTTAAGCAACACATGTAATTCCAAAACTACATTGATTAGTTTAATTAACTTCTTACAATAAGAATGTAAAATATTCAGTTTTTACGAACATTGAGCTTAAATTTCTACCATTAAATGTAAAATTAAAAAAGATTGTTTTAACAATGACTCAAACTGGAAATGGTCTCCACATAATGAAACATTAGGTATTTTATATGGAACCATTGATATCAAGAAAAGGTTTACCAACTGTATTTACCCTATGAAAAAACCTTAAGAATAGAATTACCTTAGTTCATGACCATCTTTCCCTTTTCAGTTAAAGCAGTACCACAGTAGACCCTGATTTAATGACCGAGCTGGTTCTTGAAAAGAGGTTGTAATTTGGATTGTTGTAGGTTGAACTCTTATGCAATCACACAGACATACTACAGAGATTCAACTACCAAAAGAAGATCCTCCTACCTTGAATTTTTTTTAGATGAAATCAAATAACAGAATTTTAATAGATCCAGGTTCTATAAAAATAAAAATAAAATAATAATTTTTCATTTTAAAAATAATTATTTAATAAAATTTTGTATTATATAAAAACTTGGTCACATGCAGTTTTTTATAAAATTGATAACAGGCATATTTTTTTCTGGGCAAAGTATTAGTACATCCTGAATGACATAAATTTCCATTTGAAGCCTGTTTCTTTGGCAAGAACAACAAATGAGTTGAGTATTTCCTTTCCTCTCTTCCTTTAAGCATCGTATTAGGATAACCTTCATTAGATCAAACATCAGCACTTGCAGCTTCATCTAGTGTTTTAATATTGTTTAATCCAACTCATCTAAATCTATCAAATCACCCGTTGATAACACAGAACGCTTTTTCAGTTGCACTTTGTTTGCTACTTAGTGATGGAAATATTGACAGTGCCTTTGAAAAAAATTTGCCTTATCAAAAAGTATACTGATAATTGTGTTTAATATTTAATTTATTCAGTTAAAATTTCTTTCTATTTCCTGTAAGAAAATTTTTAGTTTTTATTTTCTATGACAGCATCTGTGAAACACTACTTAATGCTTTCAAAAATTAGTTCTTGTGTAATTCTTACAGTTAAATGTGATCATTTATATCATTTAGTTATTTCATTCAGTTCCATATGTGATTATCTAAGTTATAAAATTTTGTGTTTTTTTTTTAAGTACCTTCCTTTGATTTTTTGAAGAGATTTTTGATTTAATTTTTTTTATTGATTTTTTATATCAATAAAAATTTTCTTGCCTATAAAGATATGTCCCTTATTTTAATTATATCAGTTATTTGATGAAAATTAATAATCTAAATGTATAAAATAATAACTGCACTTAACAACATATAAAAAAACAAGGTAACAGAAATCTTTGAATAATATGTTGAGGTAAATAGTGTGAGAAATTTTTACTAAGTGGGGTGAGGAACATAAGAAAATAGATATTTTAAAATCTTAATCTCCACTGTAAAAATACAATTATGTTATGTTGTGGATAAGGATGTAAAACATACTGAAAGAGTAGTGTTTAAAAAGTATTGGAATGCAAGAGCATTCAGTCAGAAGGAAGGGTGTGAATTTTTTATTTGAGGAAATAAAAACAAGGTATTGCACTAGTACTTTTCAGGATACATAAATATTCAGTATTAAATATTCCTTATTTTTATGCGATATTTAGTAAACTAAAGAGTTTTTTTTTAGCAAGGATCATAGATCCAAACAATCATAAATCAGGGATCTACTGTACTAGTAAAATATTTTTTAAAAATTTCAGAATTTTTAAAGCTATTGCATATAAAAAAATAATGGGTTTGATTTATGCCGATTATTTCTGAAATACTCTGTATAAATCTTGATTTAACCCTTTTGCTGTTAAAATAAAAAACATTTCGATATCTCTGGCCTAAACTAATTAGTTTATTGATAGGCTACACTAAAAGCTAATAAAGCAAATGCATTCACAATGAATTTGTTAAAATAGCTAATCGATAGATAAATAACCATCAAAATAAGATAGAAAAAACACCAGGCAAACGATGTAGACAAATATATATTAATAGACCAGTAGTGATATTTTACCCCTGCTATAATCCTTGAAAAATGTACCGAACAAAATTTCATGTAATTAATTTTTTGTATTTTTCAAATTTATTTTACAATTGTTTTACAAAATATTATGTGAAACAAAAAGTAATTCTTTACAATTTTCAATGTTAGACTCATCCTGCTTATAAAGAAACTGCTGCAGTAAAACATAGGCTGTATCAAATTTTAATTTTTATTATCTGATGATAATGTATACTAATGATGACTGTAATAAATTGCTTACAAACAAATTAAATTAAAGCATTACAAACATATTGACTCATCATTTACTTTTATGCATTATTACTAGAGGTGGGTGTTTCTGTTGTTTCTGCCACATGAAAACAAACTGAAGAAAAACCCTTTTGTACAAACTGTTGGGAAAAAACAGGTTGGATTATTAATCTGTTAATGTTCATGACTCATTTTTCCATTACATTGCTTGTTTTTTTGTGTTTAAAAACAACAGGAGGATTCACTTTAATATTTTTCTCAATATATTGGCATAGGCAGCAGGATGTTCAGTTGATGCCAGCAAATAATATTTGTATCAATTTTATCACAAGATTTGACAGTTTTATGACCCTTTTATTCTGTACTTTAATATTACGGTATTTTCATGAATAAGATTTATTTGGTTTTTGAAACTATTCGATCTTTGAAGTTAGCTTACAATGTATTTAATATTGATAAGACAACAGCAGTTTATTGGGCAAATGACCTGTTATCAGCAAACAGTTTATTCACTTTATCTGTTGTTGTTAACTTAACGTTCATTAGAGTGAACTGACAGCTCTGTTTAGTGATTCAATGTGTTTGCTATATAGTATTACTGTTGAGCAGAAAAAAACACTTTGTACCAAAGTGAAACAACAGTTTGTTTTTTTCTGAGAAACAACAGTTTAATCTAACTGTTTGATAGTTTCCAACACTTCTCTGATTATTGCAGAGTTATTATCCTAAGTTATTTTTAACTATTAAAAATTAACATGTTGAGTAGCTCATATAGTAAATAGAGTATGATAAATGTTATTGGCTATTTGAAAATTTACAGGCATATACATTGAATAAATCTCAAAAGATATATTTACATTAATAATACTCTTCCAGAGAACATTACTATAAACTTAAATGTATCAGTTCCATTATAGCAGCAGAAGGGTTAATAAAAAACCATTGCAGCATTTGAAAAGTTTGCAAAAGTAATAACTTCTATCCATTAATTTTCTGTGCAATAGAACTGAGTGTACCAGGAGCATTAGGTGGTGAATAACCGGAGTTTAAACAAGTAACCACCACTCTTGACATATGGACTTCAGTAATAATGTAAAAAAGTAGTGAATTTTACAAAAAATAGGTTTTCTTGTATAACATGAAGTAGGTTTTATTTAATATTTTTTCCTACGAGATTAGAGTTACAAATCATTAGCAAATAGCAAAGGAAGGATTCAATGTGTTATCAGCAGTGCTAAAATACATAAAATATGAAGTATTGTGAGATTTATATTAAGTTTCATATAATAAAGAAAAGTTTTTGGAAATAAAACTTATTTTAATATAAAATTTTGAGCTTTTTCAATGAATAATGAAAATGCTCAACACCAGACTAAAACATGTTTGTTAGTAAAGAACTGGTAGATGCTGTAATAACGAGCTTTTATTAGTTTATATGACAAGTAGTATATTGCTTTCTTATAAATGCCATTCTTCTTATCTTTTGATTAATAGTACAGGAAAAATGGCTATGAAATCTTTTATAAAATATAATTATAACTGACACCGTACCCAAGAAATTATTTTTGGATATCAAAAAGCTTCCTGTCCTTTAATTACAAAAAACAGAAAACTTGTCAAACAAAATTAGTTTACATAAATTATTATATACATAAATGTTTATTATATTATATAAACATGGTTATTTATTTATATTCTTGCCCATCATACTGCATCATTAAATTCTCCCTGTTGATGAATTATTAATTCATCAATTTCAAAAATATATTTAAGAAACACTAGGTTCTAAATATGCAATAATTTTCTTATTTATTATTTTCATACTTAAGAGATTTATCAGAAAAAAATTGTGAGTATTGACATCATGTTTTAAAATTATTTTTCCTGTTTTATAGATTTAATCATCCTGATTATAAGAACTTTTAATAACAAGCAATCTGTAACAGCAATTTATTAATTTTGTTTAATCTACTTGAAACATATAACTAAAATGTTTAAATTAATTCTCCAGAGATCTTTCATTATTTTATATCTATAAAATGTTTTAATAATTCATAGTCATGTTTTAAAATTTTTATATAATATTCATAGGGTGAATTAAATATATACAGTAAGTTGTAACGTACTGTCTACATTAAATAAAAAATATACTAAAGTCGTTTAAATTAATTGAGTGATGTGCTAATGATTTTTTAATAACTGAAATTGTCTTTTTCACTGTTATGAGTAGCTTGTGACATGATTATAAGTCACTAAAGAGCAAGTCATTAAAAAATGTGGATTAACACATTTGAAGTAAAACTAAAAAATTTCAAATCTGATGCACAGTACTGAGTTGCTTCAAGTATTTCCTTATAGGCTTACATTGATTGCTTGTCAGTTTTCATTGATTCCTGGATACATGAGATTTATGTTTGGTGGTTGATGATTGTGGGCGGGTGCAGCTGCCCCAGTGAACAGTCTACAACAGTTCCGCGTTATCACCCAGGGTGCTGGGAAAGCAGACTTCGCAGTTGCCATAACGAGTCCATCTGGTAATAAGGTGAAGGCACACGTCATTCCTACCCATGAAGGATTCCTTGTCAACTTCACGCCGACAGAACTGGGAGAATATCTTCTAAGTATATCATTCGGAGGGGAACCCGTATCACCAACACCGTATAGATTGACATGTCTACATGGAAGTGATGCTAATAGAGTGAGAGCAAGTGGTCCTGGTCTGGAAAGAGGTGTGATTGGCCGTCCTGCTGAGTTTATGATTGACACTCGAAGTGCCGGACAAGGTGGTTTGGGAGTCACTGTTGAAGGTCCGTGTGAAGCTGCTATAAACTGTAGAGACAATGGAGATGGTACTTGTTCAGTTGCATATCTACCGACTGAAGTGGGAGATTATAGTATCAACATTACTTTTAATGATATGCACATACCTGGTTCTCCATTTCAAGCTATCATCCATCCTGAGGCAAATGTTAAACGAATCAAAGCATCTGGAAACGGAATACAACTTCATGGTAAATCACATTTGTATGTGTGTTTTTTCCATGTTTTTTTTTGTGTTGTCAGTTTGCACTTGTGTTAATTCTTTATTAATTTTATGTGAATATTCATTTAATATTGTTTATAAAATAAAACATTTATAAAAATGTATTTACTTATAATATTGAGCATTCTGTGCCTGAAATAACTGCTTGAAGATAGAAAAAAGTATATTTTTGAAAGTTTTTGGTAATTTTCTGATTTTTTGCCTATTTAATTAATAATAAAAGCGCTGTTAAAAATACCTTAATTAAAAAAAAAATGCTATTTTAGAACAATTAAATGTATTAAATTAGTACTGTTGTTGAAATATTCAGAATTGTAACATTTTATTTGTACCTTTATGTGCTCCATATGTAGATCTGCAAATGTAGAAATGATATTCAGTCGCCTGGCGTGTTTGCTCAATCATGGCATGACATTACCATCACAAATGCAAAAACTATCTTTTCCATACATTATCCACCTCATGAGTTTAAATTAATAATTATTATTGTGAAATTTAATTTATCTACTGGAAAAATTCATCATGAAACAACTTTCCCTGTCATTGATTTATTGAGCATCAAATATGCAAATATGACATTCCTGTGTGATATCTTCTTGTTTGATCTCTAATCTAATCTAAAGTTAACAGGCATCTAATTTTAAATTATTATTCACCTCATTTTATACAATACTCATTGCTGTCTACAGTACCCAATTCAAAATTCTTACTAAATAAACTAATTTTATGAATAATGTTCTCAGTATGGTTTTCAGATAATTTTGATCTATATATAGATTTCTGTGCACTTATATTTTCTTATTTTCAAACTGATAGAACCAATGATGAATTACTTTGTAATCAACTATGCCTTGTTCAGTATTTACTTATTGAAAATTGCATTGAACTGATTTCATTTCTTTCTTATATAAGGCCACATCGTATGGATTATAGAATAATGATGATCAGAAGAACAAATTAACATAAAAGGATGTTTGCACATCTCATGGTTACTAGTTCTTTCACTTCTCTACTGCAAGTAAAATATACATTCTTTCTTGATACACTGACATTGAAACCAATTGATTATGTTATTAGTTTTGATACTATAAATTATTATTATTATAATTCTAGTATTCTTTTTTTATGTAAAATGATAATTTGTATTATTAACCTTAATATCAAGTATACTTCTTCAGAATAATGTAATTTTTGTACATTCTAATGGTTAGATATAAACTGAAAGTTCTGTTTGATACCATTCATGTCTAAAATTTCATTTTAATTGCTGCAGAATAGTGCTTTGTGTAAAATATTTCTTTATAAAAACTCAAATAGCTCAGCATTTTACAGCTTTTTTACATCTTATAGTCATAATTTATCTTTGTAGAAAAAAGCTTTTGTAATCTTTGTTTCTGTTTATTAATACTGCATTTTCCAGCAAACTCATGGCAAATTTTTTATATAATTACTGATTTTATTTATTATTTCAGTAAGCATATATGTTAAGTTTTTATCTCTCTGTTAGGATTTTTTAATTATTTTTATCTCAATTTTTGTATTTATTTAACACAGCATCATTTATATTATGTTGGTAACTTAATGTACTTAAAATTGCTTAATTTTTTCCTACCAACAAAAAACTGTCAAGAAACTTCTTTGTAAAGTTGCTTTATTACGTAGAGATAAGTTAACTTATTTCAAAATAATTTTTGAGAATCGCAAAATAAAAAAATAAACTATGTAAGTTTGAGTATAAATGTCCCAACTTTTGTGAAGTAATCATTATTTATAATTACTAAATTCTAATTATTGATTCAAGAAAAAAAAAATAGTGGTTACAGGAACTAATTTTGAATATATTAAAAATAACAATGAATGCAACCATTTCTTTTGTAAAGCCTTTCAAATAAAGGGGTGATAATAAATTATAGTGTACAGATTTTGTTTCTAATATAAATGCAATTAATTATTTTAATTAATTCGAGAACTATAATGAATCTAAATAAAATCTTGCACATTTTGCTTATTTTAATTCGTTGTTAGGTTATGTTGATTATATTATGAATTCTATTTTAAATTTAGTGTTATGTGGTGTTTCTATGTTATATGAATCGTGTATAAGCATTAGCATCTGTGTGTTGTGCGTACGTGTGTGTGTACATGAGTGCATGCACGTTTCTTTATATGCACTTGTATGTGAAGAAAGATTTTTTTTTTTAATAAATTTGAGTGTAATGTAATATTTATTATAAATTGCTGGCACATTAGTTAATATTTTTTTCATCAGCAAAACATGAGGTGTGACTGTGTTGTGCTTACTTATCTAGTATTACAAAATTTAATAAATAATGAATTACACAACATAAATCATAAGTAATAATTATTTATTTTGAATAGTTCATATAAATAATACAGATCATTTCAAGAATGGGTAGGTGTGTTGTTCCACAGATAAAAAAAGGAACTGCTCAGCTTTTTCCCGGATGGATAAAGGAAAACCGCTGCAAAACCTTAATCACAACAACATCACAAAATACATAATTTAAAAAATAATATTAATAATGAAAGTGATTAAAATCTGTAATAATACTTAAAAATTGTACATTTTAAATGATAGTAAAGTAAATATTTGATGATACTTTAAAATACTTATATTTATAATACTTATAAAATAAAGTAAGTGTAAAAAAAATTAGAAGAAAATTATTTGTGGGCATATTGTTCATGTTAAACAAAGGTTTAGAATTTTCAGGATTTCTTTTCTAGTTAATATTGCATAAAATCATCAATAAAATACAGGTCAGTAACAGGTAGTGTAACAGGTCAGTAAATTATTAAAAATGGCAATAGAAGCATAGTAAGACCTTCCTAATACACTGAGGTATTGCATTGCATTCCTTAAAAATAGTTATGCTATCTGATTTGACTGTGGTATATTTTGGTGTATTTTAGGAGTAAATGATTCTTATTCTTTTTTTTTAATAGATGAGTTAGAATTTTTTATTTATTAAATGTTGGTGTACATAACTCATATTGATTGCTGCTAAACAGTGATCTGACAGCTAATTTTGTATCGTGAAAACTCATTCTGGCTTCTTAAAGGAGCCCAAAGAGATGATATTATTTTTTAGTTAGGGAAGTACATAGATATAATAAATATTTAATAATGATGACAAGCTTAGTGTTTTCAAATAAAGCATTTTGTTATTAAATCTCTAATTCCTTTAAAAGAAGTTTTTTAAATGAGTCTTTTATTGATCACTCTTTTAAAAAAATAAAAGAAATATTTATCTCAGATGCTTCTTCAATTGAAATATTGTAATCTGTATAAAAATTTCTGTTATTATCTCCAGGTAAATTTGTAAAAAATTGTCAGTGTAGGTGCCAGAGATATCTGTGATTTTAGTTGGCAAGGAGATAGAAATGTAAGGTAATGTAAGCTAACATAAGGTAATGTAAGGGTAGAAATAACACACATAAGGTTAAAATCATTTAGAAAATAATGTTAAAATCACCCAGTATTATGGAATCCTTTTAGCAATTTTTGCTAAAAAGAATAGCCACTTACGCTTAAAAAATGTAGTATTCACCCCAATCAAACCAGACTATGGAACTGTTTTTGTATAATTCAACAAAATATTCTGGCTTATGATAAAGGGGCTTTATTATGCTTCTGTAGTCATTTTTAATAATGAGGGAAATATTTGATTACTATGGAAGAGATAAACAACAAACTCACAATACTGCACTGATGCAACAATATAAAACATGTAGCTTTTTTTAAATAAAAAAATTCATAATAAAATTTGAAATACAGTACATATACTGTACAGTAGTGTATTAATGTACAATGATTTAAAAAAAAAACATTACGTATTAAACTCTTTTTCTCAATTATGGCCAATTAGCATAATGAAAAAATAACTGTACATCAAAACAGATTTACTATAAACAGAAAGTGTTTAATTTTTTTGTTTTAAAGCCGACATCCTGGACTTGACTGTTACATCTTTCCACTTCTTCACTCATAAAATATCTGTAGGCGCTGAATTCGGTGCTATTCTAAATACCATAAAGCAATTTTGAATGCATGCTTGGTGTCTGTGTGAGAAACCTTGGTAATAGAGGCATCTTCATCGTCATTGTCTTGCTTTGTCATTGTCATCGTTTGAATCTTGTTGCACAGTTGTAGTAATTATCTGATTGTCATTCAGTACTTCATTAGTGCTAGCCTCATCAACGACACATTCAGCAAGCCATTCTATTATGTCGCAGCATTCAATATCAGGCTTTATATCATCTTGTAGATCTTGGACTACTATTTCATCATCATTGACTTCATTTTTTGTGAAAATAGTGATTTCTGGTTCCATACTTGGCCACAGTTTCACCCATGACTTTTTTAATGTTGTTTCAGACATTTCTTTCCAGGCTTCTGTAACCATTTAAGTCGCATCTTTAGTATTTATTTCTTTCATTGCTTGAAAAAAGGTTATATGACTCTCCTCTGTTTTTTCAAGAATGGATCCAATATATTTTCGATTGTACTTTTTTTTTAGCCATGTGACATGAGCTGGTAGAAATATTGCTTTAATTACTTCTTTTTGTAATCATTTTCATTTGGGTGACTTGGTGTGCCATCTAAAAGAAGAGCTTTTAGTGGAGAATTTTTTGATTTTAAACTCTTTTCAACTAACAGTATAAATTCACTGTAAAACTAGTTCTTAAAAAGATTGCAGTCAATTCAGGTGGAATCCTGGTTATGATAATAAACAGACAATGAAGATAACTTTAGATTCTTAAACGTTCTAGGCTATTGGACTTCCCAATAACAAATAACAGCAACTTATGACTTCCACTGGTGTTGCTGCATAGAGCAGTTTTAATTTATCCTTTGCCTACTTGGTATCAGTAAGATTTAAAATTTTGGTGCAAGAGTTCTTTTCGGGAGCATTTTATAATTTAACCCTGTCTCATCAAATATTGTACAGCTGGTCGGGTTTCAGATAGTTATCTTCAACTAGCTTTTTCAATTTTACCACAGATTCATTTGCAGTGGTATTATCAGCTGATAATTTTTCTCCAACAATAACAACTTGTCAAATTCCATGGTGCTTCTTCCATCTGTGAAGCTATCCCTCACTTGCTGTGAATTTTTCATCTTTTCCCTCCAGTTTCTTGTACAGAACCTTTGCTTTTTTTAATAATGGGTCCAGATAAAGGAGCTCGTTTTCGGCATTCTTGGCAGAACCAAAGCGACAATGCATTCTGTAAGAATTTCGTTTTAGGCTTTTTCAGCATTTTTCGGTTTTGTAATGTCTTCTTCAACGGTCAATGTATGTGCTTCGAGGGCCTTTCTGTTTTTCTCCAATCATTAATTGTGGTTATGCCGACTCCCAATTCTAAAGAAAAGTTTTGCAAAGACTCATTCTTATCAAGTTGTTCAAGCACTTGAAGCTTCTGTTACAATGAACACACTACACATTTTTGTTTTTGAGCAGCCATTAGTGAACACACAATAAAAACTAACAAAGATTCAATAGCCTGCTCACAAAATTCACGATAACAGCATCACTATCAATATGCTTGTGCAGTAATGGATAAACACAGACTGTTATACTATGCTGCTTAAATTAAAATGAATTTTTATTCCCTGTAGGTACATAAGACTGTACAGTAGTACAGTATGCACTTCTCCCAATATGATGCAATAATATGTTTTGGTGATTCAACACACAGACAAGTTTAAGCATGCACATACATGCAGTACTGTAGTGTGTCAGGTGTCAGTCAGTTATGGAGAGGTCGGATATGGGAGGTGCTACTGTAATACTAATTGAAAAAAAAAACAACTCTGGATCCTGTTAATGAGCATATATCGTAAATATGTCCTTAAAATTATTTTCAATAGTGCCTTCTGTAATGTGAATTATTTTGTAAAATTTTTCATGTTTAATGTATTTACATTAACATTATTTCATGTGTTTATATTTAGGTAATAAACTGGATTTTAATCATATTTATTTTTTATTTATAATGTATGTTTTTATATTTATTATCTATATTATAATGAAGTGATCTGTATAATGTATTATTATATATTGATCAAAATAAAAGATTGTTGGTTTATTTATTGAATTTGTTAGGAATTTTAGAAAGAGTTCTGACAGTTTTTTTTAATTTTAGAAAGGTTTTTTTTATTATTCAACTATTTATAAAATACATTTTATAATCAATTCTAGAGAACTATTAACAACTACTAATTTTTAATTCCATTGAAGAAGCTGTACAGTTACCTCTGAAAAGATCTTATGGAAGTGCAGTTTCTAGATAATTTTGAAAAAGACTGATGAATAAATTTTTAAATAAAAAAAAATTATTAGTGGTCAGATTAATTAAAGTAGTCTTTAACTTGGATTTCTGTGCTTGAAACTGTAAAAGTATGTAATTTAATGATTTATGAAGCAGTTTAAATCCTTGGAAAATGTTACTTATGTGATAAAGTGATTATTCTGTAATTAAAAAATAAAGATTTGTTTTTAAAAGACAATATTACATGTTAAAATGATTATTTTACTTAATAACCAACATTTATTTTTTTACTTTACCTCAGTTTTCTTTTTATATATAATTTTTCTATAATTATTTCTTATGAATATAAAGAATTAATTTGAAAAAAAAAATTAGGACCTTGGTTTTAAAATAGTTATTAATAATTATAATTGTAGTGATTTATTAATGTGATATACTAAAATTACAATAGTAAGGTCATTCTATAATATATACAACTACATTTCAAAATGTATTATAAGACTATAGTGTTTTCTCTGCGGAAGAAGCAAAGAAGTTTTAAAATTGTGTAGTCTAATAGCTAACAGACATATGCAGTGATATCTATTATCTATGGCTGCAAACTATTATCTATTTTTCAATTATCAGAATAAAATCAAATTTTGTTCCAGAGAATTGTTACTGTTCTTGTTTCTATTATTTATTTTCAATTTACTGTTCTATTTCTGGCAACAAATGTTGCAAAATTACATTATCAAAATTTTAAGAACATTTTAGTTAAAATATTGCAATCAAATCATTTTTAGTGGTGCAAGCATCAAGCTTAATTTTCATATTTAAAAACTGAAAATATAGAGGTAATTTGGTGAAATTACTTGCAAATATGATTTAATCATTATTGAGGTCAATAAAATTATGAAAAATAGGGAAACCTCTGCTTTTGGTCTCAGTATGTAGAAGTAGATCTCATCATTGAACAAATTTTTTTAAGTATCATAGCTTTCTCTTAATTTTATTTCTCATCTAAAATTTCTTCATCTTGGAAAAACACTATAGTTAACTTTTTTTTTAACTTGGCTCATTAGGCCCATTTATTGAAATTGCTTGTCTGTTTTAATATAAAGAAAAAATGTTTGCATGTAGTTTATAAAGTAAAAGTATAATTTTTAAGTTTGAAATATTCAATTTTTTATATGGTTGCCAAAAAGTAAGTGGATTTAATTTGAATAGTTAGCACTAACTATGCTGACCAGCAACAGTCATGCATGCTTTTGTTTGTTATTATACATTAAGTAATTCTTTTTAGTGTTGTAAGTATTAATATTTGTTGATCCTGATATATTTAAACATTATTCATTTCAGTTGTTTATCTGAACATTGCATGGAGTGGTTTTTTTGTTTGGTTTTTTAAAAATAATTTTTGAAGTTTTTTTATTTAAATGTGAATATTTTAATTGTATTGAGGCATAGCAATCAGTTATGAATATTCATTATTAAATACTGTTTATTAATATTCTTATATGTATGCATAGAAAATCTTGTAACTTTGTTCCATAATATGAGGTAGTTACCAGACTGCAGACATAGTAAAGGAAAGTACTGGAAAAATATTATAGTAATATATATTACCTATGGCTGTAAACCACATATACTGTAAAATTGTTACAATTAAATAAAGTTTTTCCTGATTTTTGTAAGGGAAGTCTGTCTTCATGATCATATTAAATATTTTTATTAACTCATCATTTCTTAAACTGTGGAACAATTCCCAAAGAGAATGAAAAAGGTTGTAATATTATACAGTAAGACTGTAATGTTACAATTTGCTTGTAATAGACTGTTAAATGTGAAATGTGGCTTTTCCATGCTGTGCTGAGCATATGAATGTGTACATTAATTATATAGTAACCTAAAATTGAAGAGGATATCAGGTGTACAGCTTTATTTAACCAGGGAAAGTAGATAGCTGCATCCCTTATTTGTTAAGAATAGTAATAGTATAGTAGCTATTTTATGGCTCATACCAGGATCCAGGATGTCTTATAAATTAGAATTGAAGTACTAACCAAGGCAGGTAATAGAAATAAGAAATTGATGGTGTTAAAATAGCTTGGACAGTTTAGCCTTGATCTTTCAAATATCACATGGAAAGGGAAGCAATCAATAACTCAGTTGTAACTCTTAACCCAGAAATAACTTACAGACAATTACATTAAAAGATTTTAGATAAGGTAATAAATTACATCCCTTTACAACTAATGGTTGTATAAATCCTAGACTGTCTCAAGGAGTAGCATCCTGATAATTGAAGGATGTGGAATAAGAATAAAATTTCAATAGCTGAAGCCTCATTTAATAATCTAGTTCCCATAGTTCACAGACTTAAACAATGTTGAGTACAGTTTCACTGCATGTCACTGGAATCTATTAATGACAAAAAACTGCTGAAATAAGTGAACTGAGGATATATAAATGTAATAACAAAATTTAATTGTCATAATCAGTGAGTTAAACTATGAGAAAGTCATAATTACTCCAATTTAATATAAAATTTTTCAAGAAGTGAAAAACACCTGAAGTCAGTATGATCTCTGATAATGTTTATTATCAGAATTTGCAGTTACAGAAAAAATACTATTTTACTGTAGGGGGTACATTTAGGTTCTAGTCTAAAATAATATAATCAAATGAAATAAAATAAATAAAATAGTTAATTTTTTTATGTATTTTACATTATTAAGTTCTTCTTTTACAGGTGTCTATGTAGACTCACCAACAGATTTTGTAGTGGATTCTGGTGCAATTGGAAAAGCAGAAGATCGTAAAGTGACATGTACTATAACCAATCCATCTGGGTCTCTCACAGAAAACCATATTACTCCACTTGCTGATGGAACATACCGAATCAGTTATACACCATTTGAAGAAGGTATTGGTCCTACTATATTAAGTGAATTTTTTAACAGTTATAAAAATTAGTTAATGTTCACGGTTTTCTAAAAGGGTGAACTTAACTGAATAATATAACCAGTCTATTGTTAGGTTTGTCTACATTTAAATAATAGAATGAAATAGATAAAAAAGAGTAAATTAATGAAATTAGGTATTTAAAAAACACTGAGAATCTTTACCATTAATTGGCAGTATTTTCTGTAAATGTAAGTGTTAGATTGCCTTTTCATTGGATTTCTTAGAATATATTAGTACAAGTTCAGCAATGCATTTGTTAGCATGAATTATTGTTTACTGTTTTTACTTTACTTTTGATTTCATTATTTTTTATTTTTTTAAATCAAAATTTCAAATTTATTTCAATCACCTTTCTCTTTTTAGTTTTAATGTTTTATTGTTTACATAACGCATTTAATTAGAGTAATATTCACAATATTATTTAATTAACTGCATACTCTGATGTACATAAAAACATTTTTGATTGAAGCAAAAGGTATGTTTACATTATTTATATAATTTTAAAAATGCTGCCTTTTAATAGAAAAGATTCAAAGTTGTTATTACAACTTTTCAAAACCACCATTAAATGAGTAACAAATTTTTTTCTGAAATTTCTACTGTCATCATAAGGGTTCAAGAGAAACCATAAAAATATGTAACTTTGTATACATGACAATTTTTATTTGCAAAGATTTATTTGTGTGATTGTTGAATAAGTTTCTTTCTAAAGTGTTTTTATTGCTAATTTTTATAAAATCATATTTATTCTGTCATTCATTGTAGAGGAAAATAATTATGTTTTTTAAAGAAAAAAAAACATCCATTAATTTTGTGTTTTAATAACACTTTTCTTTACATGGAGAGAAAAGTCAAATTTTCTGTTGTTTTAAGTTTGTTATTTTTGAATATTTTATTTATGTTAGATAAGGCGTGCAAGGTGATTTTTATTTGCTGTGGCCATACAATTTACACATGCATAGGGACATGAGGAAGTGATCTATGTATTTGTTACAATATTTTGATAAATTCATTTTGTTATGTGTGTTAAATCAATTTATTATATTTGTCAACTTCTTGGTGTCCTTGGAAGGTCAGAAGAATTTCTGAAAGTGTTATGATGCAAGTGTCCATTCAGTGTAAATTTGTCTTGGTTTGCCGTTAAAATTGTTTTGTTTGGAATTACCATATTTAAAGTTATCAAATGTTTAAAATTTATCTCCTTCAAGAAAAACAATGAAAAATTTGTTGTTCTTTCAACGGATTATCTAATAAAAATAAATCTGTGGGGACTGAGTTCTTTTATAATCTAAATTCATATGAAAAATTATGTTAGAATCTTCCTTTTTTTTAGTTATTCTCACTTACCCTCCTTTGTTACTCTTTTTACTCAACTCATGTCAAAAATTGTAGATTTCCTAACTCTTCATAATTAATTAAGTATTAACATTGGGCAACAAAAAATAATTTTGTTTTATCTCTAGGAAGGAAAATATGTGATTCTAATAGTATTTTTTCTATTGAATTTAAATCTGATATCGACTTTTTCCCATTACACAAGGTTTCTGAGAGATAGGCATCTATAATTTCAAACATTTTAATACTTTTTGCATTCTTAACTACACAATATTCAAATATTTGACTCATCTAGAAAGTAAGAAATGATGATTTTCTGCTATATTTCGCCTGTGGAGCATTCCTCTTGATGGTCCAACAATAATCGGCCAGCATATTAGGATTCCATTTGCCTTGATACATCTTTTCCATAGCTGAAATCTAATGAAAGTGTTCCTCATGCTCATTGCTCACTGTGCCAAGATTTTCTGGGAAGAAATCTAGGTGCAAGTGCAGGAAGTGTGCCCTTACGGACATATTATAACCCAAATTTTTATAAGATGTTAAAAGATCATTGACAGTATCACTGTAATTTTCCTCCTTTCGATTTCCTAAAAAACTCTGAGTAACATTTTTGAATGCTTGCCAAGCTGTTCTCTCTGGTGGATTCGATAGTTCCTCAAACTTTTCATCATGCATTAGTGGTCATATTTGTGGACCCACAAATATTCCTCCTTTAATTTTTACATCACTAATTTTAGGAAACTTCTGTTTTAAGTACATGAAACCATGAGTATTGTCCATGTCCTTGACAAAATTCTTCATTAATCTTAGTTTGATGTGTAACGTAGGTAGATACACATTTTTAAGCTTACACAATGGGTCATGTTTCACATCTTTCTGGTCAGGAATGAGTGATTCGCGTTTAGGCCATTTTTTTCTAAGGAAATGTTTTTTTCTGTCCGTACTATCCCATTTACACAAAAAACAGCAGTACTTTGTGTAACCAAGCTGCAGACCAAGAATAAGTGCAATTACCTTCAAATCACCACAAATATTCCATTCATAAACTGGATATTGAAGCTTTTCCAATATAAATTTAAAGTTTTCATATGTTTCTTTCATACTAGCAGAGTTAGCCGCAGATACTATGGGAATTTATTGCCATTATGCAGAAACACAACTTTTAAACTAACTCTAGAGAAATCAGTGAACAAGTGCCATTCTGTTGGTTTATGTTCATTACAAAGTGTCTCCATAAGAGGAGAAATGTCATTATAAAACACTAAGCCATTTTCTTCAGAAAAATAGTCTTTAAATTCAGAATAATGATTATGATAACTACATATCTTTGTATTCTTTTGAAGAAGATTCCATCCTTTTAGCTGGGAAGCAAGCATTTCAGACTGTTTTTTGAATAATTTTAAATCTCATATGAGATCGTTAAGTTTTTCTTGAGTCAGTAAATGAGGCTCAGATGAACTGCTTTGTTCAAAAGATGTATCACCAGAATCTGTTTCTTTTTCTTCCTTACTTCCATCAGACTCTGAGCTCACTTCATCTAATGTCACATGCTCTGGAGGCTTTAGTATGGGCAATTCTTTCCAGTGTGGAACTGGTCTTATTGCAGATTGCAAGTTAGGGTACACCACTGTATGTTTTGATTTTGACGTAATCCCTTTAATATTTATTAAGCAGAAATAACAGTCAGAAGAGTGATCTTTGGGTTCTTTCCAAATCATAGGGATAGTAAATGGCATGTGGCGTGTGCCATTTTTCCATGCAGTGAGAAGCCTAGAACATGATAAATAATAGATATGTGGGTTCCAGGCCCTTGTTTGGTCCCCCGACTTTACACCCAAAATAAAGTTCACAACACTTTTTTACTATTGGAGTAAGGTTTCACCTTTGGTACTTGAGTGTCACTTCACCACATACATAACAAAAATTGTTAGGATGATTTAAACAAACTTAGGCATTTTGTAACTAACATCTAATTAAAAGAAATAAAGTTGTAAATACGAATACACAATAATTCAGATACATAAAAGACTCACAATGATGTGTTTACTGGTTCACTACTATCTCATAACTGGCATCGTTCTGATGAATGTGTGCTACACTAGATCACGTATGTACATGTGTACATCTGAACCTGCACAACAGTAGCAACACTAATCTTTGAGTTAGCTCATTTGGTTCCATCATATTTACAATGCTCTAGGAGCTTTTACTTGACAATAGACAAATGGACGAAAAAACGTTTTAAAATATTTAAAAAAAATAAAATAACAAAAAACTGTAGGTGATGGAGAAATTCCAACTATATATTAGAAAACAGGATAAAATACTGTATTAAGTACACCTACTGGTACTCGTGAGACAAAAATCTTGTTGGCCACTGTAATTGGTGGGTGGCATCCTTCATTGGATGCCTTACCTTCATAAGAACATCTACATGTTAAAACATTATTTTCTACACTACAGTGAAAGGTCATTTATATGCATTTTTTAAAAGTTAAAGTTCTTTGTAATATTTACTCTAGACTGCAATGTATTTTATTTTTTGTTTTGTAATAATTTCATTTTTTGATACAACTTTTTCATTTTAGGTCGACATACTATTGATATTCTATATGATGGTCTTCCGATTCCTGGTTCACCATTTGTTGTAAATGTAAGAAGAGGATGTGACCCCAGCAAGTGCAGAGCATTTGGACCAGGACTTGACAGAGGCATTGTGAACAAAGCAAATACGTTTACTGTCGAAACAAAAGGTAACTAAACTTTCATCTTAATGTTTTAACTGAATGGATAATGTTTTTCAGTATTTATAAATGATGATTTATTTCCTTTTTAATGAGCTTTATAAATGTTTAACATCACATTCATTTTACATGTTATGTTAAAAAAATATTCTGTATGCCCTCAAATTAGGTCCAGGGGAGACTACCCTGATGCTTAGATCACTCCCTTATTACAAACCTCTTTTCCTTATCCTTTATCTCTTCTTCAATATTGGTTCTGCAGGCGTAGGTCTGACTCTGCTAGATTCTCCATGTTGAGCGTGCCAAGACCTGAAGAACAAGTATATCTTGGATATCTTGGGTATGCATCTAGTTGGGGAACTGCTCATAGACCAACTCTGTTTTCTGTCTGGGAGTGCCTATCAGTTAAAGTTTAGCCTCCTAATAAGTAATACCTTCAAATTATACGCACTTGTAGATAAAATATAACCTATCTTTCAAATCGCTTAAAAGAAGAAAATTTGCCTAACATATAGTATATGTCTCTTACTTATTATTAAGTAGAATATTTTATTTAGTAAGCTATTGTGGAAGCACTGTAATAATAAATTTAATTTTCAAAACAATATATTCATAGAATGGCACATCCTGTTAGTTGATAAACCACATACATTCAGGAATATATAAAAAAATTGAATATTTCTGCACATTTATTTTATGAAAGAGTTGTGTTTGCTAATGTAATTAATTCATTCTAACGAAATATTATCCACTAAACATCAAACATTTAGCTTTTTCTGTCAGTGAGTTTTTTTATTTTTTTATCCTACTATCATATCATTACCCACCAATAAAAAGACTGACCACATGCAATTATTTGTACCTAACACTAAATCTTTGATAGGGAAATTAGTTTACTAAACATTGATTAGTAAACCAATTGTTTTTTGACATTTTATGTTTACTTTACACCAGAATAAGCATGTGTATGCACGCACACACATGATATATTGCACACATACTATGCATAAAAAATATTATTTACTATACGCACTTATGATATTGAATTATTTTTTTATTTATCTAATTTAATAAATCTGAATTTTAAAAGTCCTTATTTTATATTAATTTAAATTTAATTGTTATTATATTATGTATTTTTTTCTTGTTGTAAATATTGTGTAGCCTATTATTTTGTAAATACCTGTCTTTTTAGTTTGATTTATTAGTTTACAAATTATGTTTCTTTTATAGGTGCTGGTACTGGTGGACTAGGCCTAGCTATTGAAGGACCTTCTGAAGCAAAAATGACATGTAAGGATAATAGAGATGGATCTTGTTCTGTTGAATACATACCAACTGAACCTGGTGATTATGATGTCAGTATAAAATTTGCTGACAAACATATACCTGGCTCTCCATTCAAGGTAAATTTCATAAATGAACTTCAGTTTTCTTTTGTGTGAATTAATTTTTTCAAATGCACTAAATTTTGGTTTTAAATAGTTTTGCATCAAATATGGTGGGATCAGTAATTGATTGTATTGTTAGTGCTTAGTTTATTTCTATTAACCTTATATATTTTGAATGTATATTATATGTGTATATATATATATATATATATATATATATATATATATACGTATAATTTTTTTGTTGAAAATTCAAATAATTCATTAGCATATTGACCACTGTGCTAATAAAATTTAATATTAAATAAAATATAACCCACCAAAACACAGTAAATAGATAAGTTAAACTTACTATATTAATTCCAAGAATCGATTTTCACAGGATCCCGCATCTTCAGTTGTTATTAAATTATATAATTATGATAAAACATATTTATTACTGGACTGCAGAATTTGCATATTTGTCCATAATAAATTTCAAAATTTTCAATAAATAATTTCAACAAATTATAACAAATCATTAATAAATATGTTCTTATACAAAATATATTTATTCAAAAACAAGACCCCTTTGATTGTAAGATCCTCCAAGTTTTGCAGGCAAATTTTAGAAAAAAAAATTTGTGAATGTTAGACCCATCAGTTTGACAGGTTGTAATTTCTAGGAAAACAGTTCTTCGCGAATTTTCTTTGTTGTTGGCCAAGGACAAATTTTACACTTTCAGGTGTTTGCAAAACAATGCTATGGTATTTGACGGAGGGGGTAGAAGGTGAGACGTTGACCTTTACATAGTGGCAGCTTCAATCCTACTACCTGAGTTCTTTTTACTAGTAAGACAAGACCTTTGGTTAGAACAGTAGCAACTTTATGGAAAGTGAGTTCTCTTGCATTGTGTCTGCGTTACTAGTAAAATGAATTCATGGAAAAGTTTCACTGTATGGTTTAAGTTAGAAGTTTTGAAATTCGTTGAAAAAATGGTGTGCAAGCAGCAGGTCGAGAGTATTCGATACATCCAAACATGATTTGTTACTGGAGAAATCAGAAAGGTAAACTTAAAGCCGCGAAAAAAGAACTCTATCATTTTGTGGCCCTAAAAAAGGACGCCCTACCGCAGTGGATGATACAGTGATTGAGTAGGTGGAAGAGAAGAGAAGAGAGTGCTGCATAGTGACCTGTGAAATGATACAAATGAAAGGGTGTGAATTGGCAAAACACCATGTACATGCAAGTAACTTTAAGGTCAGTCATGGGTGGGTGGTGCAATTAATGATAAGAAAGGAATTCACTTGAGACGGACAACTTCCTTGTGTCAACAATTACCAGCAGAATATACTGATAAAGTTTTAGAGTTTCAATGATACATACTACGTGAAAGAGGAAAAATTCAGTACCTCATATTTCAGATTGGAAACACTGATGAAAAACCTGTTTTTTGAAATTCCGCGGAACACAACTGTAAACAGAGTGGGTGAATCCAGTGTACTGGTGAAAACAGCTGGAGGAGAAAAAATTAGATGTACAGTTATGTTAGCCGTTTGTGCAGCTGGAAAAATATTTCCTCCTTATGTCATTTTTAAAAAAAAAACTCTGCTGAAGGGAAAACTACTAAGAGGTTTACATGTTCGCATACAAGATAAGGAATGGATAGATGTGAAACTAATGTGTGTCTGGCTAGAAGTCATTTGGAATCACCACCCTGGAGCAATGTTAAAGAAACAAGGACTTCACAGTATATAAAAATATATATTTATACATTTTATATGAGTTTAGTTATGCAGGTTAGCAATTCATTATTACTCGTATATAAGCAATAAAGGACTGATTTTTAATTTAAAATATCAAAAGTTAAAAACATTAATATTATATGTAAATTTGGGATGCACTATATAAGTAAAATTAAATTTTAGTTAAATACCAGATATATACAACATAAAAAGCATGTGAAAAATCTATAAATAATCTATATAAATCTAATCTAGCTATAATTACATTGTTTTAAATAATAATGATACATTTCTCATAAAACAGCAAATACGTATGTCTTTTTAGTTAAATTTATTAGTTTGCAAATAAAGTTTATTTTATAGCTGCTGGTATTGGTGGACTTGGCTTATCTATTGAACGACCTTTAAATAATATGTATTATAAATATTATGAGAATAATATGAATGTAAATAATATATATATTTTCTGTAAATAACGTGAATAAGGGCAATCAATTTGTGCTCAGAAGTGATCAGCTGTCTGTTAATAATAATGAAATTATAATTCAATCATTTTAAATCTTGACTTGGTCAAACCAGAACTATTTATTTTTAATAAGTTTAGTATTTTTAACTTTTTGATATTTTAGACTAAAGATCACTGGATCCCTTGATGTTCCTTAGATCCCTTTTTATTAAAATAGAATACAATGTTAAATAGTCAAAGGCATCACAAGTTTTAATTTTACAGTGATTTTGTTTTTAACAATACTATTCTTTTTTTTATTGTAATCACTTTTAGGTAGCAGTTGATTCACCAGTTGACTCAAATCAGATACAGGTATATGGACCTGGTGTAGAACCTAACAAATGTAGAGCAAATGTACCAGTTAGTTTTAAGGTTGATGCATCAAAATCAGGAAAAGCTCCACTGGGTGTTAATATTCGAACTGAAAGAGGTAACTCTTATCCTTTTTTTCATTATTTTTATTGTTATTATAATTGTAGTTTTTTTTTGTACACTGTATATTTAAATTTATAAATAAATATAACATACCTTTATTTAGTATGGAAACTTGACAAAATGCACCAAATTAGAAAAATTTTCATGAGTTCATTTTGGTAATTGGTTATTATAACTGGAAATTCATGATTCTGTGATCTAGTCAGTTATTATTATCTTAACTACTTAAGCAGATATTTTTTATTTAGACTTAAACTTTGATCTTAAAACTTGCTTAATTGATTTATAAAAATAATATCATGTATTCAATAAAATCTAAAGAAAGTTATGTAGATTGTTAAAACTTAAGATAACTAATAAAAAATCTTAAGAAATATTTTAAATTAGTGACAATGATGATGTATTATGAATATTCTAACAAGTTGGTGATCAGTGTGATGATAGTAAATCTATTGATCTACATTTATTTTATTTATCCTAGTTAGATTTTCTATTTGGCCTCAGCCCCATAGCAGTTGTTGCTCTGTCTTTTTCAATAAACAACACCCCTAGTTCAATGCAGTGCATTTCAGACCACTGAGTTCTATTGATTCTCACTTTCATCTTAGGTCTATCCCTCCTTTTGTTGCTATCTACTTAAACTCTTTTAAACATATAATCTTTCTCCGTTTCGTTAAAAACTCTACCAACCACGTTTCTGCACCCTTACATTGTGTAATACATTTTTAATTTGGACCTTATATTATTATTCTTCTTACTGTAAAACATTGTTTATTTTTTAAAATATGTATGATTATATTTAATTTCTATATCAGTCTAATTTGTTTTTATGTAAAGTAAGATAAACATTAGTTTCATTAGAAAAAATTAACATTACTTTTATAAATCCGAACTAGCAGGTTAAATGAAAGCGAGATTGGTATCGAAAATCCATAATTTAAAAAAATTGTAAACATTTTTTGATAGTTCTGTATATGAAGTATAAACTGTTAAAATTTTTTGAATAAATATTTAAATCAAAGGCTGAGACCCAAACATGTTTTATTAAGGAATTTAATTTTTTTTCTCAGTTAAACTTTTAATAATGCATAATTTTTAAGGTGAACATGTCATTTGATCAGGGGATCAAATCAGATTCATATTTTTTTACTGAATATTTTAATATTTTTAGTAATTGTATTCTAAATATTTTATAACTAAGTCATTAAAATTTAAAACCACAAGGGTATATTTGAAATAAAAATCTATCAAGGGTAAGATGGGAAAGTTATACAAACTTTTTCCTGTTTATTTTTTATTTTTTTTGTTTTTTTTTTTTGTTATACAGAGTAATTCATGTAGTGTTAAAAAACGTGATTTTAGACAACAAATTTTTCTGATTTGTAATGTATTATGGAAACTACTGGAAATATGGTTCTGGAACCTGTTTTATTCAATTTTCCAGGCCAAAAACCATAAGAAAACATCAAATTTTTCCCGTTAATTTGAGTTCTTAGAGTTTCAGTATGGTTTTATTTAACTCTTTGCCCATGAATCAGAGAGAGAAATCTTTTGCTAGTTGTAAGTCACTAGTGGAATGTTTCTGGACCCATGTTTATATTAACTTTTTTCATTATTTTGGCTAGTAGAATGAGCTCAGAAAGCACTGGTAACACTGTGTGAATCAATCTGTATAATAGTATTTATGTATCACTTTCCTTATTTTTTTTGGATAAAAATAATAATTTTTGGAAAAATAATTTGGAAGTTGGAAAATAAAAAAAAGGAAATTTTTGCGATATGTTTTAAAGTTTTCAAAAAAAAATAATTAAGGTTAATTCCATTTCTGAAATTTTTATGATGATTTTTCAGAAAATTTTTTACCCAACAAATCTGGAGTTACAAGAATAGAAACAATCATATAGCCAGTTTACATTTGTAATATTAGGGTAAAAAATGAGTAAGAGTTGTGGTTTATGTTTTTTTCTGAAAATACCAGAATTATTTCTAAATACTACCTAAAATCGAACACTTTATTTTTGTTTATTTTTCCATGTTTTTTGGATTATCAAAACAGCATTACTCGTAATTACTTATTTTGCTTTCATTCTGTTATTTGAAATTTTATTTGAATAGTTTTAATGTAATTTTATTTAAAAATAAAGTATGGTTGAAATGCAATGCTTGGATAATTACAGATATTTAATAATTAAAAGGATATGAGATTTTAAAATTGTAAAAATACATGAGTTTTTATTTAATTATTAAATACCAGATTAAATTAGTTAAAAATGTTAATAGAATATTTTAATACAAATTAAAGATATGAATATTTGTATAAAAGATAAAATAAATTTATTGTATGGTATGCCCAAAGTAAATTTTCTGTATATAGCATGTACCAGTCTGCATAAGCAGAGCTGAGGCATGGTTGTTATAACAGCCTTTGTAACCTATAACACAAATTATACATTATATGTGTATACATTATACATTACATTGTATGTGTGTGTGTTTTATACCTAAAAACACACACACATACACATTTAACATAGCCTATTAAACATTATATACAGTTTCAATTTGAAAATTTTGGCAACATTGCTTTCACATATATATATATGTGACTATTTCATTATATATATAATATATATATATATATAATGAAACAAAACTTTGTGTTTTTATGAACATAAATTCTTTAGGTTAACGACCAAGTCTGCAGTGACCTTTTAGATGAATGTAATTATCTGCCCTCAACTCCTCATGAAATCTGATGTAATTCAATTTTTCAGTCTCTATTTTTGCGTAGATATCAACCAAGTATTGATTAAATAACGACATATTGTAGCAAATAGTTTTTTTCTTTTCTGTTCATGATAAGATAGGCATAAAAACTTGCAGCAAAGACAATTTAGTTGAGAAAGCACTTTGTTGTTGGATTGCACTGCAGTATATCTATTAAATATCCATAGTCACCATGGCAGAATATGAGTGGATACTGCAGTGTGTCATAAGATCGTTAAACTTCACTGATGCGTTGTAGCTGGTTGTTGTGGCTTTGAAGAATTATATCGCACTTTTTGGACTGCTCTCCAACTACCATCAGAGCTACTTCGCTGGCAGTTGGTGTGTTGTAGGGACCTGTATGCGCTTTATGTGCATTTCACCCCCTCAGATGTCAAATTCTGCAAAACCCAGAAATTGATTTTGAAATATTCATCTAGGAATAATTATGAGCTAGAACAGATTGAATAAATCATTAATTTTATAAGATATCAACGACATTTAAATTTTCTGCATTATCACATTTCACCTGTTTCACCCCCTTAGAAGCAAGATATCAAAAAATGCAGAAGTTGGTTTTTAGATATTTGTGTAAGGTATGCTTTAAAACAAAAAGTTGATATCTCTTTTAGAAACTGAGAAAATTGAAAAAACACAACATATTATTTCACTCCATTTCACTCTCTTAGCAGTCTAACTTCACCAAATCCTTTCTTAGCACACCTAATATATAAAACAAATATCCCCTCAAAATGTTGTGTTTCTAACTTTAAAAGTTTAGGCTGGGCATCCATGGGTGAATGAATCAGTCAGTCAGGACATTTTTATTTATAGTTATAGATTCTGCTTACTATTCAAAAAAATACTCCTAAAAAACATCTAGGCACACACATCTTTCATCTCTGCCACAGATTTACATTCTTTTTTTCACATGACCAGCCAAGCTTTCACAGATTTATAATAGACTTGGTTATAAAATCTGCTTGTAGATTCTGACCTTAATTTTTTAGGCTTCCTTTTGTCCTTTAAAATGTCTGATAAATCATGACATTTTGATATTATCACAGTCAATGCTCTGTCTTTATCCTACAAATGAGATCTTCCATCTTGCTGAAACATTGCTCCCAAATATATTTTTATAGCAACTTTGTTAATATTCACATCACTGCCTATTATTTGTAAAATTTCATCCTGGTGCTTCCCTATTCTTACTTTCGCTTACATTCTAAAAATGCATATCTTTCTTTATTTGTTTAAAATATAAAATTTCAGTGGTCAGTATTTCTTTATGAAAACTGATAGCATCTAAAAATTAAAAAGAAATTAAACATTTTTTTCAGTGTTAACTTTTGGGTATCTGACTTTTAATTTTCAGCAACCTTTTATTTTCAGCTGACTTTTATTTTTAAAATAACCCTTTAGATTGAATTTTTTGTCATCTTTTTTGTTAATTTTGGCTACTAATCTTTTGATGACTAGATTAACCATTTTTATTAAAAATTTATTATAAATTGTTTTACAGTGGATAAAAAATGTCCAAATACATTAAACTACATGTATACAGGTATGCTCAAGTGTATGTAGGGCTTGTTACAATAAGTTTGAAGGGGAAGTAATTGATGTAGAGAAGGAAGGAAGAACAAAGGAGGAGAAGTACTATGTATTAACATTGACCGGAACTACTACTTACCAAATCAAATCATAATGTTTCAATTCCTTATAACTCATCATCACTGGTAATATTTAAATCACAATTATCACTTAAATCACTAAATGCTATTAACACAGAACCTTTAATTATCAATTAAAGGTTCCCGAAACAAATAAGATGTTTCTATTTTCTTGACATGGCCACACTTTGATTTCTATTCAGCATTTGTAATTGAATTTGCTTGTTCTTCAGTTAATGCAATAGCATATTCTGATTTAAAATTAAATTTTTTTTTCACAACATACTCTTTTAAAACCACTCAAATTTTTTCAGTCTAATATAATTTCAAAACACTGTGACCTTTCTCAGCTAAAATTGAATCGATTTTAAATATTGTAACACATGGCTTATGCATTTTTATTAAACTGTACAATTCTGTTTTTAACATTGAATTTGTAAATGACACATTATTTTGTATAAGTCAATAAATCATGTCTGCTTTTCGTGTGTTCGAATTTGGAGTGCAGTTCAGATGCTCGTTGTGGTATGAAGCATTATCTGTGACAATGACCAAGTTAGAGGGAAGATTAGGAAATAATTGTTGTTTAACCCACTGTTTGTAATTAACAGAATTCGTATTGTCTTGGTAATCTCCTGTTTTGGTACCAGATTTAAATATAGGATGCATGTTCTTGCGAAAACTATTTTCAGAACCGCCATAAACAATGTAAGCATGCTTGCCTTTAGAAATTGGAGCAGGAAGGTTGCGGTCAGAGGAATTACTCCACGATATTGGTTTGGTATGACTGACATATAAGTAGGATTCGTCCTTGTAAATTATAGGTCTGTTTTGGTTGCAGTACTCTTTAATTGCTCTTAAGTAATGTAGCTTCAGTTCCCAATTTGTTATTTTTTTTACTAAAGTATTTCAATTACCTATTGTTTTTTTCCCATTTGAACCATATCTCTGTTTATGGACCATAAAGACCAAAGGTTTCCTGAAAATTTATTTTCTCTTTTATGACTGGTAGTAGCAATTGAAGAGTAACGTGTTTACCTTCATCAATGTGAAAATTATAAATCATTTCACAAATGACATTTTTATCAAAGTTATCCACAAATGTTTTAGGTTTTTTAGTGTAGATTTTTTTTAGGAGTGCCTTTATCAGGATTAGTTTTTGCTTCATTTAAAATTTTTTGAGCACTACTGAGTGAAATTCCCATAGCTTGGGTGAAACGTTTCAGAACTTGTTTAAGAAGGATCGGGATTAACCTTGTTCCTCCTTTGTCGCTATGTTAAAAACATTTAACATGACTTCTCTCATGTGGCTATGGATAAGTTTATCCCCTCCCCCAATTTTTTTCTATTATAGCTCACTACTTTTGCCCTCCATGATAATAAACTGGAATTATAATACTATCCTTCATTAAAATTATTGTAATCCAAAAAAACAGAATCCATTAACAACAGAAAATGTGAAAATTAAAAATTGTATGACACTGATACGTAAAGAAAACACACCATGATGTTTTCACAAAACTAATATAATACACTCACACAAACACATACAGACTCAGTAATAAACACATTATGACAGCGAAGAAGCAACTGAGTGAATGCATACCCCTGCAACACCTGAAGAGGTGTTGCCTTTATGGAAATGCTTCCAAGATAGACTTATTTAGGTTTGCAACAAGTCCTACAAATAGGTGAATTATGTATACACCCAATAGAAATAAAATCATATTTACTCTCATTTTCTGATTTACTATTACTAAAAAACATTCTGAAATTTTTAATAGTATAAATATGATTTGGTTTGGGCATAGTTGTTTACAATTACTTATCCATACTACTTTGAGAATCAGCTGTATACCAAGAACTAGAACTTTGCAAATGTACTAGATGTAACGAAACTAGATATAATAGAACATCATCATACTATATCTCATCATAAACAAAAAAAAATGTTTTGAATTGCATTCAGTTTCTGAGTTCACTGGAAGGTGTAGTGAAAAACTGAGTTTAAAATATACGTGGTTTTGTACCACATTCTGCCTTTTATAAAACAATAAAAACTAATTTGTTTTCATAATTTCTTGTTCAAAAAATACTGTTAAAAAAAAATAGGCTATTCAGATTAATTTCTTTCAAGATTAGAAGGAAATAATGGACAATATAATGTGCTGATAAAGAGTAGTAATTATTCATTTTTCTTTACTACCTATAAATGATAGATTATATTGGTAATAGAGCTTGATAATAGATTGAAATAGCTTGTTGACTGATACTGAGATATTTAAATAGATTATATTTAATTATAATATCTTAACTTATCAATCGATTTTGTTAGACTGTGGAAGAACAGCATTAATTTTGTGATAAATATGGTAATCTTTTTACTTTTACAGGTCCTCTTCCAACTCAGCCTGAAGTTCAAGATCTTGGAGATGGTACATATGATGTCTCTTACATTCCTGCTCCAGAAGGTGCAACCCTTAAAACTAATATTACCTATGACGGAAAAGAAATTCCACAAAGGTCAGTCTCTTTAAATTGATAGAACGTAATGTTTTTTCAGTAGAAAAAAATTGAATAGTAAATTATATGGAGGGACTAGCTGTGGAGGGTGTGCCGTAGGCACATCCTCCAGCAGTCCCTCCAGGCGGGCAGCATCTAGGAATGGGATTATTAGGTATCCAAAATTGATTACCTCTTGTGTACAAATATTTTTTTTTTGGATGATGAAAATTAATACAACAAAAGTTAAATTAGCAATTTAACTGTAGAAATTGATATTAACAAATCTGCATTGTCTGTTAGTGATCGGTACATTCTGGTGCTAATCTAAGGAGGATGCTCACACAGACAGACACACATACAAATGACCTTCAGTAGAGTAGATTTGATGTATAGTAGAATAATTTTTGTCTGAACCAGTTGAAACTGAGAGTTCCAACTTAATTCTTGTTAATTTGAATTATGCAATTTATTTATTTAATTTTCTTAACATTTGGTACCGTTTGTATTATACAACATTTAACAATTTTTAACAATCTTAAAATAAACTAATGTAGGGAAATTTTTTTATTGAAATATCTTATCGTGCATTTGTTTTTGTGATTATGTGTAATTGAAATCTATTTTGCTGAAATTTTATTTATTGCGCAATACCCTACATTATTTTAAATTAAATAAATGTATAAATAACCAATTTTAATATTAATTTTTATGACAGAAGAAAAATTTTATTACATATTTAATATTTTTTAGTCGTATAACTGAAAAAAAAGTTGTCAAAGAGAATAACATTAACACTAGACAAGGAAAAACTAATTCTAGATTAAAATATTTTGGAGATTTACCTTTATTTCTTCAAAGCTAGATCTTCATTAATTTAACTATATTAGTCTGAGTTCCATATAATATGCTAGTAACGTTGTTTTCATGTGGCACTCATGCATGAAGTGAAGTGACTACGTTAGTTGTTTGTGACTAGATAGTGGTTGTTTTCAAAATTTATTTTTTAATATTGCATCTTCTATTGCCATGCATCTTTTATGGGCATAAGTGCCATTCATGTTAATATCTTTTTGAATATCATACTGTAATATGTCAAGAGCTGATACATATCTTCAGTGATGTTCACAGTTTCATTAACAATAGTTCAGTATAACATCAAGAAAAGTATAATGTGGTCGTGCAGATTTAATAAATTATACAAGCTAATACATTTTTAATTTTTTAACATATATCATCTGGCTTCAGTTATGATGTTTTGTTTACTGATGTGGGCACAATAAAGAAACTGAAATAAATTCTTCTTTTATTGAACCTTGGAATTTGTTAGTTGTAATAAAGCCTCTATATTTACCATGGTCTAAAGAAGAATATGCTTACATGTTAGTTGGAATTACCAACAGTATTGGAAAAATGTTTTGATAATCTAATCAGTGCTTTCTTAAATTTTGATTACGTTAATGCATGCTTTTTATGTAATATTTTTTTAATTTTTTACAGATGTATAGCTTTGTAAAACTAATCTAAATGTTCGAATGACAAATAAAATAATGATAACTATATGTATTTAGGAAATACAGAATATTTTGCAATGAAAATACGTAATACTTAACCTATGAAACATTCCAATAATGCAATGTTGATCAGCAGAGAAGTTGCTTTTTCAGATTTTATCTGAAAAGTTCAAAGTTTGAATTTTGATCTGGCTTGACATTCTTCTCCCACTGTAAAATTTGTCATATAAAATTCATTAACTGTAACCAACAGAATTTGTTCAATAAATCAATAAATAATGAAAATCCAGAGATAATATTAAACTATTAAAAAATTAATATACATTATTGATTAGAGACATTGTATATAAGCATTATTTTTTTGATTGAAATAGAACAATCATTTTTGTTTTTACATTATCTGTCTCAATCTTTATTATGGGCGTGTTGCATGTAAAACATTTTGAGATGTATGAGGCACTTAGCTGCTTTCTTTGAGAGTGATGATGCTCATTATACAGGTAATTCTTGTTATGAATAGAGTCAAGGTATTAATTTATAGGACTAAATATCATCTGTATTTCAGTGGGCTTGGCATACCTATATGGAACAATATATTTAGTTCAGCAAAGAAGTAACTTTTAGGCATATACTAACATTTTATTTTTTTAAATTTTTAACAAAAGTAATTGGCAGTGGTATATTTTTAAATAAAAATATTGTAGTTAAACAACTAGATTAATGTGAACCCTTAAATTCTTTCAGCCCAATTCAAATGAAAATCCGTCCAAAAGTAGAACCAGAGAAGGTGAAAGTTGAGGGTCCAGGTGTTTCTGGTAAAGGAGTTCCAGCATCAATACCAGCTGAATTTACAATTGATACAACTCAAGCTGGATATGGAGATCTTGAAGTGCAAGTTCTGGTAATTGTTCTTGAATTTGTTTTAAAACGATATTAAGTTTAGCTAATTTTTATAAAAATTTTTCAATAAGTGAAATTTGTCCACATATTAAGTTTACTGATACTTTATATTAAAAGAATCTAAGGATTTTTAAAATAGTTTCAATGTAATGAAATTAAATTAAAAGGTAATCCATTTTTACATGTTTTGAATATCGTAATTTTGATTTATATGTTTGAATAAAAGTAAAAGAAAACAGTATTTTACCTCAAATTTTTGTTTAGTATAAAACCTTTAATTGTCTAGTTTAAGCCATTAATTTCTGATTATGTAGAGAATATTTAAAGGTGGTAGGGAATACTGCATGCATTAGAACAGCCAAATAAACTAGTGTTTATGTCTAATAAATACAGTAAAAATAAACACAGTATCATCTTGCTACATAATTGTGAGATGAATTTTATATTTTTGTTATTGTAGTATCATCTGGAATTTGTAACACATCTGGAATTGTACTTTTTATTGTGTTGATGCAATGTATGCTACTACTAAAACTCAACCAAGTCCTTAAAAACATTACTAATATTAATGAATTATAACAGACAGCAATCTAGATGAGTCTGTATTCACATTTTATTGATTAAGTAAATTTTTTTCAAAGAAGTCTTTCTGTGTTTTAGTACTTAAAAAATTTCTTTTATAGTTTAATGTTTCTTTTTCCAAAGTTATTTTCTTTTTGACTTCTGAATGATATTTTGTCTTTACGAAAATAAAACTTTGTAAAAAATAAAAGTGAAGTATTTATTCTTTTAATTGAGGTGTTAGAGCTCTGTCTGCTTTATTGTAATGAGTGCCAAGGACTCTTGTATTCTAACCTTCCTACTTCCATCAGCCCAATTTCCTTGAACAAATTTCTAGATTATGTAAAAAATCATAATCAGAGGTTTTATGGCAAATTATTAAATTTTTTAGAGTCATGTTTATTTCATGTAGGCTATAGTAGTAGTTTCAGTTTATGTTGATGAAATGAGGATTTCTAAATTGAATAATAATTCTGAAAAGTTGTCATATCTTTTTTTTTTAAAAAGCAACTTTATTTGTGTTTAAGCAGAAGTAATTCTTAAAATAATAACGTTTGCCATTTATTACAGGGACCAGATGGATATCCACGTAAAGTAAAAGTTGTTGAAAGTGAAGATGGAAAATTTACAGCAAGATATGTTCCTGATGATTGTGGGCGTTATAAGGTGACAGTAAAATATGGTGGAGAAGAGATTCCACAATCACCAGTGCAAGTCCAAGCTTTTGCCACAGGCAGTGTATGTACTTTTATTAAATAATTTCTGTTTGGTATTTTTAGAAGATTGTTGGTTATTACAGTTACTATCTATTATATTTTAGCACCTTTTCAAATGGAAAACAGATGTATTGTTGCTGTTGTCAATTTAAATAGAGTAAAGCAAGTGAAGATACAGATTTTCTGTTACAATGCCGGTGTGAAGGAGACGTAATTCTATATAATTTGAAATAGTATTATTAACAACTTTAGTAATTAAAAAAAAATATATATCAAGTTTTATCATGCTGTTCAGGTAATTACAACTTGTTTATAATTACCCTTGTATTACTTGTTTGTTTGTTAGTTATTATAGCCAATGATTACAATCTGTCCATTGGATCAAAAATGAGTTAAAAAATGACTAAAATGAGATTTAAAAAAAAAAATACTTAATTTATTTTTATCTGTTTTAAAATCCTTCTTCTTAATGTAAACAGTTTTTTGTCTTCTCGTCTGAAACTTATTAATATGTTTCTATCATTATTTTAAAATGATGATGTAACATTACCTTTACTATTTTAGCTTCATTGGTTTTGTTTTCTTTGTTTGTTTTCTATTGGAATATTAAGTGATCTGGTTTGTGCATTAGGGTTGTTTATTTAGGCTTTAGGAAGCAATACTAGCTGTCACATTAATACAACTGATCTGTTAAAGTGATCAAAGATGATCAATCTAATTAGAAATAGCTACCTACCAGTGTGCTAATCAAATGTATAAAAAGCAATATTCCTTTACAAAATTTGAGAACTTAATTTTTTTTTTTTAATTTGCCGTGCAAAGGGATAAAAGGAATAGTAATTAATTATTTTTATTAAAATGATGTTGACAAATTTGAAGTATTTTATTTATATAAAAAAAATTAAGGATATTAATGTTAGACATTTCATTTTATATATTTTTTTAAGTGAATATTTTTCTATTTTTCTATTGTAGGCAGAAAAATGTAAAATAACAGAAGGTATTCAGAAGACAGTTGTGAGTGGAGAAGAGTATTGCATAACAGTTAATGCTAAAAATGCTGGCAGAGGCAACGTAACATGCAGAATACGTTCAACATCAGGAAGGTAAGTTCAGTTTTATTATTTACTACACCAGTGAAATAATAAATAAAACTATAATCATTTTTTATGTTATAAAATTTTGATTCGCTGATAAAATGTTTTATTAAGCTGGTGAATAAAATAATCCAGAAAATAGATAAGTTTTTGTTTTAGTTTTAATGATTTAACAGTGTTCCTGTCCTAGAGGTTAGTTTGGTATAAACTTTATCCAAACTTTAATTTTAAACCATTTACAGAAATATATTTAAATTAGTGTTTTGAATTAATTTTTTTTTTGGTGGGGGGGAAAAGCTCAGCCTATGTTTATTGAAAAGTTGATGTAGTTATATCTGAATATTGAAATCAGAAAATCTACAGTATGGACTGTACTATGTTTGAGGCCAATATATTTTGCATTGAATTATTGAGACATTATTTATCTGAATATAATGTATTTCTTTCTTCTTTTTTTTTTAAATGTGGTGTAAAGATTTTTTCAGCTGTCTAAAAATAACTGTGTAGTCATAGTTGTGTTTTAACTGTGTATTAAAAAAAAGAGATAGATCATTAAATGTAAAATTCAAAATCATGTTTTTAAGAGTTGATTAAAAGTAAGATTGATTATGGAGAAAATAGTTTTGATCTTGTTTTATCATCACCACATAAATTCACTGTGTTAAAATTAAGTACAAGAACAAATTGTAACTACAAACAACACAATCTATTAATATTCCTGGCTAGTGTTTTAAGACAATTAAATTTAATTTAACTAGAAGGTTTCTTACCAGTAACCGCATTTTGAAATCATTTAAGTGGAATTTTAACTTCTCTAATTTAATTTTTTCCTTGAAGATATGTGATATATTGTGTATATACAATATCAAAAATATATTAATTAACAAGTCCAAAAATAGATTCAATTTTTAAACTTTTTTTATAATGCAATATTGAGAAAAATCATATTTCTTCAATTGAAATAAAAATTGTTAATTTCAACAGTAACACTGCCTTATTTGGTGTAATATGTTGACTGCTGGCCGAAATTTGTAAAAGTTGTCCTGAAGATGATTTTTTTAATATTTTTTTTTGTTTTTGAGGTAATATTGCTTTCTGCTTTTTCATAGTACTACAATCTACTTCTTCATAAATAAAATCATTCCAGATATAAAAACATCTGAAAAAATAAGATAGTCAGAACATGGTGCTTGGTCCACCTCATGTACTGACTTGACAACTTGTTAAGTACAATATCCAATATTTAATGAGCAGTAAATATTTTAATTGAACTACTTCATTTACCTAACGATTCTTTGGATAATAATTTACTGTTATTACCATTGTAGTAGTGTTATTATAACTGGCTGAACATGCTGTCTTCAAAATGTCAGTTTTGAAAAAAAACAATTTTTGTGGTAATCGTATAATATTTAATTCCTCATCTAGCACTAATTATTCTTTCATAGAATTTTTTTGTTATTCTCACATCTAGTCCACTAAAAAAGCAAACAAAAGAATAGCTTTTTATCTTGTTTTAATAGATTCACATTATATTACATTCTCTGATATAATAGGTGTCCTAGAGGGTAGATAGGTTCTAATGTGGAACAAAAACAACTGTACTGTTGATTAAAGTACGTTAGACTGAGGCATGTTTACAAGTGTGGAATTGACTAAATGGGTAGTTTTTCTTAGTAATAAAACACACTAGACCTGACTAAATGCTGTGTATAAAGTCTCCTTCACTGTAGATCACTTTGAACACACATTTTGTGTATATTCTATAGCCAACATGCTAAGTTAGATAATATTGGCTCTACTAATTTTAATTATTTTGTGGAATGTCAGAAAGTATCTTTCTTGTACAGCTCATTTGTTGGTTGTACTATCTGAGTTGTGTATCTGTGGTAACATTTGTATAGGTACTGACTGTGACTCACACATTTTTTGTGAGATTTTTTTTATATCATTTTTGGGAGTTGGTCATCTTTAATCATTAGAAAATTAAAATTATAAGAAGTGATGTATCATTTTTTTAAGTTCAAGGAGTATTGAATAGTAAAATTCATTGTGAAGTAAAAAAAAGAGAATATGGATGTGTGTGAATGGATTAAAATATTTAACATAGGATGTAGAAAAAAAACAGTGAAGTTTTCTAATAGGAAACCTATTAAAAACTATTTTATATCTTGCAAAATTTCTCTCCTACTTTAGTATTGTTAATATGCAATTGTCACCATAACATTGTTCCTACTGGGAATCCTAGATATAGTTAAATGTATAGTAATTTTTAAAGTGATGCCATAAGGGAAATGCTGTATTGTGACAGATTATGTGATAACGGTGTACTTTACAAACAAAATAATCAATAAAATGGAGAATACAGTCATTAAAATGGGAAAAATTAAATAAACCATGTTAGTAGGAAGTTCAGGGCCTATGTTGTGGAACAGACTGGAAATTGTTCTGATGGAATTTGTGCTACAAAGGACAAATTTATAAAATATATCATTCTTCTGTGTAGTGTTGTAAACATTTTATTATGTTTCAAAATAAACAAGACATGTTAAAAAATAGTAAAGCAATACCAGACCTCAATCTGCAAATGTGTAACATATTCTGTTCACTGAATTTAGATTAGAAATTTGGAACCATTACCATTTGTTTCATCACATGAAAATTTTCTAACAGGAGAGCGGTTTAATGCTTATGGCATGCTGAAGAAGGAGGTTAAGTGATTACTCTAATTTAGATGTTAAATTCTATGGTGGTGAATACAAAAATTCAAGTAAAGATATTATAAATGCCTCTATATCAGCAATGCCTAAAGATAAAGTAATTTAATATAACTAAATTGTAAAAATGCTAAATTTTTTACAACAAAGTGGTGCTTACTTTCTAGATGTATTTCATTGTAATGTACCAGTATTATTTGTTTTTTTTACATCAGCTTTTCTCAATTTTTTCTTGTTTTTTGTGGTCAATTTTTAATTATAATTAATTATTTTTGAATTTCTACTTCATTTTTTATTGAAACATTCATATTATTCATTGTTATTGGTTTGGATTCTTGATATAGCTGTATATCTGAATGGTCAATTTTAATTTTTGCATTTATTTTTTTTAAATTAAATTTTGAATTTTTGAATGATTTTACAAAATTTTTAAGAAATTAATTTTTTTGAGTACTTTAATGTTTAAATAATTATATTAGTAAAATGTAATTTATATGTAAATTTGTGCGTTTTTTTAAAAATATTTTTAAATGATTTTAAAGAATGTATATCTATGGTAAAACCTTTTATCAATCTTTTGCCTTTTGTTTATTTTATATATTTTTTAAGTTGCCTTTATTTTTGTAATTATTTTCAGATTGATTTATTCAGAATAATGCACTTTAAAATCACATTAATTATTCATTTTTTTTCAGAACTTTTAAAGATTTATTTTCCCAATCGATAATTATTTCAGTTTTCCATTTTTGATAAATCTTACTTTTCATAATTTTCATTTTAATTCTATTTTCTTGTTTGGGTTTCTTGCTTTGTGTATGAATTAGAAGCTTAGTTGTAAAAAAAAAATGATTTTTTAAAAGGCAGTTATTTGTAATGATGCATTTAGTTTAATTGCTCATTTGAACAAGATTTTTTGGACTTATGTTTTTTCAAGAATTAGTCATTATAGACTAAAAAAATATTAAACAAAATGTTAATTTTTTACATAAGTGAAGTATAATGATAACTAATGGCTTCTTGCTGCTCGCATTGTTATTATTACAAAGTAATGTATATATTTAAAAAATCTGCTAACAACCTATTCCATTTACAACATGTCTCGCTCCCAATCTCCTTGTTTTTCTCTTTCCTTTCCTTTCCTTTCCTACAAAAGTAAAATGCATGTTCAAAACCAATTTCCAGTTCATCCAGATGTTCTACTGATTGGGTTGATTTTTTTTTATTCTTCTTGGAATGGGCAACAGATATGTCATCAAGCATTGACAGACCTTCAAAATGATTTTCCTGTGGTAATAATCTTGAAACATTCCTCAGTTATGTAATAAATGAGGATTTTTTGAGGGATTCTCAGAGAGATTCAGTTTTGGGTCCAATGAAGCTTGATGATATTCTAAGCAGAATAAAAAACAACCTGATCCATCCAGTAGAATGCTCACACGGTCTGGAAATAAGTTTTCAGATCAATTTTTTTTTAATGTATAAGATATGGATTTGCATAATCTCTACTTCTGAGAATTCTGATCAGTGTAATTTTTTTCAGATTTTTATTTTTATTGTTATATTGATATTATGGTCATTTACTTCCAGACATTTTAAATATAAACTATGATTGCTATGATGAAACATATCAGTAACCTTGTTTACTTATGACTAAACTACTCTTTCTCATGGGGAGTACTAATATCTACACACACTAATAAGTTTTGCATTAAGTTTTCTGACTATTTCAGAATTATTGTGTGTAGATCACATTCTCTATTTGAGTTAATATTGGAAAGAGTTAATATTTCTAATTATAGATTCATCAGTTCTCATTTGTCTCCTTATCTCTTCAATCCTGATTTAGTCCCTCAGAATCACCAACAGTACTTCTTCAAACTCCCACCTCCATTGAATTCATTCACCTTTCAGTATTTGTGTTCAAAACAAGTTTTGAAATGAGAAAATAGTTTAAAAAATTATTCATAAAGAAACTTTTTGATGAAAGATAGAGAAAATATAATGAAGTTTCATGATATGGATCAACAAAATCTTCATTCCTGTAGTCATATTTAATAGGAATTAAATCAAGAGTGACTGTTTTTACAATGTAATCATTCTTATATATTAAACACCTGATTGTTAAAAAATGTCCAGAAAAGTAGAACAATTTCAGTAGTATGTATTCATGTTGAATGGAAAAAAATATGAAAACAGATACATAATTAAATTAATAAACCATAAATAGACTTGATAATGCAATCAATTTGGCGATGAAATAATTAAGTTTTCTGCCCAAGGTACTTGGAAAATCAGCAACAAGATAATCTGTAAATAAAATTACTTGCATACTACGTGTATTTTTAATATGCTTCCTTTAATAATGTTTTCTTTGGAAGAATAAGGAAGCTATAACAACACAACAGTGTAGCATAATAGTATAACAGTATAGTGTAGTGCTTTTTGAATTTAAAAAGGAAACAAAACAATTTTACTGAGACTAATGCTAGATTTCGTAACTGGCCTTAAATTCTAAAAGAAAAAACATAAAACACACTCACACACATTATATATATGTACTACGTACTATATAACTTTGTAATATCAACTTTTAACCTGTAACTTATTTTATAATTTTTTAATAGTATTTTATTAATTCTAAATCCTGTTGTAAGAATATCTTCACGAGGAGATTATTTAATTCTACTGAGTATTTTATTTTGTCAATTAGAAGATTGTTGTCATTGAACAAATATATTGCCAACAGTATAACAAGTAATAAGTTATTAATTTTAAAGAAATATTTCCTGAAATTTCTTTCTGTTATTTATCTTTTAAATTAATAAAGAATCACAAGATCTTGAGTTTTAAAATTTTTATAGAAGCAGATAGAGAAACTTTATTATCACAAATGCATAAAGATATTCCTGCATTTTATAATATTAGAGATAGATTTATACCTATAATTTTTTTAAAAAAATTTCTGTAAATGATAATACTGCGAGTCATTTCCATTTAAACAACAGTCTCAACTAAATCAGTCATTTAGTATACTTGCTAACACTCAGTTTTCATTTTCATGAGTATTAACTGAATTAAAATTGCTTATTTTACAAATTATAATAATATTAATTTTATTATCTCACACTGTATTGTACAGCTGTATTATACAGCTTTCTACTCGTATGTTTATGAAAAACTACTCCTGCATAAAATGGAATATGCTTATTATTTTTTTTTTATGGGGCAAACAACACATCAGATTGTTTGCTATCACATTACAACCTGATGATTCCACAATTGTAACTGGAATTTCTTAGGGAAAAAAATGCGCTGGAAATGGAAATATGCAAAGTTAGAATAGTGCCAATAGCTGAAATCACATTTTGTGAATTGCTTTTTGTAGATCACTGAAGTTAACCCTATTTGCATTGTTGTTGGAGCTTCTCTGTTCATGTTACTTATACTACTTGTTTTTTTAAAGGCGGCATAGCATATGTATTGTGAAAAACTTATTTTTTTATGATATTTTATCATATTTTCTTTAATTTTTCACTTACATATCAAAGAAATACTCTTCTTTATTAAAATAAAATGCTCTTTTCAAATATTTAATGATTAATTTGTAAAAAAAGTTGATTAGTTGTGGAAGCTGTAAGTTTTAGATTGATGCTTTTATTGTAGGATAAAGAATGTTTTAATTTTAACATTTACAGAATTTTATTTCTAAATTTGAAGAAAACTGTTTTACTGTTTCTATAAATTTGATATCTGTTGATTAAGGTAAACAACTTGCTTAAAAGCATGAATTAAAGATTCATTATGGAAAAGGGGTTAGAATTATTATTTACCATTATTCTGTTGAACAGTTACTGTTCAGATTAATGAAGTTAGATGTTCTTACATATTAAAAGTAAGCATAGTTTAAAGTATTTGCTGCTGTGATGAAGAGTTGTAAATTGTTGAGTGAAAATATGTATAAATAAGCGTGAAAGTAGTAGCTAAAAACAAAATTCTTGTTATATATTTTTTTAAATGTATACTGGCCCAAAAATTAAGATATTGTTTTGAAACTTTGAAAGTATTATTATCATATATTTATTAATCTACTATGGTTTTTTTGTGGTTATTTGGTAAGGGAGGATTGTAACAATGTTGAAAATGAGAAATGTCAAAAACTTACTGATTTATACTGTACTGATATGTTGGGGAGTGCTTCTTGCCTGCCTACGCGTCCATAGGTTTAAACAATGCATTTTCATTGTATACAGTTAGAATTTTATTAGTGTTTAATAACCCTACTAGTCACTACATTAAAAAAACAGATGGTTTAAAGAAAAGATGTAGTTTATGATTTAATAAAAAAAAAACCCTTATGTAAATTTGTTATTTTGGTAAGAATTGAAATTAAAATTTATTTTCTGAGTTTTTTAAAATCTTGAATATATGCCTTGCTTATTAAGGTAATTCATTTGTTGCCAAGAGTAATAAAGATATTGTTATGATCTGGGTCATTCCCACTAAGCATTTGACACAATAAATAAAAATATTGTTTTTAAATTACTGCCATACATTAGGCGTCGTTTTATTTCATTACTCTCTTCTCAAATAAAAAAGAGTTTTATCAATGAAATGAAATCCCACATAGTAGCATTCCAACTCCTTTTACTGGACTAAGAAGATTTAGATTAGTTACTGTTATGTAATGTTAGATAGAATTACTTTTTTGGAAAGATTAATATTTTAACATGAAAAAGAATTAAAAAATGTTTTTGGCAACTCTTGTGATTTTTTCTGTAATAAAAAAAATTTAATAATTTAGTAATAAAAAAAAGAAGGAAAATGTTAGTGTAGCCAAGAACATTTTCAATTTTTTTTTCAATTCAAAATATTAATCTTTCCAAAATAGTATCCTACTAACCTAATCTAACATAACCTAGCACGTACTAATTTAATCTTTTCAAACCAGTAAAAGTAGTTGGAATGCCATCACACCATTTTAATAATACGCTTCTTATATGTTAAATTTGGCTCAATTGTGTGATTTCACATCTTTTTTACACATAATTTATTATGATAACTTATTTTTGGTTGAAATCCTTGTCTTTTTGTTTTCTTATTAAAGGATTTTTTCATGTGACAGTTATTCTTATTTAAGAATACCAAAATTATAATAAAAAATACACTTCTTTTAATATTCCCCAGCTGTTTTAACGATTTTTATGATTAATTTATTTTTGATGTTATATAATTTATTTCACTTATTTTCATGATATGATTGTCTGTTCACTCAGTAGAAAGGAAAAATTTGTCACTGAATTCTTTCGCTGAACAAATGAAACATTTCAGAATTTAGAACTGTATGTTTTTCTGTAATAAAATTGTTATTATTTAGACTGAGTACAGAAAATATATTTTTTTGAATTGCATTATTTATTTTTCTTCAGAAAATCACAAATGTTATCAATTATCCCTGTACTGAAACTGTTTAAAAGATTTTGAATTCAATATTCCTGTTGTATTGATTAATTATACACATGCTAACTCTTGATTTAAAAAATCCCTAAATTGTAAGGAACAGCTAGGTTAAAATCAGTGTTCTAAAATGCATTTTTAATGAAGACTTTAGTGATCACTTAGTAGTTCTCAAAATTCTCTGTAACCCACCCATTTTCAACTATCTCGGAAATTCAGCTCCCTTTTTTTGAGGACATTAATTTTTATAATTGATATGATATTGGATTTTCAGTTCTTAAACTTTTTTACTTTCTTGAGTTCAAATTTTTTTATGTTTTTTTATTGAATGATCTTTGTAACAAAACTAACCAAATTACAAAAGAAATAATTTTGTGTTAATGAAGAGTAGAAGTCCTTCGCATGAAGATTCTGTCAAATTAGCTTTTTGTTTAGTTTGCTTTTGTTAAAAAAAATGAAATAAAAATTAAGAAGTTGTTTAAAAGTTCAATCAATAAATAAATTGTTTAATCCAGTTAAAGTCTGAAATCCAGATTGTGTGGGTTGAATTTCATAGCTGTCAAGCCAATCATCCCAATGCTAAAAAAAAAAAAAAGCAGATGCATCATTCAGCATTCATGAAGTTTCATCAGTTACTCATTTCATAATAAGTAATGAGTATCTCATTTTCTTTGACTGGGGATATTTAGATAATTATCCATGATATTTCTTGTACCTCACAACCTCTGTTTTTTTTACTACGAAGTGAAATTATCGTTTAATGTAATACAGAAGAGTTAGCTACTGTTACGGCAACCTTCACGTTAATTTTCTCTTATTTTATTTAAAAATCTTTAAAACTGATCAGTAATTAAAACAAGTGCTAAGTAAGTTGTATCTTTTGGTTTTGGATATATATATATATATATATAAGTCTAGATATATGTTCTCAGTATACTTTTTAATTTTATTTCTCTAGATTACCATCCATTTAAATACAATTAAAAAACTAAATAACCACAATTACTAAAAAACAAACATAAAGAACACGTAAATTAGTTTAAAATAACACACTTCGCCTGAAATCCTAGGATTTTTCAAGTGTAAAATCAAGCAGACTTTGCAACCAAACTGGACTGGCCTCTCTATTCCAACTGAGGCCAGTCCAATCTGATTGATAAAGTGTTACTGTATTTCTGAATTTTAAGAAAGCCTGGATTTCAGGTGAAATGTGCAATTCATTACATAAGCTACTCTAATATATATATATATATATTCTTTGGTTTTATTATTTATTTTTTAAATTTTTTTAATATAATTTAAGGTTTTTATGATGCTTTGTTGTTTTTTTTTAATTATATTTTAAGTAGTTAGTAACTAATATAATTAAAATTAAAGAAAATACTGAAAATGTATTCTCAACTTTAATTTTTATACATTTTGATAATAATTCAAACATTGTATCTACTCTTTTTACTGATTATTAGTGTAAATATTAATAAATGAATTGTATAATAAAACAGAACTCACCATTTGAGTAACATCTTATGCTAAATATCAAGATTCTGACAGAATAATAAGTATAAAAAAATAACAATATTTTTCTTCTTTTATGTTTATCAGTGCTTTTGTAATGCAAACTAGCTCTTCAGATGAATAAGTTTAATAATTTATGTATTCAAAATATCAAAAGTTTTAAAATAATAGAAAAATTATCAAGTATGATTGGAGGGTGATTGTTTACTCTTTCTATTGTTAAAAAAAAACTTACAGTATTTATTTTTTTCACTGTGTATTAAATTCGTTTGACTTAAAAAATATTAGTGTGAAAAATACAAACATAAAGGACTCGTGTAAAATCAAGCATATACTTCGTATTATTATTTTTTAAATTTTTAATTCAATTAACTCAAGTATGTAGTGAATTAAACCTATTCACATGCCCTCAAAGAAAATAATTTACTCTTTATATGTATCCTAATTCTTTTACTAGGAAAGTCAAAGAATAAATTAAAGTTTCTTTCCTTTGCTATATCTCTTGACGACTTCAAGGTTAGCAGCATCTTGACTGCAGGTATGGCTCTCTTCCAGTGAATTTCTGCCAGTGTAATTATTTATATTCTTCTCACTTCTGTTATTTCCATACCTGTTACTCAAATTGTGTCAAGACAAATTAATTAAATACATCAAGAAACAGTTAATTTATTTTAAGAACGTGCTTATGTACGATGAAACATTTATTAAATTATATTTGAAGTTTTCCTCTGTAATCAGCAATTAAAATACCATTCAATTAAATCATTTTCTGCACTCCATTGAACACTACCATAACTTCCTCTGATTATTAATTTTTTCAGCCGTATCTAATGCATAATATAAATTTAATTACTTCTATTTCTTTTGATGTGATTTTTTAATGTACTAGCAGAATTTTAATATTTTTTAGTACCATTTTTATGAAAGAACTAATTTATAATGTCAGATATAGTTTTAGCAGGTGGACTATTTCCCACCCATTAATTTTAAATAAAATTAATTCTTACTCTTAAAAAAAATTACTGTAAAGAATCTAGTGTATAATTTAATATATTTTCTAATATTACAAAAAATTACAGTTTTAATCCTTAAATAATTTTAACAGTTCAAAACTAATGAAATTATACATGATTTACTATGAAATATAATAAAAACATATATTCCTATTTCTTTAAAACAGATATTTTACTATTAATGCACATTTACTTGAAAACTTAAGGAATAAATTTAAATTAGAAGATTAAAAATTATTTTTCTTATGGAGATGTAGTAAATTATTATTATTATTATTATTTTCACCAGTCTAATTATGATTTATATTTTCTTCATGTGGATTTTTTCTCTATAAGCTAATAATAATGTATTTAATAATAATAATAATTTATTCAATTTAGGAATGTGTTGAAAATGCTGAACAATCTAATATAAGTCTGTAAACTGATTTTACTATTAGTCCTTGTAACTGTTTTGGCCAGCGTTAAAGAAGAAAGTAGAAGAAGCAATAATTTTGTTTGAATAATGACCATAATATTTGTTCATATGTGTTTAATCTGACATTACACAATCTCTTAATGTAATGTTAATACATGCATAGTTAAATTTTCTCTCAATTTCACTTTTACAGCGCTGAATCATTATTTATAATTTTTTTTTTTGCTTTAGAGACATAATTTTTAATGATATGATAACTTTTATTAATATTTTACGCTTTTTAAATATTCATGGAGTTTTTAGACATTTCAAATAAAGCAGACTTGTCTTTTTCTATTCTTTTTTATTCTTCTGTTTTTAAAATGAGGTGAATCCTAAAGAAATTAAAGTTAAATGAAGGTTGAAAGGAAAATTGTATTTTAAGATATATAAGGGGAGTTAGATAATTTTTCAAAATAGCATTGAAAATACAACTTATTTTTAACATTTCAATGTATTATTTTAGCTGTATACATTTATTCAAGTAATATCCAAGCTTTTTGATTCATCAGTAAAATATTGTTTGTCAAAACTTCCAAACTTTCACTGATTACGCATTATTTGATGAAAATGTGTTTTTTTTAGTCGGTTTTCACTTTTTAAAATATTTATTTTTTTATAAAATAATAAAATATTTTATTGTACTTACTTGAAATGATTACAGATCTTTTCAGGAGTAATTAATCCCTTTCTTAGTAATCTGTTATTAACGGTATTATAATACCATTGTGAAAAGAACTTTCAGGACTATAATTTAGTATTTTCTTTAATGATCAGTTGTCATATTAGAATACCATTAAGGAGAGGGACTGAATTATTGTTCTGAAAAGATCTTCTGGATACATATTTCTAAGTATTTAGAAAACGAGTCATAAATACTTTATTAAAAGTATAAATTTCATCTTGCCGTCCTGATCTAGGAATTCAACTTTTATTACATTATAACTTATCTCTAATTATGATTTATATTTTCTTCATGTACATTGCTTCTCTATAAACTAACAATAAGTATTTAATAATAATAATAATTAAATCTGTATTAAATTTAGGAAGAAATATGAGTCATAAAATGTGATTCTTGATAATTTTTTTAAAGAAGAATCTATTTCAGCTGTTAATAGATAGTTATTTTATAATATAGTAAAGAATGTGATGTTTCCTCCTTTATAAAACCATTACATTTAAAAAAAATAAATTTATCAAGTTTTTTTTCTGATATAAAATATTATCATAACTTGTTTAGTTTAACATTTGTTTTATTTCTTGACATTTAAATGAAATTGTAATGTAAAAACAACAATACTCGAAAGATTCAGGTGCCAAAAATTGTTCCAAAAACGTTAAATCCAAACTTTAACTTATATTAGAAAAAAAGATGATATATTTATATAACTTGTATGTTTAATTTTTTTGCCAAATGTCATGACCTATTTTTCTACCTTAAATATAGTAGAGTCATGGAATTACTAAGTCGTCTGTGACCTTCTGTCTAGTTTTATTTTTAATTAAGCAACTCTTAGATTTGGAAATGTTATTGTACAGATTTCTGTAATTATTAATTTACATGTTAATGAAATATTTTTTTCATAATATTTTTGAAAAGGATTTTCATTATTTATTTTTGTTACTATAATTTTAATCGTATAATTGATTTTAATAAATTTACATTTATGGTCAAAGTGAAAAGGTTAACGAAACAATAGCCTTGGTACTTCTGAATCAATTTAAGATACAAATAGATAATATTTTGTTACAGGATAAAAGAATTGTTATAATTTTTAAAAAAGTATCAAATTTTTACATAAATGTCTTTCTACTGTGTCTAATGTAATTATCCATGTAATAGAAATGGACATTTTCTATTTTTAACTATCCTAATTTTTTTCAGTATATGAGTAATTACTTCAAAGTATTTTTATGAGCGTTTTTATGTGTGCCGTTAAATAAAAAGCAATAACATAGAAGGTTTTAAAATTTAGTATTTTTTGTATTGCATTTAAGTTAAAAGTTGTGTTGCAACTGCAATATTTTCTTTATTTATCCTAAGAACTTTGCTTTCTGAAGTTACGGTGGATTTTATTGTAAATAATTTTACGCTTGTTTTAAGAACAATGTATAAAAAAATTCATTATGTTTTATTTCAGAAATATCACTGCATTAGTAGTAGACCAGTATCTAATGGATCAGACAATTGTCTCTAAGTACCAATAATGTTAAGTGATACTTGGTATATTTTTTTTTAAGTTACATCATTTTTCGGTTGAGTGTTTACATTAAATATTTATTAATCTTCAGCAACTTTATAGAAACCATTATAGTAATTTTTTTAAAAATAGACTATTATTTTCTTCAAAATACTGATTTACAAAAGATATATTTGTATTTTAGCAGTAATTAGGAGATCCAGGTTTATCTAATAGGCTCTTAAGCTGTTTAATTGTACATCCACTGAGCAAGAAATAGACTTCCCCTAAAAGTCTACAAGGAGTCCCCTCCTGATTTTACCAAAGAGCTAGGATCTCACTTGTCTGTATAAGGCATTCTCAGAATGGACCTTGAGACTTACACCTATTCCCAAAAAAACAAAAGTGGAGACTTTTTATCAAGAGGAAACTTTATGGCCTCCTAAAGGCTGCAGATACCCACTCTTCTTCTTCTTTTTCCTGTTTAGCCTCCGGTAACTACCGTTTAGATAATTCTTCAGAGGATGAATGAGGATGATATGTATGAGTGTAAATGAAGTGTTAGTCTTGTACATTCTCAGTTCGACCATTCCTGAGATGTGTGGTTAATTGAAACCCAACCACCAAAGAACACCGGTATCCACGATCTAGTATTCAAATCCATGTAAAAATATCTGGCTTTACTAGGACTTGAACGCTGTAACTTTCGACTTCCAAATCAGCTGATTTGGGAAGACACGTTAACCACTAGACCAACCCGGTGGGTTGCAGATACCCACTCTACCTGCAGTCTTTAGGTCATTGAGGCATTCTTATCCAGATGAGAGCCACAAATTACTGAACAAACATTTTTGTGGATCACTTTCAATGTATGCTAAAAAAGTATTTTCTGCAAAACTTAAAGAGCCACCTGAGCTCAGGTACAGGGATTTTAAAGGACAGCTTAGTCTGTTCCTGAAATTGTCTAGCGTGTGATAGTATTCAACTAAACTGTTCTACCAAACTCTTGATGGAGATATTTAATATGCAAAGATATTTAATATTAAATAAAATATAAACTACCAAAACACAGTAAATAGTTAAGTTAAACTTACCATATTAACGCCAGAATCAATTTTCACGGATCCCTCATCTTTAGTTGTTATTAAATTCTAAAATTATATATGATCATATTTGTTTATGATTTGTTAATTTATTAAAATTGTTTTTTGAAAATTTTGGATGAATACATTATTATGATTCCAGTACTGGACAGCAGAATTTGTGTATTCAGGCATAATAATTTCAAGATTAAAAAAATAATATTATATTTACATTACACATATATTTCATAATTTCTAAATAAATAAATATATATATATTTATTTATTATTAAATATATATTTATTTTTATATAAATAAATATATATATATTTATTTATATAAAATATAATAATAATAATGTTCAGAAAACTTAATAACTGTCTGCATCATTGAATTTCACAAGCAGAATGAAATCGGATAATTAGTGGATAATTGCCAATCTCTGTGGCCGGAGTGGTAGTGTCTCAGCCTTTCCTCTGGAGGTCCCAGGTACGATTCCTGGTCAGAATGGCATTTTTCATATGCTACAAATTTTCTGTTTCATATTCCTACAGCACAAGCTTTGAGCTTATGTGGTGTATTAATCATTAAACAAAGTGGGGCTTCTGACTTGCTCTTTATCCTCAAATGTTATATCAGTATAACATAATGTGTATTATTTTTACCAGTGGTTGCTAGAATTGCCCTGAGTATTTACCTAATAACAAATGTATATATATATATATATATATATATATGTTTGGTGGCAGTTGGATAGTGACTCTGAAAAGTGGTAGAATAACAATCACCCCACGCTTGGTTTACTTGGAAGTGTGAGGAATTAGAAATGGTTTTCTTTTCCCTTCTTTATTGAGCTGAATATGCTGTTGTACATTAGCATTTCAAGGTCCAGGTAATATTCAGTCCTAGAAGTCACATCTTTACTCTCTTCCCTATAGTGCCTGTTTGTGTAAAGTAAAATTCATTATTTGTAAGGAAAGCAATCTTGAGTATAGACAATTGTACCTCAGATGCTTTACATATGTAATTGCCGTAAGAAAAACTTAGAGAGATAATGTGCAGAAGTTAATTTGTTCTTTCTTTAAGGAACATTTTATCATTTACATTGTAGGGAAGGTGTGTCAGATGCCAGTTCATATGAAGAGAGAATTCTGTCCTGTAACTAATATCTGAGAATTGCTCATTCTACCCAATTTTTTTTAAACTCTTTTTTTTAAAGTGGCATCATGTAACATGTATTAATATTCTATAGTTGTCTCTTTGATCTCAATGATTGCTGGTTCTATATAATCAGTGTTTTTCTGTAAAGCCATTTCACAATATTAATTGAATGGCTGATCTCTTTGTCCTGGTATTCTTTACAACATTATTTTATAAGTGTTGTTTGTTGAGTTCAAACATGAGTCAAATTTTCCCATTATTTATCACTTCTGAGAGAAATATATATGTGTGTTTCAATATCTACAATTAGTGTGGAGTATTTTTATTGCAATCTCTCTCCATAACTAAAGGGTAGTATGTTTGTATGCCAAACTACTGGTTGCTGTTTAGCACTGTCTTATGCATGGTTTTTTTTTTTTAGTATAAAATATTACTTATTAATTTTTTCCATATAATCTTAATAATTATTTTTAGTTAATAAACAGTTATTCTATATTTTAATTGGAGATTCATCTTTTATTTCAAAAATATATTTCCATTGTCACTTTTTGAAGTATACATAACATTTGAAGGCGAGCCCACTTCTGCACTTATTAATTGTAATTTTTATTTCTAGAGACTGTGGTGGTTACAGCCATATTGTGACAAAAAATTTTGTAAATTATCTTGTGGGAAAACTCGCTTAAATTGTGTTTAACTTAATTAATCTACACAAAATTTTACTGCTAGTATTTTATCTTTAATTAACTCTTTAAGTTATGATGTCCTCTCGAGACCATGATTAATTTGGCATTCTAAGTATTTTTCTTATAACAGTTGTAGTAGTTTTTCAAGAGGGAATAGTTACATTTGAGCACTGTTGCTCTCATTGAACAGTAAAAAAACCCTAATTTTGATGTATTATTTTTAAAGTTTATAGCTGAATCTTCAGTTTTTGTAATTTTTTTCAAAGATTGTTTTATCATAAATGTGTAACTTTTTTTCTGAGCAGAAGTTTTAGTTCACTTCATTCATTCACACACATATATAATATATGTAGGCATGTATAATATACATAGGCATATATATATATATATATATAAATATATGTTTTTTTAGTCCTTAAATACATTAAAATGAAAAAGAGACTATAAATAATTGTCCTATCAATAGACTTACAGGATTGGACCACCTATGACCTCACATGCTAATTAAGTTATGTAGGTTGCAAATTCTGAATTGCAAGTTATAAGTTCATTCTTCAAATGAAAGAAAATGTACATGGAACTTAATTCACTTTAAACTGCTTGTGTGTGAGATTTCTGTAACTGAAAATATGCTATCATAAAGTTGTGGATGGTTGCTAAAATCCATTTGAGCACAAAATGATATTTATAAAATAGAAGAAAGTTTTACTATAACCAGTTGAAAACATCCACAATTACACCATAAGGTAATAAACATGGTTTGGTTGTGGAAATAATTACTAGTGTAAATATTATGAGTGCAAAGAAAAAAATATAATTGTGTGAAAAGTCCACCTTTGCATTTGAAGAATTGTTTACAAATTTTCAACAGAAATTAAAAAAAATACATCAGTATTCAATCTTACTTTATTTTTTTATTTTTAATTAACTGATGGATTTACAGTATGTCATAACAAAGTTTATTTTTTATCCTTTTAAGAACATAATTCAGTTTTTAGATATAGATGTTCCTATTTAGAAATTAAATTCACTAAACAATTTCAAAAATAGCTCTGAGTATCAAATTTCATAATTCTAAAATTAGAGTTGAAAATGTGTTAGAGAAAAATTTATTTATAATAGAACCATTAGGCTTTAACAGGATTCATTCTCACTATTCACAATCCCAGTAGTTATTAATATTATATATCCAGCTGCTGTCACCTTTGTAATGAATAATATTTTATGATATTTCTTTTGTACCTATTAGAAAAAAATAAAAATACGATTGCATTATAATTGTCTACATTGTTTGCAATTAACTTTTATTTTTGTGTTTAACCTTTGTTATTTCAAAATATTTCTATTATCAAAATGCATTTCAGTGCTTGTAGCCAAGTTCACATTATTAATAGAGTACATATAAAATAGTAAGAACACATTGTTTATGTAATATTATTTAGCTGGTAAATCTACATTGTATGGTGTTGTCAGCTTTCATGCCAAGTCTTCTTTAAGCATTAAATGTTAATAAATTGTTAAACAAGAGAGCACTTCGAAAGCCATTAGAGGGGGTCATTTTGATTTATGAGAAGGTTGAAAGAGGAAATCTTTATCATTTTTTTTTCCACTGCAATTGATAGTAGCATTTAAGATTGTTTCTGTAAACTTTTCACCAAATTATGTCTGAGTTGGAGGTAATAGTTGTGGGTTTGAAAAGGCTCATTCCATCTTTTTTGTCAGATATTTTAAATTAATTCTTTTTTTGTTTTACGGTGGAGAGATATTTATTTACTATTATTTAATTATACTGCTATTAATAGTCTTTAAAAGTTTCCTGGGAAAGTTTTTTTCAGTATTAACCTACCTCAAGCTAGTAGTTACAGGTTAAAGTTTAACTATTCCACCTTCTTGTCTGATATTCATAAAAATTTAATGTCAATGCCATATATAATTGATTCATCATAACAAATTTCATGATACCTGTTTCAGAGAGATTAAATTTACTAGATGCCTACACACACACAACTATGCTTATAGAACTGAACCGTAATCTTTTTAATTTTTGGACTTGGAAGATTTCAATAAAAAAAAATTCAGTACCTAAAATTATTACCAATTTCATTACTTTTGTTTATTGCAATATTCTATTTAACCAGGAAAGTAAAAATAATAATATTATAAAGAGTTACTGCATTTTAGGCATAGTTTTTAATTTGCCAGCAGCATTTTTTGTTTTAATCTGACTAATATGGTGATCACATGATTAATTATTGGGCTGAAGGCTAGTTTTATTTTCATCAGTGCTGCATTCATTATTATATAACAGCTAAGTAATGCTGTTAAAGTAAGATGGACTAAATCATGTTGGATATTGATAACAATTAGTTCATAATAGTTGATAAAATTAAATGTTACAAATTACTTATAATTTCGTGCCAGCTTTTGTTTTAAAAATATTTTATTAACACCTACACTAGGGAATATTTTATACTATTAATAAAAAATTAATAATTTGGGTGTCTAAATTTGAATGCATAAATGCTATTGAGTCGCTAAATAATGTTGTACTATCTTTCATAAAAGAATACAACTTAAGTGGTTATACTTACATGTGGATTTCTGGGTTATTAATACTATTGAACCTAATTTAAAATTATTTATTTATTTAAGTAATTGTATTTAAATTTCTTGACTGGTTGCTATAATATATTTATAGTATTATATTCTGAAAAGTTTTCTAAAAGCTTAAAAATTGAGTATAAGTATGAATATTTGTAACCATGTAAACTAAGATGGGATGAGTGGAACCCAATTTGAAATTCCTGAATTGGAGTTGGCATGAGTGCTTGGTCCAAACCTCCCACTACTGATATCCTCTCACTCCCTCTTATTCCAGCTCCTCCACCTCCTCTCTTTAGTCACATGTTTCTACAACTTTGAAGATAGCTTGCTGGTAACCATGTAGCTAGTTAATAAAAACATGTGTGAAAAGACTATTTTTACAACACACTTTGTCCATCTCATGTGACTGGTACTCTCGTGATTTAATCCCCGTGACTTGTTTCTTTTCTTTTTTAATATTATATTAATAAAATATAATTTTAAAAAAATCATCAGCATAGTATTAAAAGTTAGTTATCAGTTTCTTGACCACGCTATAAAATTAACCTTACTCCAAAACAAGTACATTTTTATTGTAATAAAAAGTTTATAAATTAATAATTGTAATAAAACATGAAGGTGTATGAACTTAATTTTTTTTTTCAATTAAAGAAAAATCATGATTTTCATTTATTGTACTATTAGAATTTCTTTTAAGATGTGATCACATTAACATATAAACATTTTCATTGATTTAATCAGTATTTAGTCAGAGTTCAGAATAAATATTGCTTCTGTCAAATTTTTTATAAACACAAAATGTTGAGATGAAGTTTCAATTAATTTCTTTACCTTAAAAAAAAAATGAATGTATGTTATCTGTCTATGTGTATGTGTGTGTACACTTGCATGTGGCTGCTTGCATGTAAATAGTTTATCTACAAAATTATTTAAATAATTAAAATTCACTTTGAGAGTACTAATGGATATGTATGCATGTGCACATCAGGTACTATAAAATAATCATAACTAACCTGATATGAGATGTAAATCATCCCCACAAAAAGGCATAATGATTAATAATTGGTATAGTTAAAAAATTAAAGTATCCAGTTGTGTTTGAATGGAAGGTGAGGAGTGAAATGGTTTCCCTTTACATTTTTCATTGAGCTCAATATATTCTTTCATATCAGCATGGTCAAGCCTATAAAATTACAGATATTATTCAGTCTTACAAGTTACACCTTCATTTTATTCATCTCAAGAACTAATAGTGTATAATTAACATCATTATCTTGGAGAAAGTAACTCTGATTAGTATTGATTATACTTCCTTACATGTTTTACATGTATAAAACCATAAGAAAAAAGTGGGATATATAGAGCAAAAAGCAATAAATAATTGATTTCCTTTCTGTAGGAAACAGTATTTTGTAAACTCTATCCACCTGGATTTATTTCTCTTTACTTGAGAATTCTATTATGAATTAAATCAATTGACTGATTATGTAAAGTATAAGCAACAGCTACTGTAGAAGTCCTATAGTTTTCAATGGGTAGGGCTCTGAAATAAAAGTCCTTACTTGTGATTATGTTTTTATAACTAGATTAAGACAAATATTTGATTAGATAATCAACTAGTCATAATTTAATGGTAACCAGCCATGATTAGACCCTTGGATGACTAGAGAAATGACCATTGAATCTTAAAATTCATAACAATATATGCAGGATATTATTGAAAGTTTTTAATAAGTATATTAAAAAAAAAATAATCTATAATGTCTACTTTACTGTATTAATTTTATAAAATAAAGAATATTAATTTTATAGAACTGCTATATTTACATAATTAGTTTTTCACATTGCCAATCATTTACTGTGTTTCTACAGACACTTAAATTATCATATACATTTATTTATTGGTTCACTTTTATCAATATACTCTAACATTATCATTTTTTTCTATGATTTGGACGTGTTTGCACACTCAAATTTGATAACAAAAGTATCACAATTAAAAGTACATTCAGAAATAATACAGACTTTAATAAAAAATAGAAATAACAATAGAAAACAAAGTACACAAGTTCACTAAATAAATATGCTTCAAACTGAATAGCCTTAAACAAATGACATAACGACTCCGCTAACAAACAAATAGTAATATATCTGTGAATAGCATCTATTAGTGTAAAATATATAAATAATCAGACAGATGAAACAATTGTTACATATGTCATCTAATATTAAAACTTCATTTTATGAAGTTATTTTTAAAAAATTCATAAAGTGGTGTATTGTTAAAAAATTCTTGTTTTAATTTCTTTTATTTTGTTTCTTGAAATTCGAGATCGTTTGCTGTCACAGAACAGTTTAATTTCTGTTGTATTATTGCTACATACGATAACTCAATATGAAATTTCTAACTAGACAGTAATGTAGCAACTAAGTAAAAAAAAAAAAATGTACAGTCACAAGCAGTTGGTTAAACTAATGACCAGTTAAACTGAGACTAGATAAAAGGAAGTCCATCGTTAAATGGATTCATTAATTTTATTTTTCTAGTTATAAAAAAATTTCAAATGGTTCTGTGTTAATTTGCTGTTGTACTTTTATTTTACTGAAAACGTTATACTTTTGATTTTGTATGTACCTTACTGCAGATTAAACTATAAAAGCTGTATAAATAATTATTTCTAAAAATTATATTGTTAATTTTTTTTGTTTGTTTCTTTGTTACTAGCAAGAAAGATCTTAAGTTGACTATTATTAATATACTGATTATTATTACTTATTTACTTACTCAAATAACCAGCTACCAACTGATGCCTAATTGCAATTATTATGCGTTGATGAAAGATGCATTTTGTAGTGCATGGAACATGACAAAATGACCAGGATTTGAATCCAGAACCTTCTATATAAGAGGCAAAAAACTACCATTCCATCACTAAAGTCAGATTATGTTGGTATTTTTAATTTCAATACTGGCTAATCAAAAAAATATGTCATGAATATACCCTCTTCATTTTCTCTTAACATCTTCAAAATATAACAATTATATTATTATTACTATAACAATATAGCAATTAGATAGGGAATCTTGGAGAGCTGCATCAAACCAGTCAAATGACTGAAGACAAAAAAAATCTTCAAAATCTAAAAAAAAAATTCAGGCTGTTTTCTTTTAGTACCAGTAGAAGTAGTAAATGAGAAATCTCAAATTTGGAAAGATAAGTAATAAATTGGATAGGAAATTTGGATTTTATGAAATTATTTACGTTTGGTTGTGTGATCTTTTATACCTATTTTTTTTTATTGTTCTTATAATTTTGTTATAATTATAATATTATACAGTTACATATGTGTTTTATGCACTTACAGAATGAAAAGCAATTTTATATAAATACATGAATACGATTTTATAATGAGTGTAATGAAGGTAATAAAGGATATTTATGATCTTTGTAAAATTCTTAGGAAAATTTTAATTGCCTGCTTAAATGCTCTTTTTGAAAGAGAAGATAATATTGCAAAAACAGCTCCTATCTATTTAGTAGACCTCTGTTTCTCGTAGCATACAACTAAAAATTGTGCCAGAATATATTTATAAATTACATTTAAATAGAGCTTCAAGCAGAAAAAATAATATATTCTGTTATAAAATGAAGTTATTTAATACTTACAAAACTATTTCTTTAAGATTATATTAAATATAAATTCTACACACATATAAATATATTTATATATATTAATATTGCAGTATATTAATGATCAGTTAAATACGGTGGATGCTATATTTAAATGTTAATTATTTGTTTATTAGATAATTTTTATTTATTTATTATATATGAATATAAACCTCCAAATAAAGAATAATATTTCTTTTCATTCTTGATGAACAGAATCATCTCAATAATTAAAATCCATATACTTCATTCCTAAGAGTATATCATGTATAATTATGTTAATTGTCTCTTATAATTGTTTAAGTTTATCTACAATTTCATACTCACATACCTTTAACATACTTTTATTGGTGAGATATATGGACAGTAATATATTAGTCATTTACAATAAAAATGACATGAATGATGAACATTTATTTAATTGCAATAAAATAATTGAATTTATTAACCTGCTAGCATATGCTACCTGTTAGGAATGCCACAACTAATATGTATTGTACACCACTTTAGGCATCATTCTTTTATTGTACAGATTAATTTTATGTACCATTTTCTTATGAAATAAAGGAAGCAATAGGTGTATTTCATTCCATTAATATAATTATAAAAATCATTATGATAATTTTTGTAATCCTTAGATATATGTAAATACTGATAGTGATTGCTACATATTGGTATTGGTACGGAGGTTAAAAGTGACATACTGCCCCAGAGGAGTATTAATTATTAATCCTATCTAGTGGATTACAGGCAGAATGTTATTATATTATACATAATAATATTATATACATAACACATACACATGTATACATAATACATATTATATTATACATAATGCTACATAATGATGAATTATCCTTTTCTGAATTTTCTTCATTTGAAATAGATAAATTCATAGGTTCTGTAAAAGAAAATTGTTCTTTTGTTAAAAGTATTTTAAATAGAATAATTAAATGTTATAAAACTTTATATCTAAACTATTAACATACATTTTTAATGTATAATTTGGTCTTGTAGTTTTCCTTCATTTTAAAACTATTGTGGTAACCCTTTGTTAAGAATGTTGTTAGAAAAATAACTACTTACTCTCATTTAGTTACTTTGATGTATTATTTTGGTTATATATTTTGAAATATCTTAAGGATAGGTTAATGAAATTTTTTGATTTGCACCATGTAATATCTTTAAATTAGTTTGATTTTTGCAATTATACAAGTACTGAAAATCTACTTTTTGAATTTACAAAATATTTGCATAAAAAGAATTGTTTTTTTTAATGATTTTATTGATCATCAGCTTCTTACTAAAAATTTAGAAAATAGTGAATTCAGAGGACTTTTTTTTACTTTTTAGTCTTATCTTATGGATAAAGGCTTCAGTGTTAGAAATGGTGTACTGCAGAGAACTATTAATTTTATTCTTAATATATATATAAATGGATTATGCATTCTAAATCTAAAATATCATAGGAACTATTTTTTGCATTTGATGATGATGCAGAAATGTTATTAGAGGATATATCCGTGGAAAATGTTTTAACTAAAGCTAATAATAATATATATATATTATTATATAATAAATAATAATATATATATATATATATATATATTTATATATATATATTAATTATAAAAAGTTGATTGGATAATAACTACTTGCAGTAAATTACTGCAAGTAATTTAAATAAAACTAATGTTTAATTTTAATAATAATACCTATCATGAGGTAGATAATACCCACGTCTGGAACATACCATCTACTACCATGTCCAGGGCGGTAACACCTGTGTCTAAACAATACATAAAGCTGGCTAACAGAGCTCCAAGTATATTTTTGGACTTGTGATTATTCTTTACAATAATGACTGTGATCTGATTTCCACCTTCAGGTTACTACAGGACTGGGTACTTTGCTCATCTGCAGATCATGTATATTTGAAAATGATTTTGGTCGTAGACTTATAAGACCTTTAGAGCCGGCGGTGTAACGGCCAGGTCAGTGTGGTAGCAGGTGTAACAGAGATCCTTCCATCATTTACACAATGCTCCTCACAGTGGCAAGCATGTAGTAAGGTGCCCATGTGTCGATGCATGGAAGCCCTGAAAGCTTTGGTTAGTAAGGGCTTGGAACACATCGAGCTGGTCTAGTGGTGAATGCGTCTTCCCAAATCAGCTGATTTGCAAGTCAAGATTTCCAGTGTTCAAGTCCTAGTAAAGGCAGTTACTTTTATATGGATTTGAATACTAGATCGTGGATACCGGTGTTCTTTGGTGGTTGGGTTTCAATTAACCACACATCTCAGAAACGTCAAACTGAGACTATACAAGACTACACTTCGTTTACACTCATACATATCATCCTCATTCATCCTCTGAAGTAACATCTGAACAGTAATTCCCGGAGGCTGAACAGGTAACAGAAAGAAAAGTAGGGGCTTGGAGTCTGTGTAGAGACTGTACATCTGCTCTCCACTAGGTACATATGACAGTTCCACCAGAGTTCTGGGTCAGCTTCCAATTTTAATAGACCTGGAGTGAGGGTGTACCCCACTGACTAGCCTTGCTACAATAGGTATAAAATTTCTGTGAAAAATCTTGGAACAATCAATCATGGGAGAGGGTTTACATAAACATCTTTGTTTAGAATCAGCTGATTCGCCTGAAGCAAAATGGAAAAGAAGTAAGGATTCTGTGAGCATTAGAAATAAACTTAGCAGTTAACAGCAGCTATTTGTAGGTAGTATAACACCTACTCTAAGTTATCTTGTTATAACAGGAGAGAATGGTAACTTCTCTAAATTGAGCCTATTTTTGATTGCTTGTGATATTACCAGATGTGTTGGTGGCTCTGTTAAAGAAATTTGCAAAACATTTAATGGTCGGTATGTAGAAACTGCAAATGATGGCTAAACACAGAAATTCTTGTGTTAAAGAAAATTGTTAAATTTTCCTGCTTGTTCAACCATATAGTACCCTTAATTAATCAGAAGGAGTTGTTGCTTGTTGGGATCTGCTTAATTGCACCAAAGAAGAAATAGTTGAAGAACTATCAAGTCAAGGTGTGATTGAATGCTGAAGGCTGAGCATTGAAATGGTGAAGTTCTGACCTTTGCTTCTTATATACTCACATTCAATAGACCTTTCTTGCCCAATAAGGTACGTGATGGCATACATCATCTAGATGTAAGAGCTTTTGTACTGCAACCTATGCTTTGCTTTAAATGCCAACAGTCTGGACACACTGCACTCAGATGTGAAAGACAACAAATCTTGCTTGTGTAATGAGGCAAGTCATGAAGGTGCGCCTTGCAGAGATCCTCCTGTTTCTATCAATTGTAAAAGGTAACACAACTGTCACTCCAGAAACTGTCCAGCTTACAAAATGGTAACTGCAATTCAAAAGGTGAAAATTTTCTTTGCCAGATGCACTGCAAACTGCATCTGGAAGAGAGATGCAGAACCCTTGCAGAGATGCACCGCAAAAGGTCAGCTATCCTGAAACAAGGAAAATCATCAGCAGCCAAATACCTCGACCTGTATTTCCACATGCAGAAGCAACTGCTACCCCTTCTGCACCAAGGATTAATGTAGATCAGCTGTTCTCAAACCATGTGCCAAGTCTGGCAGCTATGATTGAGAAAATCATAGACAGCAAACTGAAATCTCTCCCTCCAAAAAAGGTTTCAAGATCTGCCGTGATAGAGTAAATATTATAGAGACATCTTAAAAGGCCAAAATCATTCCTCTGGTTAGTCATAAGATGAAGAAGATATGGCAAGGATGCAGAAGAAGTCTGAATCTAATGTGATGTAGGTTGAAGTACAGATGAAGAGAGCCTCCAGTAAGGGGGTCAGACGAATGATGGGATGGTGATTGCATATAAAGAAACTGTTGATCATGCATGGAGCCTCCAAATGCAAAGAAAACTCCAAGAGAGAGGGCAAGCATTTTAGCCACCCAAAAATTTCAGCGGGGATTGCATCCATCTAGATTTGGTTGCAATACTCCCTGCTCTACCTAGCCCGATATCATGCGATACTGGCCACAAAACATCCTCTCAACCACCATTGATCACCTCAGAGATGGATGGAAAATCCACCTCCAAGGCCACACACACCCTGTCTTCAAAGATGGTTGAGGCCATCAGGAAGATGGATAAAAGAATTATAAAAGGTTGGCCTAAGAAAAAATCTAGGTGATAGGTGTATGTGATGTGTTTAATGTCAAGAGGATTGTTTATTGATGTTTTTTTCTGTGTTTTGTGTTTTATAAACTACTGGTAATTTATTTTGAAGAAGTGACTGTAATAATTGCAGGCCCTTTGGCCCATTCTGATAGTTTTGACATTTCTTTAGAAATGTATTGTATGTTTTTAAATGGCAAGGACTCTATACACCCTTGTAATCTTGTATTCTTTTGTGGTTTTAATTTTCTGTTACAAGTCTGTTTTTCTGTATGATCTGTTTGACAAGACTGGTCTTTTGACTTGTCACTATTTTTGATCAGAGTAGGAAAGTTTTTTTTAGCTTGGGACAACAGCTAATGACCATAGTAGTTGATGTCTGAAAAAAAAGATACCCACAATTATTAGATCAAGTGGTTATGAATCAGACTAGATGTAATCAAAAGAATCATTATCAAAATAAATATTGTAATCTACATTTTTCACAAGAATATAATTACCTAATTACATTGTAAATGTATGCCATTTCTGGATACAAATTATAATAAAATTTACATTATAAGAAAGTAATTGATTATATACTCTCTTTATTCCATAAGTTTCATATTTGTAGGGGTTTTTTAAATTTTGGAACCTTAAGCATTAGTACAGTTGTAATACTGTAGTTAAGCAGTAGTTATTATTTATGGAAACAAAATCTGGGCAAATACATGTGACTGTTAGTAAGACAACTGTAAGGTTTATTATAAACTTCTTTAAGCTAGTTTCTATAAACCTATTTTATAGTCTACATATAATTAAATACTTTCATGTTCCTTATTTATCAAAATTGTATATTTTGCCATTTATACAACATTTTACCAAAATCTTTGTTGGTCAAAAATGAAAGCCGATACGTTTTGTAATAATCTTTGTTGCAAATTTTTCTTTTCTTCAGTTTTTAGTAGATACACTGCCTGTCTTCAGTAATTGATGATCTATCAATATTTCCATTTCAGGTACTTCTCTCAAAAGCTTTATGAATGGAAAAATTAAAGCTCATAAAATTTTTAGCAGCGTTCATCCAACTAAATTCATTACTCTATTTCTCTTATTTTGAATTTATTTTTTAGTTTTTGTTGCTTAAAATGGACTTCAGCAAAATTCGAAAGAATACATTTTTAAAGAGAAAACATGAAAATAATTTTTGTTGAGACTTGTCTAAACATATTTAAAACATTTTGACTTGGGTCTGAAATTTTTTTTAGCAAGTAATGAAGATTGACATTTTATTTATCTTTCAAGATGAGATTTCTTCTTTTTTTCTATTTCAACATCTAATTAAAGTTATTTAAGTGTGTATCTACAATAATTTGTCAAATGATAATATTTGATATTTTATGTCCATAGCACTTTGAATTATAAACTAAACATGTGGCTATACGGTCTATTCATTCAAAACAGGTGACATTTGTTAAAAATCATAGTAACTACATATACACCTCTATCAGATCAGAAAGTAGAATTAGTTTTGTTTAGTCAACACAACATGTATATGAGACAGGGCCGTATTATGATTCTTTGCCTTTTCTTTATGTATTACTGACTAATGTAAAAAATCTTATCATTTTATTTAAAATAAAACTAAAATATTTTTTTATATAAAAACAATATAGCTTTGCAGTAAGGTTTATAATTATACTAACCATAAGTTTAAAATTACTGAATTTTCTTGACCTTCATTTAACATATATAAATAACACTATCTTAAGTATGTTTCATTAGTTTTCTGAATTGTTTTTCTTTTTATATCTATTTGATTTTAATAATATCCTCCCATATTTTCATTTCTATTATGTTATGTATTTTTTATATGGACTTTAATTACTTATGGTCTCTTATTTTATAATTAGTTCTGTATATTTTGTAATGCTGCTCTGATCAAGGTTTACTATGGTTTCCCTTGATCCATCCAGACAAATACTGGGTAATAAAGCCATTAAGTCATCATATATTAAAAAAAAAAAATAAAAATATTTAAAGAAAATTAATGTTATAAAATTTTTCTTTGAAAAGTGAGTGTGTTGTCATTTTGTATTTTATACTAAGTTTTCAGTCCTCTCAGTTAAATACATAAAATAGATTTTCCAGAATTTTGAAATTTAGTCAAGTGAATTTTGTTATATTCTGCTGGATTTTGTAACCTACATTATTCCATCACTTTAAATATTACATATCTTAGAATGTATTTAATCTTTTTTAAACTATCTCATTAAATTTGTTTCTCTTGCTCAAATGTGCAAAATTATCAATTTTTAATATAGGAGTAGTATGAGGCAGGACTTAACTAAATGGCACTTCAACCACCATTTTGATACTTGTCCCATCCCTGTACAGGGATTGGAGCTCCCAGACATTCCCAAAGGCAATCACTTCTTTTTTGAGCCTAAATGAAAAAGTGAATGTGTTCCCATTGCATCACAAATGGGAACAGGGTGTTGCTAATGCAATTTCCACAGCACTTACCCAAGGAAAAAGGGACTGAGGATTAGGAAAGGTGAGAAAGTTGAGAGATGATGCAAGGAAAGATCAGCCCATAGAATGACTCCGTCTGATCAACATAGTTTTTATTAGAAAATTTTTTCTTGAAAAAAAGTAATATCTTAATGTAATTGAAGTGATAAATATATTAAAATACAAATCTATGCACTAAATGACAGCAAATTAATAATATAACTGCATTATGCAATATATGAGAACAGTTGGTCATGTAAATAACGCAAACCTGAATGACACAAGATGAATGGGTTAAACATGTATTAAAAATTAGAATTAGAATAGATTGAAGGTTTTGAGAAAGCCATTATTTAGAGTACTGTTATTTAGAATAAAGGATAATCAACATTAGTCACTGAGACACAAATCACACTAGACAGACCATACTTCTGTTGTAGAGTGTTAATAGAAATTTACTGTAAATTTTGAGATGGGCAGTTAACAAGTTTTGTTTATTTGAAATAAATAAATATGTTATTTTTCTTTAATCTTAAAAAAAGAAAGAATTGTGCATACAAAATAGTGTGTAATTTTTAAAACTTCAATAATTAATAATTTTTATTTACTTTAATGATTAATACTACTTAATGTGTGTACTCTAATTAGATCAATAGTTCACCAATATTCAGAATAGTTACTTTGAATGAATTTTTGTTTTGATTGATTAAACAGTGCTTCAAACTTTTTGCGTATAACATTTTTAGTTGATAACTATTTCATCATTAACACACTTAAAACGTGTAGAATGTAAGTGTATATTAAAAATTATTGATTTTATTTAACCTTTGAAGCTATGGAAAGAATAAAACACGTTTGCATATATTTATTCTTACAGAAAAGAAATTTTAAAAAGCTTAATAATGCATCAAAATGCTAGCTTGTAACTTTTCTATGTATATACTTGTAATTTTTTTGGAATGCATCCAGTAAAAAGCAAGTCCAGCACAGAGAAAATTGTCATACACATTAAATTGAAGCTGATCCAGTTTGAGTGTGCCAAGTGATATTGAAGCGAAAATAGATTTTAGTAGCACATTAGTCAGGCGTCTGGAGCATCCCTTCTTGTTACTTATTTTTTAAATTTATTTAATTCTCTGCATTTCACCATTATTTAATAATAAAATGGTTTTACTTTTAATGGAATGGAGGTACATTATTCTAGTATTAATCATTAAAATAAAATGAAACTGAAATTAGGAATCTTTCGTGTTAGCCTATCGTGTTAAGTGCAAAGCACTACTGTTACACATACTTTTTATCCTCAGTATGGATATGTTTATAAATAAAATCAGATTTGTGAGATGTGAGCTTGGTAATACAACATAAAATTTGAGTAATTCGGCTTATCTATTTTGAGTTTTCCCTGGTATAAACTGTTCATTAAGAAAATAATTTTAAATGAAATTGTATTATTAAATCACTGTTAAAGTATGCTAAATTCTTTAATAGTCAAGGTCTATGCCCTGTATATTTTAAATCAGTTAGTTCTACTGCACATGTAACTATTTTTAAGATATTCATTCTTTGTAGTGAATAAGTGTGATACATCAAGCTTATTCACTACATCATAGTCTAGCTGTAAGCTTGATTTGCATATATTTATAAGCTTCATACATCATTGATATAGTGAGGTATTCTATCAAATACTTAATTTTAATCTTTAATTTATTACTCTCCATTTTAAGAGTTACAGGAAAATACTTGATTTAATTTTTTTTATTTTAGGTGGTGAACAATCTAAAATAAAAAAGCTTTACCTGATTATACACTATTAACATGCTTTACATGATTATATACTATTAACATCAGGTAAAGCATTTTATGCAATTTCTGATAAGAAACAGAAACCTTAGTCAATCCCATAAGCAGAATTCCCACCATGTCATTAAGCCATAGTAAGGAACTGCCTGGTTTGCATGGTATGAAAAGAAGCATAGCACTTGGGGTGGATCTGGGGTTAGAGGCTAAAATAATCTCTCACTTGATAGCTCAGCCATGAGTTTAGCTTTTTTTTGTATATTCCCTGGATAAGAAAATGAATCACAGAACAATCTAACAGATAGAGCATTGATCCCATTCCATTAAGTCCCATAAAAGAAGTGGCTACCTCTTAAAAGATATCAGTATGGTACTACAGATGGAGCCAGGCTGTTTGATAATAGAATTTCCATGGTACCTATCTAAGAAAAAAGAAGGTGATCTTATCAACTCATAAGACCATGTTGCCGAGAACTTCACTTAGGGAAACTACTAACCCGCTCTATTGGGGTAAATATGGCAAGAGAATAAAAAAAAAATTATAAAACTTAAAAAATACACAATATTATAATCAGTTAAATCACCTGAATTTTTCTTTTTTATATAAATTAACTTGAATGTATTTTGCTATTAATTAATTTAAATAAAAGAAAAAGATCTGATATGCATCTTGAGATTTAGTTTTATCTTCAATTTTTTTTTTTAAGCTTGTCCTAGTTATATGATTACTAGCATATCTCATTAAGAAACTAAAATCCAATGTAGATTACTATTATTTTTATATGAATTATATTGTATTTATTTTTTTGTATCACTGAAAGTAATGATGTAATTTAATTAAAAACTTAACTTTTGTCAGGTTTTATATAGATTTGGATGTAGCTATAAAATGCTTTTGTTTCCACTTAGTCACAACTTGTTGATCTTAGTCATAAGATCAATATTTTATCATGCATTATTATTATTGGTTCTAAATAAATTATTTTAATTAAGACTTTTACATATGATGTAATCGAAAAAAGAAATGACAAAAAATGTAAAAATGTTTTTCTTTTATTAATTTAAACACTGCTACTCATACAGATTAGAACACAGTAGTTCAAAAGTGTAAATAAATTTTTTATTATTAAAGTATGTAATCTGTGTTCACGCTCTTATATGAATATATGTAATGTGTGTGGCGTGTGCACAATAAAACTGTGTTACTTGCAATAGTGCTTTGAGTAAAGAAAAAATGTCATCAGTTATAAGTAGTGGTAGATTCATTGTTACACATCATTTATTAAGTAGTGAGCTTAACTTTTGACCTTTTGCCAGTTTGGCAGGATTTTCCATCCACATACCTTCCAAGGAAGCAATATATAAAACAAGAAATTTCATACATCATATATTTTATAATTAAATATTCAAATACATGCTTTTCTGTATCCTTTGAAGAATTTTTTTGCCTTCGATTTTTAAAATGATCTTCTAAAAATGCGTTTGTAGTTTTTCCAGAAAACAGTTATTTTTGTATTAATATTTTGTTTTAAAAATCAAATTCTTGTAGTTTTATTTATAATTTGTTAAAAAGTAAATAATGCAGTGTTGTCTAAAAAGCATGGTAACATTTTCTCTTCTTTAATAAATGCCTCAAAGATCAGTATCACGTAAAATAACAATTAGAACATTTTTTAAGTTTTCCAATTTTCCAGGGACTTTATTAGTTATAGTAATTTTATTAGCTTACCTCCTATAGTGTAATCCTTAAAAGATAATCATAATTTTTTACTTCAGTTAGGTGATCTGCACACTTTAACAGTTGATCTACACATTTAATAAAAAGCGTAAAGGTTTATTGTATTGTTTTTGAATATTTTTGTGCACTGAACGTTCCTGTATAAAAAGAATGTGATATTATTCTGTATCACATTTGTAGTTACTTTGTCAAGTAATTACAAAACGTTTCTCTACAGCAAATGTCACCTTAATCCTTAATTTGTATGTTGTAAGATTATTTAAAAAAAAAAAATTACCGTATATTTTAAATTAATTAATGTTAATTGGAAAGAAACCTTATCAACACATTTTCGTTAAGTTGTACGACTACATAATTGATACTCACTAACATAGGACCATCTTGTAAGTTGTTGTATACTAAAATCATGTAAAACAGCATCCCTGTTCAATAAAATCTTCAGAATGACATGGTTTTACTGGCAATTTATTGATTTCCATATAAAATTATTCCTGCTAATTGACAACCCTTGTTTAAGATACGAAATGCCTTGTATGATAACAAAACTTCTCTAAAGTAATTTCAGATCTATTTTTACAGTGTATGAAATTATATTCTAATGTATTCAATTAATTTTTTTATAGATTTATTTTCTACAATGATAAAAATGCACACCCAACTTGTTTTTTCCTATTTAGCCTCTGGGAATCACTGGAATCATCCTCATTCAGAGGATGAATGAGGATAATATGTATGAGTGCAAGTGAAGTGTAGTCTTGTGCAGTCTCAGGTCAACCATCTCTGAGATGTGTGGTTAATTGAAACCCAACAACCAAAGAACATTGTTATCCGTGATCAAGTATTAAAATCCATATAAAGGTAATTGCCTTTACTAGGATTTGAACGTTGGAACTCGCAACTTTGAAATCGGCTGATTTGTGAAGATATGTTCACCACTTGACCAACCCGTTGGGTGCAGTACCCAACTTATCCACAATATATGTAACTATCCCACACATAGCAAGTTACAGACATATCTCTCAGCTGACAACTACAATGAAGAACCCAGTACAATAAAATATCTGGCACTGGTTAATGACTACCCATGTGTAGTTAACACTTTAAATAACTTATATAACAAAATCAAAAACACACCTAGTAAAAAAACAACAACAATGTTTTATCTGTTATGACAGTGACTAGAATACACTAGCACATACTGATTAACAATCTTACAAAACTTACAACATTTTCAATATTGTATTGCAATATTATACATTATTGTATAGTAAATTAACAAAAACATGCTGAAAATCGTAGCAGCTGATAAATAAAACCATATATTAAAAAAAACTGTAGTTATACACTATATACTGCAATTGACCAAGATCAACATACTTGATGAATGATATGCAATTTATAAGCATACTAAATTTAAAAAAAAAAAATGAACAAGCATAACATAGATTGAATACACATATAATTCTGTCACAGACTAGGATTTACTAACCATTTTAAGATAGGTGCTTCTGAAAACTCCACAGAATAAGGTGCTGATAATTATCTTTTAAAAGTCTTTAGAAAAACAAGATGTGTTCATTAGAAAGTTAGTTATCATTTTCAATACTGTTGAAGAGTTATCACATTTCCTCATACACTGTTCAGTGAACATAAATATCACAAATGATTATAACAACCTATGTTCTTTTATACATTGTAAGTTGTTCAATAATGTTTTGCTGATTTGATAATAATTTAAATTTATCATCCTACAACAAGGTTTCATAAAATATGTCTTAAAGATTACTTATTTTGGCCTTGCTTGTATTTTTTCTATTCCTTATTTATTAGTTCTTGTGTTATATAACTTAATTTGTTTTTTCTTATTTCATTGTAACTTGGATTCTATAAAGTTGTTTGACAATCTATCAAGATTAGGACCTATAAGTATGTTAAGTGACACCCCTCTTAATGGCTGTGTTTTTGTGCAGGTCATTGTGGCATTAAGAGGGCACTCATTGAATTAATATAAATATTTTTGTGTATATTTTTAGTATTTCTATTCATTATAATAAATATTTTAAAAAATTTACGGATTTAAATCCATTAATCTAACTCTTTTTCCTAACCTTATATCAACTGCAAGATCATTGGTTTTAAGTTTATATGTATAAGCCTGTTTCATGGCATGGTTTTTTTGGGTAAGTGATTTTTTAGAGTTCGGGATGGACATTTTTAGAGTGTGAAAAATGCCAAGTCTGACTGGGTTTCAAACCTGGGATCACCTGGATGAAAGGCTGAGACAATACTGTTCTGATAAGGAGTTTGAGATATTATATTTAGAATTTATAAAAATAAAATTGAACAGAATACTAATGTTAATAATAATTGTTAATATTAATAAATTTATTAGCATATTAATGTTATAAAGAAATTATTTATTAATATTAAGAAATTTATTAGCATAATTTTGTAGATAATAAATTGAATTTGGGTTGAAAAAATCAACACAAAAAATATGAACTATTAAACCTCAACAAATATGTAACCCTACCCTGGCTTGGGTGAAAACAGACGCATAAGAAATGTTCATTTTAAATAAGCACAGGAAGCATGTGTATACTTATACATGTAGCAATATTTTTTCCTGGCTAATTTATTGTGTTTTTATGTAATGTAAATAATGTTTGTCTATGTTTGGAAAAGGTTTCATCACAATCAGTGTTTTGTATCAGTAAACGATAAGTTTTATATATGTCGATATTTATTTGTATTTTGACATTGACTGCAATTCATTAGCCATTAACAAATACCAACAGAGTGTTTGGAAACCAAGTATTGTTTAACTTCAGTGATTTATGAGAACTGCTTCATTAATTGTGGTTTTTATCATTTGAATGGTACTAAGTTTAATGTTAAAATATAATTTTCTTCATTACTCATTTTTAAATGTACAAGTACACTTTTCAAATTTTTTCTGAGGTATTTAGCATCCCTCTTGTCAGTCAAATAACTGACAAAAAAGTTCTTATTTTCAGAAGTTAAATTTTTCATGTATTTTTGTAAAATGACTTATTCCAACTGAGTTGCTTTGTAAATTTGTTCTTTAAAAGAATAATCTTTTTTTTATCATAAAACTTTCAGCTTCCAAGATGTTAAATGTAGTGTTGTTGCAGATGTTGTAGAACCATCAAAAGGATGCATTGAGTTATTTTACTTCGAACCCATTATTTATGCAATTATTGAATGTTTTAACAGTGTAAAGTAAAGAAACTATTGAAAGCCAAACCGTTTTTGAATTTTTATTTACGTATATTGAAAAATAACATAAAATACACATCCAAATTTTACAATAAGAGTGATTTTAAGTCAGTTATTTTTTAGTTTATAAAACTATAACAGTTCTGTACAATTAAAAGAATTCAGTAAGTGGAAAATACAAGTTGTGCTTAAGTGGTTTAATTTTTATTTTAGATTAAATAAACAAATGATTTATTTAATTATTTTTTAAAGGAAATAATTTTTGTATCTATTAACTTAATGCTTAATAAATTGTTATTTGTTATATACGATATAAAATGTATTAAAATTGTACATTATCATTATTAAAATAAATCTTTAAATGAAATAGTATCAAATATATTCATTCTTATTTTTTTAAGGTTTTATCAGGAAACAGTGAGATATATCTTAGTATAAATGACGAATTAATGTGAAATAGGCCATAGAGAATGAATTTATTGAACAAATGGATGCCAGCTTTTGCTGCTTCTTCAGTGAAACAATGATATCAGTATAGTTGGCAATACAACAGCTGGCATACGATAAATATAATAACTGTAGTGTAAATTAGTGATGAATAAGTAAGAAATCTAGCCAGTTTTAAGTGTAAAATGAAAATATATATATATATAATGTTTTAAGATCTTTGATCCCAGAAATAATTGGTGTAAAAATCACTGAGATTGTAGTACAGGCATTGGACAGTATAAATTGTAGAAATTACAACCAATGGTATCTATACCTTAAACCCTGTATTTGTTTACCCTCAATATCTCTTGATTTAGAAATGAAATACTTCTTGAATATATAACATTATATCTACTTTTTAATTGCCTATAATTTATAATTTATATTTTATATCACTTCTGAAATTTATCATCAAATTAATGTTTTTTTAACTTAACACAATTATTTTTAGCACTGCTTGTAGTATTTTTACTGAGTTACACCTAGGTTTTACCTTAATATAATTGTCTTACTGGACCACCAATTATCCACTAATTATTTCAGGGGATTCTCTTTATATTGATGAAAAACTGGTCAAAGCAAACATTTGAGACTACTTTGGGTGATGCCTATAACTACAGAGTAATCCTAAGATTTGTATGTGTGTACATTATTGTTAATATTTGTGATAAATATATGACCTATCTCAAGGATTTTCTGTCTATCTGGATCAGGAAATCTGAAGTGAACCTACAAGATGTATAAGTTAGTTTCTTCCCCTTTAGTCAAATTAGAGGCTATAATAGTTCTCTTAGCTTTTAATCTGCAAGGCTGTTGAAACTGATGCTGATTCTCCTAAAATAAGTTTTCCATTAAGCATTACCCAAACTTTATGAATTAAATGTTTTGATTAAGAAGCCTTTATGTTGAATACCTTTTATCATCAATCTGTACGTCTTTATGAAATCTTCACAAACAACATATTTTAGATAAGAGAGGATACATAAATAATATGTTCAGAAGAACATATTATTTATATATTATTAAACAGAAGTTTAATGATACCAATCCAATTCATTTTAAGGTGATCAAGGTGACCCAATTCTTAGCAGATAAGTTTCATATCAGTGAATAAACTTTGCCTTATGGAGTATTCTAACTGTTCAAAATGCCCTTTTTACAGTCACCATGAGTATATTAAGAGCTGAGCCTACTTTATTATTTTGTTTTCACTCCTATCCTAAATTCTATCAACCCAATACTAACCAGGTGATGTATGCATTTTTTTTTTTAGCAGTCATAAATCTTGTATGATTCTGGGAGCTGTAACATGTTATGAAATGAAATGTCACAAGATTTGCACTTCTCTACATTTATAGTAAAGGTCTTTAATGAATGTTAACATCTTTCATTCAGATTATTTTAAGAGCTTGCCACAGCTATTCTCTATTCTAATGTTTATACTTTTTCACGTTTTTCCAATCAAATTACCAATTTGTTGCCAGTTTTTAAACAAGTTAGTTCTCTCGTTCTTCAACCAATGTTGTTAGCTTTTATGGGATTTTAATTTTAATTTGATTCAGAGACATTATGGAGTAAGAAATATTTGGTGCATGATTGCTTGAACCTCTAGACATACTCCCCTCCCTTCTTCATTTAGATGGGAACTTCATAGACTAACTTTGGCAATGTGACTTTTGTTCATCCAGTTATAAGTCTACATGTTTTGTTAAATGTTGTTGGCGCTATTGGAATCAGAGAATCAATTCCAGGTAGGATAGTCATATTCATGTGTAGAAAACTGAGCAGTTAAATTGTGGTTCTCACTATGTTTTTGAAGTCAACCTTTTTTTCTCATTTTTTGTTTTCATATTTGTGATGATTCCTATTTATACAAATGAGTACTCAATATGTAGATTTTCAAACTGACTTACCTAATTTTTAAATCTGTAATTTTAAATACAGTGTAATGTTTTTGTGATTCTGGGAATTGGTTTTCTGAAATTAATTACTTTTTAGAACACATTTATTGGATTGTTGATAACTAAAATTTTAATTATAATTTTATAGTTCCAGTGACTTGGATATTGATATTGAAGATAATGGAGATGACACTTTCAGTATTTACTACACATTGAAAGAACCTGGTGATTATACACTCAACATCAAATTTGGTGGTCAGCCTGTTCCTGAGGGTTTTTACACTTTTACTGTGAGTTTTATTCTTTTTTTTTAATCTAAATGATTATTTCTTAGGTTTTCTGTTTTGAATTGCTGATTGAAATTTCATATTACATTTTTTAGGAATATTTATATGATTATATGTAAAGTTTTTCTAATATTTTTCAGTGTGTGTATAGGATTTAATTTATGTAGGTTTATACTACATTCTACATAAAACACCATCTAGAACTTGAATACAGGATATTGTGGGATGTATTAGCTGAACTTCAGGAACTTCATATCGACATAAGTCCTATTTAGCTTTGTTTTCCTTCTGGATGCCATTTTGTGATTTTCAACAAAAAAATTATTTCTCAGGAACAGGTAAATACTTTAATAATATTTGGCAAACTTAAGACTAGTGTCTTGTTATAAAAAATTTGAAAATGTCACCTTCAAAAATTTAAAAATGGCGGCTTAATTTTTTAATCTTCATTTTCTTTGTAATTATTTGATTGATAAAATTTTTACTTTTACAAAATTTATTAAGCATTTTATATTGAACAGAATGACCCCCCATTTGTAAAAATCCGTTGACAAAGAATTAACTTATTGGAGACAATTAACCCGACAGTATGCTTGAGCACCATAGTGAAAGCTTTTATTTTACTAAATGTAATAAAAGTTATTAGTAATAAATAATAATATTAAATTAATAAAAATTATCAGCTTGCATGACAGTGCACAAGTGTGCTGTTGGGTTAATTGTCTGGAATAACTTGATTGTTTGTCAACGAATTTTTACAAATAAGGTGTCATTCTGTTCAAAATAAAATGTTTAATAAATTTTTAAGTAAAAATTTAATCAAGCAAAGATATTTATGATTAAAAAATTAAGATTGCTGTCATTTTGAGCAAGGTAACATTTTCAAAATTTTTTATTTTGTAGAACAAGACACTAGTGTTAGATTTGCCAAATTTAATTAAGGTAGGTTTACTTATTCTTGAGAAATAATTTTTTTGTTGAAAATCACAAAATGGCATCCAGAAGGAAAACAAAGCAAAATAGGACTTATGTCGATATGAACTTTTCTTGTCATTTTGGTGTCCTGAATCAGTACCTGACGTTTGGCTAATATATCCCGGAATACTCTCTATACATGCAGACTTGTATATTTCCAAGTTTACACACACACACACACACACACACACACACACACACACACACACACACACACACACACACACACACACACACACACACACACACACACACACACACACACACATATACACACACACACACAGTGTTTCACAAAGAAATTGAAAAAAAAATTCAGGACGAAGAAAATAAAGAAACAGTTAATTTAAACATAGGTTCAGAAATGAAAAAAACTTTTGCCCTGAATTCTGACCCAAGGGTAAAATGAAGCTGTACTGAAATTCTTGGAACATAAGTTAAGAGAAAAATTTATATTTTCATATGATTTTTAACCTGAAAAATTGATAAAATTAGGTCCCAGAAACATATCTCGAGTAATTTTTGAGAAAGTTATTGTAAAACACCAAAAATTGATGTTGCAACCCAATTTAGGTTTGACATATGGTAATTTGTTAGACTGCCAATAAACAAAAAGATTTTGCAACAAAAGGTTTTAGAGGATTTAATTGTGAGAAAATCTATCTGAGTAATGTAAATTGAGTATGAAGAAGAGTTTAAGAAATTTGACTTTATTAAAAACAAAACAGACTGAAATGCTGCAGAAAATTACCACACTTTGAAATGTGTATTATAATCTTAAAAGATCAGAATCATTATAAAAGAGGAAAATATCTAGAGATAGAATCAATTTTTTTTTTTTTTGTCTTCAGTCATTTGACTGGTTTGATGCAGCTCTCCAAGATTCCCTATCTAATCAATTATTAAAAATAAATAATGTAAAAAAATATTAAAAATTTCCTGTTATAAAATAATTTCTTTAGAGTAATTAAAGCAATTTATTAGAATAATAGTTTATTAAACCAATTAATTAGGATAATTTATATTATGATTATAAAATAATTACAATAATTTTTATTTTATGTTCATAAAATATTTAGTAATATATATATAGATTTAGGGAACTTCTAATATTAAATATTGAGTGAAGGTAAATTAGAAATTTAAATAATATTTCATTTTTCAACCTATGTAGTGCATTAGTGACCATTAAATCTTGTTGTGGAATCAAAAAATTACATGCATAGTGCTGTTTATCTTTGTCAAATTTAGCCTTGAGTACTCTGAACTTATTCCAAGTTTAAAGTTCACTCGCTGCACCCATTACTCATGTGATGAGTTATTCAGCAGAACATAGTAATTATTTTTATTCGCTTTTAAATTTATAAAAATATCTTTATGAAAATAAAAGTAGTAGAAAAAATAATTAGTACATTAAAGAAGAAATTATCTTTCATTCTATTATTTTATAAATTTCATTTTTTTTGGCGTACAGCTTTTGTAGCTCAGTAGGTCGAAATACTGGTACACATATGTATATCCAAGGAATTATTCCCAGTTTAGAAGTGCCATTTTTAAAAAATATATTAATATCTCATTAAAATCCTTGCCGAAGTTCTTAACACTTTCTTCTTCATAAAACAAATTATCATCTACTTTTTATATTGTTAAACGTATGTGAAATAAAAAAGAACAGATGTTCTTTATTTATCCTAAATGATTATCCATGCCAAAATCTCTTCTCTTTTGTTTTAAAATGACTTTTATATCCTGTGAAACAATGACAGTTATTTATTTTTTTTATACATTAATTAATGATTTAAAAATACAGTTAAGGGAAAAATTAATGATGTGAGGTGGTGAAGGTGCCTTCTACAACTAATAGAATTAAATGATGTGTTTAATAAATGCTTGTTTTAATTTTGATATAGAAGTGAGAGAATAACAATAATTCTCTTTCTATTGTTATTTTTGTAAGGTAATAAAAATAAAAGTTGTTTATTTGGCACAATAATAAAGAGTAATTCTAATTGTCTGTTATCTGATAATTCATTCATTATTTTTTAGTACTCTTGAAAAAACACACGTCTTTTTAATTGATAAAGGTTAATCAATGATTATAATAAATTAATTATGTTTGGGTAATTATAGTTTTTACAGTTACAGTCTCTACCATATCTCAAAAATGTCGTGATTTTTTTATATAATAATTAATGAACATGGACATCTGCCATTTGCTTCAATGATCTCTTTTTAGTCCATTTTATTGACATAATTAAACGTTTTCTATTTTGGTATTACCCCTTTCTGAATAAATACACTTTTTTTCTAAGCAGAGTAAGATCAGCAATGAATAGTGGTCGGTAAGGTAAATTGTTTGATCCATCTTGATCAGAGGCAGTTCTTCTGCAAACTGATTGTCCTCTTCCTCTACCTTCCACATTTTTTACTCTATTCTCTTCTTCCTTGAATAGTTATCATGAGAAATGTATCAGCCACTATCTGCAGTATCCTGCTGGTCTTTTCTAGAAGCATCTGGTGAATGGCTGTTTTTTTATTAAGTAATCAGTGGTGTATGTCCAGAGATTTTATTTCCTAGTCAGTAGATAGAACAAAAAGCCTAATTGTGATGTCTGACATCTACATTGGGTAAATTCGTGCCTCCTTTGCCTTTTTAAAACTTAAATTTTAAGGTTAGTGTGATAATTTTCCACTAATGTTCATATTTTTTTTTAATCTTTGAATGAAACCTGAGTAGTTTTTTAAAAAAATTGCAAGAATTTTATTGAAGAAGAAAATTTACCAAGTTAAATGAGTTGGGTGGAAAAAGATCGATCATCCCTTTCATTAATGTCTGCTTTCTTAGTGTTTTGTTTCTTATTCATCCCAGAATCTTTTTCATAGTACATAATTTGGATGTGGACTGTATTATACTAAACCATATCAGTTTTATTCATTTAGCTATAATGATATGCATCTTTAACATACCATTATATCATAATGATATGTTAAAGTACATATAATGATATGCATGACTTTCCTCTCAGACCTTGTGTCCACTGATTTCAGTGTCCATATAAAGAGTTCATATTTTTACACATCTTTAAAAAGTGCCATTCAATTCAGTTTAGGTGGATTTTAATTGGATTTAATCCCATTGCTGCTGAGGTTTAATTAATGGCATTGTTTCATATGGTTATCTGAGATCATACAGGACAAAATGATTAATTTTAATTGCCTTGAAATGTAGTGTAGACTGTCGAATATCACAATAAAAGAAAACAATAAAATATAGTGATTCTTTACAATGTATTCAAGATATAGAGTTTTTGAAGATTTTACCTTTTTGTAACATAATTAAGAACAAATATCAGTGTTCAATTTTTATATGAAGTTGAATAAAATTACTTTCTTAACTTTTATATTTTTTATCTTTTTCCTTTGATATTTTTATTTTGAGAATACATTCACATAATTTATATTCAAATTAAATTAAACTAAAAAAACAATTTTTAATCTGCCACTGTTAATGTCATCAGCATTATTATTTTAATTTTTTTTTTATTGTCAAAATACATTGAATCTAATAGAAGAGAAAACACTTCTAATGTTATTATTATATATTTTTAATTGGCACATTTGTAAAGTTATAAGGTTTTATTATATCTTAGTATGCATTTTACTCTTTATTTTAAATGCTGAACTCCTTCTATCTCTTAAATTCTCCCCTCTACTGATTTTTCTAACAACTATTTGCTCCTTTTATTCTCTTTGGCACTTGTTAAGAATTCTCCTTGATAGTTGTTTCCATCTTTTATGTGTTGTATAGATCTATTAGTTTTATGTGGTTGAATGCAGAACTGAAAAAAAACTTTGTTCAGATCACCAATTGGATTTAAGTGAGCTCATAACATATTTTATTGGTATTTCAACATAGTAATTTCTATTAGTATTTGTCGGTTTATTAATTTATTGCAAATTTTTATGACTGCAATTTTTACAAAATGAACAATATGTGTTCTTGTGTGTTTCCACATATTTCTTTACTGTTTGACTGTTTGTTAGTTTGAATACTTGCAAGTAATACTCACGTACGTGCGCACATGCACACACAAACAGTTTTAGGTAAATGCTTGTGTTAAAAAGGAGTTCTAAAAATACTATATTTCATGAAAGGAAACCATTAAAATAAATCTGGTTTTTTAACATAAATTTACTGCTGTGAAATTACTGTGAACATTAAAAAATATTAAAACTATTAGTGTTAGGAATCATTAACGTAACAAAGTTGTTTTATCTGAAAATAATTTGTTGTACATTAGATGCTTTGCTCATTTATATTGGAAATTTTCTCCCCAAATGATTTTTCTTTAACTATTGATTTTATATCTAACAGTCGTAAGAATGATTGCATGATAATAATTTATAAATTAGATAATAATTAATGATAATTTATGAACTAAATAGATAACTTATTACTTTATTAAGAGTAAGTTTATTTAAGATCTTGTATAATTTTGTTAGGATTGTTGAAAAAAATAATGATAATTATCAGCAAAATATTTAAAACTGTAAACTTTTAAAATAACAAAGTTATTTCGAAATAATGCTACCCTGTAATAACCTAGATTCAAATGACACTAAACTGAATTTCAGAATGAGCCATTCATTTTTTCTCAGCTCTATAACAAGAAATGAAGTTGAAAATGTAATCTCTAACCTAAAAAATAACTCGAGTCTGGGCATTGATGGAATAAGCAATGGCACAAGTAATTATACGTAGCTAAACTAATTTCTTCACAACTCTCTTTTATCATGAACAAATGTTTTGAAACTGGTCATTTTTTCCTAATCATTTCCAAAAAGCAATATATTTATACCATTATTCAAAAGGGTGATCCAATAAAAAACCTGAAAATTATAGGCCGATTAGTTTGATTAGAAATTGTTCTAAAATAATAGAAACTGATTAAAATTAGGGTATGTAAATTTATTAAAAAACATCAACTTATAGACCCAAATCAGTTTGGTTTTCAAATCAGTAAAAGCACAGATTATTAATTTATATCTTGGTTTTTTTTTTACATCTGGCAAAATTGCCATTAACTGCTATCACTTTGTTATGCTCATAACTTAAGGAATTTTCAGTGTTTTTTCTTTTTATGGTATCGACTTACAGATCTGATTTATTAGCCTAAATAAGATTTAGAAGCCTAAATAATCTATTATTATTAAATATATTTGTAAAATAATATTAATTTTTTTTTTACTTAAATGAATTCAACAAACCTGTATTTCTTTTAAAAATGGATAATGTTTGTGTTGTATCAAATTTTATATTTTAAATTATTACTTAAATGTAGTTGTGAAGCAACTTAGCAGCACCTTATTCTGTTGACCTGCAACTCAATTGAAAATAGAGCTACTTAGCTCCAAAATGGAATATGGATTAAACATTTTTCAAAATTGTGAGAATGGGTTGTTTTGGTGAGAAAGTGTTAACATATTTTGTCATAACTGTTCAATAAATCACAGTGTTTAAAATCATGCTTTCTTGCTGAATACATTGGAAACTTTTAGTAATTTTCATCTTTCTTTTTTAATAAATACTGTATATTATTATATTTACTTCTTATTTAGTAACCTTGATGAAAAACATCTGATATGTTTATTATTTCTGTTTTCCGTTCCTTGTAATTTTGTACTAGATTAACAAATTTTGGCACAGTTTTGATACAAGATGGTCATTTTGAGTAGTAAATATTTATTTCTTAACATTTTAATTTATTCTGTCATCATTTTGTTTTGAAAAGCAGTTAGATTATGCTAGATTGAATTGCCATTTTGTTTGTATTTATTTTCGTGAAAGTCATTTTCTGAACTATTTTTTATATTACCCTAGATATTATTTCTGATTTAAAATAAGATAAAATTGAGAGATAAAACTTCTCAAGATAATTATTTGTTTTAAGACATCACTGAAGAAAACAACTTGGGCTAATTGAAGTGCAAGTTGAAATCTATGTAGCAGAAAAATCTCTGTCATCAAAATATTCCCAGAAATTTTTTTTTTCTTTAATTATAAAGGAACTTGTTGAAATCAGACATGATCATCAGGTTCACTCTTTTTGGCAAAAATTCTTGAAAATGATCTTGTACTTTCCTGAACTGACAATTAAAATTTCATCATCTTCATTCTGGCCAAAATATTATTTCGTTCTACAAATTCTCTTCTACATACATTGATGTTAGTGAAAAATTTAGCCTAAATAAATTCACTTTAGATTTTTAGTCCCCCTAGAATTTAAATATCATACATAAATGTAAGTTTTTATGTTAAATTTATTTTTTTGTAAATATGATTGCAGCCCTAAAAATTAAAGTTTTATATGGCAAATAATACTGTTATTTATATCAGCCTGTGTATACTGCCTTGTTATAGCTGATTTACTACACCTGTTCCTAAGCTCAAAACTGACTTTCACATAATATTTTTTACATTAAAACCTTATTATATATTTTTGTTAAATTTTTGTTGTTGTTTTTTATACATATTTTTCATATTAATTTAAATAAATTATAATTAATAAGATTTCTTCATAAAAATCAATTATTCATAATTTTTAACTTATTAAAAAGAATATATATTTTTAATTTTTGTTTACAAGCGACACATACCCTAGAGAGAATTATTTACAGTTATTATCACCATATAAGGGGGTAATTTTTTTTAACTTTTCAAAAAATATTTTTTTTAACTATCCAGTGTTTTTAAATATATATATTTTTCATTAAAATAGAATTTTCTAGTGTAGTAATGATTTTTTTCTAAATTTCTGTTCATTTAAAAAACTTTTAAAAAACAATTTTGTTTTATTTTTTACATGACTGCCCAAAAAGGGGTTTAATGTAATTGGGGTGTATGTTCTTGTATGTATGTTTGTTCCACTATAGCAGCTCAACAGCTGAACTGATTTAGATGTAGGCCCCCACGTTGGAATCCGTATGTTACCGGGAATGTCATAAGCTATATAAAAATGTATATAAATTTTTTTTTTCGATCTTTTCAAGACCCATATCACCTCTGTACTAATAATTATTGTATATATAAAATAGATTCAACTTGATCCACCCAAGTACAGAATTGAATAAAATAAAGTGACACTCACCTTATTTTTTCATACAATATCTACAAAAGCACTTCGTGGCAACCTGCATCTTCAGTTGTAAATTTTTTTTTTTGTAAAATATTTAGTGTTAAATTACATATTAAACTCAAAATTAAAGTATAATAAATTAAAAATATATAAAAAATTAAAATATAAAAATTAAATTTAATACAATACAATACAAGATTTGCCAGTTGAAGCACAAACTTTAATGAATTGAATTAATGAACTGTGAATTTCTATCACTGTGTGTGCTGGGCTTGAACAGAATGATATGAATCAATCGAATGAATAATATTACAAAAATGATAGAATTAAATTTACATTAAATAAATTTATGTTAAATAATAATGGGCTTCCCACGGGGACTGCATGTGAGGTTAGAGTGGTAAGTTGATGCGAGCACCTCGTGCAAGGCTAGACCAATCACATCATTAACTGGTAGCAAACAGGGTACCTCTAGGGCGCTCTTTTGGGAGGTGCAATGGTATGCTCTTATAATATCTCTGCAAACAGTTGTTCCATTTTCAAAATTCAAACGGGGTATTTGTTAGTAGGTTGAAGGCTAACTTTTGCATGCATCAGGTAAACACTTGATCTAACAGATCATGATTATTCAGAAATATTGTTATGTCTTTACAACCAATCTTCCAGTTTTCAAAATTCAAATAGGGTATTTGTTACACGACTGCCCAAAAAGGAGTGTAATATATTTAGGGTGTATGTATGTATGTTTGTTGCATTGTAGCAACTCAACGGCTGAACTGATTTAGATGTATGACTTCGCAATGGAATCCTTATATTACAGTATTACAGAGAGTGTCATAGGCTGTATAAATATGTATATATATATATATATATATATATATATATATGTTTAAATAAATTATAATATATACAGAATTGTTACCCGCATGTTCTTTAATTTCCTATAATAAACAGGAATGTTTGTCAGCAATGTTTTTTTTGGCAGTCATGGTTTTTAATTTTTAATATTTATCTCTTGTTCAGGTGGACTTCATAGGAAAAAGATTTATTATTTATCATTAGTAAGAGATCGAATTAAATTGTTTGCTGTAAATAAATGCCAGGAATATTCAAAAATGCTATTCATAGTTATGTAGATTTTGTTAATGTTGAAACTGTTACGCATTTTTTTTTATCATTTTTTTCTTTTTTCAAGAAATTGTGGTGAATTATTAGAGCCATATTTCTTGTTCATAGATAAAACGATTTACTTTAATTGTGTGGACTTTTCAGTTCCATGATTTATACTACGTTTTTACACAATAAATTAATTAGAATTACTGAGAATAATGTATAAATAACTTAAGTATAAAATATATAGTAATATAGTATTTTATAAAGTATATTCGTTCCGTGCAGCTTTGATATATTCATGAAAAATTGGTCGAAAGATTTGTATGTATTATGGGGTAACGTTTTCTCAATAACAGTGTCATGATAGCGTTAAAAAAGTATATATATATATATATATATATATGTATGTATGTATTCTTGTATGTTACCAAAAAAAAAATTTTTGGCCTTGATACTGAAAAGTACCGCTGCAGTTAAACTTAGTAGTAAATGGGTCATACTAAACTACACATCTAAACCGACATCATTTTTATATACATTTTAGTTGATTTCAATGATCTTTCATTCGGTTGAAAATATTTTATTAATGAAATTGAACTTTTCTTAGAATCATTTGATATAATTTAAAGCGGTTATAAATACCGTGAAGATCTATGGTTCTTTAATCTGGATGTCATCGTTTATAAATTCAGTAATATGTTATTTTAAATTAACGGATATCGTCTGGGAAATGAATAAGTGAGTCTCGAGGCCTGGTCGTAAGTCTAAGTGGAAAGCGCGACCACTCGTTTCGATGCCCGGATATATATGGTAAATAGGAGTACAAGCAAAGCTACGGGATTGGTTGGCATTAGAGCCGCGCTAGTTGCCCCGCCACCACAACCCCTTGCGGAGGGTCTTTGTTCTGGGGGAAACATATATTTCTTTGTTGTACCGACTCTGTTCGTATCGTACTACTCGCGAACAGCCTTCCGTCGCGCTGTGTCTGTGCTGTGCCTGTGCAGTGTAGGCAAGTGATCTCAACTGAAGCCAACATTTCTTCGTTTTTCCGCACACACCAATCATTTTGTAAGTCTTGGTTGGCTGCTCTGGCATCTTACAGTCTCACAATCCCCACCACTTGTTTTTTAATATAGATGTAGTGGACTGGTCCATTTAGCGTAATTTATATTTTATATTTTGTTACTTCACGTTAATTAAAATCTCATAACGTACATACCGATGTAAAAGATTTAATTTAATCTGTTAACTGCTTTACTATTGTCTAACTCGACCGATCTTAATTACACAAATTCTCATTTTTAGAGATTTTGTTGGTTAATAAAAACCAAATACGTGAGGCACACACATACATATATGTATGATGTATATAAAGCTGCTTTACTAATACCATCTTTTGTTAATTTATTAAAATGAATAAATTCGAATGAATGAATTAAAAAGAATAACAATGCTGCAGTAAATTTATTTATTTTTATTATAAATTTTGCAATAATATCTCACGAAATTACTTAAAATTTTATTAGAAAGTATTTTAAGATCCAATACTACTTTATATATATATATATATATATATATATATATATATATATATATCTGGCTGTTTGTTAAAGGGGCAATTTAAGATCATATTACAATTAATATTCTGTTATTTTATTAAAATTGTTCGGTATACAATAGTGATAAATGGTATATTTTTTACTCTTTTAACCATTTTTCCTTTCTTTTTTAGCTTATATATACGAATTTTTATTTAACTTTTTTCAATGAAAATTTTTGTGCTTGATTTTTATAAATTTACACTTATCTAAATAACATTTAAAAAAAAATTAATTAATTTTTCTGTAAGCATTTAATTGTATGAATTTTATACGTTTTTTTTGTTTTTTTTTTTAGTTTTTAATACATCATTTATATTAACATAAATATAACTAATAATCTGCATATCAAATTTTTGTTAAAATAATAGAATATAGATAAAATAAAATAATCTCCCGTGATTTCTCATAGTGTAATGGATATGTTTTGTTATTACACATGTGTGTCGCACAGTAAAAATGTCCATTAGTCTATAAACATATTTACAGATTCTCGCCTTTTATATTAAAGTATAGTTATGAAAATTTTACGTAAAAGTAAACCACGAGCCATTTTTTAAGTTAATATTTTAATACATTTAGATGTAAATAATTAGATTATTTTGTAATTTATAAATCCTGTTATATTTATAGAGAATAATTTTCGTATAATAACAATACATTTATTTACCTGTTTTAATATAAATGTAATAGATATTAAGCGAAAATTACTGGGATTGTATTTGTTTATAATATCGGAAGTGAAAAAAAATATATGCTAAATTACACGTTCTTACATGCAGTATAGAAATTATGACTGGTTTACTAAGAAGATACTTTCCCTTTCTAGGTAATAAGATTAGTTGGTTTTTGCCGTAGATAATCCATTTGGAAATAAATTTACGAGTAATTTCTATAAGATCGTACATTTATGGTTGACGTAATAAGTTATTCATTTATAATATAAGTAAAAATGTAAAAAAAAACAAAATTAAAAGTAGAATGTTGTACTGAGGTTACTTTACAAAGCCACGACTAGATTTTAGAATACAAATAATAGTCGGTCAGATCTTTTTTTTTGGTACCTGTAAAAGTAATTCATGTTGAATCATTTTTACTGATAAAATTTCCTCGCATCTACGTTCCCGAATATTCAACATCCGAAAAAAGTCATTCATTCTTAAAAGTAACAAAATAAGCCGACGGGACTATTTTCGAGTTACACAGAATTATACTTCTCTCTATAATAAAGAATTTTATTTCAATAAAATACCGAACTATCTAAAAGAATTTATTTAAAAAAAACTTTATTACTTTGGTGTTTTAGTTAATTAGATAAAAGTGAATTTTCTGCACATTTGTTTCATTTTTATTTAAATATTCGTGGATTAACATGTTAAAATTTGACATTTTATTTTCTCCAGATTTTATGCATTTTTATTCTCGTGTAAGTGTGTAACTATTATTTCGAATGATTATTATTATCATTTACACACTATAAGTATCTTTCTTTCTTTCTTATTCATTAATTTAGTACTTGTAATGCTGCTCAAGATTTCCCTTGATCTTTCCAGACAAATCCTTTTTTATTCTTAAAATAGAACACCTGTTATTTTTGTTTTGAATTATATAATACTTAATTACGTACTAATCTGAATAAAATATGTATTTATATAATTAAATTATAATTTCGTGCGGGTTTTACTATAATTAAAAGAATCTATTAACAAATTTATAGGTTAAAAGATAAAAATTAAAGGAAAACACTACCAAAAATTCGCGGTATTTTGATAATTAAAAATCTAAATTTCCCTTTTAAATAAATAAAAAAATATTAATATCCCTATAAAGTAACTTATTTCGTATTTATTAATGTGTATTAAAAAAATAACAATAAAAACTAATACGAATTTTTAGTTAAACTAAAAAAAGACTAGATTTCTTTATTAATGTAAACTATTTTAACCTCCATAAAACATACAAAAAAATTCTTTAAATTAGTTGGGCTGTTCACATAAAAAATATCGTAAGTCGTAAAAAGTTTACCTTATAACACTGTTTAATAAGATTTAAAATTATTTCTACCCTGAAAGCGCCAAATGTTTTTATAAGTTACATAAATGTTATGTCTTTTTTTCAGAATCATGGTATGTATTTTTTTTTGTACCTATGTTTGCTTAAAACATAAAAAACTACTGACCCGATATAAATTATTCTTTTACCGACGTTTTTATTGAACTTTGAAGATGGATTGAGGTTTAAATTTATTCATATAACTTCATTATCGGGTGAGCGCTAAAACTTAAACAGAGGGCATGACAGATTTTATAGCATCATTTTTATGTAGTGTTATTTTGATTCTCTGAATAAATCACGTTGTATATGAGATAGTTATAGAGCTTGAAAAATTGAAATTTAGGAAAAATTTTGGTTATTATTCGGGTACTTCATTTATCTGCAAAGAATAACATGTATTTTTAGGTACCAGTAATTAAATGAAACATTTTATTTTACATCTTCTCGGCAAAATGTTGTAAAGTAGTACTCACAAGCCGAGTGAGTAGAATATAATTTTTCAAAAACGCCTTGTATGTGTAGAACATATGATAAAAGTTATTTCTGTAAATAATTTCTGAGATTCTTACAGTTGTATTTCATAGAAAAACAAAACAGTATTTGATTTGTTAGCTGTGTGTATTTTTTAACAGCGTTATCTTCTATTTCTTAACTAGAAATATTTATACCACTGTGCCGCCATTTCTTGACGAAAAATAATTCTTCATTTGACAAAAAAAAAGAATAAAAAATTAACCTTTTGTATTCATATTTTTAAGAATTAAAAAACTAACCTTTTTTTCTTTTAATTTATACTTTCAAGATGCTTTTTATCCAAAAAATTTCAGGTTATGAAAATTAAGCAAATAAATTTGTAAACAACTTTTATAGATAATTTTTTTTGAAATATCAAACATACGATTTCTTCTCCCACTCTGGGGGGACATTTTTTGTGATTACGCAATGAAAATTAGTAAAAGATTTTGGGGGTTAATAATTAAAGCAAATCAAATTTTCTTACGAAATATATTTTAGGATTTCGACTGAGGGAATTACTGATTATAAATAAGCTCTTATAGCAGGAGGAAAACCTATTTGAGATTTATATAAGTAGAAAGTGTTTTTAGTCTGTAGGTTGAAACATTTAAAAGGTTATAGATATCGAAATACTTCTGAGAAAATCTCTCTTAACACACAAAGATGGATTAAAGAATTTCTTAATGTCTAATTTTAAAAAACTTTTTTAAAAATTTTGTATAAGTAAAACTGATTTATCATTAAAACAATGATAAATAATACCTCGGAAAAATCTATAAAAAATACCATTTTTAGTGATACTTTTATGAATTTTCTTTTCAAAATGTTTAATTTTTATTATTTACCACAGTTTTTCTAATGACGTTACATTTCTATAAGAAAATACATGAGTAAATGTTTTATAAAGCTAAACCCCATCTCATGAGAGATATTTGAATTTGAAATATACCAACTCTTCAGGCATCTCTCTTCTTCTGCGTCTATTTTAAAATGAGATTAACATAATCAATCGCTTTAAACACCTAATTTGTTTTACGAAATTTTATACTTATAAATTAAATGGTTCCTGAGGTATAAAGTTAAACAGAGGCAAGAGTGAACGGGGAGATCAGATGAAAAGACATTTTCTCGAAATGTGTTTCTTCATTTATCAAAAAATTGCCAAAGAAATTCCATTAACTGTGATCGCAACCCATCCGTTCTGCTAGAACCATATGCTGAAACCATCCTCTACCGCCTTCTGATTTTATGCAATGGCATGATTACGGTTTCTGGATGACCATCATTTAATTTAAAAAAAATTTGGAACGATCATTCGATCAGCCATAACACCGCACCAACCTGTACATCTAGACGAAGGTGTAATCGACATTTGTATAATGCCCGGGGATTCCCAGCGGCCCCAGAATCGCAGTTTTGATTGTTGACATAGCTTTTAAAATGAAAATTACGAGAGATTATCTCTAAAGTAAAGACCGCTTCATTGTAAAAAAATCTATTCTGAAAACTTTATAAATATTTTTTTATTCCACTTCACCTTATTCTACTTCTCTATATAATCGCCACATGAAATATAACATTTATCGTAGCGATACACCAGGTTCTATATACCTTCGTCGTATTCTTCTGCCGCCAGTCCACTTAGACACTGATTAACAGACTTTTAAGTTCATCGTCACCCGCGAATTGCTTACCACTCAAAAATTCTTTCAATTTCCCAAACAAATAGTAATCAGAAAGAAGCTAATTCCGGAATATATGGCGGTTGATCGTAAATTTCCCATCCAAATGTTCTTTGTAGATCACGTTTCGAACCCGCAACATGCAGATGTGCATTATCGTGCAGCAAGACGACGGTCAGTCAGCCGTCCACGCCGCCGATTTTGATAGTTATGGCGTGCCGTAACTTACGTAGAGTTTCGCAGTAGGCTTCTGCATTTATAGTCGTTCCACGTGGTATGAAATCAATCAGCAGTATCTCTAACATAAAGACCGTTTCATTGTAAAAGATTTACTTTGAAAACTTTATAAATATTTTATATTTCTCCTAAACTACTTACCTTATACTACTTTTCTATATAATCGCCACATGAATTAAGACATTTATGGTAGCGATACACAATCTTCAGTATAACCTCGTCGTATTCTTCTGCCGTCAGTAGTCCATTTAGACACTGATTAACAGCATTTTTAAGTTCACCGTCATCAGCGAATTGCTTACCACTCAAAAATTCTTTCAATTTCCCAAACAAATGGTAATCAGAAGGAGCTAAGTCCGGACTATATGATGGGTGATGGTAAATTTCTCATCCAAATGTTCTCAGTAAATCACGTGTCGGACCCGCAACTTGTAGACGTGCATTATCGTGCAGCAAGACGACGGTCAGTCAGCCGTCCACGCCGCCGATTTTGATAGTTATGGCGTGCCGTAACTTACGTAGAGTTTCGCAATAGGCTTCTGAATTTATAGTCGTTCCACGTGGTATGAAATCAATCAGCAGTATGCCAAGCCGATCCCAAAAGACTGGCCATCAGTTTTCGTCCAAATGGCTGCGGCTTGATTGGTGATTAAGGATGACGCCATTCACTTGACTGCCGTTTTCTCTCTGGCGTATAAAACGAAATCCATGTTTTATCGCCGTTAACAATTGAATTAAGGAACTATCACTTTTTTTCTGTGTAGCACATCAAAATTTCCAAAGCAGATTCCATTCCGGTTTTTTTGTGACGTTCCGTTAAGACGTGTGGCACCCGACGTACACAATCCTTCTTAACGATCATGAACAGTGCGACCAGTAACAGGTCTGCAACATCAGGAAAAAGAAGGGCCAGGTCGGAAATCGTTGAGCGATTTACTTTTCTGATTTCATCATCGACCCGTTTAAACAAGTCCTCGGTGATTATCGAGGTTCTCCTCGAACGTTCTTCATCATTCACATTAATTCTGTTATTTCTAAACCTTTCACACCATTTTCGGAGGTTTCTTCCATTCATTACATTATCACCGTACACAGCAACCAACTACCTATGAATTTCAGCCTTCTTATCCTTTCGATGGTTTAAAAACTATGACTCCAGGTATTTCACAGTCGGCGGCAACATCAAATTTCCTATTCATTTTATAACGTAATAACTCACACGTAACCGAAGATACTACGACGCGACAACTTACAGACAACAATGCAGTGTGTACATTACTAGCGTGATCATGAACGACACAGGTTTGCCAACCTTATGGAAAAATTTCTCAGCGGTCTTTACTTTAGAGATATCCGTCGTACTTTCATTAAACGTTTTTTAAGAAGTTAACATTTTCTTCGGCTATCACAAAACGAACGTAATATTGGAGCGTTTTTGAGAATCTTGGTATTAATAATTCTTGGACCATTTGAATTTGAATGAAAACATCCAGTTTCAAAATCGGTTATAGTGCTGTTACGAGGTGTGTGAAAAAAGTAATGAGACTGACTTTTTACTTACCAAAGTTTTTATTTTTTTCAAACAACAATATTATCCCCTTAAAGTAATTCCCTTCGGCAGCTATACACCGGCGGAGTCGTTGTTCCCACTCCTGGTAGCAGCGCTGGAAGGCTTCAACTAGTAGGGCTTTTAACTGGTCGGTCACAGTCTTTTGAATGTTCTCCAGAATTCCAAAATGACGTCCTTTTAAGACATGTTTCAATTTCGGGAAAAGGAAAAAGTCACAAGGACTCAAATCAGATGAATAGGGGGGTTGAGGAACCGTAGGGATGCGTTTTGAGTTCAAAAATTTCCTGATGGAAATGGCCGTGTGACACGGGTCATTGTCATAATGAAGCATCAACTTGTCTCCAATGTCTGGTCTCACGCGAATTACTCTTTTCCTGAGCCTTTCAAGGACACCTTTGTAAAACACTTGGTTGACAGTTTGTCCTGGAGGAACAAATTCTTTATGCACGATACCCCTACTGTCAAAAAAGCAAATCAGTATGGTTTTGATCTTTGATTTGCTCATTCGACATTTTTTCGGTCGAGATGACGGAGTGTGCCACTCTTCGCTTTGCCGCTTTGTTTCAGGATCGTACTCAAATATCCAGGATTCATCACCTGTGATCACACGATTGAAGAATTCTTGGCCATTGTCAATCCTCTCAAGAAGATCAACGCACACGTTTCTTCGACTATCCTTCTGTTCCTTTGTGAGGTTTTTCGGGACCAATTTCGCACAAACCTTTCGCATGTCCAAATCGTCTATCAAAATTTGATGTACGTGAAAGTGTTTAATATTAATTGTTCACTCATCATCCTTATTGTTAAACGACGGTCTGATCTCACAAGAACCCTCTCACACGCTCAACGTTTTCGTCAGATTTTGAAGTTGAAGGTCTCCCTGAGCGAGGTTGATCTTCAACGTGTTCTCGGCCTTCCAAAAATGATTTTTGCCAGCGGAAAACTTGTGCTCTTGATAAGCAATGATCCTCATAGGCCTGTTTCAACTTTTCAAAGGTCACACTCGCGGACTCTCCAAGTTTAACACAAAACTTTATTGCACAACGTTACTCTAAATTCCGATGCTCCATTTTCGTAACACAACAAAAATACAACCCCACTTATGGTGCTGTCAAAAATAATGTGTTGGCTGAACGGAGTTGAAACTCGTACTGAGCATGTGGAAGGGATGAACAAACCGGTCTAGCACAGACCGGTAGACACAGCGCTGCCAAATCGCTCGCAGTGTTACCAATCTCATTACTTTTCTCACACAACTCGTATGTTGATGCCCAGTTAAGAAGAAAGAAGACAAGTAAAGTCAGATGGATTTTCGTTTACATTCCACAGCTGCAGCGCTCGCCGTTAAATACTTACCTTACCGTAGAAGTGCTACGATTGAACCGTACTTCTTAAGAAAGAATTAAGTTCCTTATTATGGAAATATTTATTTTAATAATCATCACTTATAAATATTTCTGTCATTAGAATTTCGTCAGTATTTTCTTTGAGTTAATCTGAAACAAATAAAAATAAAAATTGTTAAAAAAATAAGTTATGATTTTTTTAAGTATTTCAGTTTCTATCGAGCCGCACGGTATAACAGCAGAGAATATAATAAAATTAAATTGAAGTTAACAGTTTTATTATTTTGTGTGGTATAATATCGCAGTAATTTTAGTCTTAAGTCTATAACATTAAATTAAATAAATATTTGATTTATGACATTCATGTTACATTAGGACTTAAAAACATGCAATACTTTTTATCAATTGTGCGACTTTTTGATGCGTATATAAAATTACATAATTAAAAATATATTTTCCATAATCGAATATTAGATTTTTATCATTTCGTCATAGTATTAGAATTGAAATTTCCTTAAATAAATAAACAAAATTTACTGCACAGTTTAACGTATATAGGACAATAATGTTATAGGTGAAAACCACAGTAATGCTAAAAGGATTTTTATCAGATATAATGAAAATTAATCTATTCTTGTAGTTACTACTGTTTTATTTATCGGTTAAATACCAGGCTATTTAATCGATTTTAATTTTTAATTATACATATTTGAACGGTACAATAGCCACAGGTGTTTGTTATCCGCGATTAACAAACTTTGTTTGGGGAAGAACAGACGTCCAGTATTTTTATATTATCAACATTTATTAAGTGGTAAAAATATAAAGTTAACACTTTTTTATAAACAAGAATAAATTCTCTCTTATAAGAGTATTTTATTGATATAATAATTTTTAAAATTATATATTTATAATATTGAAATATATTAAGTACCTCTCTGTAAACTGGTTATTGGAGATAGTACGCTTCCACAAGAAGCTTATCTATTCAGCCTTACTATTTTCCTGCACTATCACTTCGCTTGTTTTTCACTAGATTAATTAGTTAATACTACTCCGTAAATAAATAATTAATTTTGTACGCATGGAATATATTTAAAAATACAATTATAAAATAAATTAATTAATTAATTACCTGGTTTCCTTCCAGCTGGTAATAGTTATTACACTCAGAATCTTTCAAAAGTATATAGCCAAGCTGTGGAAAATGTTCGTATAAAACCACCATGTATTCGAAAACATTTTTCTCTGCTTTTGTTTCTCAGAAATTCATACCTTAAAAATGTATATAAAATCACATACTTCGGTGTGTTTAGTTAATTTAAAGAAATGTGATATTTTGTCAATACCCATTATTTAATAAAATAAAAGTACAATTTTTCGGTAGTGATAGTTACGATACCGTAAGAGATTAAAAATTGGCATTGCTCCATTTTTTAAATATAATTCATTAAGAACTGCAATGTGAACTTATGCATCAAACTTTATTAAAATATTTTAATTCATCTTTTTCATATTCATCATCAGAGAAAAAAATGAACAAATTTGTCTCGATTTTTATTTTATATATTTTTTTGTAGCTGAAATTTTTTGTTAAATTGCAGATAGAGCGTAGAAATTCCTCTACAAATATAGTTTCACCAGGAGGGAACAAAAATATCTTAAAATTAAAAAAAGTTATTTTTTTCTAATAATTTTTTTAAAATTAAAATGCAACCTTAATGAGGAAATCTTAAAATTGATTAGATTTCCGTAATTATTGTTGGTCTTCATCAAATAAATCGAAAATATTGCGTTTTATTTGATGTAATTATCAAATAAACTATTTCTAAATTTGTTGCATCATTATTGTCACAAGTAGCTGCATCTCTTGTTCACAGATTTATTTTACCTGTGTTACCTTGGCTTGTCACAGAAGGATTTGTTGTTAATTAAAAATTTACAATAAACACTGGTTAGTAGACAGAACTGAAGAAGGAATAATATTAAAATTTAATTGCTTCAGTTAGGCCTGTATCTGTTAACCTTTCTCATGGAAACACAGATAACCACTATTCTGATACAACCCTTTCCATACTTCATATTATTTTATGAATAAATATATATGTATAATTTTGTATGCGAAATATACATTTAGATGAAGTATTACGCTGTGTGATGTATGTTTTTTTTCACATTGAATTTCTTCATCGCTGTTTAGATTAAACAATTTTGAAAATAATTACAAATGAAAGTTTCATTGAGATCTGAGTGCAGGTAGCAATGAACGAACGATACTGTATAGAATATGGTTAATATCTTAAAAATAACACCATAAATTAAATGAATAGATTAAGTTAAGACTAAGATTTACCTATTTCTGACTGTTTGCCTTAAAACCTCTTCCTGAAAATTTCAAGCTTTTTCCTACTGTATAAAATATATATAGAGAGATTGAGGGAAGTACATCTAGCACAAAATTATTTCTTCAGGCAAGTTATATTTCAGGTTATTGATATGCAACTTATATTTCTGGGACGTGTGTTTTACGACACGGAAAAAACAAGCCTTTATATGAAAAAAAAACAAATAAAACTAATTTTTGTCAAGAAGATCGTTCTCAAGATATTGTTCTTCAGAGACAATAATTTTCTTTCCATTACTGATATTATAGTAAACTTTTTTTAACGATCTAAGGGATGCTTCAACCATTAAAAAAAATTCTCTGTCGATATGCCTATTTTTTTCTTTATGATTGACTACGATGTAATTTGTTATGATATAATATCATTTCCTATAGATGATTGAAATTCGTCGGAAAGTACAAAACATTATTAATTCATTGGTTTTAATTAACTCAATTTCCATTAAATGGTATTTTGTAATTTTTAATTAATTTTAAGAGACAGTTTATGCAACAATCTCAGATTTTTTCCACTTCTTTTTATATAAAAATAGTCAAATTATATCAACCATTAAACAGTTAAATAACACGTAGAGTAATTTATTTAAGGCAAAAAATCATTGATATTATATAAACTCCACGATAATTTTTTATATTATTTTAAAATATTTCGTTATACTTTTTGTTTGAAATCTTAAATTCTAACTAAAATAGTTTTTCTTTTTGTAACAGTTTCATTTACATCAGCTGTATTAAAATCAGTTAAGCTTTTATAGCGATTCTTAAAATAAAATACTACTTTAGAACTTGCCTAGATATGCTGCTCCATTTATTTGAAATTAACCGTGAGGACTTCTTAAGTTTAATATCGTTAAAAATACGAATACCTTTTATTTATTTAAGAATATCACACACACACTTTTATATATATATATATATATATATATATATATATATGATGTAAGTATGATATATAAGTATTGTGAAATGTGTGTGTGTGTGTGCACGCGCTCGCTAATATTACTGTTCAACTCGGATGTATTATTAAATTTTAATTCCAGTTGAGATAATTTAAAAAAAATGGATGTAAAAAATCACAAACTTCTAAATTTTTGTTTGATGATAAATGATTGTCCACTTTTTTAAAATTATTTTTTGCAACAAAATTTTTATGTAATTTTTTGGTCTTGTCTGAATTTTAAGTATGCATTAGTTTACGTAAAGATTAGTTACAATTTATAATTTATTTATTAAAAAAAAATTATTCCATTTTATGATTCAACCTGTGTTATCTACTGGACGAATATATATATATATATATATATGTGTGTGTGTGTGTGTGTGTGTATATCATTTTTTGCAATCGTTTTCTTTTTTGATATTCCGATTGACTTTTCTGTTTAACTTCGATTCATCTTTTTTGATTACACTCAAAATAATCAAATAAAACTCCGGATTTACCTATTACGGTGACGCTAGATAATAAGAAAAGAAGGGTATTTGTGAGGAGCGAGGGCAGTAATCCTGCATCGCTTTCTTCTCATCTCATCATGCAATAAATTGGAGAAGCGAAGGGCCAAAAAATACTTTACCTTCATCATCCTTCATAAAATGTTAACTATTAAAGGGTGAATACAGCATTGCTCAACAAAGAACTATACTGTGTATAATGAAAGATAAAACCTGGATTTACAACCACGTAAATCATCATTGTGAATTCCTATTAAGGTCGATGTGGATCTTGTTTTAAGGTTTAATCGTCTTTTATTTCAATTTATTCGTGTATAATACTCGTAGATTTTTTAAACGACGATTAAGCGTTTAGCCTACTTCACTATGCGTTTCGGAAGCAAATAAAAATTTGTTTTTTAAGTTGCATAACTTTAGAATTATTTACATCAAATTATTTTTTCATATTCTGAAGAAAATATTTCCTTTGAAGGGATGTTTTTTGAAAATCAGCTACGAAGTACCCGAATAACTTTTATAATGCGTTTTTATATGAAAAAATTTATAGAAGAATAACTTTTAAAGTTACTCATACATTTTTATGAATTTATATTGATGGGATGGTAAGTGATTCTACACTAGATTTCATCTTTCTTTGAACGTAGTATAATTATGAGTTTGAATGTGCTATATCATGATAAAAGTTTCTCGTTTCAGTCGATAGATATATGTGAAACGATGTTTCTATTTCCTCATCTCAGCGGGTGATTGCTGGAAACTGGTTCGAGCTAAACCTGAATCGTTGGACTTTTCTCACGGAAGGCCCGCACTTAATCATTTCATTATTTAAACAATATTAACTTACTGGTACTCGATATAAACATTTTTAATTATTTTTTGTTATTCCGTAGTATAAATAACATATATTTAGTTTTGCGTATTTTTCTGCTGGTTTAAGAACAGAAATGTGGATTGCATAGCAAGGTTTAATGCGAATAAATAACTGCATACTATTTTATACTTCTATAAATATATATATATAAATAGATATATATATATGCTATTTATTTAAAATATTATTTTTATATAAAACATACGTATGTGATTAACGACTTTCTTCCAAAATATTATTATAATTTTAATAATTTGCTATTTAAAAAAAAAAACAGTACAATTGTTGGCAAAGAAATCTTATATTACGGTTTCGGTATTTTGCCTTATTAATATTAATAATCTAAGAGCATTTTACTTAAAAAAATTAATTGGCTGTACAATTCTATCCTAATTTTTAAAATAAAAATCATGCAAGTGCATTTCTAATTTTAAATAAATAATTTTATCGCAGCAAAGTTTTTTCTTAATTATGATTTCATATAGCGATATTAATTAAAAAATTTACAAAAAAAAATTTTAACAGATGGATTAGTTTGTTTTAAATTTTAATGGAAAAAATCTTTCTATTTTTCTTTCTTTCCAATTTTTGAAGCCTGGATTCTTATCATATTATACTTAAAAACACTTAACAATTATACTTTTGTCAAGTACTACTAAAGACGGAATTCTTCTTTTTTTATTTTGAATTAAGATTCAATCTTTTCTAAATATTTTATTAGACTTGGATTCTAGTTTTGTTTGCCAGCTAACTGTTAACTGTTAATTTCTAGTTTCCTAATTATAGACTTGTAAGTCGATAACAAGCAATAAGTACAGTTATTATACGATCAAGGGACCCTCTACGAGCCTCAATTCAAAAAAGGTGTACCAGAGGTTTCCTGAATATTATACGATTCAGTCAATTTAAATATTTAATATAATTGAAACAACGAAAACTTTCAGAATTCTATTTTATTTATTTTTTTAAGCTATTTAATTTCCAAACTCGAAGAGAATCCACTCTAATTACAACAATTTTGAGTTGTAAACATCACGAGATTCTAAACAGTTCGTTACGTTACAAATATCCAGAAAACCGGTAATTTTTTTTACTCCAGAAAGTACTATACTATCTAAACTATACTGTACTTTTACTATACTGTCTAAGTAAATGTTTTATATTTGGGGGTGAATGAACTGCAAATATAATAATACATAATATGTTAATGAGCGAAAGGAAGATTTTGTATAAACATTTTGTAAAAAAGTGTATTTAGATACAATCAAAAGTAGATTTTTACGAATGTACTCGTTAAATATTCGTGTGGGCTTGTGTATGTATTTATTACATTCTGATGAATTAGAGATTACTGAAAAAGCTATTCGAGGTTAGCGAACGTAGGTTATGTTTGTTAGATTAGCATAATCTAACTAAACAAACCTACACTCGCTAATCTCGTCTAATTAATGTTAAATATACAAATTATATATGTTATTCTCCAACACTGAAGACCGTTGATCAAATTCACCGGTAATTATGCATAATCACAGGATTAATCAAATTTACCGTAACGTATACATATTTTCCTAATATTTCGCGTTAACTGACTTGCTTTAGGTAAAATATTCGGGTTATCCGTAAAAATTATAACTGTAAAATATCAGCTCGATAAATATTGCCTCTTAACTGATATTTTGCATTATCCGTTTTCTTTTTAAACGTTTTACATTGTTTTTTTGAGTAATTTTTATAACGGATTGTAAGTTTATGATTTCATAGTTAATTTTACGGATTATAATTTATTAATGAAAAATCGAGAACTTAAGTAAGGTTTAAGATTTATTTTTTGTAAATTATTAAAACTTTGTTTGTTGTAGATGACTGCAACTTTGCAATGGAGCGTAAATTTATATTACGCATAATAAAATAACATACAATTTAAATATAGTTCAGTTTTTAGCTTATTCAGTAATCAACAGTAAAAATGTTTCCTGTATAACCTGATCTTTTTCTTTTAGTCAAAGGATGTTTACAAGAACTGTCATATGTATACATCATGGTTAACTGAATACATTCCAGTTCTGTCGAGTAACTAAAAATGTAGAATTAATAAATAATCAGTATCGCTTTACTTTGGTTTTGCAGGAATATAATAGTATTCTTAATGATTTTAATGCTTTGAAGCTTGCGCGCACCCCCCCCCCTCCCACACACACACACAAAATCGTATTCTTTTATGTTTAAGCATGTAAACATTCTATGGTCACAAATTAAGATTAGATGCTCTGTTTGAACTTCCAGAGATTACAAAACAGTCAACTAACATTGTAAATCATTTGAATAGTTATTGGCTTGTATTCAAAATTAAATCTCAACCGTATTTTGTAACTTTCTTTTTTATAATTTTAGATCTTGGTTAGATACTTTAAAATTTATATTTACTTTTCACCCTTATTTTTTCCAATCACCCTCATGTTTCTTTTTATCGTTATAAATTCGTATATTATGAGAAATAATAGGCTAAAGCTGATAGTTTTTGGATGTTAAACTATTATTTTAAGTATTTTGGTAAATTTCAGGGCTGATATGATAAATTTCTTGTTCAGTTTTTGATAAAACTTGAATGTATTTATTATTAAATAAAAAAAATAATAACGTTTTAACGCTTTATAATAATAACGCTTTTTTTGTTCTTATTTTTATTAACAACTTACCTAAATTTTCACAACAATTCTGAAAAACTGTTTTTTATATTCGTTAAAAAATAAAATGTTTAATTCACGAAAATCAATGGCACGTATGATTTTGATAAAATGCGTTTAGGTTTTGAAAAATTTTTTCACATATTTAAAGACTAGAAGTCAATTTTTGCGAAATTATTAATAAAATAAAAATTTTTTTGTAAAATTTCAAGTAAATCACATTATAGAGTGCTATTTTTTACATAGTAGTTAAATGACTTCATTTGGATGAAATTTCTAGTTTTTAATTGCAAAATCCATTAAAAAAAAAATCGATTAAAAATATTTGATACACGAATATTATATACTGTGTTGATTATATGAACATATACTCAGTATCTTGTAAATACTTATGAATACATATGAGTTATTTGTTATACATACACTCCGCACAAATATACTTGTGTAGTTATACATAAGAAAATCGTTCAGTTTCCAAGTTAAGTTGTAGGTAATCAGAAACTGCTGTTATTTTTGCACGTAAACTATTTTGAATTGTACTAAGATTTAAGAAATCGTTTAACTGGTGACCCATTTATATGTAATTCACTTTCTCGGCAATATTTAAAAATATATACAGAGTGATTCAAAGAAACGGGAAATTTTGAAAGTTGTGTTGGTAGTCGTGGGCGATTGGTACCACTTGATAAGTGGCGCCAGCCTCTCTAACCTAACCTGCCATTTAGTTATCATGTATCCTTGGAGTGGTGCGCAACGTGCATTTGCTATCAAAGCGTTTTACAAAAACAATGACAGTGTGGAGGGAGCGCGTAGAGAATTTCGCCGTCATTTTAATCTGGGACGGCACGACCGTGTTCCATCAGCACATGCAATTAAAACATGGACATATAATTTTGAGAAAACTGGTTCGGCAATGAAAAAGAAACCTCCAGGCCGTGAGCGAACCGTCCGTACACCACCGAATGTCCAAGCTTTACAAGATGCTATCACACGAAGTCCACATCGGTCAATCCGTCGTCTCTCAGCATCTTTACAATTGCATAATTCAAGTGTTCGAAGAATGTTAGTGAAGGACTTGCTATACCATCCATACAAGTTGCAGATCGTCTAGGAACTGAAACCGAACGATGCAGTTGTGCGAGCACAATTCTGTAATGTAATGCTTCAGAAGATAAATGATAACGAAGACTTTGTTCACGAACTGTGGATGTCAGACGAAGCGCATTTCCACTTCAGTGGATTTGTTAACAAGCAAAATTTCAGACACTGGGCACAAGAAAATCCTACGCAGCTACACCAGCGTCCGTTGCACAGCCAGAAAGTGACCGTGTGGTGTGCTATGTCATCTCACGGTGTTATAGGCCCTTATTTTTTTTGAGGATGACAACGTTCTTGCGATTACAGTGACGTCGGCTCGTTACGTAGCCATGCTTGAAACCTTTGTTGTGGAACAATAAAAGAGATTTCCACCGATTCTTAACACAGCCTGGTTTCAACAAGACGGAGCAACGTCACATACTGCACGAATATCGATGGCAGCTGTACGCCGATTGTTTGGACAACGTGTCATTTCACGAAATGGTGATATTAGATGGCCTCCCAGATCGCCTGATCTCTCAGCTTGCGATTACTTTTTGTGGAGTCATCTTAAAAGCAAAGTGTTCCACAGTAGACCTGCTACAACGGAAGAACTGAAGGCAAAGATCCGAGAAGCAATTGCGGAAATTCCAGTTGAGATGTTACGTCAAACCATGAACAATTTAACGAAGAGACTTCGTGAGTGTTTACGTAGAAGAGGAGGTCACCTGAAAGATGTCATCTTTAAAAAATAAACTAAAATGTATGTATCCTAAAGTGGCAACAATTACAATTACATGAAATAAAATTCATTTTCTAAAAAAAATTTCATTTCCCGTTTCTTTGAATCACCTGTATATATCTGAGTAACCGATCAAAAGGTTACATAATTATTTACATTAAATAAAAGTACAACTTTGATATCTGTCGCCTAAACTAATTTTAACTATTAGCAAAAAAAAAACCACTATCCTTGACTTTTTATCGCTCAGAATTTTTAACTATTACCCAGCCAATTCGTACAAAAAATCTTGGTTGTGGATTTCTGAACGTGTATAGATATTATTTATTTTTGTTTTGTATTTCAATAATGTGACAACATAATATGGTCACTATATATTTTTAACTTACAGTCATGGAATTTAGAATTTCTGCTTGCGTGTAAGAATACATTTTACTATTTATTATTTTTTTTTAACGGATGAAGGTATGAGTTTTTGGCATAATAGTAAGGAGTAGGATTAAATTACACATTTTCCCTTGTATATTTCTAGTACAGTATTCACCTCTACAAAACCAGATACCGGAACTGTTTTCAAACATAGCTCGACATAATAATACCGGCTTACGAAAAAGATATTTTGTTTCCTTTGCCAATTTTAATAAATTACTGGACCGTTTGAAAAATCTTGCCATCGATCTTAAAAATATACAATTAAAGGATTTTTTTTTACAAAACAATATTACTATGTTGATGAATTTTTAAATAATACTAATTAAAAAAAGGTTATTTTTCTACATCCTGTTCAACTTGTACGCAAATATGTGCTCAACATAATTTCTGATAGTGCCATCTGACTCGTGATTTTTATTTTTTATGTTAATATATTTACCTTATCGTTATTTCATTTACTTGTATTCAAATAATTAACATGGACTTTACTCATGTCTGTTTTTTATTGTATAATTTATTTTGTAAAGACGTGATCTATATAACGCATTATTACGTACAGATGAGAATATAGATTTATTTATGTTTTTTTTCCTTCTTTGATAGATCTTTTGATAGGTTTCATCTAGAAAGCGGTCATTTTTCTCAGTTCGGATTATGTTTACCATTTTCTTACAGCTTCTTCCCTCTCTAACGTTTGTAGGCATCCAGATCCTTTTCTTCCTCTTCATTTCCGTCTTTTTACCTTTCGTTAAGATTATCCTTTACTGAAGAAGATATTTTTTTACCGATGAATATTATTCTCTAAGATTTTTTTCTGATCATCTTCATCAAATTCTAGTGCTCTTGTTCTCATTTGGATCCATCCATTCATTTTTCTCCTTTTATCTTTACTATCGCATTTTAAAATTATCTCCTTTAAGTATTTGTTATCCTTATTTCTGAACCTCCGCAATTCAGATCCATATAATGGTATGATTCGCAAAATCATTTGGAAAATCTCTTTCTTAATTCTATCGAAATCCTTTTTATGAGTTTTAGAATGTAAAACAAATGAATATCACCGGGAAAAATGTTAATTTTTTAATATTATTATTATTAACCCCCGAAAATCGATGTTTAATGTAGTTTATTTAATGTAGAATATTTTAACACATGTTTCATGAATGTTGCTCTAACATTTACTGGTTGGTTTTCAGTGCCCCTAACATAGCTTAAAGACCACATCTCACCAAATATTTTTTTAAATAGTAAAATAGTTCATCTATTTCTTCCCGCAGAATCTGCGTTAGTTTAATTAACTATTTATAATTACACCTAATAATATTTTATTAAAGTGTTCCTGAGTGTAATCATATTTTGAGTAAATAGTTATATTTTGCAGTACGTTAAGAAAGGGTTGAATGTGTGTATTGTTTTAAAATTTATACTTGTTTAAAAAAGAACACAAATCAACCCAGAAATTTCGTTTATATTATTTTCCCGAAAAATAACGATAGAGTAAAAATAGGTTTTATTTTTTTGTTACAACGTCGGATGATAAATGTAAAAACGTTTCTTACATGTGTTATTTCGTGATTGATAATTGAATATACCAAAATTAATCTCTAAAATCTAATCTAATCTCTAATTAATCTCCAAAATAAAGTTTTTCTTAGTAGAATTTTACCAAATATTAAAATAAATTAATTATACGTTTTTCTATCTTTATTTAAAAAATATTTAAAAAAATATGTATAATATAATGTAATATAAAGTTAGGTGCGAAATGTGTAATAGGCTAGAAATAAAAAAAAAAACTTTTATGTAAGTAAAAACGTTATGGTTTAATCTCCATCCTGTTTTTGCTGTTTATGCAAAGCGATTCGATATTTCCATGTATTACTTTCTAAAATTTGTTTCATTATAGTTTGAAAAATTCTCTAAAAAATCTATTTGGCCGTTTAGCTTCAATTATTTTTAATATTTGTTCTTTAATTACCTTATTACCTTTGACAGTTTTTTTAAGGGCATCGAATATGGCAAAATTATTATCTCAATTGAAGAGTTTTCATTTAATTAATTTTTAAATTCAAGGTGACGGTCGAATGTCATGGCAGAGATTTTTATTTAAATTTTACATATCATTATGGATTTTAATATTTTCCTTAAAATTATTTTTGATTTGACTTAATTTTATGTACTTTTGAGATAAAAATATTCAATAATAATATAATTTGAAAGCATGTAAGATGTTCAGATTAAAACCTAGGAAAACTTGCTTTCATTCGGAATACTTTTATCCTTATGTTTTTTTTTTTATTTAGAATATACCTGGAGTGATTCTTAATGCTTTTACTTTTTATGTACTGTATTGAATATTCGATGTGGTTGTTTTTGTTATAGCCTTTTTTTTCTTAGATTTGAAAAAATTAAAAAGTCAAAAAATAATTTCTTTTAATGGTCAAAGTTTTTGTAAGCTTTATCAAATGGAAAGAAATTTCAACGATATTGTTTTCAGCTTTTTTTTTATAATTCTGTGTAGAATTCAACGTGGAAAAAAGTAATTTTCATATTATTATTTCTAAACAATGTGGCATTTACTGTAGGCAAAAAAGGACGATTTTTCTTCATCAATTTTATATTCAGTTTCTGTGTTATAAATATCTGTTATAAAATGTATCTTTCATGTTATTTTAATACATTGAATAAATTTTCGATTCAAACTATCAAAACATTTAAATTACTTTATTTAAAATAACTTTAAAAAAATAAATAAATGTTTTTCCACGGATTATTTGTAGATATATGCATAAATGATGTATATATTTGGATGATAAATTGTTGTTTGAACTTACTCCGTTCGACTAAGCGATGATTGACAGCGAGATTAATTTATTTTAAAATACATTTAATAAGATCTTTATATTCGTTGATTCGTAAAACCTTCAAATTCAATTTATCGAAAGATTTCTATCGAATAATATTGCTGTATTATACAGAACTTTCGTATTAATGTATTTTTTTAGTTCACTGTTTTATTTACACATAACATGAACAATTTTTATCAGTCTGTATTTATTACTTGTATGCCCTATTTATTTATAAGGATTCTACTGTATTTTAAAATATAAAATTATCATTTTTTTACGGTCACCTTGTTAATGAAAATGTATTAAAATAAAACAGTATTTTCAGCTTTGTAAATAACATTAATATATATAATATATTTATTTACATTAGTAAATTTATATTTATTTTAAAACTGATTTTTCTACTTAGCATTTTGTTCATACTTACTGTTCATTATATATTCCCATTAATTTTCACTTTTATTCCCCTGATAAATTGAAGAATTGTACGCTATTTATCGTTTCATAATATAAAGGGCTATAATAATTCATTTTTTCATTATTTATACTAGTATTTTTTGTGTTTATAACTCATGTAAGGCAACTAAGTCGCGAATGGTACCGGTCAGAATTGCTTTCTTTGAATGTTAAGATGTTCAATATATCAATAATCTTTAAGATGGACAGAGTGAAGGGCTGAATATCAACTGTATATCAATGGAGTAAAACTGATATGAAACTGTGTATTTGACTTAGCATAGAAGGTGATGAGAAACCAATTAGGTCCTCATTTTGTCTGGTATAGGATCTTGTTATTCTTGAGAACATCTTTGTCTTCTTTGGGATTGACATTTGACGCATGGTAGATCACCTACAACTTTAACATTGGTTTTTTTTTTAGAACAGAGATTACAGTCGGTAGATCTTAGTTTCATTTTTTATATTTTTAGATTTTACTGCGTTTTCAAACCTTTCATTCAATTAGATTTTTTTCATACAATTTAAAATGGGAATTACCAATTCTCTTTTTTTACTATTTTCTGAATTTTAGTATGCCTTTCTTCGCTCCTCAATCTTATAACTTCCTGATTCTTTTTAATGTATGAATTATTATTTTTTTGAATTATTTTTATTTTCCCTTTATTCAACCCTATTTTTTGTGTAATTTAAAAAACGTTTTCTGTTTCACATTAAGAAAAATAATATCAGCTTATTATCAACTTATATCAACATTGTGTCGGAGTCTTCTTTGATCTTCAGAAGGCTTTCGATATGACCTGGCGTCATGGTATAATGCTCCAGATACATGAATGGGGCATTCGTGGCAATCTGCCTATACTGCTCAGCAACTACATGAATGACCGTACCTTCCAAGTACGCGTCAACAATGAATATTCATGTGAAAGAATCTTGGAAAATGGCATACCGCAGGGTTCGCCGTTGAGCGGTACCTTGTTTACCATTGCCATTAATAAATTGATACTAGCCATTCCAGTAGAAATCAGCAAAAGCGTCTATGTTGATGATCTGGCAATTGTGTATGCCAGCAACAAGACTGCTATGGTGAGGTACAAATTGCAACGAGCGATCAATGCTCTAAATGAAGTTGCAAGGAATAACGGATTCCAATTCTCACCAGAGAAAACGTGCTGTGTACACTTTTGTAGGAAGAGAATTCCTCATCAAAGTCCTGCGTTGACAATTGACGATAATCCAATACAATATAAAGATAGCGTAAGATATTTAGGACTAGTATTGGATAAATCCCTTACATGGGGATTACATATACAGGACTTGAGTTATAGATGCAAAAGAGCCCTAAACATTATAAAATGTTTATCGAATTTAAATTGGGGCTCAGACAAAGAGACATTATTGAGATTGTATAAAGCATTGGTTCAATCTAAACTAGACTACGGATGTATCGTATATTCATCCGCTAGAAAGTCGCACTTAAGAAAGTTAGACGTAGTTCATAATAGCGGAATAAGATATGCAACAGGCGCTTTCCGCACAAGTCCGGGGGCTAGTCTGATGTCTGAAGCCGGAATAATGCCACTACATTATAGAAGAGAGATCCTTTTGTTAAGATATGCAGCAAATGTATGGGCTTTCCCTGCTCATATAAATAATAAATTGTTTACGAATCGTCCTATGGCTGCAGTATATGAATATCGTGCTACCTATTCCAGACCAACCGGAATTAGGTACCACGAATTAAGAAGAAAATATGAAATTGCTATACCAGAGACACAAGCAATTTCTACTAGAGAAATACCGCCATGGCTCTTGCCAGCGGTAAATACAAGTTTGGATCTCTCTCAAGGAGAAATAAAAAAGAAACCAGCAGTGATCATCCAGCAGGAATTTTTAGCAACCGTCAGTAGCTACGAAGAACATATTAGAATTTATACTGACGGTTCTAAAACCGAACATGGTGTTGGATGCTCGATATATGTAAATGAAGAAGCCCACTTTTGGAGACTGCCAGATGTGGCCAGTGTCTACACGGCAGAACTCACTGCAATTCAGCAAGCTCTTCGCTACACTGAACACTATTGCGAAGAGAGAGTGCTAATATGTTCCGATTCATTAAGTGCACTCGTCGCAATTCGGAACAAGAACATTAAGGATGTCCTAATTGCAAACATCCTGTCCATTTTATACGTTAAGATAGCGACAGAGGACAGCGATGCGTATTTGTATGGACTCCAGGGCATGCTGGTATTACAGGTAATGAAATCGCAGACGAAGCTGCCAGAAAGGCAACAGTCTGCGATGACTTGGATGCATTTCCTGTAAGAGTGGCAGATGTTAAAAACCGTCTAACAAACATAGTAAGAAACAAGTGGAACGCTGAATGGAGGAGTTTAAATACAAAATTAAACTCAGTTAAAACTTCTCCTTATAAATGGAAAAGCGACTTTAAGTTGACTCGCCGTGAACAAGTAGCGGTGACCAGACTTAGAATCGGTCACACGCGATTAACAAATTTATATTTGTTAACCGGCGAAGTGAGACCAATGTGCGGTGTTTCTAATAAAACACTGACAATCAAGCATCTAATAGAAGAGTGTACCATATATGAGGACCTCAGAAAGAGGTTCCGTTTGCAAATAATATTAGTGCTGATCTGGATAATGGAAATGAAGAAAATATAGTTGCATTTTTACACGCCAGTGGACTTCTGAAAAGTCTATAAAATGGAAGTTTAAAGCTGTGGTAAAAGATACTCTAAGCGGTAGTTTTATATATACATATAAGGGAGTCTCGAAGCGTGGCACGTATAGTGACGGGAGGTAGCCCTCTTGACTAGGCCATTTTGGCTCACCTGCATTCAAGAGCAGTGAGTCGGGGTGTGTCCGATGATGGCATGGGGGACCCTCAAGGGTGGATTGAGGGCGCGAGCCTGTGGGTGTACGCTGTACATGCCAATAGCCTATTTATAAGAAGGATTCAACTGCCACGGCACCCCGGCGCGACTGATATACTGCTCAACGGCGGTTCTGGTCGCCCCGAGGGTGCTTAAACAAACTATAAATGAGACTTCGTAGAAGAAAGAAAGAAAGATATGGTATTGATAAGTTTAATTTTAATTTTAATTTCATGGTCTTTTGAGAACCTATCTCAAATTTTAATGTTGGGGCCCTTTACACCCCGTAAGTGTTTGTGATTGTCCTTGTCTTTTATGTTTTAATGTTTATTGTGAAGTTTGTGTTTTTAAATAAAATGTAAGGGCCCTTTACAACCTTACATATGACGATCCTGATGGAGATAATAATTTCTTTTAAAGAATGTGACGAGGGCTAATGACCTTAGCAGTCGATGCCCGTAAAAATTCAGTTAAAAAAAAAAAAAATATCATCTTATGTATTCAATATATTTATTTAACGGATCACAAGGAAACTAATTTCTATTCGTTTGTCTCATTATTAAGATGATGCTTTTATAATAATTTGATTAGCATTATATTATAAATTAAAAAAATAATTGCTGAAAGTAGAAAATGCGGAATGCCTAAGTTTAAAATGATAGCCGCTTCTAAACGATGAAAAACAAACAGATTTGAAATATCGGCAAGAATTCGAACATTATTTAATTTTTATTCTTACAGAATTAATCTAAAATAAATACAATTATTCTTTATTTTTAAAATAAAAATTACAATTAAATAAGATAATTTTTTTTGAAATTGATAAATTAAATATTCGATAAAGCACGGTAAATTAAAATCTCAAAAACTGTTTTTTTTTTTTTTTTTTTATTAAATTTTCCGATTATACGTACTAAATGCATTTAGATTTTATTCTGGTGAATTTAAAAATAATTATTAATCTCTGCTAGATAAATTACATTTTTTATAAATAGCGCTTAAATAATTTAGTTTAAATAATTTAAAAAAAGAATTCTACATTTAAACTAAAATAACTTGAAGAAGAAAATTGTGTTTCTTCTCGATGGCGTCTACATTAAAACAAAATATTTTAAATCTATACATTGTGTGATATATTTGGATTACTCATGTTTCTTTTTTAAATATTTAAAAACAACACGTGCTCGCTGTTACGTTTTTTTTTCTATCCATTATGTCAGATATAATTAACAAAAATATATCATTGTTAAAAATTATACTTTTAAAAAATTTTAAATTAGTTTTACAATTATTTTATTTATTCAATGTATTATTGTAAATTTAGTTTAAAAAAAATGGGTTTGTTTTTGGTGCAAAGAAACATCTTATTATAACTTCTTAAGAGTTTTATTAATCCTTTATTTTGGTATGTTGGAGAAGTTTCTATTTTTCATTTCTTTTATCTTTTTGGCTTTTATAATAGGTTTGTAAGTAAAAGAAAAAAAATGCTGTCTTCATCCGTCATGGTCAAAAGCCTTATTAATTTTGTCTTTTTTTTTTAACTATGATTTATTCATTTTTTATTTAATCATTTTAGTTATAAACTTTATCTATATATCTTTAATTTATCAAAATTTTTAACAACAATAAAACAAAATTAAAATATGAAATTTGATAATGTAACAGTCAACCGTAGATTTTAATTTGAATTCTCGCTACTATAAGAGCTAAATGAGTTCATTATAACTTGCACTTTTTTAGTCGGTTAATTAATTTCATCTTTTCTTTTTACTATGATTTCTGTAACCATTCAACAAAACTAACAACTGAATTTAATTAATGTGATAATGGTAATAGAAAAAAATAATTACGTATTTATTTTTAAATTCCGCATTTTATTATTATTTTTGTCAGTATTTACTTTTTTTACAGTACTTGCTTATGCACGGTACAACTTTTATTCAATAGATAGGTTAAAATTTCATCACATTTCAATATTAATTACTGGAATAAATTTGTTTTAATTTTTAAATAATCATTATTAAATTATTTGAATTTTTTCGTAAAAATATCGTATTAAGAGAAAAAATATAACCCTAGTTAATTGTACGGTGCCATATCGTATAATTTTTCAATTCTCACTTAGATCATTAAAAAAAAAATGGAAAAGAAATTTTCACACGAATTTTTAATCTGAATTTAAAAAACAAATAAATAAAAAGGAGAGAAATTAAAAATTAGAAATCTAGTTCTCCAGTTGTTTGGAACTTGTAATCTAATATTACGTTTTGGTAAAGATGGTATTTTCGTAAAATTTTATTTGTTGGTTATCGATTATAATTTTCTGTATAGATTGTGTATTAATGTACTATAACATGTGTGTCTGCATAGGTGGTCGTGTATATGTATATTATTAAATTATTAATTTAATTTTTCACCTATCCTTAAAAAAAAATTTACCCATCAGGCTTATATCAAAATAAGGTTCGCATTCATATGTTTTATCGGAATGTAGAATTACGAGGGAAAATTAATCCAAATTTCTAGTCTTGCAATAGCGAGTGCTGATAAATTAGAACTTATCTTTTTCAGATTGATAAATAATAGTATTTTCTTACAATATTATTTATTTACTCTTCTTTTTTATCATGCTTTATATTCATCTGTTTTGAAAAAGCCTTGTTAGCCAGGTAAATTTAATTTTTCTCTTAAATTAATGAAAAAAAAAAAAAAATCTAATCGGGATGTATTCATCCTTTTCTCTATTACAATAATAATTTTAGGCAGATTTCATTTTGCTTTAAATAATTTTATTTTGTAATAAAACAATTTTAATTTTATAAATGGTGTTTTTATAGATTGTTTCTTCTGTATACATATGTAATAACTATAAATAATCTAATGCGCACGAGTATACTGTTAGTTTACTTTTCTGTTTATAGAACAGTGAGCCTGCTGTTTATGCAATTTGCTTACATAATATACAATGTACTTCATTGTTCCTCGCAAGAAAGGATTTTTATTATATCCATTTACGTATTTTTTTTTTATATAATGTAATTAGTAATATGTTCAAATTGGTTAATAACGATTTTATTTATTTATTGTTAATTTTGACAAAATTTATGGATAGTTTTTCCAGAATACCAGTTGCGTTTTCTCAATTGTTAGTAGTTGTGGAGGGGATACCTAGATATATACCATCTTCATTTCAGCCGTTATCTGTAAGTCGAAAAATTCTGAATTAATCATAACTCGAAGTACTTTCTTTTTCCCTTGGCATTAGAGTTATTGAGAGTCGACTGTATATGAATATGTATGCATTTATTAGAAAAGATTTGGTAACTATAATTTACTCAGTAAGTACATACTCTCCCCCGGATAGGCCTTTTACCTGCACCGGGTAAGAGACAGATTTTCAGGCTGGTATATCTAAAGCTCCATTCGGAATTCTTACTAATACAAAACGTAGAATCTTAATTTACGGTTAATGAGATATTCATCAGCTTCCCGGTTTGATAATTGTTCAAGTTTTGATTTTACTTGGCCTTTTTTAAACAGTGATTTCCATCTTCGATTATGGTAGTGATAGATCTTGCCAGACACCTTTGATTCTTAATCTACTACAGTTTCAATATGTAGAATTATTTTTTCTTTTAAAAATAAATGAACGAACCCTTTGGGAATAAAGTGATTTTCATCTATTTGTGACGCGAGATCTAATTTTTGAGAAAATTTGAATTGGTTAAACTGTTTAGATATTTTTACGTGACGTTTTAAAATCAAACGTTTATTTCCACGGCAAAAATTTAAAACTTTGAAATAGGATTCAGTAATCAATAAAATACAGATTGATAGATTACAAAATATTTGTGAAGTATACTTGATAAAACTGTTTTTCGTAAGGGGGAAAATTCGACAAAAATACATTCATGAAACAATTCTAGAAAAACGTCATTTGAAACAATTTATTCGGGAAAACGGGCGATTTTTCGCAGACCAATTCAAATATATGCCGCAAAAAAATCCTTTAACTCCAGATAATTAAAAGTCATTCAAGAACAATCTCTTGCTTGAGAAAAGCTCGTACAAGACTCTACAATTTTGAGACGGACGAAATAACTATCTAACTGAACTGAAAAAAAAAAATGTTGACATCTCAGATGCGACAATTTTTATTAAGCAAAATTTCTATGTACATCCAGTACATAGAAGGTTAATGAATTCATATTACGTTTGTATAGTTAATAGGTACATTAAGCAGTTTTTAACCGTAATAAACATTGTAATTATTTATAATTTAATACAATTTTAATTAAGCGTAGGTTAGTTTTAATTTTCATAGTTTTTGTTAAATTAATTGAAATTATCATTAACTAAGCGTCGAGCCTTTGAATGTGACAAGTAATGAATTTTTTTAAACTTATCCAATTTAATTGGTATAATTTATTTGATTAAATTAAATTAAAATCTTGTTAACATTTATTCATCTATTAAGTCGGTTAGGATGGAAATTGTTAAATATGTGCAGTCTATTTTTACACATTGTTATTAATTTGGGACCAACCCAGATTTTGCAGAAATGTGTGTGTGTAAGTAGAGAGAAAACTAATCCTCAAGGTTGAGACTGCGGCCGGAAGAGTAATATTTAGTGATGGAAAAAGGATCATATATGCTCCTAGTAATGCTCACGTGGCATCATTCACATTCAATTTGAGTTATACGCTCGACCAAGCCCGTTATTTATACCTGAAAAATTCAGGTATAATCATTTGCCAACTCGGTTTATAATATGTGTGTGTGTGTGCGCGCGCGTGTGCGCGCCTGTTTGAGAAATAGACTGAGTGTGTGTATATGATTCATGTTTAAGTGTGTGTAAACTAAACGCATCCGGACGTATCTACGTAACTTAGTGTCACAGGATGTTTATACATTAAAAGATGAAATCCAGAATGTTGAATATTGTTTAATCTTCATATAACAGATTAAAATAATTTATATTTAAAGTTTTGTTACATTTTATCGTTACATTAGATTTAATTTATTTGTGCATTTGTAAATTATTTTTAATTTTATTAGCCAACGAAATCCGTTTAATATTATATATGCTTTTATGTCAGCAGTCAGTTTAACTGGTATTGTACATTTCTTGTTCTTTTTATTCTGTTCCAATCTCTTAGCCTAAACAAATTTCTTACATTCGTCATTCCAATTATCTGTTACATTATATTACATTATAATTTTTGTAGAATGAAATCTTTTTTAACCATGAATTCCCTAATATATAGGTCAATAACCTTGTCCTTTTTAACAAGATTCTGCCACAAACTTCTGTGTTGTTTAATTACTTTTCAAATCTCTTCATTTTTTACTCTTCAAATTATATTCAATATTCTCCTATAATGAAAATTTTAATAAAAATTCTAGATTTTACGTTCAAAAAACAAATATTTTTAAGAACGTCTTCCTAATTTTTGCATCTATGCTAGCAAATTTACGTATTATTTTGTGGATAATAAACTTCTGGTTCGTGAACGGCTGCTTTCGATATTTTAGTCGTAATTTTATAAACTCAATGAAAAAAGTGTCCGACTTTTGTTATGCTGTGTTATCCTACTATTGTATTTACCAGCGCAATCGGTAACTTCATTGACGAAAAGGAACTGTGTAATAATTACTGATCCTGAAAAGCAAACAAGACAAATTAAATCTTTAATTTTTAAGTAATTTGAAAGCAATTTATTAAGATATCTTTAAAGATATTTGTAATTATTAGCTTGTAATTTATAACTAATTTTTAAAAGTAGTCTTTATGGCAATTTTAAAAGAGTCCTGAAGTCAAGTTAAGTATTAACTCCATTTGTTTTCAAAGAAGTCAGTTCGAAGTTTGATCACCTGTCTCTTGTCATACCTTCTGTTTTTTACACTGCATTAAAAAAAGTTTCCAAGCCCCGTACACTTTCAGAATTTTCTTTTATTTTCATGCTTTTATGTATCCTGCTAATGTTGATACCTTACTCGTAATTTTTTATCTCAGCATTTATTATTCATTAACTGTGGCCCGCCTATATGGATGTTCAATTTGCCAGAAGAACTTTGACAAGTAGATTTAATAGTATTTTTATACGCTGGACTTTGATTTAGTTACATATCGTTTATATAGGAAAATACCCGTACTTCTGGACCGTTTAATAAAATAATGATTTTAATTAGTAACAATATTTATATTGAAACTACTATATTTTTGTTTCCCATCATACAAGAGTTTTGTTGAATTGTTTCCTTCTTTGCTTCCTTTAATTATGTAAAACAGTATTTATTGTGTTACGTTAAGATCAACTTCAAATTTGAAAAAAACAATGAAATACTGGGAAAAATTTGACTGAGTATTTAAAGTTTTGTCCAATAGTGAAAAACCAGTTCGTTTCATGATAATAGAAATTATAATGAAATTAAAAATCGCGTTTAATCTGATTTTTTTCTTAAAAAATTTTTTTATTATATTCAATGACTCTAGACCGTTATATGTATAATGCGGTGTTAAAAATAATACAGAAAATGTAGACAGTTTTTTTTACCGTCAAATCGTATATATAAATAAAAGATGATAAAACATCGTTATTCACATTTATAAACATTAGGATAATTTAATGGTTATGTCATTTATATTATAGAAAATAATTGTGGGTGTTAAAACAAGGACCTGCGGTTGCGGAACCCGGTCCGGGATTTTCTTTTGTGGAACTATGCGTATCTATTTGTGTCATATATCGGCGCCCCCGCGTGCAGAAATAGACCGACACTGATGTCGCCTGCCTCTTGAGATTTCTAACTCAGACTGGGAAGTACCTCTGAGTAAGTTCTGAGAATTCTGTTTTATAATATGTAACATCCGTTTTCAATAAATTCTTAAACAATGTGTGCATGTAGACTTACCGTTTATAGAATTAATTGAAATTGTATTTGTTCCGTACATAAAAATAGGTTTTATTTTAACGTTTCATTTCTTAATCGTCAAATCGCAGAATTCTTGTTAAAATTTATTTAAAATATTATTAATTCGAATAAGTTTAATCAAATTAAAATTATAACTTTTTTTATAGGTTACCTTGTAGTCGGATGATAGATTTTGAATAAATTTTATTTAATATTATTACACAGTAAACATTCAATTAATTTTGTACCCTTCTCTTTTCCTTTTAATGACGTATTATCATCGATCCGTAAAACTAAGTAACAATAGATAGACCGGTTTTAAAATTAAGTTTTAATCAAAAGGAAAGTGTGTGTGATTTTAAAATAATTTTTGAGCGGCATCGAGTACTGTAGTCATTAATTACTAATAAATATTTACGAGTAGTGTGAAGTGAAATTTGATCTAAATCAGTGTTCCCGAACCGTTTCCGGAAACGTTTTATTAAACTTGGTTTTGTTCGTTTTATGGTTTTCGTCTGTTTTATTCTTACGTAACAATGATTGATTATTGATTCTTAAAAAACTGAGGTTTAAATATACAAAAAGTAAATACATTATTAATTTAAAACTTAGCAATTATATTTTACAAACAACAGAATGGAAAAAAAGTCGAGTTTTATACCGTACTAAAACTTATTTTCTGGGTTATAGATGTGATTTATTTGAAGAAAATTATGTAATTAGGGAAATTACACATAACTGTTTTATCAATAGTCAGTTTCAATGTTATAAAATTTGGTTAAAATTTATATAAAAATTTAGCGTTTTAAGTATAAAACTAGATTGTATATTCAATTTTATTAACCTTAAAAAATTTCCCGGTGGTTGTTTATAATAGGACAAACATCCTTCATAAATTGTTCTTTAGTCTGTCATTAAAAAAAGGACTTTTTTCTTACCGAACTTATATTTTAAGAATAATATAACTGTACGTACGTAGTGTCATTATTTTAATAAGCAAAGAGATGAGATGAAATTTTGAGATGGGAAAGTTATTTCGATTAAAACTGTAAGTCCATCTTTTAGAGTACATAGAATTTTCTTCTTTGTGTAAAAGTAGAATACAAACCAGATCTCGTAACTGTCTTTACAGGTGTTTCATTCTGTAGTAGTGTGACTTCAATAGAAATTTAAAAAAACAACGATTTTATAAATAGATAAATAAATACAAAGTTATCAAGTTTTATAATAAGAAATGAGTTAATAAAATAATTTCTTTTGATATCGTTTTTACTGTTCGATATAAAATTAAATAATAAAGTATCCAGATAAGATTAGTACACAAAGATATCTGACCAAAACTAAAATAACGTGTAACATGCAATTTAAATATAATTCAACTGGGAAACTAACATGAAAAAATCTATTTGTTTTATTCGTAAACAATTTTTTTGATAGATCTTGTCTTAGATAATTGTTTCAGCTGTTTCTGTTCGGCTGAGAATCGACGGAGGGTTATAGTAAATCATCAGGTAACAATAGGTGGTCCTGAAAATAGAATATTACTATCGATCAGACTTCTTATATCAGTTTTATTATCTTGATTTCAAGTTTTTCATTATGTCTACATGTCGAAAGTCGAGGTTTTACGTAGAATATTTACCGTTTTGCCACCACTTATAATGTCTGTTTTATCTAAGTTGTTAAAACATCTTCCAGTTATAGAATACTGACACAGATTATCTATTTTCTTTATATTCCTAATTTATTCTCTTTTTTTTACGTATAAAAAAAAAACATTCCAACATTAAAATTGTGTGTAGTACGTTTGTACGTCATTTGATTTCCTAATACAAAACATTTTCTTCTTTTAATTATGTTAATCGTGAACGAATGTAAATTACGAATATCTTCATGTCTAAATTTTTTTCTCCTTTTAAATATACTATTAATAATAATTAGTCATTCGTTGTTGAAAACGTTTTTAAGGATTTATTATTAGTGTTTGAAATGTTTGAAAATACTCTAAAATATTTAACAGTGTAATGGAAATAACTACAATTTCTCGATTAAATGCGTAATTTTTGAGAAAAAATAAATATCGTCAGCCAGTTATTCGGCGTATCAAGATTACTTTTTTTTTATAGATAACTCTATTACGGAAATTTATAAATACTAAATATGAGCAGGATAGTAATCATTAATTAATTATAAAAAGCGTCTTCTAATTTATATATGTTTTTTTTTTCTATCTTTAATTACATTATAATTTTAATTATATTCATATAATCAGTTTTTATTTTTTTTATTTTGTATTTATGTAATTCGATTGCTAATTTCAATTTTAAAACGAACTTTCTACTGTGATTGAAGTGTTAATATGAATAAACGGAAGTAAAAAAAGTGGTTAGTTAGAGAATGTATAGAATTGCAATTTGGCGCCTAGCCGATAACAATACTGTCATGGTTGTCGTTTTGAGCACTTCCGATGTTATCAATGTCCGACCTCTCACTGAAACATCTATTAAAACTTGGCAGCTATTCTACAACCGACTGTGAAACATACCGGATAAGTAGCTAAGTAGCGTTGTCAATGAGCGTAACTGAAGTACCCAAGAGTCAAGCCAAAACTTATAACATGTGCCAAGAGAATGGCTATTAATTTGTAACATAAACTCTGTTTTAAAAACAATAATTTCAACAGCTTCTTTACACTATACATTTCATCCTATATACTATATGGTACAGTCATCGTCATGTTTCGTCACTTCATTGACTCGCTTTTGTTTTTTAAAGCGTTTACACTTTTTACAAAATAAAATTTATATTTATTTAATAACTTTTTTTCATATAAGTATCTGTCCTATGATTTCTTCTTCTTGTAAATTTTTGAGCCAGTTTCCTGGCAAATCACTGATTTCCACTTTATTATCTCTTTCTGTAATTTTTCCCTATCACCTTCGAACTTCTACTTACATCTTTCACCTTTATTTTTTACGCCAGCTTTTTATTTATTTACTTTAACTTCCACTGTTAACATATTTTAATAGTTTATTCCTTGTTATTCGTTTGTAAGATCCCGAAAAATTTAAAGCTTATATTTAGGAATTCCTTAATTCAACTTTACAAAATCAATTATTTTTCTCAAATTTTAATTTCTAATTTTGTTCCTTTTCGATCATAATTTTCTAAAATTTCAATTCTTTACCGTTAATATCTTTTTTTTTTCTGTCGTACTGCTTTTGTGTACATGAAAGAATCATGATAAAATAGATTTTATATTCTAGATCTTTACATTTGATTTGTTTGATTTGATTGTATTTCGTAACATTACTTAATAAGTTTTAATAATTTTTTATATGTTTGGATTCGTATGTAAAAAGAAGAGATTTAAGTGGATGGACCTCAGTCTAAAAGGCTTCTTGTTAACTCAACTTTCTGTTTCTTCTTATCATTAAAAAGATGTAAATGAAAGTACACCTAAAACTCTTATTTCTTTAATTTTGAAGCGTTTCACATCCCAAGAGAAAGTACAGCTATCTTTGGACTTTTAGCGTAATCTGAACCATACTTCATCCAGTTAGATAGTCATCGTCTTAAAACTTCCTTGAACAATCTAGAAAAATATTTGGGAAGTTTAACTGATTTTTTAGATAGAAGCCTGTAAAGAACAGCCAGTCTGTGTTAAGAAAAAACATAATGTCATTCGTAGCATGACGAAATACGATTAAAACAAAAAAAAAAACAAAACAGTTTCTAATTACTTGGAGTATTTTTAAAACATATAATTGGTGGTTTTAGCAATGAGACTTACTGAACTGCATATAGGTTTTGAGAATATTTTAGGAAAAGTCACTTCCATAATCATTCAAAAAAATATTAGATTTTAGATATTTAAGGTAAGAAAAAGAGCGTTGAGTGCTCAGTTCTGTAGTATTTTTATATCGTTAAGTGAATATATAGGAGTATTGCGTGGTTGAAGCTGTAAGGTGCATTCTGATTCTGCTACTTTCATAGAATTAGAATCTTAACGCATACCCAAATCCAAAAACGGCCAGAATAACGTGTAAAACGTCTCAGTCCATTTTTAGGTTAAATTCTAGTTGGTTATTTTATATTATTCTGTTAATTAAAGAAGTAAAAAAAAAAACAAAAAAACACTGAATTATATACATACGTTTTTCAATATCTGAAGTTATAAAGGAAACGGTTTTTAAATACTTTGGTACCTTTTCTAGGTATTTTTCGCATACTTTTCCCGGTGTTTTAAACCAAAATCATAGGACCTTTTTTATGAATCATCAATAATTACAAGTCTTTTAAGAATCACATAAATGTCAATAGTGTACATCAAACTCGAAAGGTAAAGTTGCCAAAACTTTTTGAAAAAAAAGGAATTAGGGTAATTAAAAACGAAAAATATAGTATACAATTTTTATTTGTTATTTTTAACCCAAGGTTCTTTTCCAGTTAATACAGGTGTTTGAAAGGTTACGCAACCTTATAAAAAATGAGTAAGTTACAATAGTTGTTGAAATTGGCCTCTATTATGCGATTCACATAATTAAATACGACTTTGCGTGCTTTTAAACACACGTTGTAACGTTTTTTGAGGAATTGCAGCGACACATCTTTCAATTTCGCTCTGCAATTCGGAAATGGTGTATGGATAAGTTTTGTAAACAGCATCCTTAAGGTATCCTCACAAGAAAAAGTCAAAAGGGGATTAATTAGGAGACCTAGGGGGCCACCATCCCTTTGAAATCACTTATCCATGAAACACTGATCCAAAAAAGTCATAGTGTTGTTGGATGTACGAGTCCCACTATTGTCCTGCTGAAACCACGTGTACTCTAGCCGGTCTGCAGATATAGTATTTACAAATTGTTGCACCATCTGTATGTAGCGCTCACTGTTCACTGTGCCATGAAAGAAAGTCACGAAGATTCGCCTACATGAAATGACACACCAAATACCCACTTTTTGTCCGTGCAGAGGAGACTCGTGCAGCTGACGTGGATTTTCGTACACCAAATGCGTGAATTCTGTGCATCTACGTATCCATCAAGGTGGAACCATGCCTTTTTCAGACCAAACCAGTCATCGAGTTCTTCCCCATCTGACGTTACACATGACGCGAATCACCGATAAAAAGCTACACGTTTTCCAGTGTCTGCAGGTAACAATTCGTGAACAACACGAATTCTGTACGGCTGGATCTTTAAACACTTGCGCGATATTGTATGAGCACTACCGATGGAGACACCAGACTGGCTAGATAGGCGTCACACAGACTTCTTAGGACAAATAGAATATACAGCTTGCACGTCGATCAACTTTTCTGGTGTTAGCACTTTCGATCGACCGCTTTTGATTGAATCTGCCATATTCCCGTTCTCTTGGAAATTGTCGTACAGCCGCTTGGTAGCGGTCTTGTTTGATTTATCCACACGGTACGTTTCTGTGAAGGCATTTTGGGTCTGGGCATAACTGACATATGTAATGCACTGGGAGACAATGAATATTCTCTCTGCATTGTGTAATCTACTTTTTCCTCAATTAAAACAGCAACAAAAGAAGGAAAAATTCATCCGTAAAGTTGCGTCACTTTTTGAATACTCTGTAGAAATTTATATATATAATTACGAAAATTTCGCCTGGCAAAAAAAAACAATGAGTGGTGGAGTGGGCTGGAAAAATTACTTTCAACTTGGTTGAAATCTTGTAAAACTTTTTTCCTATATATTTTTTATTATTATTTAATTAAATAATTTTTACTTATTTTCAGAGAAGAATTTTAGCTGGACTGAACTACAGTATTTGCTGTCAGAACCTATTTCTGCATAATTTTCTAAAACAGTATTTTTAGGGTTTATAAATAGGCAATAAATTCAGGGCCTCGTTCAGGTTACTGATTTTATAGGTGTCGTATACCATAACTACAGTTTTTTCTTCTCTCCTTTCCTCTTTCTCTCTCTTATACACTTTCACACAAATATATTTATTTTTATCTGTATGTGTTTTCAAGTTAGTGTGCAAGTGTTTTTTAATTTTTTATAATTTATTTCTGACTTGTTGCTCTTGTAAAAATTTACTGGTAGCGATTGTTTGGCATTTCGCCATAGTTTGATTGATGGTTTTTGTTGACATGTGACATCTTTTTTAGCAATCATCCGTTATGTTTCTATCATTGACGATAAACATATGTTGCGTGCGCGTATTTTTTCTTGATGTACTTGTCGAGTTGTGTATCTGACGATGATTTTGATTATTAGTAATTCTTTTCATAATAATGGTAAAAATCGAGATCTATTTCATTTTACCAACCACTCATTTTCCTGTTAATTTAAAAGATTCATTTCATTACTTAAATTCTTTAAATAGTTGAAGGAAACGTAAAGAAAAAAATCCTTTTTGACTATTTTTCAACTTTAATTAAGATCCTTATGATACGGGTAAAAATGTTAAATCATAAAAGATCTTGAACATTTTTTGAGTCAGTAGTTTTCTGTTTATCAGCAACTTTCCAAGAAAACTATTATTACATTAAATTTTGAAACTTTGAACGTAAATATTATACAGGAAGGATATACGGGCATCTCAATTGTTTCTCTTAATGACACTGTTATCCAAATGTTGAATTACAGTCACTGTAATTTTTATTTATTCTCTGATGAAGTTTTTTATTTATAATAAATAATTACAAAAATATTTGCGTGATACAAGAAAGTAGCACGCTTTTTAAAATTTGGAAAATGAAGTAAAACATTTTAGTAAGAAGTAAATAATGTCTGTTATCCTTTTACTCATTTGTAATAAGATTTCTCTCCATATATGAATAAGATTTGTTACATATTTAACAGATTTGTTACATAATACAGATTTATTTACTATTTGCTCAGAATAACCGTGGAAATACTTTGAATACAAAATTTTATCTCACGGGTAACATCCTGAATTCCAGGAATATAATGTAACTGTTTCTATTCGTCAAATCATTAATAGCGTAACAGGAGATTATTGTAATCCCATTACTAGTTTAGTGCTAGACATACGAGTGCTACTGCAGAAGGAGAAACCGTAAATACCAAAATCTAAAGTAAAAGAGAGAGAAGTAATTTTTTAAAATTAATGATTATGGGGAAAAAATATTTGATAAAAGTTTAATTAAAATTAACCCAAAAAGGCCTCTTCCCGTTTTCAATATTGACTTTCGATAAAATAAGCTTTTCAAGTAAGGCAAAGTACTTAATATTAAATTTACTACAGTTTTTTACGATTACAGCTTACGATATAATAACCAGACTTATTATAACGCGCGCGCGCGCGCGCACACACACTAACCTAATCTTTATGAATATAAAGCTAATCTCTGCTAACCTTTATAAATAAATGTTTAGCAGAGTTAAATTCAACCTATGTATGTAAACCATAAAAACAAGAGATAAACATCAGATGTACTGATCGTTTACGTTGCTGTACAGATAGATAATGGGTTTTTAAAATTAAATATAAAGCTTGGTATATCCTTTGAGTTAAAATTTTGAATTGGTAATTTCATAAGCATATGTATAGGATTTAACTTTGTTTTCAAAGAATGAACTCCTTTTTGATTATTTATTATGGTATAAAGGTAATAGAATCCGTTATTGAAAAAAAGAGATAAAATAAAACTTATAAATATGTTATATTTTAGAGGTTAAAATTTACATTCAAATGCCAAAGACACGTGTATTTTCGCATAAATAACGTGTCAAATTTTTAAGTAAATTATTTGTAAGAACATTAAAACAGTATTAAGTCTTTTTTTTGTTGAAAAATTATTAGATAAGGAAAATATTAAATAAATAACTACCGCGGAACGAATAAATAAAAAAACATAATTTTCTAAGTTATTTTGAGATTTTAAGTGCATAAGGATTTTCGCTCATTAGTTGAATGAGGTTTGGCCAGACAGATGTCATGTTTCTATCATAGTTTTTTGGCTACGTTTCTTTTAAAATTTTTGTGTCACACGTATGCTTTTTTTATTTTTATTTAAGTTTCACCAATGATTAGATTGTTTTTTAGTATGTGCTTTCTCTTTTTATTACAGTTCACATTCATTAATTTTAATGTGTTACGGGTCGTAAAGTAAATTAAATTAATTGATGTATATTTTCTATTCAATATTTACCATAAGACTGTAATAATAATTAATGATACGTGTCTAAAAGTGCACGCGCGTATATATATATATATATATATATATATACATACATACATACATTCGCGTATATATTCAATGTATTGCTTGTATGCAATAGCATACATACAGTCTACATACACCGAACTTTTAAGTTGAAACGCATTTTTTCTTACTCTTTCAGTGTTAATTATTATTTTTTTAACATTTTTAAAATGATTTCCTTATTTCGACTAATTCATAGTTTTTTTACAAAAGTAAAAATAATCAGAAGTGATCAAACACTTACGAAATTCTAAAATGAGATTGTTGTTCAACACTTGCAGAAATTGTTAAAATTCAGCAAGAAACTTAAATTATTTTAATGATTAAATTTTTCGTGGAGATTAGCATCTAATTCCTCTTATCTCTTCAGTAATATATTTGAAAATTATTTTACATCCTTCATTATTATAGTAGGTACAGTATAACGTCCGATCAAAATTTCACCCCTCCCGTTGTTTTAATTTTTTGACAAGTTTTAGGTCCTGATACCATAAATGAAAAAAAAAATAGAAAATTTTTATGAATGGATATCTGACGGTCAGTTCTACGCTGCTTAATAAATTCGATATCAGTTATAATAAGTTAGTGAAAGCCGATGTTATCAGTTTTAACGAAAAATAACTGAAATTATTTCTGTACATTAGGCAAATTTATTATTGGATCTTGAACCCGATTGGGTTAGAGAGTTAAGATTAGACGAGGTACTTAATGTCGAAGAGGATTGATTTTAGTAGAATTTTACTCCTAAAATATTATTGAGATTATTCTGAAAATGTTTTTTGAGATAAAGTATTTTTCAAGAGTTACTCCAAATCTTAAACATTTGTAGAGATAAAGATCGCGAAGGTTCAGCATCTTTGTTGTTAGTTTTTTCAATGTACAATTTCAATTATTTAAAGAAAAATAGTTTAAAATAAGTTATAAAAAAAAAATATAAAGATTAGTACCGGTAATGAAAACATTATGGATTACTTGAAATGTAAATATATATACTTGTATGTTATATACCTAAGTATACTTATAATATTAAATGATTAGTTCGAGTATATATTAATAGTTAAAATTACTACTGTAGTAATAAATATTGAAATATTTTATGCCCTGATAATGTGTTATTTATTTAAAACAATATATTATACAGCTAAGTTGTATAACGATAAAAAAATACTTTAAAGGAGGTTGTATTTCAACTACTCCGAAAACGGTTGAAAATTTTTCCTTCCCTGGTATTGATACGTTTAGATAAAAATAATTTTATATCGATGAGTTAAAGTAATCAAAATTTAACTTGAATTCTTAGGATTAGAGACCTTTCTTTTTTTTATAAAACATTCAAATTTTGAATGGAGTAATACAAGAAAATATTTTATTAAGTATAATCCCCCCTACAATTTACAGATTCGTAGTATTTCCCCGCTTACTCAACTGTTTTTTCAAAAATTTCAAAGAACTCTTAATAATAAAGCTACTATTTCAATTTCAAGATTTTACATTGAACTTTTCTTGAAATACGGTATAAAACTAAATAAAGGTCAACATAGAAAATCAGAATTTTCTAATCAAATGTTTTTTTTTTTTTTGCATTTAGGGTAGCTCATACTCCTTATCGGAAAAGGTAATTTTATGTTTGTGACCAATACTTTCTGTTGTACACTATAACAAGTGGAAATATCCGATTTTTAATCGGGTAGTGGTTCTTATTTTTTTACCTGTAGAATACCTATGTCTTGCATATAACTTGTTAATATAACGATGTTTGCTTTAATTCTTTTTCCCTAAAACTCTTACTTTCCTGGCAATTTAGCTCAAGAGGAAAATATGGTAATCGGTCAAAAAGATTGATTTTTTTTTTCTAGACGGTTTATGACCCAGGAACACCCCAAATAACAAAACTAGGGGATAATGTTCATACGTACGTGTGTGGGCTTGTTTGAAGCTTAATAACTTTTGACTGGATAAACCAATCTTGATGAAATTTTGTACACAGACTCGACTGGTTGGAGCAATTTGATGGTAAAATGTTAGGGGTCAATATCTCCTGGGTGTGGGAAGGGATTTTTTTGGAGGTAATTTTCTCAAACTTTTGCTAATTTAACCACAGTCTGTATTGAGCTCAGTACATGCATGCATGCTTATCTTGCCATTTAAAAAAAAAAAATTGTTCCAAAATTCCCCCTTCCTCAAAAATTGTAAAAAGCTATATTTTTATTTATTGCATATCTTTTAACCGATATTTTTTTAACGTCTTCCTAGGCATTGTAGTAGTGCAAGCAAACAAAAAATAAAAAAAATACTTTGGGGCAATACTGAGAGTAAGAGAACCGATTAAAGTTTAAAAATATCGATTTTTAAAACTGTTTAAATAATAAACTTTTAGTAATAATATTACAATAAAATTTCATAATAATTCACCCTCCACCCCAAAAAATAAATCTTAGATAACTTTTTATTGGCTGTACATTTTTTAGTGAAATTTTTTTAGTTTCTTCCATTTAACATAGTTAATGAAGAAAAATCAAAAAAGTTCTTGTAAGGTGATTTTGGAAGTGGAGTAGTAGAGAAAAATAAAACAATACCGTGTTTTTAATAATTTTTAAAACATTTTATTTGATTAATTTAAACATATAATGATAATTTTACAATAGAAGCTCATCATAAATTACCACCATCCAAAAAAGAAATCATAGGTAAATTTTTCTAGTATAATTACTTTTCCATTATATAAAATATATAACCAGGCTATTGTAGATTTTATGCCATTTTTTTTTTTTAATTAATGTTTATCTATAGCGTATAAATAAAAGAAACTATACTTGCAAAAGTGATGGAATTAAACCTGCTTGAGGTTTAAAAAAATTATTTTTTATTTTTTATTTTTGTTTCGCTGAAGAAGAAACGTAAACAAATTATAACAAAAATAAATAATAAAAATATGAGGTATAATAAATAATAATATCAAGTTAAAACTTCATAAAACGCAACCGTTTGAATTAAACTTGAAGTTGCAAGGAAGCTAAATTGTTTGAACTGCTTTCATGACGTAACAAAATGGTAGTTTAGGAAACTGCTACACTAAATAGATTTTTCTATAGACGATCATTTAAGTTGCAACCGTTGAAACGAATTCATCGTTTTATTTCATCTTATGGTTGAAATATCGATTATTGTTTCGTAACTGAAGAAGAGTTTTCAGAATCTATTAGGTTCGTGTTTTTTTCTACATCATTGTTAGTTTGAACTAAAAAAAGTTATGTAATTTGAATTTCTTACATTTTCAATTTCTTTCTTTGGATTTTTATTTTGCTTCTCCTTCTAATCGTTTCATTCATCAATAATGGTGGTAATAAACAATAAGAGTAGATTAAAGCTTTTTTTTCTGCTTTCCTTTTTGAAATTTTCCTCATTTATACTTTAATAATAGATTATTAAATTTTAAAAATTACCTTTTTCATCAGTCATATTTTAATGCTGTTTTTTCTTTTTTCTCATATATTAATTACATGAAAGATTAATAATCCCTCATTAAAAAATAAAAAACATACGAAAAGTAAAATTTATTAAAAAATCTTTATAAAAATTATGATTGGAATTTATAATTTTGAGGAAAAAGAAGGTGTGAAAATATATATATTTTATACGAAGAAAAAATATTTTTTTAAATTCAATTTAAAAAGATATATATTCAAATAGTAAACTAGTAGTTGTCTATAATTTTTGAATCTGTGTTTATTATAAATGTTTTTTCGTAGAAAATGTTCTATTTTCGCTTACCTGCTTGTCAAGAGACTAAAGTAGTAACATAAATAAGTCTACCTGAAACATCTTTTACAAAACTAAAAAATCATACTACCTTCTGCTTTTTTTATTTTTAATATGTAGGCTATATGTATTTTTTCGTATTGGTGTAATAAATGTAGCATAAAGGTTCTCTTTTGAATATCTTTCAGTATTTTTTTTAAATTTTATTTTAGATTAAATAATTTAAGTTATGTATAATCATGTTAATAAATATAATTACTTTTTTTTTGTAATGATACGTTGTCGAATTAATTTTTACTATATATATATATATATATATATATATATATATATACATATAATTATATGTCGAATATATAAAACTGTATATATATATATATATATATATATATATACATTGTCAAAATGTCATGACTGATTCATAATCAACCCCCAGAAAAAACTACTGAAGTAGTGTTTAGTTGTTTAAATTAATTTTGGACATAAAAATTAGGAAAGAAGTAGGATAAAGATTAATTATCATTGGCTGGTTATCTTTTTCAAAATAGAAACCGCTGTCTTTGCTATAGAGCAGGAAACAAAGGAAATCCATACTAGTATAAGCATTCGATCTCAAATCTTTTATTTTGAAGGTATCTTTTTAATGCAGATGTATCTTGCCGTTTTATTTGTAAGATTTGCTTGTAGAACTCAATGATTTTTATATGAAGGCTGTTGATTGTCTTCTTTTTTTAATCATTTTATGAAATAATCAGATTGAAATTGGAAAAAGATATTATGAAACTCTTATCTTTTTTTAAAATTCATAGTAATATTATAGATCTTTTAATTTTATAATTTAACTAGAAAAAAGGTGGGCCTACGGCCCGCCGCGAAAATGTTACATGGTTTATGTTTTATTACACATATTTTAAGAAAGAAATATATTAGTTTTAAATTTATTTATTATGTATTGTTTTCTTCTGGAACTGATTTTTAAGTTATTTCCTTTAATAAACATATTATTATTTTTACCGTACGTAATGTTTTTCCTTGTGAAAATAAATTATTTTTTTCAGTATATATAAACAACATCACTTTGTTTAGAGCTATTAGTGTTATCGGCCAGTTTTGAACTAACTCTTGTTGCCATATGTGTAACAGATGGCAAGAAGCGCTTCATTTAAAATAAAAATTGTGAGCACATACAGCAAACAAACCAACGCACCATGCTTCTTTATCTTGTTGATTACTACAACCGTTCTTGAAAAAATAATTAGGATTATTTTTATATAATTAATTTTTTTTATTAATTTTGTTTCAGGTTGAATCAGAAGGTTTTACTACTGAAAAACAAACTCATTCAAGAACTCAATCAAGTGTTCGTGAGTCAAAAACAAAAACTCAACAGCAATATCGTTCTGTAGAACTTAATAATATCCCATTACCTACTACTGGAGGACACGTTACAGGTAATTTTATATTCATTTTTATTAATACTAATAAATTTATCTTTTATATTAATATTCTGTCACTAAAATTTCCTACGAGTAAAACTAATATTAAGCTTAATTTTTCGTTACGTTACCAAAAAAACCATGTTCTTTAGAGATGAATGATGTTTGAATATTAAAATTTCTAAAAAATTATATTTAGTTACCGTACCGACGTTAAGCCCTTCTTACAATCACCTCTGTCTATTCTTGTACGCAAACAAGATTTCAAGTCGTACAAACCTAATCTATGAACCGCAGGCTATCTCCTTACTAATTATCAGTAGGTCTCAGCACTGTAAGTTCCACCGTTGTACTTACAGTACCGGTATTCCTGCTGAAAATCGTATTTCAGCGCGCTTACAACATTCCTGTCCGAGGAATCCATAGCGATGGATTTTTATTAGCGGCGGATTTTATACAGAGCCGGGTACAACGATAGCTTTAGGAAACAACCAATCCTCTCATAACACTGGTCATGCACCAATCTACTCGCGATAAGAGAAACCACAAGGGGGTGACTCGGCCGTGTACCACCCGTTATCAGGTCATTGGCGTAAGTTAGTGATATCGAATAAAAATTTAACCAATTTAAATTGAAATAAATATCGTTCCGGGTTCATAATTGCAGCCTTCTTATTTATCCCAAGGAATAAGAAGCACACTGATCCTATGAATCCAAATACTTATCGGCTGACACATTGTGGAGGCTTTGGCGTTATCTTCACTCCTCTGCGGACCCGAGGTTTACAAAGATAATCAGATCAGATTTCATGCACTAATATTTGTACGTGAACGTATAACTAAGCTTTTTTCTCTCCAAATTTAGATATCTAAATAGAGTTAAAACGGGACGACGGGTGAGCACCAACATTTGTTACAGGAATAATATGAAAAATCAGTACTTATCATAAACCCCAAAACGGGTTAGAAGTATTTTAAAGAAATCCCGTATATTTTATTTATCGTAAGTCTTTTATTAATAAATCAATCATTTACAAATAAATTATGGGCCATGAATTACGAATAATTTCTATTAAGATACCGATTTAAAAAATTACTAACGTTAAGTTATCATTCATTAACGGATTACGCATGCACGATTTATTTATCCATTGGTGTAGAGATACTTTCTGAACGAATTATTTAAATTCTTTATTGATTGTATAAAAATCATTTTATTTGATGTTATAAAAACGATTAATTACATAAATTTGGATTTGCTTCAATGAAAAATACATTAATATGTAGAAATTCTGGATAAATTTTATTAGTATTTAAAAATAGTACGCTGGTATGTCATGTTGTGTTCAGCCGAACTGATTAATTGAGGTATCTTTTTACATAAGCAGTAAATATATTTAATGGGAGAACTAAATGAGTCTTGACTTCGGTACAGTTCATGGTAAAGATTTTAAAGTAAAATACATAGGGCCACCGGCCAGCCACCGACCACCGGATAACCATTAACGTACTGAATTAATTAGGACAAGTCAGTATGACAAGATGAAGTAACAGTAACAAATTAATACTCTTCCGCCTTAGACGCTTATTTTTGGACTGAAAATTTATCATTTAATCCTGCCTGCTTCTCTACCGTACTTACGTTTCGTTATATTACCCGACGCCAGAATATTTTCACACTGCTTGAGGCGATTATATTCACGCACGAATAGTCACGTACGTTCTTACATATAGGAAAGTGTGATCTATAACCTGCTAGTTTCATCTTCTGAGTTTCCATTTCTTAATATAAGGAAGAGTGAAGTACAGAACCAGATGATGTTCTAACCTTACCTTTTAAATTGAGACTTCGGTGTTTTTCTCACACTGTATACTTCTCTTTACAATATATCTTTTAATTCTACTCTCTAAGTATAACCTAAGACGTATACGGTTGTTACTTAATGTTCATTTTTGCTTCATCTGAAATTAAATTTTTAATATTCTTTAATATCATTTATATGCTTGTATAATTTTTCAAATTATCCGCCTGCTTTTAAAATATACTAATTTCTTTTCGAATCTAAAAATACGGAATGTGGTAAAGTCTCATTAAATTATGATGGATTGCTTTCTGATACGGTTTGCTTTCTTGATTATTATATTATACTCGTATAAATTACCCACCCTAGAATTTTGGACTTAGCAAAATTTTGAGTTTCTCTCTGCGGAAAATATATAAAAATTCTGGTTAACAGGAATCCGTTTATGTATTGTGTTAGCGTCTACTTAGTTAGCTTAACGTCTCAAAAATAGTATATTTAAAATGTTTTGCTTTAGTATGTATTCAACTGATTTCATTCATTTTTGTTTAAATCATACGAGGAGTTGGAGAGATAGTTTACGGTGGTTTACCTCAAAATGGGTTTGACTGGTAAAAATTCTATTCGTATGTGTTTTGTTTTATCTTTTGTATGCATATGGAATAAAATCAGATGGCTCAGCGTTATTCCATTAGTACGTTTCTTCCAAATTAGGCTTTTTTTTAAAGCATTCTGATTATAAATAAAGTTTCAATTAGAAATTTACTGGACTTACTGTCCATAGGCAGAACACTGATCTACCAAATTACAGAAACACCAAGGTTGCGGTAACATCCTTAGCTGAGATCCTTTGGGCATTAAACAAAAATTCAGAGTACGCAGGAAAGAGAGGATCAAGAAAAACTATCTTGAGAGACGTGACATGAGGAAAAAACCATCCAAGAAGTACCAGGGACCCTCCGACTAGACGTTTGTGAATCTCGTTCATAATTCTTCGGAAGACTCAGGATGGACTTACGATACTGAACAATGATTTTGCATCGGCCAGATCAAGTATATTTTTCTTCAGAGATTAAAGAGCCGCTTCAGGCGAAACTTAGGCTTCCTTAAGGAAAATCTTCACCTGTTGCCAGAATTGTACGACACAGAAATGCGAGTCAATCAACATTCACCCAATTCTTACTATACTACGGTTGTCGTTTCATTTATCAAAAAATATTACTATTGAAAAAATGTGTGAAACAAAATTCTAAAAAGATCATCCCCTCAAAAGTTAAAGTTCAACTTCTGGTGTTGTCTTTACTATTAAGTTATTTTATTTATTTATTATCATCACATAGTGTTCTTATTATTTCCTATATTTCGTATTTTTCATGTGTTACTGTCAATTTTAAGCGCTTTTCTTTCTTACTGTCAATTATATATTTTGTTATGCCGCTCTGAGTAAGGTCTTTACCACGAATTTTCTTGATCTGTCTTGGCAAGTGCGGTAGCAGTTCCTATTTTTTTTATCAATTTATTAACATACCTACTCTTTCTGACATGATCGATGTAATATATAATTGTCCGCTGGTCTGAATAAAATGTTTATTTATTGATTACATCTTCTTTAGAGCTTTTACAATTTAGAAGATTACCAAATTAACTTAGCAGGTATTTGCTACAATCTTATTCTTTTAAAAAAATTCACTCTTCCATTCCAAAGTAATTCATTCCATTCCGCAATTTATCAAACGAATTAATTTTACAGTGCATCAATTTTTTTCAAGCGCTTTTATTCTTTTCAATTTCAGTTTCCTTTCGATAAACTTTTCGTAGCAGTAAAACATTACAACCGACAAAAGAATATTTAAAAATTTGTTTCTGATTCTTGATTACATTTGATTACATGCTGATATATTTTTAATAAAATTCTTCCTTTCTCCTTTTGTTGTATTACATAATTAGCGATTAGGGACAGAGTTTTGTTTACGTTGCAAGCATTTAGGTCATTAATTTGGCTCTTTATGAGACAACTGGATATTAACAAAGTCCTTGGACAGTCCCACACAGGGTCGCTACCGCACTAAGAAAAAATCGGCTGCCTTACCGGCTAACAGAAAATGTTCCCACCGAATAAGATCGGCTCATCTGATTCCTATGATACTTGTCTAACGAAGAAGTAATAAAGGATAAGGAAAGGGGAGGGAAGAACGAAGAGAAAATCAAACTATGGAGGGACCGTCGAGTGCTTCAGTTGCTCAGGAATGTCTTCCTTGTTTCATCTGTCCTTTTTGTTATTTTTCCCGAGTAAACAACAAAGTATAGTATTACTGTACTTTAAATTGACCTCTCTCCATGCACTGAATCCAGAAGTTTTAGTATTTATTCTTACTTATTTCAGGTTTCCTTTTAAATAGTAATGCTATCAGTTATGATAGTATTATTTGACTATCATTCAAATAACAATACTATTACACCTTAATTTCACTTCTGGTTTCGTTACACCTTTCTCAAAATTTTCTTTTTAATCTTTTATCTCTTCTTTCTCAATATTCAAGTTGAAAAACAATCAGAATTTGTAATTTTTTCTCTCGTCACATTCTCTGTAGGATTGCAGAAAATAATCTGTGACAAGTCTACTATTTATCTTTTTTAGTCCATTTTTCCCATTTTAACGTAAAATTGTTTACAGTTTTTTCCTTTTATTTTTGAACTAATACAGTAATATATATAAATAAATATTCAAAATTTATTTGATGATAAAGAGATGTTATCACGGGTAAAATAAAATATTAAATGTAAAACTGGCAAGCGTGAAACTGTACCATATTTATAGTTAAATAATGTAAATAATTTTCTTTTCGTAATTCATTATCTACCTTATTAGTGTTTATTCGTCCGAATAAAGTGATTTATTTGGTATTTAAAATTATATTTATTACCAGTAGCCTGAATAAAAGAATTAGTCTTGTCACACTATGATAATATATACACAAAAATAAAGGTGTGCCATAGTATTTTTTCCTAGCTGACATATTGGCTCTAATCTTCTCTGCTATACAGTTGTTCTTTCTATTTTTTTTCTTATAAAAAAAAGAACAGTGACTAATTGAAGAATGAAGAACATATAGATCTACATACATATATATATATATATATATATACACACACACGTATAGATTTTTACGCTCGTTTTAATGCATAATGATATTTGCCTCTGTAGGGAACTTTGTCAATGAGACAGCAAATGAATGAAACCATTTGTCAACTACACTGGCAAAGTATCAACTCCTTTGTGCTCATTCATGAATAAATGAATGAAATACTCCCCTCCTTGGACAACAAAAATCAAAGCAAAGTGATCTTATCTTGACCCTGGTTTACGATCTATCTCTACTTAACAATTAAAAACAAATAATATTATTTTTAAGTTGTGTTTTGTTTTTATCTTTTCTCATTCGTTCATTGTATTATTTTATTTATCTATTTACTAAATGTTTGTGGAGGAATTTTAACAAACATAACGTTTTTGATATTTATTTAATTATTCTAAAACAGGCAGAGATTTAAGATAACCAAACTAAAGGCGTAAAAGCTTATAGAGTATTTGTTTATAAAAAATCAAAGTATTTAAAAAAAATTATTAAACAAATTATTATTTTTAAAATTTTTATTCAGCTATTAATTTATCTTTAAATTTTATATATTTAATTTAATTAATTGAATTTAGCGAGAGCTAATTTTAAGAAAGTAGAAGTAATATTAAAATAATTAAATACCATAAAATATAAATATATATTATAAATAAGTTATATAAATAGTAATAAAAGATTTACCTACAGATATTGGGAATGTGCACAGGCACTTCTCAATACAAAATAATATCAACTTCTGTTAATATTATCTTAAACAAAGAACCGTACTAAACCATAAACCACATCATTAAAATTTTTCATATAGTACACTTGAATTTGCTCGAATGATATTAAATTAACTGACAAAAAGAAATCTAAGAAACAAACAGAAACATAATTTCTAACTTAATTAGTGTCATTAGTAACAGCTCTACTAGGAGGTACTGTATTAAGGAAGGAGCCGATAGTTAGCTCTGAAATTCTTCTTTGGAAGATAATTTTCCATTAATTTGAAAGCGATTCATTTAATATTTAATCGTTTTAAAGCATTTTCACGTTTCGTCAAACGGTTAAAAATATTTTCTGTATTTAATTATTTATAAAATATGTTTTCAAATGAATGTTTATATTTAATTATATTCTTAAATTACAGTCTATCTCATAAGTTTGTCCGAGAAGTAAAATATTAACTTAACATTAAAATAGATTAATATTATAAAAAAGTTGATATGTATATAACATGTCTGTCAGTCCTAAAAAAAAAAAGTGTGCAAATATTGCAAAATTATGCCAGTTTCCGGACGTAGCCAAGAGCCACTCCGAAAGCTGCTCCGGTCGGGTATGCATCAGTCCTGCATTTATACGATGTTCCTCCCATCGTCTGCACACAGAAATAGTGTGTTCGGCATCGTCAACCGCATCGCAGTAACAACAGATTGGTGACTCTCCCCTGCCAAACCTATGCAGGTATTGTTCAAACGCACCATGTCCCGACATGAGTTGCGTTGTATGGTAATCTAATTCGCCATGAGAGCGATCTAGCCAAGCATCCAGGTCCGGGATAATTCTTCTTGTCCATGCAGCCATTGCTGAACCCGCCCATGCCACCTTCCATTGTTCTCGTATAATAGAATTGGCCTCATCTTTGGCTACACCGGACGCCCTTGGTTTTCGTCCTTTAATCTGCAATTCTATCGGGGGCACCGAAGAAAGCACGCACAGTGTATCATACGATAAGGTTCGGTACCACGAAACTACCCCCAGAAGCGACTTCCTATGAGTGCTAGTTAATTTTCTTCTGTTGCGCTGGACATTAACCGCATCGGCCCAAACCAGGGCGGCGTACAACAGAGACGACGTTATCACCGAGGTGACAAGTCGCCTCTTCGACGCACGTGGAATTCCTTGTCCCGCAAAAAGACCTCGCATGGCACGGATTGTTGTTTCCACTCTGTCGCAGATCATGACCACATGACTGGATGGAGTATTTGAGGTGTTTATCCAGTAACACCCCTAGATATTTAGCACTTTCCACCTCGACAATTGCCTCTCCTCTCAGGCGCAGATATAATCTTCTGAGTATCCTCCTACCAGTGAAGAGGATACTCTTGCATTTGGAAGGAGAGACCTCCAAACTGTTGTTGACGAGCCGTTCATTCACTAATTCTAAGGTAATGTTCCCCTTGTCCTCCACTTCATCTAAGGTACTGGCCTCCACTAGCACCGAGATGTCGTCCGCGTATCCTACAACATTCACCTCCGGCGGGAATTGAAGTCTGAAAATTTCATCATAGAAGATGTTCCAAAGTAGGGGTCCGAGTACAGACACCTGCGGGACTCCACAGAAGATCTGATGACTTACCACACCATCCACCGTATTAATTTCAGTCCGTCTCTCGGATAGATAGCTGGCTACTTGCGGCACTATGTACTCACTTATATTCATTCTTTGAAGTGACCTCAATATAACTGGCCAAGGTACCGAATATCCAGGAGTATCATTAGTGGGATACGCCTGGTTCTCCAAGTCCCAGCCCTCACCGCAGCAGCCCATGAAACGACATTGTTGATGACGTTAATAGTTGACCGCCCCCGCCTAAAGCCAAACTGATTCTCATGGAGGATATTGTATATATCTGCTGTTGTGAACAAGTAAGATAACGCGCCGGCTATTTTTTTTCTTGGAACAGTTACTGTATATCCTTCCCCCCGCAATGGCGTGAAAGATTAAATTAAATTATTATTTAACAATAACAATTCCTGTTAATATTAGTTATTTTCATTATTATTTCTTATCGGCTTATCAAATAAACATACAGTTTCTTTCTTTTTTTTAAATAACCATTATTGATTGAAATAGCTATTTCTTGATAATTAGAAAACTGTTCATTCCTAAATATCCAAATTTGGTGAGGATTAGAAAAGGGTTTTTTTGTAGAATTTGACGGTTTTAATTTGAGTAAATTTAAAAATAGTAAAAAATTATACTTTTTCATTTTCCTTTAGTGCGAAAAAATTTTAGTTATGAATTGAAACAGTGTAGATTAACAAATAAATTATTGTGAAGTAGAACAAGATTATGTACAATTTTGTACTATTATAATTAATCTCTTTGGGTTCTTGCTTGGTGGGGGGGGGGCAGAGACCGAGCCACCCTGGAACGTAGAGGTCAAAGAGAAAATTGGCCACTCACAAGCGGCGAGTCAATGTGGTGAGAGCCTCATTGTCGGGCCGTGTGGGAGTTCCTAGATGCGGTTGCTTTGTTCAACCGGCATCCGTAGTTGGCTTAAAGGAAAGACTCTCACCGCATTGCCGTGGGAAGCTAACCGTGAGTATGGCTGATCACCAGCCAATTATTATGGCTGCAAGCAGTATAAAATGGTGGACAGGTACTTGCTGGCATTCAGCGATTTAGGGGTGGCAGCGAATTGCTGCTTAGACGAAATAAATTTTATTATGGATGTCATATATATTTTTAGTAGTTGACGGGGTGCGCCTATCCATTTTAGCAAATATATGACAAGTTAGCCGTTGGGACACGTAAGCCGATGGTGTAAGGCACCACGCTTAGTCCGCTCACGCTGTTAGGTAAGCTCTAGGAGCTATGTTAGGATACTGGTCCCTAAACTGTTCCAGGCTCAGTTGCCATTTGCGGCACAGATATTCGGTCTTATGCTTTAGGGCGACCGAATTGGGTGGTGACGGGAGAAATGTCAAGCAAACCAAATACTATTATTATTAATACTGTTATTATTATTATTATTATTATTATTATTATTATTATTATTATTATTATTATTAATCCGTAAAGGCATGTTGCGATAAAGTGGCATGAATTCTTGTATATTAATGAAAGCCTGAAAAGTTTTTAAAAATATTTTTACATGAACATTTCTGTAGTTTTTTTCCTTGTTCTACTGCTTTTAATATAAATATCTTATTTGTTTAGATCTACAGAATTAAATTTTTTTTATGAACCACGCAGAATGAAATTCTTTCTTAAAAAAAAAAAAGATAAAATTAATAAGAGAATTCTACGCTTTGATTTATATATATATAAGGAAGACCCATCAACACATGTTGATATATTTCTTGCCAGTGTAAATATATATTTTTTTTTATTATGCTTGAAGTATTTAAATTCCTTTCCGACATTTTTATAAACATGCCGTCTTAAGTAGAAATGAATGAAAATGAAATAAATTCACTTTTAGTTATTCAGACATTTCAAAGAATGAATGTAAACAAAAATTTAGTTAAGAAATAAATTTCATCTGACTTTATTCAATTATTGTTGGTTTTTAGCTTACGTTTTAAGATTTTTTAAACTTATGTAATTTTTCAAAAATAGCGTCTTAATTGCAAAACGAAAATTTTTTTATTCATCTAATTGTGTAATAAACTTAGGTATATATTAAAAATTTTATTCATGAATGAGAAAAACAACTGGAGAAATATATAAAAAATAAATACATAGAAATTAGAGCTAAAATCATTAAATATATTATTCATTGTAAGTCAATTTTTAAACAAAATCGAGTCAAATTATAAAAAAAAAATCCTGATGATTAATGGAACTGAAGATAGTAACTGATACACTTTCTCAATATTTATTTATATAACTATTCTTTCAAAAAATGAATATCTATGCTTTGAATAAAAAAATATTACTTTATTAATTTTTAGTCGCTAAGAAACCAACCGTATACAGTTGATTTAGTAAAAAAATTAACTATTACTAAGGGTAAAACTCAGTTTTTAAATCCGTCTCATTTTCTATATCCCTGTATATTTAAATATGTTTCATTTTTCTTTTTTTTTTTGAAGGGAAGTAAATATAGATCTCTTGGAGCATGTTTTCTATACTGATTAATGTACAAGTTAATGGGCTTACATTGTCATGTAGAAAATAAGAAGTTCAAAGTCCGGCCGGATTGGTTTTTTTTGTTTTTTTTTAGTGTTAACGCATCTTCATCTTCAATACGGTCTTCCGTTCGCAATTTGTTAATGTATTCTAATTAACAGTTTATCCTTGCTAGCGATCCAAATATATAAAAAATTTCGGTAAAGTACTACACGAATAAGGGTTGGAGATGCCTTAAGTATCAAACGAAAAATGTTACAAAAGATACTTGGAGATATATTATATGAAAGAAGCTTAATTCTAAAAAAATGATTAATTTTGGATCGGTCCCTCATCTCGAGTTTTTTTTTTTATTAATCTAGCTGATCGGATGTTTATGAATTGTCTGTCATTTCTTAAAATTGATATTTCATTTATATTAAAGAATATATTTTTTTAAAGATTTTCTACAAAAAAGTACAGTCCAGTAAATCATGTTTTGTATTTTTTTTAATGTTTCTTACCTTGAATTAAACAAAACTGATTTCTTTAAAAACATCCTTAATTGTCTCGAATAGAATAAGACTGAAAATGTGTGACGCACACTTCAAAACAATCATGGTCTATCAATCCATATTATTTTGTTACAAAATAATCATTGTCCGAGGACTATGGTTCTTCGTACAGATTTTCAATGTTGGCAAGATAGTATCCGGTTCCAATTTTAGATAGCGTTGAGTATAAATAATACGAAATTTTTTGTTTTGGAATTTTAATTCATTGAAATTTAAAATTTCCTTACGCATATTTATCATATCTATTTAATACAAAATTACTAAACATAAGATCAGAAAGATGTTTGATAGAGGAGATGTAATGAATACTCATTCCTACAGGGTCCAGATTCTCACAGGATGCGTTGGAATTTCCTGAAAGCAAAAATAAATGCAAGCGCTCATTTGAAATAGCTACATTGAAAGATTTATTTTTGAGCTTTTCTAGTTATGTATTGTAGAAAAAATGATTTATTTTACGTTACCTTAAAAGATTTTTGTTAAAATGAGAAAAAAATTTGTATTAAAAAATATTTTAAGGGTACTATCTGAAAAAAAAACTTGAGTTAAAAATCTTAATTTATTTCCAAATTTGTTACACCCTTGCTGGGAACTGAATCGGAATTTTCTCTCACGTAGTTTTTTTTAAATTACTGTTGATAAATACTATGTTCAAAATTTAGAATAATTCTAAAGATGGGATTTAAAATCTATTTTCTAACCTAAAAAAAAAAATTACCTAATTAAAAATTATTGTAAATTTAATCCTAACAATCAGTTTATACAATTTTTGTTAAGTCTTTATAAATCATAAATGTTTTAATTATCTTAATTATTATATTTCTATTTTTAAAGCAGTTCCGTACAAAAATGGTACGAAAGATAATATACATTATTAGATTAATAATTCTTATAATTAAAATTCTTATAATTTTTAAACTTTTTTAATTAAGATTCTTTTTTTTTTAAGATTTCGTTGCATATATCTATAAAATTATACTGTAATTAAACTATATTATTACGCTTATTTTTCAACATACTCCTTTGAAATAAGATTTTAAGTACTTCTGTTCTTTTACTTTATGTTTTTCTAACTACCATAAAACGCTATACTACAAACAAATATTTTCAATAAGTTCTTTGATCTACTGGATAAATATAGTACTATATTAGCTATTAACAGTTCTCATTTCTACGCGAGAGCTTTTCTGCTTGTTCCAGTGAGTTTTAAATACCATTTTTAGTTAATCCATCCTTTGAAATGCGATTACATAAATAAAAAATTCTGTAAGTTATTGTACATAGATCTAATTTCTGGAAAATTTCACGATATACTTTTATTTATTTTCATGTTTTAAAAATAACTTTCCTTAAAATCCATATTATACAGAATTTTTTTTAACACATTTATGCTTTCAACTAAAAGAAAGCTCATAAGAAAAACTAGGAAATATAGTGTAAAGGAAATTAAAAAGAAAATCATTACGGAACTTTATTTATTTCTGTTAAAAAAAATTAATCAAAAAAACTCAATTTTTTAATTATTTTCATTTTTTTTCTGAGTGAAAAGTTAAAATTTTGAGATGTTTACAAATATTGAATAAGTTTATTAGATTGTTTTTAGATTTTTTTATTAATTATTTTTTCGTAAGCATAAATCGTAATATGTAAGCATAAGCGTAAATATAAATCTAGTTGTGTCGTAAATAAATTTTTTTATATATTTTTTTTTAATACGAAAGCCTCTTCGCGTTTTAGTAGACCGTTTATTTTAGTAGATGTTATTACAATTTTACGTTCAGGTGTATTCTAATTTCGTGTCCAAATTTTTGTCATTCGGGCGGAATATAGCGGTTTTAAAAATAAAAATAAAACCTGTAGTAATTTAAAGGAAGTTTCTCTTCAAAGTGTCAGGTTGAAGATAATTTACGACGACTTAATTTTTTTCACGTAGAAGGTGTAAAGGGAAGTGCCTTCTGATTCGTTGGAAAGATAAGGTAAGGGGTTTGAGGGTGAAGCATATTGGCTAAATGTTTGTCTCTGCAAACAACGGACGTAGAGACCGGAGCAGGAGATTTCGGGTGGGGATAACTGTCCACAGTGGCGGTGACCTTGCGCCACCGTTGGATAGCTAGGCTGCACACTCGCTATGCCACTGTCATCCGTCGCGGAGATCTGCGACCATGTTCTCGTGGAACTCTCTAGAGTACGTGGATCCCGAAGAAGTGACGTGGAATCAGTGGTGCTACTTTTTTAAGGACTTAACTAAGAAACTGACTCTTAGTGAATACGATCACTATAGTCATCCGGTGTGCTATACGATCGTAGCCGATACAACTCAACTTGAAGAACAGGGTGGAATCAATAAGTTTCACCCGATTACATTTATTACTATCTTCTATTTTGAAACGAAAAAAGGTATGTCATGTCAATCGATATATGTCAACTCTCATTTAGAACTTCACTTTAATTTTTTCCAGCGGAAAGAAAATGTAAAGTTTATATTCCAGCAAAAACAAATTAAGTACATTTTTTTCCAAAAAAGTAAAAAATAAAATCTTCATTCTATTTTTCCGGGTACTTTAAATTTAAAAACAAAAATATCGGCTCATTAAATAACTCTGAATGAAATTAATAAACTAAACCATAAGTGAACCAATATATTGATTATAAAATTATTTATTAAAAAAGTTTGCTTGGATCATATATTTTTTACTTTAAATAATATATTATTATAATATTATGTAATATAATATTTATTTATGTTATATATTATAATATTATTTTTACATAACAATATTATGTATTCAAGTATATACTTTAAAAAAATAATTACAGCATTATCTACTTTTATTGTTAAAATTAAGCTTTATTAGTCTTTGTTAGTTGTGTATTTTTATTAAAAATAAATAAAGCACAATATTTCTGCAAGTAATTTGTATGCAAGTGGTATTTTGAGTAGTATAGATTACGAGCACTGAAAACATTGTGTGGTAATCTATTAAATTTATAAATTTTTATAATAAATATAGTATTACTTTTTCTTAAAATTTGTTATAATTTATTATATTAAATTACAAATATAATATTGAATATAAATGTTGTAAATACATCGCTAAACGAATCACTTATATATGCATACTTATCACAGTGTTGCTTTTATTATTGTACATAAAGCTATAAAGTTTTTTACTTCTTTGCAATATATTAATTAATTGCTTTTGAGTAATTTATTGCTGGAGTTGATTATTTAAAAAAAATAGTTTTATTTAAATTATTATTAACTATTCTGATTATCGTACCCCTAATAAATGATCCGCTTTTATTCTTACTTCACACCCTTCAATATCCTAAATACTACGCCGTAATACGTCCAATTTATAGCGGAACTGTCAGTTGTAATGGAGTAAAGGTTCTATACATTGGGTTATTGGTTTCAGTAATTTTGTTATTCACTTACTTTAATATGAAACTTTAGTAATGAATAATTTTAAGATAAAAATTTAGTTGATAACCTATGCCTTACATTAATAATATTTGTTTCAGTTGATATTTTTAAATAACTGATTATTATAGATGTGAATGTTTTGGAATTATTTATTCCATTTGATAATAGTTACATTAAAAAGTAAGATACCCGTTTAGGCCCCCTTTAGCTTTATTAAATGGGCAATGCAATGTTACTATTTAAAGTAGTAATAAATTTAAAAAAGTTTTAAAAATGTTGGTTTAAGTACTGTAAAATTTGCGGACTTTTACTGTTCCTAGTAGCAGTAGTTAATTAGCGAACCTTGATTTTAATATCCTTGATTTTAGTAGTAGCAGCGAACCTTGATTTTAATTAATTCTTTTATCTGTAAGATAACCTGTAAAAAATCGTTTACGAAAGTTGACAGATGATTTAAAAAAAAATTAAAATCAGAAGAGATATTTTATTTTAAATTCAGTTACCTAAAAAGGGGTATTAAAAATATGTATGTGTGTGTTTGTGTGTGTGTGTATATATATATATATCGTTTATTAAAATGGAATTATTATTGTTTAAAAATTAATATTTTCCCGAAAAAAGTTGGAGTTTTTTGAAAATATTTTTATTTATCTTTTTTTTCGATTGGACTATCTAATGATCACGCTGCAGAGGTTTAGATTTCTTTCTTCTTTTCTCTTATTATATCTATAACTCTTCTCTCTTTACTCCATTTTAGTTTCTCATTTTTAGTTTTCGGCTTTTGTGGAAATTTAGACTCATCTATTACTTTTCTAAATGTGTTTCTATTTTCAATTATTTCTTCTGAGATATTTAATATCTTTAAATCCTTGAAACGTCTTTAAACCATGAAGTTCTTGTTTTTAAAGTATGTAAATAACTGTTTAGTTAGTCTGTTCTCATCCATTCTGTATAGATATCCATAAAGTTAAGTCTTCTTTTCCTTATTGTAATTTCTATTATTTCCAAATTTCTGTAAATTTCTTCTGAGCGTTTAAACCTATATTTCCCCATTGGCGATTTAAGGGCCGTGGATTTTTAAAAAATATTTTCTTCTCCATTTTAATTATCTCAATTTTTAAAAAAAAATTTCAAACATTCTGCTCTGTATAGGGTTTCTGGTAAAATGACTTCTGTAATGTTTAATTTTCACATTTTTTGAAAGGGATTCTTTGTCATATAAGTTCTTTGTTAAATGAAAAACCATTTGCATTTTTCTTACAATAATTTTCATTCCTTCTTTTTCCAAAACATTTGGTGTTATTACTTCTCCCAGGTATTTAAATTTATTTTAAAGAGGCTTTAAGAATTTAAAACTTTTTAAATTCTTAGTTATTTTATTTAAAATATTTTCCAAATATTACAAAACATAAAATTTATGGAATAAAAATAAAGATTGAGATTTTGGTTAATTGTTTATAATTTAATTGAATCATTAATTAATTTCAATATAAAAAATGTGACAGGTGAGTACGTTTGGGTGTTATTTTTCTCAAAACCTACTTCGAATTACGTATTTGAAGCCTAAAGATAATCTTTTTTATTATGTAAGTATACTGTTTTTTGAATTGTAATTGGCTACAAAAATAACTAAAGAATTATAATAACATTATTCCCTTTTTATCTTTTATAACCATAAAAGTAATAAATTCAATTTTTTATTAATTGTGTTTTAATTAATAATTTATTTTTATGTTCTTATTTATACATAAATTTATTTCGGTTTTATTAATCGTTATGTTTATTAACATGACATTATATTCATAACAGCACAATTAATAACAGAATATTCCCTCCCAATAAACATTTTACTGATGGAAATATTCAATTCCTATTTACTCCCGGTCGACGATCACTTCCTGTTATTTACTCAAAAACTTTTACGTAGCTCATTAAATTGAAATCATAACCAGTACAATTATTTAATTTCCATAAATTTCAAAACGGATTTATTAAGTTGAGCTGCAATGTATAAATTAATTATATATATATTTTTTTTATTTATTTATTTAAAATTTTTGATTTCAAAAAAAATATTTTATAAAATTTTTTTTATAATTTTTGCCTTAAGTGTAAATTTGTACTGCGGTTATTACTCAGTAAATTTGAATTAATATTTGGTTAATTATGAAGAAAAAAATAGTCTTAACGTTTTAGTATCTATGATCAATTAAGGTTTGTCTATAAAATATAACCTTAACTTTTCTATGTTGTTTTTACTTGGCTTTGATTTACGTTTATATCGCAAATCCTTGAGGTATTTCTCTTGCTGTTGAATCATCAAAGTGCAAATAGACTCGATTTACTTTATTTTGTTTCATTATTAATGTTTTATGCTGTGTAATGTAACCAAAAATCTGATTTTTCATTACTGATATATATTTTCTGTTTCATAGTATAATTAAAAACATTTGTTTTAAGTTATGCTTGTGAAATAGCCTTTTATTTTACTAGCTTTTTATTCCTTTTTTTTAAATTAAAGAAATACAAAAAAAAATTATAATATTATTATGTTTTTTTTAATAATTAAAATAAACATTTATTGTATTAAATGAAAGAAAAATTTAAATAACTAATTACAGATATGTTTACAAACAATAGAAACATATATGTTGAAAAAAATAATAAAAATAAATAATGGAAACATAAAAAAGAACAAATATATTGTATATTATATGTACTGTTAAATTGTCAATACACAGCTAGGGGTAATAAATAGGATTCTGTTTATTAAAGCTAACGTAAATGATACCTAGTAAAACTGCATCGAAATAAATTCGTAAGCTTTTTTTGCCTTCCATATTACATTTATTTAAAAATTTTATTGGTAAATATTGATCGATAAACAATAGAATAAAATAATCTAAAATGTTAAGGAAAAATGAGGTAACATATAACAATTCTAAATATGCAGTTACATGTGTTCCTTCTAGTTTGTTATATAGTACATTGTTGATTAAACCGATTATGAAATGTTGCCAACTGAATCACATTATATTTTGTTACAAATCTAATGCGAACAACAGATCGATACTTAACTATTGTTGCGTCCCACAACTTCACGTTAATATAACTATTATTAGGCGAAGGTTATTTATTTTAGATGTTACAGATTTTATGACCGGTATTAAATTACAATACTCAAACTACAAACAAGGATATCGGTTCAATCATATATATTTTTTTTATTTTGTTGTTGTTATGTTTATTGTTTTTTAAATATTACGCTCGGTTCTTAGATAGAATTTAAAAATAAAATTTAATTATTTTATTTACTGTATGAAATATCATATACGTAAAAGTGCTATTCATCACTTTTATAAAAATGTCATACTTGCTTACATATTAATTTATAAATTGATTCAGGGTTCGTTAGGAAAGTTTGTTATAAGTAAAGCAAATAAAATCTAATTGCTTCTATGGTTAATAAAAATAAAATATTATACATTTTTATTTATTTAAATAAATAAACTTGAAATCTCAGATATCATGAAGTTAAATGTCAGATAAGATCTGAGAAAATATAAAAAGAGTGAAAACATAAATTGAAACCGGTTTAAAATTGCCTATGAAGATAAATTTTTAAAATGTAATAACTAGTTTTTCATAATAAAAATAAATAGTTGGATATAGTCTTATTTTATTACCCAATATTTTCTGAGAAATTTTAGTTCATTAATATAATTTTTCTTAAACAAAATGAAAGAAAAATAAATATCCTTTTAAATTACCTCATAACCTAACTTTTCTTTACATCCATGCAAAACACGAAAAAAATATTCTAAAAATATATCCTTTTAATTGTCTTAATAGCTAATAATTTCTCGTTGCCTTCACCTGATTTGAGCGTTTTTTGACCAGCGGTTTTCCATTTATAAGCCCTTTCTCAGTTAGGTATGGTTAATTCAAAAGATAAAAAACCAACCGGTGTGTTTGTTTTGATAAGCTAAATACGTACATGTATGTAGTAATTAAACAAAATCGTTATTAAAACTGTATGAATTGGTATGTCAACAAACATATTTTAAAATAAGTATTACATTAAGAGTTGCAGAAATTAAAAATTACTACAGCAATAGCATAATAACGTAGGCTAATTAGCTGTTTTGTTCAGCTTCTCGTAGTATTATAGCTAATAATTTTCTTGAAGAAGAGCTATTGTACGTCATCCGTATTCGCAAAAAAATATTTCATCCATATACCTTTTTTTCTTTTTAAACTGCATTCTTGAGTGAAATATTGGGCGATAACTGGAAAAATGTTGATTGGTAAAAAACACCTAAATTTTCTAAGGACATTTAGTTATTAAACATTGAATAGGGGTTGTTTTTCATTACTTTGGGGGTTTTCATACAGGTTAAAGTCGACGAGTAAGTTGTAAAAAGTAATCAAAAAAGGATACTTTCGTTTAGTTTAATAAACAATGATTAGTTATGAAATGAAATTTTATCCGTTAACAGATAAATGCGTACGGGAAATCAAAATGGACTTTCCAGCCAATTTTTTCGTCATTTTGAAACAGATTATTGTGCTTAAATTGTCATCGATAAAGATATTTAGCGCCTCCAGTACTGACTGAATTACACGTGTAGGTAGTGGTTTTATTAAGAGATCATTATTTTAGTTACTGTCAAATTATATGTTGTAAAATTATTATTATTATTATCTTATATAATTAAACAAAAACTTCCCCAAACGAATATTTATTTCTGGAAAATGGCCAATAAGTGGAAAACTATTGGGTAAAAAAAGCTAAAATTGGAGAAGACTAATGAGTCAAGATTAATTATTAGGAAGTTAAAATGGGTGTTTAAGTTTTGTTTTACGTGCTTCTCGGGAGTCATATTACTTAAAAAAAGTTAGGTTAGGGTATCGCATAAAAAAAATCTGAACTACTTAAAACTGAGATCTCGTTTGTAATTAATTTGGAAACTTCTTGTAGGCTGAGGTATAGGTGTTTTAAAAACGTAAATCGTTAATGATATAATTAAAATATCTTTTAAAATATCATCGTTTTTTCTAATTGTCATAAAATTTCTATAGTTTTTTCCTTTATAAGAAAGGTTTTGAATTTGATTAATGCAATTACAAAAAAAGAAAAATCACTGCAATCCGTATTTTTAAATACTTTACTGTTAAAAATCTGTATAAGATACACTTTCAGATTTTCTCGAATGATGTAGCGTACATTTGTATTTTTCTTCGTTTTGGAAGAATCTATTGACTCGTGTATTTCGTAGGAAAAATAATTAGCGGGTTTTTCGTATTAGTAATATCTCTACGTCCCTTGCGAATGTGTGCCTTTGCTTAAATACAATCACTCATTCCTGTAACATAAGAGTATTTACCTGTTCAAACCAGATAGAACTGTTTTGGCATTACCCAGAGTGATACTTCGACTTACGAACCACTTTAAAAAAAGATTAAATTAAAATATTTCTTTTACGAAAAAATATTACGTTGTTAATGAAGTTTATATAATATTAAACATATAAACCTGAGTTTTCTGTTTTCTCGTATAATGATTTTAAGTAATATACACTTAAATGTTTTTTAATTAACTTCTAAAATAATCGTTATTTATTCTGCAAAAATTTTATTTTACTTTTTTGTTTATAAATAAATACTATGACTTTAATACTTCTTTCATTAATTTTGCGATTTATCTCTGAAAGTTTTCCAACTAATTTCCTTGATCCTTCCAGGTAAATGCTGGGGCAGTGTCTTTTATGGCTCCTTTGTAACACCTGCTAATCCTGATGTGATCTTTATGTAACATTATTTACTGAACGCAATAGAATATTTATTAAATGCACTGTATATTTATTATGTTTTTTTTATAATTAAAATAAACATTTATTGTATTAAATGAAAGAAAAATTTAAATAACTAATTACAGATATGTTTACAAACAATAGAAAAAGTAGCTTTATTGCTACATTCACTAGTGGTGTAGTTTTACTGAAATAAAATATAAAGAAATTATAATTACAGGTTGAATATAAGTGGGAAAACATCTCCTTTGTTATTGGGTAAAAAAAGATCATTATTTCTGCTTAACCCCCTGAAAAACAAAAACAAAAAAAATAACTGTGGTGTAGATAACGTGTAAATCGGTCGATAGTTTTTAAAATGATTAAACCGTAATTATCCTTATAAACATACTGTTAAATATTATGATCAAAGTAACCTGTGTTTCAAAATGAACATTAGGGTTTTAAAGCTGTGTAATATCTCTCAAGTTTCATTTACATTGATTAATTGTACATGAAATGAAAGAGCAACTCAAACAGTTTTAGCTGTGCGCAAGCTTTGCATAAACTGTTTTCTGTACCTTCCGCTTGAAAGCGCTAGTAGCAAAGATGGCGACCCCTCAACAGAAAGTGTTCTGTGCTTCGAAGTTTGCAAAGCGTGATTCTGTAATTACCGTTCAACGTGATTCCCCGAGTGATTCGTAGATGGTATAAATTATTTGAAACCACCGGCTATATTTGTAAAGGGAAGAATATAGGACGACCGAGTGTGTCCGAAGACAATGTTGAACTTATAAGAGAGTCTTTTGTGCGTAGTCCTTGGAAATCCGTTAGGAAGGCTAGCCGCAAATTAACGATTCCAGTGACGTCTGGTTGGATGGTTTTAAGGAAACACTTACAACTGCGTCCATATCGTTTACAGCTGTTACAAGCTCTAAAGCCTACAGACTGTGACTTGCGTGCTAGCTTTGCAAATAAAATGATGCACCATGACGATGAAGACTTTCTTTATCGTATCGTATTTAGTGATGAATGAACATTTCATGTTAATGGAAACGTAAACACTCATAATATGCGTATCTGGGTGATCAGAAAATCCTCACTTAATGCTGCTGAGTGAATGAGACTCCCCAAAACTGAATGTTCTTTGTGTCGTATCCTGACGGCAAGTTTACGGGCCGTTATTTTTTACGGAAGCAAGTATGTCTGGAATGAACTATCTTGATATGCTACAACTACGCCTCTTTCCGCTGGATGGGTCGTGGGGGACCAGATGACAGAGCTTGTTTGCCGTGGCCTCCACATTTGCCCAATATGATCCTGTGCGGCCTTTTTTCTTTGGGGGTTTATGAAGGATCAAGTGTATGTGCCACCGTTATCGGCTGACCTACCCGACTTGAAACACAGGATTGAAGCAGCTGTCGCATCAGTTACTTCAGACTTGCTGATTAAAATATGGGATGAACTCTCCTGTCTTCTGGATGTGTGCCTTCTTACAGTGGTAGGAAAAATTCCATTGAATACTTATAGAAAAAAATGTTTTGAGTTGCTCTTTCATTTCATATATAATTTATCAGTGTAAGTAAACGTTAATAAATATTACGTAACTTTAAAACCACGATATTTATTTTTGAAACACACGGTAACGGATTTTATCGTATATCTCCTTCCGTCAAATCTGATGATACTGTTTTGTACGATTCAAAAGAGAAAATTCAAATTGTTGCTTCTTAGGGAACTAGTTTAGTCAGACTGTTAATATCATAAGAAGATGAAAGAAAAGGAGAAGATACTATGGAAGAATAAATATAATCTGAAAAGAACTGCAAAATAATCAAGCAGAGTGGAGCAGCTAGTAGCGTAGTAGCATAGTATCATGGACTTCGGTAAGGGCAAGCCTATTAAGTGACAACTATATTTCACTCCTGTTGTTTCATCTGCTGTGCAGACCGAGGACTTCTATTTGCCTCCTTGTACCCTTCTCTGAGTACATCAACCTTCAGTTTTAAACGTTATCTCATATTATTTTACCCTATCTTATCGTATCGTCAGTTGTTGCTGTTATTATTATTCTTTTTCTCTTTAACTAATTTTCTAATCTTCTGGATTGCATGTCGCTCGTGTGATGTACTGTATTCCATAACCCTGTTTAATGTATGCTGACTTTGTTAATCTATCACTCCCTTTCTCTCCATTATTCTTCACAATATATACTAGCTTAGAAACGTCAATCGAATCCTTACCACGCTTTGCTACGGTCAATGCTGTTTCATATCCATACAACTGAAAATTTCACGATGAATATCTTTTCTTTTTCTAGTATTATTTGCGTAACTAGTTTGATACTTATCTATTTTAGAAACGTAAAATTTAAATAAATTTCATTAATCGTACATATTAATCCACTGATTTTTATCCTTTATATTTATCCTCTATAGTTCATTTCCGTTGCCAAATTTATTAATACAAACTTCTACTTGTATATCGCTTCTTTCTGAACCAGTAATAGATCTTTTAAGATGGACGTTAAACCTTTGCTGTCACACATAACAAATTTTTTTGAGATCATTTGATTTTTTGTATTTTAAAAAGAAGTATCTACTATGTATGTATTTCTTTAAACGTAAAATTAATTCATTTACGTTATATATATCTTTAATATAAATATGTGTAATACTTAAAAGCTGTGTTGCAAATTGATTACTCACTAGAAAATTAACAACATATAATAATAGAAGTTTGCCAACTGATTGCAGGGTGTTAATTTTCATTTCAAATTTGAAAATAGTAATGTTTTTCAACAATTATATATATATATATATATATATATATATATATATATATATATATATTTATTTGTTGTATATATATATATATATATATATATATATATGTGTGTGTGTGTGTGTGTGTGTGTGTGTGTGTGTGTGTGTGTGTGTGTGTGGGGTATACGGGTGTTCTTATAATTCTCATTTATTTTTTATTCTGGTACTTTGCCAGAATATTCTGCAAATTCTTAATAAACAAAATGAATCAAATAAATTCTTAAAATTATTTTAAATTTATTTATGCATTCATTCCTACATATTTACAGTTTTATTAAATTTTTAGGAAAATAAGTATTGTAATATATAAAAATTCAGTTATTTTTGTTTTGATTGTAGCAATTTTTTATAAACATTTAATTTTTGTTCTTTTTACTTATTTATCAGGTGATTTTAATAAAATATTTTAAGTTGTTTATTTTTTTAAAATAAATTTTATTAAGTAGATTGAATCGTAACAAAAATACACATTTTTGTCAAGAAAGAAGTTTTTTCTAAAGTTATGGACATATTTTTTAAAAAGTGAATCGTAAATTTAAAAATGTATTTATTTTATTTTTTAACGATTTCATACATTAGTATTTTTTACATTATCCTGTTATCTGTTATAATCTACCTATTCTCTAGCTCGATAACTATAAGATAAAACAGCAATAAATGGAAATTCCTAAATTGGCAAAGCGAATTGTTTTCTCTTATTGCCACCGCAAAACTTTTACCTAACGCTATTTTCTATACCTGTATAACTTTATAAGCTATATAATCTTTTTACCTATCTTATATTTACGTAACAGTACACGCTTAAGTAATTCTGAGGTTGTGATTTTGTAAAACACGAAATGGTTTTTTGTTTACCATAAAGCTTTATATGTTTATATGTCTAATATTATTATGAATGGTTAGGTGGTATTTGGAGGTTAATTATTATTTAATAAGTTTAATGGTAAATATTACATGCATACAAAAAAAAAAGAAAAAAAACCATTAATAACACAATATAAACAGTAGCCCATCTCCATGGCCGAATGTCAGCGTCTTGGCCTTTCCACTGGAGGGTCCGGGTTCGAATCCCCCGATCAGGCATGGCATTTTTCATACGTTAAAAAAATTCCATTTTATATTCCCATGCACAAGCTTTCAGCTTATATGGACTACTACTTCGAACGCGCATCATATATCTAACTAATTTTTTACTCAATACAGCGGGCGATTTCGGTATTAGCCTTTTTCCAGAATCTATTTATTCACCACATAAAACTGATTCTTGTAGGCTAGTTTCTCTTCTGGTGTGTATTTAAGTCTTTGTAAAACTCTTTTGCAGCCGACTTTCAAGTATCATTGCAGAATTTAACATTTATTACCAGTATCATCAATTCGGTTTCAGGTCTGACCATTCAACTGTCTAACAATTAAACAGAATAGTTGATTATATTGCATCCGGTTTCGATCGCAAGCTTCATAATACGGAAACCTTTTTGGGATGTCGGAAAACATTTTATCGTGTTTGGCTCTAACGACTCTCGGATAAACTAAAATATATATGCTACCATTCACTTATTTTCTGATCTTTAAATTTTTTCTCTTAAGTACTTCTGAATTTTCCCTATTACAGCCTGTATTCCACAGTGTTCTGTTCTTTATCGTGCCTTATTTAATTTCTGTATAAAAGATATTCCAGAATTGTAACGTCCATTAATAGCTACGTACATTGACGAGAGACTTTCTGTAAATGCCTCTTCCACTGATAACGACCCTTACTTTAATGCATATTATAATACAATCGTTTGAACAACTAAGAGAATAAAAATTTAAATTGAAATCGACTAAATCTGTTCAAATGACTTTATCTCTTAAATGCTATACTTGTATACTTTAATGCTAAACTTGAAACTTTTTTAAAGAATGTTTTGTTTTTTTTTTAAATAAATATTGTTCTCAAATTTATGATTTAAGGGACACAGCTGGCTGGTCTGTTTTTTCAAGTTAAGCTATTAATACACATTTCTTAATCGTCTCGTTTATAGTTGTGTTATTGTACACAGAAATACGTATAGAAAGAAAATAAAAAGAAAAAATCTCTATAAATATTTTAATAACTTTATGAATATTAAATTTTTATTTTATTGAATTTTTATTAAGTTATCTGAAAAGAAAATTTAATATTTCTCCTTTAATATTTCTTAATCCATTACATTTATATGATGAAACACAGATTACGTTATTACAGCTTTACTTTGTAACTTCATAAACAGCTAAATGATATATATAACTTAATGGTATGTCGACGAACCAAACCAAATTGAAAAATCTAATTCTAATAAGTTGTTTAATAAATAATTTTTACTTTACTGAGAAAAAAGTTATTATAAAATATTATTACAATTTTTTGTATCGTATTTTTATAATGTTACATTTCTTTAACGGAAAATGCAGCTATAATTTTAATTAATTTAGTTTACAAGCATATACACATCTGTGAATGAATTTTTGTACGCGTACGTTTTCATATGAAATAACATTTGAATTAGTTTAAATATCTATGTATACCGTTGTAGATCCACAGAAGACGAATTAAATAATGAACTGAAGGAGGAGATTTGTAATTAATGGTGCAATCTAAGGAGCCAAGCGTTTCCGGTCGCTTCCTATGATTTAACATAAAAAATTCTAAAATTAGATTGCTAGTATAAACAAGATTCTGGCCGCATCTTATAATGTACATAAGTGTACTTTTCTTATTATAAAATAACGTAACCGAAGAAGTTTCTAAAATAATTCAGTTATCTAACTTAAGTTGAAGGTAAAAAATGATTTGTAAAGTAAAAATATTGTTATTTTTAGTCGGTTTATATAACAATCTTATAAATAAAAACAAATGAACAAATTATTTTCTTTTATATCTTTTACAATTTATCATTATATTAATTATTTAATTAAAATAAAATTAAAAAATATGATAAATAGATTAGACATAATCTGGAATAATTTTTAATTTGTTGTTTTTTTGTACCAATCTGGTATTTCTTGGTCTTTCTGGAATGTGATACCGTATATAAATATAATAAAAATTTCATATTAAGGTAATTTTTGTTAAATAAAAATATGTCCTAATTAAGAATCTACACCGTTAAGAACGCGAAGTTTTCCGCTGACTTCAAAAAAGAAGTAAGTCCTCCAATTCGACGCGTATGTATTTCGTTGCTTTTCTATGTTTTTTCAAGTCTAAATCATCAAAAAATACACAGATTTTGGTGATTTTTTTTCATTTGTAGATAAAGTTTCTCTGGTAATTTTGTAGTAAGTTTCGTCATAATAATGTACATGAAATTTTTTGTTTTTAAATTCAAAATTGCTTGGTTAACATAAACGATATGAAACAAGTTTATTTTTATTGTCGTCGTTATCATCACTGCTTTCTATTGAATTGTTGTACCATAATGATGTATACGAAATTCTATTTACATAATTAAAATAGTTTCTTGTAAATATTCATAAAAAAAAAAAAAAAATGGTTAGAAAATTTATAGTAAAAAAGTAATGTGTAATATGAATTTCTTCACTCCAGATCAGGAGTTAAATCACCCTTTATATTTGCATATTTACATCGTATGTATGTTAAAAAAATTAAATTTTTTTTACTCTTTCCACAATTTTGTAGTCGAATTTTTAAAGTTTTATTTTATTTTCCCTCAGAATATTCTTTTATTCAGGTATTTAATGAAATTTACAATGGAAATGGAATAAAGATGGCGTTACTCGACATTCCCCCTTTAGATTGCTTAAGAACATAAACCGTGAGTCTTTTCCTTAAAAAAAACTTACTTTTAAAATATATATATATATATATATAGGTTTACATATATGTAAACCTAAAAAGAGAGCCTACTCAATCTAATTTCAGAATAAATAAGATAGATAACATGTTGTAGTAAAATCATATCTACATCCTCGTTCTATCTTGTCTCTTAACTAACTATTGAATATATGTAATTATAAAACAACTCTGGGGATAAGCACTTCTTTCAAATGGCTTGATTGGGCTACTACTATCCGAATCTATAACTACAGCCACTTGGCCACTGAACCAAATAAGTGTCAAACCACAATTATTGTAGATCTTTAATTATTAACTGGTTCTACCTTCACAAAGAGTTGAAGCTTTCCGTTAATAATCTAATGACGATGATTGAAAAGTTCAATCTCATCGAGGAGGAACTTATGTACAGTGCGATAGTACGGTTCGCGTCACCAAGTGCTTTGCTGTCAACGAGAGATCAGTTTTCTTATGGATTTTACTATTTCGATGTGATGCGGTTCTTGTTTCCCTTCTCCTCTAAGAATGACAGTCATATAACAAATGATACATGACCTTGACAGTCACGTATCAAATGACCTTTACTCGATAATTTCTCCATAGACCCAACATTCATCATCGGGTAATCAAAAAATATCAAAGCATATTTTCATGCATGGACTACATATCATACGCGTACATATCCATTTTCATGCATGCTTCTACAAATAAGCATCCTATGCCCGTATAAATATCAGGGTTGTAATATATTTCTTTCTAGTATGAATTCATACATATCCATCCCTTCTTAACTAAGATATTTCAGTCGTTTTGCTAAGCTTCTAAAACGAGGACTTCAACTCTAATTTCCTGTGCCGTTTACGGCAACGCTATGAGATTTCGTACGAAATACGCATCAACAATGTTTCCCTACAGTCAGTGTCTTTGTTACTCGGGAAAAATCATAACGTGTCGTCAACTAAATGGGACAAATATCTGACGCAGTACTGTCCTTTTTTTTTGTCAGGGGCCAGTTTTTTTATGTAAAGCTAAAATTAATAGCAGAGATAAATAATATTTCAAAGTACTTCTGAAATAAACATTTAGAAACTTCTGTTTAAGTGAAGAATTATTTAAATCAGTATATTAGTACTAATAAAAAATGTTGGATTTAATATGCTCTAGATTTAGATAAACATTATTTTTTTAAATTTATTATTAAGGTATTTTTTTAAATTTAAATATTGCTTAATAATAATTTACTCTAAAGTACTTAAAATATTTTGTAATTTGCTGGTTTGTTCGTTATTTATTTAACGTTTAATAGCATATAATTTATGTTCCTATAAATACATATGATAGCGCCAGAAGACTGATTTGATCTATATAGTTCTAATTTTAGATTTTATACAAAATAAACATAACCCGAAAGAGATGACTTCGGTCAAGATATGAAAGTTAGCTGGCCAGTTTTCTTCTCTCTCATAAATATTAAATTACCACCAAAATATATGAATTAATGCGTTACATAAGAATAAATTATATTCAAATATTTTATTATTAATTGTCCTAAGTAAAATCAGGTTCAAGGCCGGAAGTAATGAAGTTGGGCAAACTAAAAGATCTATGTATGTGTACCACAAAGATTCAACTTTTAAAATTTGTGGTTCTTTTAATCTTCTGGCAACTACTTACGGCTTTTCCATCTACTTATATCCAAATTTAAACATTTGATGGAATAAATTAAAATTTATAGTTTTATATCGTTTATTCAGTATTAAAAAAAATTAAATGGAGAAAGTCTGCTAATAAAGATTTTTGTATATATTCACCCTGTATATCTGCGAAACTTGAGACTCGATTAGATTAGTTTGAATGTTTTAGAACAACCAAGAGGTACGCTGATTGACTTCATGACCTGTAGATGGTTGTCTAGTCAAAGTGATTCTGGAAACAGAGTACAACTAGAAAACCTAGACGTATAACATGGAATATATCACAACTATTACTGTTCATTAAAATTTATGTCGTAATATTATTAATTAGGAATAAAAATTTTACCGAAAAATAAAACTACAGAGTGTCTCATAAGTTTCCATATACAGAAAAATAAACATTTCTTTTATGAAAACAATTTCTATTTATAAAATGCGATCATTTTATCTTGCATATCATACTATACACTATAATTCCACTGCTGACTGTACTACAGAGATACTTTGATTTGATTAATGAAATGTAGTTATGCGACTGGTAATATCTTACAACAAGTATTGGAAATTTCCACTATTTTCCTGAAGGAAGTTCAAATCCTTCGCACCATATTTTTTGACGCCCTTCGTAGGACATCAGGGCTAATCAAATTCATCTCTGCAGTAATGGATCGCTCCAAGTCTCGTAGAGTATATAGGTTTGCTCGTTATACATTCAAGAAACTCCAGAAAAAGAAGTCTGGTGACGATAAGTCAGGGGTCCTTTTGTGATCATGCGATCACCAAATAGTTCTTCTAAAAATAACACGGTGTTTTTGGATGTAAGGCACGTCACCCCGTCTTGTTGCAGATAACAATAGTGTTAATCAGGCTAGAGAAGAGAGACAGATTGCATAATTATATCCTGATACGCCGGACTGTCAAGTGTTTCGTAAAAAAAAATATTTGGCACACTATTCTCGTCGAGAAATCGCATACCGAACCCCTACCTTCTGTGAATGCAGCGGCGATTCATGTAAGATGTGTGGATTTTCTTTTGACCAATATCTATTATTCTGACTACTGACGTAACCGCTAAGATGAAAATACGCCTCATCACTAAAAAACACATCATCCGGTTTGCCCATCCCATTATTTTCCACCTGGTTGATAAGCCACCAGCAGTATCTTATTCTTTTAACAGTTTCTGGGGGGTTTCAGTTCCTGTGCGCAATGCATTCGGTACTTATGTAGACCTGATTTCTTTGTGACCTTTTGTGCACTCCCGTACGATATTCCTATCTGCGATGATAATTTATGCAAAACTTTCCTTGGAGACTTCAAATAATGCACATAGTGCGGCGATAAAATGATCGCACTATATAATATGCTTTACATAACTACCATTGTTTGGAGAACACATTTCGATGTGTGTCCTCAACTGCTGAAGAACCCGTAAGTATATATAGGAAAGATAAACATTTTTTTATGAAGGTCATTGTGTATCAGCTGTTCTTAGCACAGCTGGAGTTACGCTTATAATGGCGTTGATGATACGTTTCTTGAGATGATTATGCTTTTTATCTTTCCTTGATACACTTCATAGAAAAATGTTAATTTTTTCTTTATATGAAAATTTACGGGACACCTGTAGGACTGAAAACAATGATCTCATAGCCAAAAGTTTTGTATTGTTAAAAAATAATCGTATTATTCCTTGAGCAATCCTAATAAATCTCAATGACCGCGGTGTGTCCCTCTTTTTCTGTTTTAGCCTAGGAACCACCATAAGGTATTACTTCAGAGGATGAATGAGGATGATATGTATGTATGTACAATGAAGTATAGTCTTGTACAATCTCAGGTAGACCGTTCCTGAGATGTGTGGTTAATTGATACCCAACCACCAAATAACACCAGGTATCCACAATCTAGTTCCGTGCCTGTTACTAGTTTTGGTGACAGTCCTGGACGCCGCCGTTCATAGCTTGAAAGTTACTGGTATACCAGAATCTATTCTATAACAATTTATTCAGGTTTTAATTGAAAATTATTTTCGACTTATCAGTTGTTAGAATAGTTGTGCTGTATAAGATTATACTGCTACGAATATTTTAAAAACATTTAAAGTATCTCAACAGAAATGTACCCGGTTATTTGTAAATCTCTATTTCTACCCCTTTCAGTAGTATTCAGGACGGATAATAAAAATAATTATAGCTTCTGGTGAACGATTTTTCATTTCAATAATATTATTTAATGTACATACGTTTTACTCGTATTGATAAATCTTAGGAACACTACTAAATACATTAAGACGTTACTTACGGGAATGTAAACTTGGTGTTAAGTTCAGTTATTATTAGCGTTTAAGAGGTTAAGCTAGTTATATATATAACATTTGAATAATTAGTAATCTAATTTACTGTTCTAATTAATAAATTATTACTTAAATTTGAAGACAAAAATATTAATTAACTGTTAAGCCATTAGATAATGAAATGGTTTCACATATATTAAAAAAATGAATATGTGTATATATATATATATTTTATTGAAATTCTTGTAGTATTTTATTATGCTGGGATATCATATGAAACAGAAATTTTAACTAAAAATATAGCTGGAGCGGTTGACATATAAGATGAATGGAGGTGACGTCATAGAGGAACCTTGTACTATCATTTTCATACGATATACTCTTTTGTCTCTACAACAAACTGTTCTTTCAAAAACTATATTCGTACAACATTTTAAATCGGCACAGTTATTTATTTATACTAAGTTCTAATTTACTTTATATAGTCAATCTCTTTTTAAAAAAACTTTCGTTTATATCATATTAAAACATTTTTACGCGTAGGATTTATTTTATTTTTTAGTTTTGAAAATTATCATTCATGATCACGTGTATCTCTGACATGTAAAGCTTATAGATTCTGTCAATAATATTTATGCCGACAATTTTTCTACTATTTTCCAGCTCTATTAGATATGCAATACTCAAAGCCCATTCGGTGTCGGTTTGGATCGATTTTATACGCGCTATTTATACAAAGAATTTGGGAAGGCTATATTAACAGGTTTCCCAAATTTTTCATATCCATAATATTTTACTCCTCATAAATTTATTCCTTTGTAAATTTGGCCGGATAATATATTTGATGTAATAATAGGTTTAAATATATATCGGCCTTTCATCCGGAGGTCCCGGGTTCGAATCCCGGTCAGGCATGGCATTTTCACACGCTACTTGTCATTCATCTCATCCTCTGAGGCAGTAACTAACGGTGATACCGGAGGTTAAAAAAAAATATTTCGAATTCTTATATTATTTTTAAATACGAATTCCTTTTTAAAAAATAATAATACTGAATTTTAGACAATATAGTAAAAAGTATTTGTTACTGCCTGTTGATTCTAAACATCTGTTATATTTCCTGTTAGATCGTGTAAAGTAAGAATAGTTTTACATGGAACAATATTTGCTTTTTGGATGAGTACTGTAACTGCGTATAAATAATGTTTAATTTACGGTATAATAGCGGAATCCCGGTGTATTATACTGAATTTTCCACAATAAATGTAGGAATTTTAACCAAATTTGTTTAATTTTGGGATATGTATGAAATAATTTATCCATTTATTTTAAACGACGCACTTCCGTTGTTTCCATATGTTGTGAGACGACCGTGTCATTAGGAGATTAACTTTTTGTAGGAGAAATGACAAATTAATTTAACTCATCATATACGTATTATCATATATTTTATTCGCTACATGTATCTTATCTTTACCTCGTTATTTTTATTTCGCTTTTATTTATTTTCAAATTAACTTCCTAATAAAGTATTACTTGTAAATAATTTTTTGAGTTACCGGTACTGTCTTAGGAAAATTTCCTAAGTGGATGTATTAAATTCAGAAATCGTTTAAAATAATACTTTGAAATATTCCAAACGGTTGATTATGGGGAAAATTTAAATACAGTAGGTTATTCGATCCTGAAGTCGAATCGCTTAAGGTTGTTTAAAAAAGCAAGGAAAATACTAGTAATCAAAATAAAGAAATAAATCTTGCTTTTTACGAAGCAGTGTAAAGAAATTGTAATCCTATCGTTATCAATATTTATATTGATAATAATAAGAAATAGAGTCATATGTATTTACCGTAATAAGGCATCTATCGATTTCAATCTCAATTGCATTGTGGAAGTGATTAATAATCACAATTTATGGATGAACAAAATTCACAAATGATATATTTGTGAATTTTGTTCATCTTTTACCAAAAAGAACACCATAATACTCATAATTGAAACACCAGGAAATATTCAATCATTTCTTTATCAATACGAGTAACAGCTAGTATAATCGCAGGTAAAATAATTAAACAGAACAATTAAGGATTTAGTGGATAGTAAACTTGTGTTTACTGGATGTTAGTGGTTTGTCTTTTTTTGTTTTTATTTGTTTTTTATGCTTGTTTTAAAGCAAGCATGGACTTTTTATGTATATTCTCTATTAAGTAAATTCTTTAATTTGATATGCCAGGTTCAGCGTCTTATTAAGAAGACATAAACGAGCGAGGGAAATTAAAAAATTTGGAGTTCTTCAGAAACTTGACGTAGTTGCTAAAGGTTATATCCGTTCATACTTATAATTTAATCCCGTTTACTTCATTTATATAATTTAATTTATTGTAAAATAAAATACGGCGTGAAAAAAAAATGTTAACATTTATTTATTTTTCTTTAAGTATTTTGTTCCGTTTTTAAAATACGATATAAATTCCTTTTTCTTTTACTTATATGTTTATATACATGTCAAAATAAGGATTGACCACACACATGCCCGACATTTTTTCTTTATCGGCGTCTGACTTTCTTTCTTTTCTACTGTTATCATGCCAGTACGTATTTTTATATATTTATTTATTTTTAAGTATTGAAATGATACATTTCTTAATAATAAGCAGTTAATGTTATTTTTTCCTCTTTTTTTTTACTTCATTTAATTTCAAATTATAGTTAGTATAATTTAAAAAAGATCTTCTAAAAAACTATTTCGCTGTCTGAACAGTGCTAGTACTTAAGATTTAGTTTATATAAAAACTGTGTCAATGGTTGTTATTTTGAGAATTAAGTATTGGAATGTTTGAATCCTAAACGATATTTAATGACCGAGTGTTGTTGGTTAACGTCGGTGACAATGAGTCATATTACATATTGGTTTATTTCCAACTACCTGAGCCAATGCTGAAGGTAGACTTACGTCTAAATAAGTTCCAATAGACTGGTGTAATATATATATATATTCATTCCAACTAAGTTTATTTTAAATATATATTTTCCTCTTCTTCTACGACAACAGAACAGTTTATTTAACTTGTTTTTAAACGTCTTCATAGTATGTTTTTACGATGTTTATTTTGTTTACTAGCTCTTTATTTATGTTTATCTACAATAAACATTGTTTTTATTTTGTACTTTATTATCAGTCTACCAAACTTAATTTTGTACTTTGTTTTTATTATCATTCCGTTAATTTGTCATTTCGATTTTGTAAATATTTCATATAAATAAAAATTTAATATTTGTTTCCCTTTAAAATTCTACGTCTTACAGGCGTTAATCGTGTTTTTAGTTTGGTTATTGTATTTTTTTTAATATTATTTTATTTCCTTGTTTTGTTCTGAACAATCTTTCGATATTAAATAGAAGCGTTGTAGATAATGCATTTTTTTTATAGCCTGGTCTACACTTACCCAAACGTTGTGTTCTTTGCCTGTTATCTCTAATCCTCAGTTTTCATCGTGCTTAAAAATTCCTCAACCCGATCCATCAATATGTTTTTTAATCTTTCTATTTTTCTAATTTATCGGCTCACATTTTCCTCTCCACTCAATTACTTTCATTTCACTCCAAAACAAGCTCATCTTAATCTTCCTTATTTCATTTCTACCAGTATATTTCTACGTTACAACGAAGGTGATAGATGTTTATACTCATTATTTTATTTGTATCTTTGTTAATTTCCCTTCCCATTTAAGTAAAGATTTTCCTCTAATAACTAGTTCCCATTTTTCCTATTTATTTACAACCCAGGACTTATCAAAATTTTATAAACTGTATGAAAAAAAAATGAATAAGCAATCGGTTTGTTACTTTACGATGTGTATTGCAAAATTTCTTATTAGCACGATAAAAACACAGCAAATTAGATATGATGTGTCTTAATCGTAAGCGCTCTCTTTATGGAATAATGTAATTATTAGTTTTTAGGAAAATTTAGTTTTTTCCCCGCTGAATTGAAGTGAGTCTATGTAATGGATCGTTTCACTAAAGAAAGGCGTACGTTAATCTCTTGTTTTACACCTGTCTGTCCCAATCTTTCTTATATATGAGAAGCATATAAAGCACTTGAGATATAAGAGGCACCACTCATAAATATTTTCTGTAAGAGTAATGTTGTTCACTACATGAACAGAATGAAGGTGTAGGGCTGAATATCAGTGGTCTTGGAAAGTCGATATGTAACAGTATATTTGGCTCATCTATGAAGGCGAGCAGAAATCTTTTCACTCCTTTCTTTCCCAGGTAAGCCTGGCATTATATTTGTTATTCTTAAGGATAGCTACAATTGTTATTGTTATGGAACGTAACTGACAATCGGATTAAAAATCGACTGAATCGATTCTAACCGAAGTATAGCATTTCTGTATAAATGTTCAGTATATTTTTTAAATTTTATTTTGTTTGAGGAAAAATTAAAGAGTCCTGATTAAAAGATGCTGTCTGTCGGTCAGAATCATCAACATTAAATTTTAAACGCGTCTACGAACCAATAATTGCTAAAATTTTTAATGTGTACATTAGTTTAACGTTGCATTTTGTGTGTATGTTAAATGAGCGTATGAGGAGTTTGAATTTCTTGAAGGAGAACCGTTGAATACTACTGCTGCCATCTATATTGAAGTAAAGTTTTAATTTTGCAAGACACCGGTACAGCTGTAACTACAGTTAGCACCGAATTTTTTTATGTCTTGTTTTTATTAAACTAGATTTTTTAAATTTAATATTGATTATTTTATTTAATTTTATAATCCAACCGTGAAAGAATTTATAGTACGAAATTTCTCACCACTTTAAATACATGTATTACAGTAAATTTAAACAAGATGAAAAATATTATAATTTCTATTATATACACATAAAAAAGTATATATAACGTATTTATTTAGAATATTACATAGAAGTCGACTACATGTATTTATGTTATCTTTAATGAGTCGTAAGATTGCCAGCCATGTATAAAACAACTATAAATTAGTTAAATAACTTTATATTCTTCACACATATTACATTTCTTTAGCTATCCGACGTCTCAGTTCTGGAAGACTGGACGGTGAATTGAAGCCTAGTTCAAAGAGTAGATAATTAAATATAATACGATTGTGTATGTTAGCGCTTGAAGAAGATAGGATTATAAGAGAAACTTTGTGCAGATTTTTTATTTATTAACTTTATGATTTAATAAATATAATATGTATGTATATTCTCTATATATAATATTGATCTAATCGAGGAAGTACAGTTATGTTTTTATGTGTGTACTTTTTTATATGAAAACAAAGCTAGAAGAGGAAATGAAATTTAACTTTTTTCGGGGCTTCGAAGCGGATTTTCTTCATATTAACATTTACTTGTAGAAAATAATTTTGAAAGGTAGAATTTTTTAAATTAAATCTTTTCACTGAAAGAAATATTTAATGATGGTAATTAACCATGATTTCAAGATGGCGGTTCTAAATTAGAAAAAAATAAAAAATATACTATTCAGCTTATATTTTTGATTGTAAACCGAAAAACAGATAAGTTTGTGGCTTTTAAGGTTGAAAATGGTTATTTTCTCTCTACTGTGTATCATAAAGTTGATTTTTAAATAAATCTCAAAGTAATATAATAAATACTTAAATAACATGCTGCTTCATAAACAAGTTAAACTTCCTTCTGTAAATCTTTTAAGAGTTTTTTCACAAAATTTAAATATAAATTTGAATTTTCCTTAAAAAATTTTTATTAGTTTTGAAAAATTTTATTGAAAAGAAAAGATTTAGCGGGAAGGAATCATTGAATTTAGCCGACGGGCGCCGTTGTCAAATTTTTCTTGTCAGTAATAAATTACATATGAAATGTTAGTGAAATTACAATTTTGGATTATAGTGTGATTTTTTTTTAATCTTTTCCAATTATTTCATTGAAACGTTTTACACACACACGCGCGCGCGCGAGTATTTACTACTGAATTAATTTAGATTACTATTTATCTGTATGTTATTTGTGAGAAATACAGTTTGTAATAATTAAACTAAAATCTTTTTATTTTTTGTAGATTAATTTGAAGAACAAGACATTTGTGATGTATCAATAAATTACTTCAAAATTTAAATGTTGTAACACAATTTATCTGGAATTATTTTATTTATTTTTCCGAACGTAAAAAGTTATTATTGAAGTTTGGCATTATTAGGAACCCTTACATATATATACATATGCACATAGCTTGTATATGTACTAGCATCCCCGTCGCGGCTTCGCCCACGCTCTATGATTACTTGCGTTTCCGTCGCGGTTAGGGGATGTTTAGCCGGTCAGCAGGGCTCGTTTCGTTTACCCTTCCCGTCCAGTTAGGGGGTTATGCTTCCTGGCTCCTCTGTGTTCATTAAATTCATTCTTGTGAGAATAATAATAATAAATTAAAATTAAAGCTTGTTCAATTTGTAAAATCTATCAGTGGATTGTAATTTCGTCAGAGCAACAGTTTGGACAGTACCGGACCACTAATTGGTTTTTAGATTTCCCGTCGCGGCTTCGCTCGTGAAATACGTAACCATTATTACAAATATAAATTACCGACACAATGTTACTAAATCTCATTAAAATTGATTCAATAGCAGTAGCATAAAATTGTAAAACTACAATTTATGTTTTTTTTATCCCTTAAAATATTAAAACTCAAAAACCCGGAAATGGGTTTTAGATATTTATCTGAAGAATATTTGCTAGCCCCAATCGAGGGAATATCTCGTTTAATATAGGCGGAAATGGAAAAAATTCGAAATTTTACTTAATTTTTTAAAAAATTTAGATTTTTTAAAAACCTTTTAAAAGTCTAAAAATCTAAAAATTGATGTTTAGATATTCACATAAAAATTACACTCACCAAAAATGAAGTTGATATCTTCATTTTTTATCGAGAAATTAAAAAAAAATTGTAAATTTCATTGTTACTGCATTTTAATCAAGAATGTGTGTACAAATTTTCATCAATTTATCTTCACTAGTTTTTGCTGGATGTTGATTGTGAATCACTCACGACATGCTCATTTATATATATATATATTTATATGAGGTAAAAAAATAATCATTTTTTCTACAATTACTTAAAAATTTGAAGATTAGAAAATGGAGTATTGCTATTGAAAATAACAGAATATTTAAGAAATTTTAACTGTTTATTAGCAATAAAATGTACTACTTTAATAATTCAACAACATAACATTCTAGATTAATAAAGAAATATATTTTTTGTGACACATTAATTAAAATTATTTTTAAAATTTCAAAAATAAATTAAAGTTAAAAATAATTATACGATAAAAGTTTTACAACTACAAAAAAAAAATAATTAAAAGAAAACTAATTTCATAGAATCTTTTTTTTTTTTTGAACTGATATCCTTAGTTTAAAATGAAAAGGTGTGTCTGCCAAATGAGAGAAGCGTTTAAACGTGAATTGAATGAAGAAAAAAAATAAAGCGAACTAGAGGGTGTAACAGATATAGATCACAAAGTTACGAAAATAGTTTGTAAAAAAAATATAATAATAAATAAATGTGTCCGTATAATTAATAATGCCTGAGACGCAGCTTACATATAACGCTATTTAGTTTTGCTTCTACCAAAATAAAATGCTATAAAATTTCGTGTTAAATAACTGATTAAAAGAAAAATATATATATAAATGCAGAAATTTGCCAGGCGTAGAATATTATTCTGCATAACTAATTATTGAAGATTCTTTTATGTTACTAAACGTATTTAACAAACAGATTAATAAAAAAATAATAATAATAATAATAATTTTCATCTAGAAATAATATATAAGAAGGTCAAATTTTAAAGATAATAGAATTCTGTAAAAAAAAATTGGGTGTAAATCAATAAAGATAAATTTTTCGTAATTAAATTTCTACAAAAATAAGTAACAGAATCCTTGATAAGCATTTCAGAAGTCTTTTTATGTAGAAATCACGAAAATTAATTTTCTTCTACAATGCAACGTAAGAAAATATATTAAACAACAATTTTTCACCTTGAGCTGCTGTAGAATATAATATAAATGAAATAATTGTATTTAAATAAAAAGGTGTGAGATACCAATCTCATTGAGATACCTATTTCAAAAACTCTACCTATATCATTTATAAAAAATAATGTTGTGACTAACTGTATAATGTAATACAGATATTAAAGAAGATTAAGTAATGTAAAATAAAAGAGTATTATAAATATCTTATATAACTTACTTATTTATCCCGGCGCTTTAGTCTGTATTGGACCTTGCCTTCTCCACCCATCTTTTCGTTTGTCTATAAACTCTCTCTAGTCGTAGTTTTCTTTTTCTCATAATCTTAAGTTCTCTCTGTTTTAATACCCACAATCCCAGATCTAATCTAAGGTTTTTTTTACATAAAATAGATGCTAAACCCACACCCGACCTCAGTCCTGAAGGGTTTTCATTCCTAAAGGGTTGGGATTTCTTTCCTTAGGTCCTGTTTTAAGGCATCGAACGTACACCTTTACCCTACCGTAAAAGGATATATTTACTAGTGGTGACCAATAATACTAATCCGTCATTTTCTCGAAATTTGCTTTTAATATCTTATTGGCACCAATGCTAACTCTGAGACGCCCTGGCCGTCATTTTCCTTACTTAGTTCCAGTTACCACAATACTACTCCAATTCCCTTAGACGTTCCTTCTCCCGTAAACGTTCCAGGAGTAAAGGAATTATCATATTAATATAAAGTATAATTATTATAATATAATAAAGTAATGTAATATTTTTTTTTTTTTTAATCGCGAGAGTAGATTTGAATCTGTTAATAAAAAAATTATCATTATATCAATTCAATTTACTATAAATTAATTTACTTCATTCATTGCAAAGATTATAATAAAATGAACGAAAATGAAAAGAGTGAAAAAGGGACACATAAGTTCGGCTGTGAAAGTTATGATGGCTGTTTAAAAGTGAACACTATATATTTGCTTGAAGACGGATTAAATGTTGAATCAATAAAATAAAATGATATAATTAAGCGTAACTTACGTAAAATATAAATTGAAAATAATCGTTAATATTATTCCCGTGATTTTTTTTTAAATTTCTGATAGTAAATATACTACAACAAAATTACAAAAATATGACATTTATAGCAATAATGATGATGAATTAATCAATAATCAAGTACATTTACAATTGAGTTACATTTTTAACGATGGATGAAAAATGGCGTACAAATTAATTTTTAGTTTTCCATTTTAATGAGAATTTTTGTTTAAAATTTTATTATCTTTCTCGTTAAGTTGGTCATATTGACACAAGTTTAATACTTTTACTTTAATAAAATTTACTTACAGTAAGTTGTTGAAGACTTAAAATACCGATCAAAATACATAAATTTTCTTTTGATGACAGCGTAAAGCCGAAAGTGCTCGCTTTACATGAGTTTGTTTTAGGTATTTATTTTATTGGTACCAACTGACTTTGGTCATGTTTGATAAATTAATAAACAAAAAATATTTACATTTATAATCTGTACAACCTACATAAAATTTTCAATTAAAATTTTTTTCTATTTTTTTTTTTATTAAGTTGTTTGTACTAAGATAGGTATTCCAAGGCAATCCTAATTAAAAATTACCCATCCCGAATTACCCATCCCCACTGCAAGAGTTTTTAGAGAACTATAACTATATTATATATATATATATATATATATATATATATATATATATATAAAACGTTTCTGCAGTATAATCCCTAATTTACCTGGTTATTATAGATGTCTTAATATTGAATTAACGTGTGGAAATTAGTTCGAACGCGATGTTATAGACTATTAAAATTTCTTCTGTTGATAAAAATAATTGTTAATTGTTAAATTATCTTTTACTCGTATTATTTAATACATTGATTAACTACAAAACAATTAAAATCCCAAGAAATTAAATAATTTTGGTAATTAGTGTTTTTAAGAATTTTTAACACATACACACCCACACACACACACACACACACACACACACACACACACACACACACAATAATACTGTTTTGCATATATATGTAAAATATTAATGATGAAATAGTTAATTCTATTTGTTTGTAATTCTCATCTTGTCGAGAATACAGGATGCATTAGTTAAGAATGCATCAAAGCAAAATCACATGCTTGTAAAAGAACCATAAAATGCTATTCAGAAGAAATTTTTTTTACTATTTTTAAACTTATTTTGAACTTGTTATTGTATTTAACTTATTCCATTTTCATTTACCGCAAAACCATTATTATATGCTTTATTTAATTTATCTAAATATCTAATTTAAAAATCAAAATTTAAAAAAGTTAGTTTTGGGATATTTTTTATTGGTTGTAATACGTTTGTACTTATATTATTATAATCAGGATTGATCACATTTTTCCTTAATTTAATTAATTAATTATATAAATTATATCCTTAAATTTATAAATTAAATCCTTAAATTTATATCCTTTTCCAATTTATATAAATAAAAAGAAACTATAAATGCCTAAAAATGACGTCTTCGGACTTTGATCGACCTACCAGCTTGTTTTTAATGAAATAATCCGATCAGAAGTAAATGTAAGAAAAGATTATTTCGAATCAGTTTAAATCTTAAAATAGAAATATTTTGAGAAATTATATTTAATCGCTAATAACCTAATTTTAAGTAAATAAGTAAGAAAAAATTAATTCCTTCCTATCTTAATTAATAAAATATCATCCCTTATACATAATAAATAAAATTTACAGGCCTGTTCTATATAATTGACAACATTACATTTTGGATAATAAATTTGTTACAGCTGTTGCGATTATTCTTTATAAAGTGTCATTATATCTAGTTTCCTTTTTATAAATAAAATTATGAATGTCAAATTGTATATAAATAGTTTCTTTTTTTAATTTGATATTAATCAGACGATTTCGTGATTAACAAGACTGCGATGTTTACTTCAATTCGAGGTGCATGGAAGACGTTTGGTAGTTTCTTGATGCAGATTCGATACAATATATTTATTTAAAATAAAGGTATATCGGTATAAAAAGGTATTTAAAATAAAGGTATAGTTACTTTTACGCCACTTTTATCTGTATATTACAAAATATCTATTTTAATTAAACAGAAACGTATTTTTGTTTTATTAAAATTAAATTAATTATTAAGTAATTACAATTAGCTCATCTTGAGCTAACATACTGAGTTGCGTTTATAATATATTTAATGCTGCTGATTTGAATTATTTGTATAAAATGTATTTAAATATAAATACATCTTTTTAAGATTAAATATGAGAGATAATGTATCATTCATAGGTATATCAAATAAAATTTGATACTGATCACGAACCGATCAGGTTACAATCCAAAGTTATTATTATAAAACTGCTATCAACAAACCACGTCTACCACGTATCTTAAACCAAGTTAAATGTAATATATTTTAGATAAAAAGTACTGTAAACAATTAAATTTTATAAAAATATTCAAAACAATGGCTGTTATCAACAACTACACTACCATCCTTCCAGGAGGTACGTATGGTTTGTAGAGGTGTTTATACACATATATATGTATTAAAAATAATTAATTATCCTTAGCTCGACAAATATTTTTCACCATATAAAACTAAAAATCAAATATCTAAAATGCCTGCTTCAGTTTTTATAAAAAATACCTGAATTTTTAAAAAATTCTTATTAGTTATCAAATTTCAAAAATACGTACCAATTAAATTAATAGTATTTTAATTTTCATCCAGATACGTTTCAATTGGAAAAATAATTAAAAAGGAGCTGAAATATCATAGTAAATTTCCTCAAGCTTATTAGTTTTTACTCCTAAGAACTGAAACATTTAATTAAAAATATAAGCAGGACAAATTAAAAAAATTGAAAGAGAAATTGATTGAATTGGTACAGTTAATAATCTTTAATTACTCGATGCGTAATAGTCTTTTTACTACACCGTTTAAAATGCAATCAATCGTGGATTTGTTTATGTTAACGTTAAGTTTGTTAGTTCCCATCGTTTATTGCTAACTGGAATGTTTACCATGTTGAGACCAAATTATTGATGTTTACGTATATCGTCTGATTTATTCAAATTTAATGAATAAATTTTTAATTTCTTGCTAATTTTATTTCATTTAGGCTTCGTTTCAGAATGATTATATATATATATATATATATATTTTATTAATTCAATTTACGGTTTTGGAATAGCACCTCAAACATTTCAGTTTAGTTTTGTTTATCTAAATCGACATATATGTTGATTATTTTTAGATTTTTAATTAATTTTTCTAGAAATTCTAACAATTTATGGTAAATTTTGCAATTAGAATAATAGATAGACAATTGCGTATGAGGTCGAAATATTTTCTTGAGAAGTGCATTTTAAGGGTCATTTTTGTTATTATGAGGGATTTAAGAAAAAAGACTAGACTGAGTTATCAATCTAAAATATTTTTCTCTGATCATAAGTTTTTTTTTATTATTAAGATTAGTAAAAGCCAAAAAATTAGTATTTTATTTAATGAATTTTTTTTTAATTATGTTGCCAGGAAAAAATTAAGTCTTTTGTAATAAAATCGATTTAGATCTAGTGAATTATGTCAAGGATCCTAATGCATTTAATCTAATTGTACCATTAGAATCTAATCTAAAGTTCTTTAGTAAAATTGTAGTAAAATATGACAGCCTTATTCCGTATTTATCGATGAATTTCAATTGCGGCGTGCTTTCTAAATGTAGAGAGATTGATCTAATAGTAACCCTGATAGAGTAAATCAGGGATAGGATAAATCAGTAAATAAAATAATTTATTATTATTAAATTTTGATCTCTAGCTGGCGTTTGAATTAGATCGACTTCTATGTCTATACGCTGCTGTGGGTTCCAATGGTTGTCTGGTTTCATTAATAAGACGCTTCCATGCATGGCGATCCATGACCGTTGTCCTGGTCGCATTAAGGTTTTGCCTGCGGTTTTTTATATCATCATCGATCTGCTTGATCTACGTTTTATTTGGAGCTGTTCGTTGGTCTTCCCAATGGGTGGGTCGTTCATGCCAGAGGAGTTTGTATGGTAGTTGTTTTTCACTCATTCTGCAGACATGGCCAAACCATCGCAGTCTTCGTTTTTGAATCTGTTCCTAGATTGTTGGCTGTTGTTAGCAGCGATGGCGAATATCTTCATTTCGAATATGATCGCGAAGTGAGACCCTGATGATCTGGCGTAGGCATTGCATTTGAAACATTTCAAATTTGCTCAGGTCTGTTTCAAGTAGTGTCCACATTTCAACTCCATGCAATAAAATTGACAGGATCAGGGTTCGGAAAAGACAAACTTGGGTCTTCAGCGAGATGTTGCTTTGTTTTCACAAGCACCACCTTAGGGAAGCAAATGCTGCGGTAGCTTGACCAATTGGACTGTGGAATTCCGCCGTAGGTACTACTTTCTTCTCCTGGACCAGTGAGCCCAGATATTTAAATTCTTGCACTTGTTCATTTTGTACACCATCCAGTTGGACGATGGCGCGTGAGCCGTCTGTTGTTAATACATGTTTCTTATCCGCATATATTTTCAGGCCATAAGATCGGGCAATACGGCAGATATCATAGAAATTATCAGTATCCTCAGCATCACTGTCGGTGAACACGCCACTGTCATCGACAAACATCAAGTCAATCAGAAAACTATCCTCTCAAAACTAAATTCCTTTTCTGCCCTGGAAAACTCGTCGCATTATGGAGTCAACTACAGTGTTAAAGAGCAGTGGGGAGGCAACGTCTCCCTTGCGGACTCCTGTCTGGATGGAAAACTCCTCAGATAGTTCATTTCAAACTCGTATCTGGCTCGACGATGCATTATAGCTCTCCTGGAGAAACTTGATAACTTTTGGAGGGATGAACTCTGTCTCTAATGTCTTCCAAAATGCCGGCCAGTGGATGCAGTCAAAGGCAAATCAAAAGTCATTAAAGACGATAACTGCTCATCTAAAGTTACTAAAGAGAAACATCTGAGGTTCAAGGATGCAATTTTTATTTACATTCTTTTTTTTTGGAAGGGAGGAAATATATATCATATATCTTCTAACAAATGCCTCCTTATTATGTTGGTGAGGATATGCAGTTTTCTCACCAACAAAATCAATTGATTTGTCAATGTAATACCACACACTTCTTTTGGTCATATTATCGACTTAAAATTTACGAATATATTCAGTATAGGCAGATAATACGAAGCAGAAAAAGTTACATAAAAAATGATCGATTAGCATCCTTGTAATTAAATTAAAACGTCAACTTCAGTTGTAACAGTTGATAGACAATTTGTTTGTTTAATGCTCAAAAATATCAATAATTAAACTACGACAAGTGCAGTAAAAGCGCTCTTTTCAAGGAAAAAATTTAGGAAAAAATATTTTGAAATAAAATCATCTAAAATTTACTTCCATCTGATCAACTAATACGATAAAGTTCTTTTTAATTGTAAATATCTTTACAGGCTGGTTGAACAATTCAAAAGTGTCCGAACAAATTTTATAATCAACGTTAAAGATAGCCGACTGAAGTTTCAACTCCAACTCTGAAATTTTCAATTTTTAAAATTATTCGGTTAGATAGATGTTATAAAACGAATCTATAAAAATTGTAATGAGTACAGTACACTTCATCATCCTTAAAAATCTGAATGACCGTAAACATATATAAGACTTCTTTGACAGTTTACCCAACGATTATAAAAAATTACACTTAGCGAGTATAGAAAAATTAAAACAACGCTGTTTGAGTGAAAGAATTAAATTTTTATATAGAATTATCTTTTATTAGATGTGAAGCCATAATTTCAAGCTGGAATCCAGCGATAAAGCTTTGAATGGAAGCATGCTAGATTTTTAATCAAGAAAGTATTCAAGACTAAATCATCAGCCGGTGAGATGATATTAATAATCTTTCGGGATGATAAAAAGATCCTCACCTCATTATATAGCTTCTTTCGATTGAATTTTAATACGCGGAGTCAACGAAAAATAAGGAGTTACACACTTCACACTTCAAAATAAGGGATTCATTATTACTGATTTCAGTAGAAAGAAAAATAATAAGCGAATATGGTTTTAGTTAGGGATTATATTGAAAATGGTACGTTGTGAAACTTATTTAATAAATTCTATAAAAAAACAGTCGTTCCCCTGTTTTGCTTATTGAATGATCCTTGTAATAGCCTTTATTTTCGGTGCTTCAAACCAGTAATTTTTAAATGAGTAATGAATTAATTACACTTTATTTCCTTTACTATGTATTTAATTTATTGAACGACGGCCTTTACATTGATGTTCAATTTAACGTTTTTACTTTTGTTTACATTGAATAAGTATCTTTTTTGAAGGATGTGATTCGCTTTAAAGTTTGTAATGACAGATCCAGACCATGAATTTTTTAGGTGGGGGTGAAATTAATCGGGAATATTTTTTGTTCGTTATTGAATTCCAGAAATTAAATATAGTAATATAGTTATAAATATTAATTACTGTTTCCATAAACAAATGATTTATACAAAATTAATATTCCTTTAGTTGCGAATTTTAATTATATGATAAACTTCCGATAACAGTGAAAGAAAAATTTATAAAATTAGGCTTTGTGGCTATTTCGAAAAATTTTTTATACATATTTTTGTACTACAAAATAAAAATAAAATCTTATTCTTAGTAATTATAATAGTTCATGTTGTTTTTTTAAGTTCTCGGAAAGGAAATTTTATTAACCGTTTATAAAATTTATTGGCATCGTCGTTTAAAAAAAAACTATGCTCTTCGAAAAATGGTATTTGGTGTTGCTAATTATAGTGAAAATAAGGTAACAAAATTATTAATCTGACCTTAAATACTACAAAAAAATCCGCAGCGGATTCTACACGCCATTACATCTTATTATTTACGATATATCTACGGGTACACAAATGTTACAACGTAGATAGCAGTTATTCGTTCAAAGAATACTTTCTTCATCTATTTCATACAAATTCTAAAGTTTGAAATAATTACTTTTGTATTGTTTTTTACATAATTCTTCTAATGTACTAAATTTACTAAAAAATAAAGGAAGTTTACGGACGAATTAACAGGAGTCGATTGCATACTGATTTTCCGATAATTTTTAATGTTGCTAAAAACTTCAACAGTAAAAATGGCTTATTGCGTGTAGTCTGTCAAGTATGTTTTATCGTAGGCGTGTTTTGTAAACGAAAATTTAATTTTTGTACTGTTTGCTGAAATCCGTGATTTGGCCATGAAAACATTTTTTTTTCTGTTCGTGGTGGTTTTTTGTAGGAAGAGGAATTACTATACAATTTTATTGCTAAAATACGGTCAGCTACGTATATACGTTTGGTACGTTCACCGATGCCAAATCTCGGATAAATACTTACTTGTTTTTAATAATACAAGAAAAAAAGAGAATTAGGAAGGAAATCATCTTCGATATCTGCCATTAGTCTTTAAAAGTATATATATATAAAACATTTAGACTACCCTGTTAGTGATGCCATCTTAGGATTATTTTATTTTTTAAGCCTTAATTTACGAGAAAACACGTAAGGTTTTTCTTAATTATTATACCTTGTTTTTTGAGTCAAAGAGTCATGATATTTCTGTTCAAGGGACTTTTGTCAAATACTGATAATAATTAAGCTTCGTTCAAGATATATTAGTATAAATTTGTATTGTGTAAATTTTAAAATCTCGAACCAACTTTTTATAGACTCTTGCTTCGTTTCTTTATACATAAATGCTTAATTCTGTGGGTCTTTTGGAGAAAGTCCCCGCGATTTAATAAAATTTTATTAAAATTTTTTTAAATTAAAAGTTAGCTATCTACATTACAGTTAAGTTAATAAAAGAGTCTTAGTGAATATCTAACGTTGATTATACCAAAAAACTAACTAATAAACAAGATAAAAGACAACTATTTTTAAGATCTACTGGATCTATTTTTCACAGTTTGTTATAAATATTGTGAAAAATAATGAATAACTTAATAGTGGATCTTCAGTTACTGCTTCAGAGTAGTTGAGATTTTTTCGATACATATTAAAATAAGTTTTTTACGGTGACATCTGCTTAAAAATAACGTTTTATTAGATACTTTTTTCACATGATTTAGCTACCATATAGTTTTACTCTTGCATTTTAGGTTAGGATACTTCTTTCTTTTCTGTTTAGCCTCCGGAACCACCTCAAGGTATTACATCAGAGGATGATATGTACGAATGTAAATGAAGTATAATCTTGTTCAGTCTCAGGTCGACCGTTCCTGAGATGTGTGATTAATTGAAACACGACCACCAAAGAACACCGGTATTCACAGTATATAGTATTCAAATCCGTGTAAAAATAACTGACTACTAGGACTTGAACCTTAGAACTCTCCACTTCGAAATCACCTGATTTGGGATGACGATTTCACCGCTAGACGGACCCGGTGGAATTTTAGGTTAGGATCCTGTTGTGTATGGGATATATATTCAGAAAAACTGTACGATATGCAAACCTTTAATTGTATTTACAAACTTATAAAAGATGATTTGTATAATGATATAATAATCCTTTTAGAAAATTTTGAAGAAATGCAAATACTTCGTAAAAAAATCCTCTTCCTTTTGTATTTCCGGTTAAATACCTAAACTAAAACAATAGAAATAATCCTGAAAGCAGATTAGACAAAAACTTTTATCGTAATTTTTTTTTTTAAATACATATTTCTTATTAATTTTTGTTAAGACATCGGAGAAGAGTAAATTAGCAAAGACGTTGTTATTGACTTCTATTAATATAAGACTGCCTTTGAAGTGATTACGCCTTCCCAAAATTTAAATTTAAATAAATAAAATGCTATATGTCAAATAAAATCTTATAATAAATTTATTAATAAGTAACCTTGAAATAATTATTCACACGGAATAAAAATCACTATTCCAAGAAACGTTAAACTGACATTACTGTACAATTAACGGTAGCATAAAACTAAAATCGCTACCCTCTAGAATTTTGAATATTTCGTAACTCTCAGCCAAATTGGTTACATACGGCTAGAGATATGACGAACCACTTCAAGGACTAACTTATTTCCCTACCTTACACTTTTTACGTGTTTTTGTTGCCCAGTGTGTCACAGCGCTTCGGTGAGCAGACATCAAAGTATTTTAGTTGTACGTGCGTATATTAAATTAGTGACCGACATTTTATTTCGTAATTTATTATTATTATTTAATTTTCTATAAATTACAAATAATCGTCTATTTTTGTTTTATTTTATGTATTAATCATTGTAGTTTTATGAAAGAAGGCAACTGTAGAGATGAAACTTAAAAAAAAAAAATATGTAAAAGTAGCAGTCCTGTAAATATGTCTATTCTATATTTTATTGAAATTTTTAATAGAAAATTTAAGTGAATACCAAAAGGTACACTTAAGTTTTACGTTTTTTTCAAAAATATATTTTTATTTTAAACAGTTAGTTAATTAAGTTACATTAATGAATCTTAGGTTATGTATTTTATCTGAATGCAAGTAATATAGTAAAAAAAGGTTAGCGCAGCGTTTAATTCTGTTATAGACCCCATTTATATCTTTTTTTGTAATTTGGTGTTTTATTTGTTTCTATATTTCATATCTTTGAGTTTAATTTTAATCGAAACTAATACTTTTTTTTGGATATTCACAAGAATGAAATATGAACAAGTGTACAAATCTATCAAAACGATTAATACAGAATAACAGCTATATCTAATTAACCGTAATTATATCTAACAAAACAAGCGTTTTTCGTTTTCGAAATTTCGTAGCGTTATTGTAAAGATATATATATATATTTAATAAATTTAATAAAATGTGGCTTCCAGTGATTTTTGTTTCTGAAATGTTTTGTTATTTAATACAATGATTCTTGTACTATTTTATAATTTCTGATTGATTATATATGTGATATTACCTCAAAAATAATAAAACTGATTTTAAAAAGGCTCAAGGATATCTATAATTTAACCAAAATTGAGATAAAATTAGTTGTTCATTATCTTGCAATTTCCGAAGCGATTTTTATAATTAAAAACCCTCTTTGATGCTGACCCGAAAGAGTATACTTGCAACAAAATATGAAAAATAATAATTGCCCAGCCATATATATCGTACGTATATTTTTTCTCTTTAAATTTTAACTTATTTAACCTTCAAGTGTGTGGAATTAACTTGAAATGGTTTTAAAATTTAGTTTATGACTTTTTTTAATGTTGCTGTAATAGAATACAATTTTTGGAAAAATAAGTTTAGAATATATTTCATTTAATAAAATTTGTTGCGTGACTCCAGATAATAATCAGGTACAAGATTATTCTAAGCAATAAAATTATTATTTGTTATTTGAATCAAATTTAAGTTAAAAAATTTATTTTATTTCAGTTATTCTGTAACAGTTTTAAAATCTATTAACTAATAAAATTATTTTCTATATGTTTGTTTTATCTCATTATCTAAGTTACCAAATCTAGAATTACATTTTTTCTATTTTAGCCTATCCAAAACTAATTTACTTAATTTTCTTGTTTGTGGGTAATATTATTATCAGTGTGTTTTTCTTCAATCAGTTTTATTTAAATTAGTGTATTACTGTGTGTATGTGTGTTATAAAAAATAGAATAATAATCATGCGAAATAGAAATTAAATGGAATGAAAATAAAAAAATGGACAACGCTATGATACGAGTACTTGTTTCGTTTAAAAAACTGTCCAACAAATATTATAGTTTGACTCTCGGAATCAACAAGCAGAAATGTGATCAGACACTTAATTGAATACTCCGCCAGTTTGGCTCAAAAGCCCAGGCTTCATATATTATTTATATAGATAGAATTCATATAGTAATATGAAAAAATATGAAATGTAATATGAAATTAATCAGTTTATAAGTTCTTGCATCATACCTGTTGATACATAATTATTAATATCTAATATTTTAACAAAAATATATCATTCAGCTTATGCGATCAGGTATTTTATAACGATTTATATTTAGGAAAGGAACTATTCTCTACCAGATAACTGTTTGCCTAATTGGTGATTTAATTTGATATGTAGGCACATTTTTATAGTTAAACCTGAATACACATGTTTTTAAGTAGAAAAGTTGAACCACGCATATTATTTTTTTAATATTAATTCATCACGTATTTTAAATCACGATCACTTGGTTGAGGTTAGAAAATTATGTAATATTAAAATTTCTCTGTACATGTACATCAAATTTGATGTAAATTTGTTATTTTGCCAAAATGAATCCTAGCAGCGGAATAAGTAATACATATATTTTAATTAAACTATTTTTTTGTGATTTTTATTATTACTTTTCTCTGATAAACGTTTTCGTAATACATTAGTTTTTTTTATCATATATACTTTTCGTAAATCTATATAAATATGTATAATTGTTTTTCTTAATTATTTAAAAATTTGAAATTATCTTTGTTCTTTCTCTTTTTATACTTTTTTTTATTCTGTTATTTCTTTTGTAGAAATGCTTTCTATTCTCAATAATTATTTGTATTTAGGCACTTGGTATAAAATATAGATTTTTTTATGTGAAAAAAAAAATGAAAAGAAAATCATAAATTTGGCTACGATCATTTTTTTCAGCTCGTAGTTTTTTTTACATTTAACATCTTTTGACCATCAAGTACCTTTCATGCTGTGTTAAAGTCGACTTGAAATCTTTTTTCTCCCTTTTGCTTTTTTCTTCTTACAGTGTAATTTTTTATAAGACAGTTTTAGCGTATCATTCAATTTTTTTTCAGAAAAATCTGTGCTGTTAAATTTTTTACCAATACATTATTTTTTCAGTGTTACAAATGCAACGGGGAAATAACTTTAAAATACAAAAAAATTTCCATGTACTTCCTTAATTTGTAAAATAACAGGTAGACGTTGAAATTAAAAATGTTATTTTTCCTAACTTTTAAATATTGTTAAAAATTTTATACCAATACCCGTTCGTACAACATTTTACAGATTTATTTACACTACATGACCTTCACTTCTCTCATTACATTCCTATTAACATAGTAATTTTATTTTTATAACGTAAATTGGTTTTTGTTTCACAAAGTATGATTAAAATGAAATTATTTAAGTATCAGTGTATAAGTAAGGAACGTTATATTAATGGGCTGGAGGTTCCGAGTAGATGATATGACCGCCATATAGGAATAGTTTAAATTATCGGATGATAATATTGATCGACATTAACAAAAAAATTGATTGACGCACCTTCAAAGATGCGTCAATAGTAACAGCATCAAGCTGGATCCACTATTACAAACAGATATTAAACTTTTTTTTCTGTAATTATAATTAATATATATTTTTTTAAAGCAAAAGTACCTTTGTTAAATTTTAATTTTATTTGATAATTTAATACGGTTTGGTTTTTTTATTTTTTACGGGCATTTTTTTTTTTTTAAGAATGTGTATTGTGTAAAATTTGATTCTTTATTTAAGTTAAAATTAGTAATTTTTTCAGAATTGTTTATTTTTATAAAACAATATTGAAACTGGATAAAGTACCGTATTAAAGAAAATTTTGATTCTGATTAGAGAGAAAATAAAGATATTACTTTTAAAAAATGGCTTGTTCAAGATGCGCTGTGCGATCATTCAAAGTCTGTCTGCCTGAATTAGGTAACCATATAGCAATTTACGCACGTGAAAAACAGCTAAACGGCTCCTTATTACAAGTTATGCAATTTATCTGTACGCTCTGAAATTAAAAAGAGATTAAAAAACGTGACTAAATAAATAAATATTATAAATTATTTTTTGCATGTAAATAATTACTCTAACCATAATTACATGAAAAAGATATGTACGTAGGTAATTTAATAAGTTTTGATTTATCGTTTTAAGAAAATTCTACTAAAGTTATATTATAATTTCTGTTTCGAATACTTAACCTAGAATAGTTATATTATAACTGAATCCCCAGCGAACAGATTTACTATTGATTTTTAAATTATATTTTTGGTTTCGAAATCACAAACAATTTGCCCGGATTTACGTTAATATTTTTCTAAAAATGTCGTTTTATTAAAGTTTTAAAAAGTGACAAGCATTCTATTTACTAAATGTATAATGCGTAAAGGGCAAGAATCTTCACGAAACCTGCTAGTTTTGGGTTATGTTTAAAATCTGATAACTTTCTTGTAAGTAGACCAGATAATACAAGTATTTTTAAGTCGGCTTGGCGGAATCTGCATTATTTCTTTCGTTTAAGTAGTTGCATAGAAAAATTAATAGATTGCATTGCAATACATTAACAGTTAATTACAAATGAATCGGCTAACTCTGATAGTAAACGGTTAAAGTTTGCTTCCGGCGACTTCCATACTTCCATATTAAATTTACACTCTGATTTTTTTTTAATAATTTTCTTATATTCTTATTAATAAATCTTTATTATTCGTTATTCCTAAATTTTTAAATACAATAATTTTTTATTTGATAAAAGCGTCTTATATATTTTGGTATTACCCAAAGTAAAACTTTCTTTCAAACGTTTAATAGCGGATCAAGTGATTTTGGAACATTCTTTGGATGTTTTATCGAAAACCATATCGTGTAGGTTATTTTTTACTTATTGTTTAGAACATCATCGACATAATTTTTTAAGGTTATCTACCTTTAGGCTGATCCCTTGAATCATGTCCTGTTGTGATTATAAATTACATATTTTTTATGGCTTTTATAGTTAGGGAAATGTTAACAGGTTCAGTAGCGGCGTAAATATCTGATCAATAGGAATTTGTAGTTTAGTCAGTAATTTTACGAACTAAATCACCGAAGCACTATTTTTTACAGTAATAACTCGATATTGGTTCAATATGAAATCTCTCCGAATAAAATTTCTAAAATAGTAGCCGACAATGTAGAGCAATGTAAACTAATTTTTTTTCAGTTGTTTTATGAAATCTATCTACAGTAGCTAAATATACATATATTGAATGTGTTAATTGATTTATTTAATATAGATATTCAGCTTCTATAAAAATTTTGAATACGGATTATTTCTTTGAGAAATTCAGTTTTGAAAATTTTCAATTTCTGTCGTACCTAATATAGAAAAGCCGTAGCTATCGCATATACTTTGATAAATCTTTGCGGTATTACTTAAGGATTTTTTTGAAGCTGATCGTAGTATAAGTGCAGTTTAAAACAGCCTTTCGGTAAGTAATATTTTCATAAAAACACACGAACGATTAATTAAAATTAGAAACTAATAACAGTATGCGTCATAATATCCAAATGTCGTGAATGATATATTCGTACTCCTTGTAATGGACGAATCGGATGCTACCTTTTCAACTTTAAAAATTGATGAAGTAAAAAGATAAAAATTTGAAAAAATATACTGATTAATTTATTATTGATTATTTGGATATTTCAGTATTATTATGATTATTACTATAAAATTATTATAATGGCATAATCTTATATTAAAAGTTATAATTTTTATAAATACAATAAACTCTTTACCTGTCAGACTTTTTTCTCAGATGCCCAGATATTTTTATAGATGTTTAGAAAAATGTATGTTATTTTTACTTATATATTAAAAAAAAAAAAAAAATGTTTAACATGAATATTATTAAATAAGTTTTTTTATTATCTAAATTAGAATTTCTAATGCTTATATAATTCATTTTGAACAACAAAATTAATTAAAAGAAAAAACAATTTACTGTTAATTTAATCGTTCTGAAAATGTACAAAGTGAAAATTAAACCGTGTGTAATATTACATCACCTTCCTCATCTCATCTTTTGCATTTATGTCTTCCAGGCTTTTAATAGCTTAATTCCTTGGAATTTAGCCAAGGTTAAAAATGTGACTCATCCTAAAAAATGTACATTTTTTATTATTATTTTTTTCTGTAACTCATTCACATAATCCAAAATGTTATATTTTAGTGAAACCTTTAGTCGTGAAATAAGTTTAAAAAAATAATCTAGATACTTATAATATGTATTTAAAATAAAAGAAACATTTAATCAAACACTAGTACTTTTTAACATGTTTGTTTTTGGCAGCGTAAGAAAGTATATAAATATTTTACATAAATTAGTGCTAAAATTCCCATTATTGTAAAATGAATTTAATTTAATTTTTTTAAATTTATCATATTTCTGAATTTTTATTTTTTTTTTTGTTAGCCTTATCTATTTCGAAAAACTAGTACAGTGGGAGTGACTAAAGCATTGATATTGGTGGGAGTTACATTCCTTACAGAGTCATAGTTTCCATTAAATATTAATAATAATATAATATTTATGGGTTTAAGAATAGTAGAAAATAATTCTAGCTTTTGGAATCGGCACGTTACTGCACCCTCAATAATGAAGCTGTTAACTCCAAGAACGGTTTAGTATTTTAGAAAATAAAGATATTTATTAATTATCTGTTGACCACAACTTTCCTTCATAATTTTAAGGCTGAATTACTACATACTAATATGGAATTTTATAGGCATCCTAAAATGTTTAATGGGTCTCTGTAGTTGAATAAAAACAATTCAGAAAACTTAGACTTAAATCAAGCGTTTCCAATTCAAAAATTAAAATCGATCTTCAGTTTTTTTAACTTTATAAATATTTAATTAAAAGATATCACTATTGATTAAAAAAAACTAAATTTTTTCACGAGAAAAATTGGTCATGTTTTATGACAAAAAAATTGAATATATGGCCACCAATCCTGATCAAGGGTGTAGTATTCAGGCACGTCACATTCGGTCTCCAATACATTAAATGGTTGTTACTGAAAACTTTATTATTAATTACTCAAGGAGCTATCTTATATGTATAAAAGTCATCGGATTTTCAAACCGGAAAACTTTAAAAGGTGTGGTGGATAGACACACAAATTTATTCTTTTACTTTTTGAGTGCAAAACTAATCTTGTTCAAAATTTAGATTATTGGTAATGTGAAAAAAGTTAATTAGTTTCAGAATCAAATGACCCCTCTTCGTTTTTAAGGTTCTTATAATTTTATTTAGATATTACTCCTTATTTATTAAGCTTACAATGATTCAAAATTTAAAAAAAATAAAAATAAATATATGTTACTTTTAAAACAAATAATAATTATTGCATTTTGTTAAGTTTTTATTTTCCACATTATAAAATTACTTTTCAGATATTATTAAGTAATAAATTATTAAAATAAATAAAAAAAACTAATGTTCTTAAATTAAAAATCTCAAGCTTTAAAAGCCTGTACAGGCCAAAATGATTTTAAATAATAGTTAAGGCTTTTGGTTTGTAAACACTGTTTCATCCACATAGTTAAATGAATTTAAAAAATATATAAATAAATATTTTAATAAAAGATTTATGAATAAAATATTGTAGTGTAGTGATATATTGCTACCACTATTCTCTAAATTTAACAGCATCCTAAGAACAACTAAGGGAATTAGTACAAGACTATGCAAGATTTTTATGAAAAGATAGGACAAATTTGGAAACGTAATATACGAGGGTTATTTTTTTTCAAGGTTCGATCGGTCACGAAATTAAAACCACAGTGAAAATAAAAAATTTTTTATTTTTAACAAGTACTTACATAGATACGCTATTTCTCTACATAGTCGCCACTCCGATTTAGACATTTTTCGTAGCGTGGTACCAACTTTCCAATACCCTCGTCATAGAACGGAGCCGCCTGTGTTTTCAGCCATGTTTTTACGCTGGTCTGCAGCTCGATGTGTGTGCCAAAATGTTGTCCTCCTAGCCAGCGTTTCATGTGAGCAAAGAGGTGAAAATCGGATGGAGCCAAGTCCGGGCTGTATGGTGGTGATCAAACACTTCCCAACGAAAAAGCTGCAGGAGCTTCTTTGTTACAGCTGCAGTGTGCGGCCGAGCATTGTCATGGAGAAAGACAATGCCTGATGACAACATTCCTCTCCGCTTATTCTGAATTGCCCTTCGTAGACGTTGAAGAGTCGCACAGTATGAGGCTGCAGTGATGGTCGTGCCGCGTTCCATGAATTCCACCAAGAGAACTCCATTCCGGTCCCAGAACACAGTAGCCATACACTTTCTGTTGGAGAAGGTTCTCTTGAACTTCTTTGGTTTACTAGGAGAATGAGAATGCATCCACTGTTTGGATTGTTCTTTGTTTCTTCAGTTTCGAAATGGACCCATGTCTCGTCCCCTGTGACAATTATGTTCAAAAAATCTTCTCCTTCATTGTGGTAGCCCTGGAGAAACGTTAGGGAGGCGTCCATTCTTATTGTTTTGTGATGGTCGGACAGCATCTTGGGAACCCATCTCGGACACAGTTTGCGGTACTGAAGTCTCTCACTCACAGTGGTGTAGAGAGCTGACCTTGAAATTTCAGGAAACGAATCACTTAATACAGAAATTATGAACCGACGATTTTCTCGAATTTCCTCATCCACTCGCTCAACGAGATCATCGGTTGACATTCGCTTCCTTCCCTGACCGGCTGCATCATGAATATCTGTACGTCCTGCTCTAAAGTTCCTGCACCATTGTCGCACTTTGCTGTCACTCATTGAAGTTTCACCGTACACATTACTTATTCGTCGATGAATTTCAGCTGCATTACATCCCTCAGCCTGAAGAAATCGAATTACCGCACGAATTTCACACTTGGCGGGAAATGCTATTGTTGTAGACATGTTTACGTGCTAGATGCGTGTTCAGAACTAAACGAAGTGACGCGGCGTGATTGAAGGCCATACTAGAGACGCAACACATATGTGCAAAGGCTCATCCGATTTTTGCGCGGGTTTTTATTTCGCGACCGATCGGACCTTGAAAAAAATAACCCTCGTATTAAGTCCATTCTATATTTTTCTCTTTGAATACATTGCTCAGATAATATATTGGGGATTGGTAGGGGTTGCACAGTTTTATATATATATATATATATATATATATATATATGTACATAGTTTATAATCCTTTATAAAGATTCATTATAAGATTTATATAGAGAGCAGTGTAATATTACTGATGTTATACTAATGATTACCTATTCACACTGTAAGTTACAATACTCCCACTAATATGCAGTAACTACTTTATTTGACAGTCGAGATCAAAATTCTTAAATTTTCTATGGTAAATCCTAAAATCGAATGTTAGGATTTTAGTCTAACTTATGGTTCAAAATGCGCTCTTTAAGATGGTGGTCATTTCATGTTAATCAGATGACTAGAAATATTTTTATTAATTTCTTTTCAATTGCTTGGCAGGAACATTTTCCTTCCATGTGATCTGCCACTTTTCCAGTATTACTGTTGTCGTTCCAATTTTTATAATGTATTTTTTTTAATTTGTGTTATTTTTTGTAATTTTATTTTTCCTTATTTATTATATAACCTAAAAATAGGTGAAATTTAGTTGTTTTATTCCTGTTTAGCCTCTGGTAATCACCGCAAGGTATTACTTCAGAGGATGAATGAGGATGATATGTATGAGTGTAAGTGAAGTGTAGTCTTGTACAGTCTCAGGTTGACAATTTCTGAGATGTGTGGTTAATTGAAAACCACGATCTAGTATTCAGATCCGTATAAAAGTAACTGCCTTTACTAGGATTTGAACATTGGAACTTTCAACTTCAAAATCAGTTGATTGGCGAAGACGTGTTCCCCACTAGACCAACCCGACGGGTGGCATTTGTTATTCTAGTAAAGATACTATTTGTTCGTTAGTGAATTTGTTGCAATTTTATGGTTATTTTTGTGATTGTACTTCAGTTACTGTCATTGTAGTTTATTTTCCAAAATGACTAACCCTAAAAGTATTTTTAGAAAAAGGAAAGGCCCAGACGTAACTAAACGAAAAAAATGTTCGTAAAATGGAAGGCACGACAGTTTATTCTTCTAACCTAGAAACACCGCAGCCTTCATTGCGGACGGTCTGAAGCGGAATTACGTCGGAGGCACAGGTTTTAAAAGCCTAGCCTCCCGCGGTCGGACCCAGAAATGGGTTTGAGAACGCTGGTACAAACGGATATGGAATGCTAATCATAAATCCGTCCATAAAATATAATAAAACTTGAAACTTAGACCCGTCATTAAAATAAACCCTTAAACACGCCCGATTACAGAATCATACAGCAGCAAGGGACACTGTCCAGGCTCTGCGATTCGAAGGGAGACTTTGTGAAACTCCCGCCACTTTTGCATTCCATTCCATTCCCGCAGCCTTCAACTTTTAAAAGTTCAACTCCATTATTAAGTTCTAACCAAATTGGGTGATTTTCATGAAAATTACAATATGTATAATAACAGTTTTTCAGTATTCTATTGTTGATTTGAAACAACCTGAACAATCCTTACAAAATATTGCTGTATGTAACAAGCGTAAGGAGAAATTCTGATAAATGCATATACATTATATGCTTTAAGGCTTATTAAAGACATATCTTCTGTTTTTTTTATCGATTATGCAAACACCTGCAGTACAATTTATACTAACACCTTCTTTAAAGGAATCATATGCCTTACACCACTTTTGTATTATAGTTTATAAAATTATATATTTTTGTTATTTTACTTATTTATTATTTGATAACAATTTAATTATTTTTGCTTTATTTGTATTTATGAAGATGTAACTTTTTTTGTCTTCAGTCATTTGATTGATTTAATGCAGTTCTCCAAGATTCCCTATCTAGTGCCAGTTCTTTCATTTCAGTATATCCCCTACATCCTACATCCCTAATAATTTGTTTTATATATTCCAAACGTTGCCTGCCTACACAATTTTTCCCATCTACCTGTCCTTCCATATCAAAGCGACTATTCCAGGATGCCTTAATATGTAGCCTATATAAGTCTGTCTCTTCTTTTAATTATATTTTTCCAAATGCTTCTTTCTTCATCAATTTACCACAAAACCTCTTCATTTGTCACTTTTTCACCCATCTGATTTTTAATATTCTTCTATAGCACCACATTTCAAAAGTTTCTAATCTTTTCTTCTCAGGTACTCCATTCATCCAAGTTTCACTTCCACATAAAGCTACACTCCAAACGTATACTTTCAAAAATGTTTTCCTGACATTTAAATTCATTTTTGATGTAAGCAAATTATATCTCTGACTGAGAGCTCATTTCGCCTGCGCTATTCGGCATTTTATATCGCTCCTACTTTGTCCATTTTTAGTAATTTTACTTCCAAAATAACAGAATTCTTCTACCTCCATAATCTTTTCTCTTCCAATTTTTATATTATGTAGTTCATTTGCATTATTTCTACATTTTATTACTTTCGCTTTGTTCTTGTTTATTTTCATGCGGTAGTTCTTGCGTAGGATTCATCTATGCCATTCATTGTTTTTTTCTAAATCTTTTTTATTCTCAGCTAGAATTACTATTTCATCAGCAAATCATACAAATCGTATCATCTTTATTTTTTACCTTGCACTGTTACTCCAGATCCAAATTGTTCTTTAACATCATCTTTAACATCTTCAACTGCTAGTTCTATGTAAAGATTAAAAAGTAACAGGTATAGGGAACATCCTAGTCAGACTCCCTTTTTTATTACGGCTTCTTTCTTATGTTCTTCGATTATTACTGTTGCAGCTTGATTCTTGTAAATGTTAGCAATTGTTCTATCTCTAAACTTGAACCCTACATTTTTTAAAACGCTGAATATTTTATTCCAGTCTACATTATCAAATGCCTTTTGTAAGTATTTAAATGCTATGTATGTTGGTTTGTTTTTCTTTAATCTTCCTTCTACTATTAATCTGAGCGCTAAAATTGCTTCCCTTGTCCCTATATTCTTCGTGAAACCAAATTGGTCTTCTTCTAACACTTCTTTCACTCTCCTCTCAATTCTTCTGCACAGAATTCTAATTAAGATCTTTGATGCATGAATAGTTAAGCTAATTGTTCTATATTCTTCACATTTATCTGCTCCTGCTTTCTTTGGTATCATGACTATAACACTCTTTTTGAAGTCTGACAGAACTTCCCCTTTTTCATAAATATTGCACACCAGTTTGTATAATCTATCTATTGCTTCCTTACCTGCAATGCACAGTAATTCTGCAGGAATCCTGCCTATCCTAGAAGCCTTTCTACTATTCAAATCTTTTAATGCTCTCTTAAATTCATATCTCAGTATTGTATTTCCCTTTTCATCCTCTTCTTCCTCTGTAACACCAGTTTCTAAATCATTTCCTCCAAGTAACTCTTCAATATATTCCACCCACCTATCGACCTTTTCTTTGGCATTATAAATTGGTGTACCATCTTTAACACATTATTAGATTTCAATTTATGTACTACAAAATTCTCTCCAACTTTCCTGTATCCTCTGTCTGTTTTATCAGTAATCATTTCTCTTTCCACTTCTGAACTCTTTTCTAATCTACTTTTCTTTTGCTAATTTGCACTTCCCGTTTATAGTATTTCTTAATTGTCGATAGTTCCTTTTACCTTCTTCATCACTAGCATTCTTATACTTTCTACATTCATCCATCAGCTGCAATATATCCTCTAATATCCAAGGTTTTCTACCAGTTCTCTTTGTTCTGCCTAAGTTTGCCTCTGCTGATTTAAGAATTTCCTTTTTAACATTCTCCCATTCGTCTTCTATATTTTCTCTTTTATTGTTTTTATTCAGATCTCTTGCGATATCCTCCTCAGAAATCTTCTTTATCCCTATTCCTCAAGCTTCTCTAAATTCTATCGATTCATCTGACACCTTTTCTTCAGGTTTATATATGTATAATCATTTATCAATTGTGGTATTTTTTATTTTTTTTTTGTAGTATGTTCAGGTTATGTTTTATTAATATGGGTTTTATTTAATTTTCAGCTGAAATAAAGATGCCAAGTGGAAAATTAGATAAACCAGTTATAGAGGATAATCGAGATGGTACAGTAAGCGTCAAATATGATCCAAGAGAAGAAGGTTTGCATGAATTGTATGTTAAATACAATGGAGAACATGTTCAGGGTATGTGAAAAAATTTAATATATTTTTATATTACTTCTTGTTTATTTATTCAGTGTCATTCTATACTTCTGCTATACAAAATAGATGAAAGTATTATGCTACCTTAAAATAATTTTTAACTGAAATAACATTAGAATTAGAACTGTGAAGCTTTATGTTGTTAATAAACTCTTTTATATTCACATTTGTCTGCTTTCTGTTGAACTCTTTGCCATATTCAGGTTTTTGTATTGATATTGCCTAATTAAGGTATATTTTTGTATGAAACATTTCATACTAGGTTTTTTAACTTATTAAAGAGTTAAATTTTATCGTATTGCATAAAATAATTTAATTGAGAATTATTGGTTGCTTAATTGGTTGAGAATTGTTTAATTTAATAGTTGCTTATTTGATCTATTTATATATCTACAAAGCAGTTAAAGAAAAAATTATAATTACAAAAAAGTTTGATAGGGTTGTTAATGAAATGTTTTACTTTATACTGTAACTTTCTTTAAATAAATAAATTACAAAATGAATTATAATGACTGAATCACCAAAATTTGTGAGATTATTTGTATTTTAAAATGACAAAACAAATTATCAGACAAATAATTCTACTTTATTCCTATGAAGATACTAATTTGTTATCATAATTTATCTGTACAAATATTTTAATCATATGTAGTTTAAATAAATATTTCTATGATAAATTTGACATTTTGCATTTGCATTTGGACTTAACCGATGTGTTTTTAAATCTTTATAAACACATCTTTATATATTAGTATATCAGGTATATCTTTATATATCAAGTAAATCAGTAATTAAAAAATTAAATTTTTAATTTTTAATTAAGTACAAAGAATTGTGAATCTGTAAGCTGTAACTTCATGGGCATTTCGACATTTAAACGATAATCATTAGTTACAACACATTTTTTTTTGTAATTGGTTTTTGTGTACATTTCTTTCCTATTTTATTCTAGTTAAAGGTATGAATGAATTTAAACTGAATGTACAAAAATTGTTGAAATAGATATTCTTGAAATATAGAATTAATGATGAAAAAATGTATTATTATAAACTGATGAATATTTGGTTGTTCAAAAAAAGTAACTCTTAATAAAAAATAACAGTAAAATTTTTTCCTATATTTAAACAGTTTTTCACTCGTTGAGTTGTAAATTATCTGAAGAAGTGGCAGTGCATTACAGCAACAATTGTTAAACAAAAATAAAAAACCGGAAAAAATTCTATTAAAATTATTGCAAAACATAAGTAAAAATTGAAGAATATATGTTTTTTTTTTTAATTGTGCAAATACATATTCTTATATATTTTTTGTAATTTTTGGCTTTTAATAATAATTGTATTTTTTAATTTTTTTTTTTATTTTAAGTCATATATTTTTATAGTCAATGATAACAAATAAATTGTAAGTATCATACACGGAAACAGTATCCAGCAAAGTTAAATTTTGGTAATAACTGGAAAACCAGTATACAAAATATTGTTCCATCTATTGGTATCTTATTCTTAACTTTGTACCTTTCAGATATAAGTTGTACAGTAGATTTTGAAGTATTTCAAAAACGAGAAAAAAATTTTTCACAAAGTCCATTTCATATTTAAGAAGTGGTTATGGAACCACTTGGTCATGTCTTGGCCAGGATTCATATGATAACTATTTTTTTGTTACAAAAATTAATGAATAAATGTGGCTACTGCATTACTCTCTTTCTACGTTATTCATATCTATATATGTAAATTTTTTCATTATAAAAAATATTAAACAATGAAGAAATTGTTACTTTGTCACAACGTATAATTTTTTATATTGTGTTAATCACTCTGTAAGAATTTGCTGTATGAATTTGCACACATTGAAGTAAACAATGAAAGATTTTATTTAAGATTAGTTCATTAATGTTAGCTTTCCTATTTTTACTATGGTACAATACATATTTATATATATATATATATATATATATTGTAAGTGTGACTGTTACAAATGCATAACATTTCACACTTTAGCCATCTCGCTTTCACTTTACAGTTTAAGCCTGGGCTTTTTAATACATCAAATTCTAATAAGCATTGATCATATTACATATATATACATTAATAATCTTTATGTCAGCTAATTCAGTAAAAGTTTTCCAAAAAGAAAAGCCCATTTTGTATCAAGTATATTATAAGCAAATTTGTAGTTAGGCCTGATATTACCAAGGTTTCTAAACCTCAGTTACTAACTGGCTCCTTTGTCCAAACCTCAAATATAAAAAATTCCTCAAGTAGGCCTAGAGGTTGGGTCGCTTCATTTATCAAGCACCAGTAAGGAAATAGTTGCTCCACTAGCAATTACTTCATTGACCTTCTTGAGGGTGTCAATGTTGTGGCCTACCCTTCTCCTATGAAACCGATCCAGGAAGAAAGTATCAGAGGAAAAGAAAGGGTAGTTCAGAGGTAAAGACAAAACATTCATCCTCTGTAGAAACTGTGAATCTCTTACAGGATCAAGGGATCAAGGTACTTACAGCCTTACAAAGATCATTCATTTTTTAATTAGTAGAATTTTGTATTTTTACCAGACATTGAAGTATTTTTACTTCCTTGTAACAACTAAAGGAAGTATTACAATCATGAAAAATTTTGATTTTAAAATTTCAATGGAAATGTCCATTTTGACCATCCCTGAATCCATTTTGACTAGTTTCAGCATGACATATGTACGTTTGTATCTCGCATTAACTCAAAAACAATTAGCTGTAGGATTTAGGACTGTTGTATCATTTAGTTGTGCACCTCCCCTTTTGATTGCAATCAACTGAACCAAAAGTATCAAAAAAAGCCCAAAATCCAAAAATTTGGATTTTTGGACTTTTTCTTAACTACAGTAATAATCCCTCATTGAGAGCTTTTCAACAATATATCATAAGTGGTACATATTTTTATTGGTTCCAGAGTTATAGCCAAATAAAATTTTAATTAATGAAATATTTGGACCTTATTAGGGGAAGGCACATTGGTTTGAATCCGACTTCATCTCCTCTTTTTTTTTTAAATTTAAATATATTGATTTATTAATAATTATTAATCTCTGATCGTAAAAAAAAATGCAATAAATAATTCAATAACAATAATAAAAAAAAAAAATGAAAAAATATCAAAAGTTATTAATGGAATAAACTTTTATGTACTTTTTATTTAAAAAAATGTGTGTATGTAATTTAATAGGTATACAAGGAATCATGTAGTGATCGCATCAGATTTTTTTCAGAATAATTTTAAGTAATTTTACTTGAAATCTTATTTGACATTTTAGAAGATATTGTGAGTTTAGTTGGTTGTTAAGCTGCTGAGGACACCATTTTATTAAATGTATCAAAAACATCACTTTTTTGGCAAGATAAGTTTGTATGAATTAAGGAATATTGAAGAGCTTTCAATGAAATTTTTACAAACATTTTCTTCCCTTATTACAAGAAGGTCATATGATAAAATTGAAATTTAATGAAAAGTTTGTTGTTCTGTTCTACAAATATGTTAAAATATTATTCAACATATTAATCGTAATGCAATAAAGTTATAAAATGGTGGTTAAAACAACACTGTAAATTCTTGTTTCTAATAATCTTAATAAATTTTTAAAAATCATGCTAACCATTTTGCTTTCAAAATTAATTGTGTCTTGTCTTTGTGTTTTGTTTTTTGTGTAAACAAATCCTGGGAAATTGGCTTTGTATTAACTCAGGAGAAATAAAAAGATGAACATTTTTTTTTATATGTTTATTACTTTTTGTTTTATTACTGGTGAATAATTAGTAATACAATATAGTTCACCTGTAATAAATGCTTTATTCATGCTGCCATTAAATAAATGTTTGATTACCATTTTTTTATTTATATGTTTTTCTTTTGTTGATGTTTAAAATATATTTTGCACTTCTACACTTACAGTTTTCGAGAAATTAACTTAGTTTTGCCTTTATCACTTGCACACTTTTTTCATAATTTAATAACATATCTGCAGTGTGTGTCTCTGTACAAGACTGTGATACTGTTAAAAGTATTATGCATGCATTTTGTATATTAATATTCACGTATCATAACATTCTATAACTATATGCAAACTAAATTTATAAACCATTTCCGTAATAAATTTTTATTTCTTTATTGTATCCATGTTTTACATGACTTTTATTATTCTTCTGTTTGCTACTTACATTTTTTTCTTACAACTGCTTTACTGAAATTATTCTATGAGCAATATAACTCTATTTATTGAATTTTCTATGGTTTTTAATAAAACATTAATATTTTATTTTCTGTTTATCTTTAGAGAAAAAATTTCACTCCATGCTTGTATAATTTTACTTAGATTAAATAATTTCCTTGTTTGTACATTTTTAAAAATAAATTAACATAATAATTCTGCATGATTTTTTAATAACATATTTGTGATGTGAAACCATGCCATATGTAGGAAAAATCATTTTTATTGTTTTCACTGTTTCTAATAGAGTGCATAATTCTAAACATTTTGACACTAAAATCAATCTTCTATCATAAATATGTTATTTTCACTTGATTTTTAAAACCCGTTTTTGTGAAATGTTGATTTTTGGGAAAGTGCATTCAAAGTTTTTGAGAGTAAAATTCAATAGCCGAGGAAGGAAAGAATGCTTCCATGAGAATATTATATTAAAATTTTCAGAATTTTGTGTAGAATTATATTATATATTCTAAAAAAATAAACACAGTCATTTTAACATTTTTTTTAATAACGAAGAATCATAGGAAGTACTGAAGAAATTAGATTATCTCACATCAAGATTACAGAATTTTCTAGAAATTTCAGTTTCATTGGCAGTTCATTTACTGAACCCAAAGAAACAAATAAAATATTACTAAAAATACAAATTGAAAGAACTGTTATAAATAAAGTGAAACAAAATGAATAACAGAAACACACAACTTACTATAAAAAATTACTTAGAGAATCACGAATATAGCTACACACAACGTAAACAAGAAATGGAGACTTCTGGCTGTCATTACCAACTTTACGAAAATTCTAGTAAAATTTGTGCAAAATAATTGACTGAAACTTGTAATTAATATTTTTTATTTAAAAGATAATTTCTTAAGTCTCGTAAAAATGGATTAACATAATAAATATTACGGTACTTTCATCGCAACAAGCTCTGAAGAAACAATGCCATAAGTCGCATTACCGACTTATGGCATGGTTTCTAAAATGTGCAGTGTGTATTTCAAGATCCGTTTTCGGTATTTTAAAAGCTATTGGCAACATTTGAATGTAGCTGAAAGTTTAGTTACTGAATTCATTCAACAGATGCCGTTAAAATCTGAATATCGGTTTTTTTGACATTGTTAATTTTTGCTCTACTGCAAAATAACGCGTTCTGAATTATTGCACGGTTTCATAGACCGCATCACATTTAACAATTATAAATTCAGAAATTAAAAATATGAATGGATATAAAATCATACACAATATACCAATCTTTTTAGATTACATGTTTTTTCCTTTTAAATAATCATGTCTTTAATGATTAGAAAAAGTTAACTGAATTATATGTCATTTATTATTTTTTTGTGAAAATAAAAATGAAAGATATATTCCTGAAAAATATAAATTATTTGGCACTTTTTTTTGTATTACGCTGAATGAATTACTTTATTTATAAAGTGTTTAATATTATGAAAAATATAAATATTTATTTGAAAAACATAATACTATTTTAACCTTTGTTAATATTTTCCATCAAAAAACATCAGTCAGATGAATCTAGGTAAAAGTACACTCTTTTACTCCATAAGATAAATGTAGAGTTAATTTTATTGCTAACCACATTATGCCACTTGGGTAAATTGATAACCACCAATTTTTCTGTTTTATTAAATCCTTTAAGAACATCCTAACCACCGTAGGGGAGGACACCCTCCGCCATCCACTCTGTTCTGAGCCCTTACAGGCTTTACTGGAGGTCATCTTTGAAACTTCTTTGAAACCTCCAGTTGACCTCCAGATGACATATTCCAGTTCGCCTTGGCCAGGATACCACCGATGCGATGCCACAAGTGACATTCCCATCAATGTACTACTATTTAATGAACTCAAAACAAAACACATCTCACCGAGTCTTAAGTAAGACTGAAAGGACCTAATTAAAGGAATTGAACTACCTATCCATAGAAGGTAAAAGTGAGTTCAACATACAACCCAAAACATATAAATGAAACAAAAATATTACATGGAATAATAACAACACAGTAGCATTGAAACAAAACAAAACTACAACAAAAACATAATTTATAAAACAAAACATCAACAAAAACAGAATACAAGAGAAATCGAAGCAGAGCTGTCCGCTATTGCCCATTCAGCCTGACCTCTCCAGTTTACACGGAGATCCAACACCAACCCGATAAGATCAAGTCGACAGATGGTCTCTGTACGCATTAACTTGTACTTCAAACATTCATATACGAACATGGTAGGTGTCGTCAAATTGTCCACATTGAGGATACATCCCAAAATCTACCAGGCTGAATTTCTGTCTGTCCCTAAAATAACCATGGCCGGAAAGAAATTGCGTCACATTTTTATTAGGGTGCACCCCAGTGTTATGATGGATAAATAGATGATAACCATTCATTTACATCATTCATTCTCTCATTGTTTAGGATCACAGAAAGTATTAGTGCCAAAAATGTTTGTTCCACCTATCTTAAAATCAGATGAACATAAGGAAAAGTGTACTCTTTCACTCCATAAGATGAATGTGGAGTTGATTTTATTGCTAACCATATTATGTGAAAAATTAAACACTGACTGTAAAGTAAGGTTGCTCTAGTTCCTACCCCATTTGAAGTAAAACCCAATAGTTTGGATATTTTTTTTATAAATACCTATAATACTTCACTTTACCATGAAAATAAAAACTGGTGTGCATATACATCTTTAAATAAAAAGCAGGTATTTTTATGTAAGTTTTATTTATTAAACATCAGGCCACAAGATAAGTGAAAATGAACTAAGTTAAAAAAAAAATTGGCTTAAATAATGATAATAATAATAAATTTTTTCTAGATGAGTTAAAAGTAAATTATTCAGAATGTATCAAACATTAGGATGTTGCCAGGTCATTAAGTTTTTATGCGGCATAAACTAATAAACAATCATTAAAAAACCACACCACAATTTTTATTCACTACATTATCTTGTGTACATTTATTTTTAAATAATTATAACTTTATGATTACCTTTTGTTTTTATTTAATCTCTCTAAAATAGATTGACCCACTTCTCACTAACTTATAAAGTTAGTTTATAAAGATTTCAGTGGGCCAGCCTTTTTTTATTAATGTGAATTTTTATGGTATATCTGTGAAATAACATCATTATCCCTCTCACTTGTGATGAATCATTCTTGTATAGAAAGGGTCTTAGTAAGTGTTGATTGGCTGTAGTGTTATTTACATGGTAAAATAAACAATTTTTTTTTCTTTTTGCTTAGTTACCAGAATTTTTGTTCCGTTACTTAGATACAATAACCTTACCTTATCACTGAAGCAGATTTAATTTTTCATATTACTTTTTAATCATTTATAAGTACTCTTTTATAGATAAGGAATTTGCTGATTGTATTGCGTAAACTGCAGCAAGGTTTGTATCCCTGAAATTTACAAAACCTTTTTCTTAGATTCCCTGAAATTGCTCTCTCACTGGTACAACCTAAGGTGTTACAAATAGTTTTAAGGTACATAGTAATTCTGTAGTTAAATTTCATCGTCCTGCAAAATAAATTGTTCATTATTGCTTTGTGATATAAAGTTCATTTATTTAATTTAAAAATAATGACTATTTAAATAAGTTAAATTTTAAAATAATTTCTTTTGTATTTTCCACTCTTTATTTTTATAACATTTTTTTTTTAATCAAAAAAACGGTTGCTTTTATTTTTTAAACATCCTTGTTCTTTAATTACTTAGTTTGTAACATATGTTTTCAATCTTAATATAAAAGATCTAAACATATTTATAACTATGTAGAGAATTAAATTTTATGAAACCGCTTTGAATAAAAGGGAGGTTATTTTGGCAGGATTATTATTACTATGTAGAAATAAGTAATGAAACATAAATAAGTTCATGTAAAAACATTATATCATTTGTTTAGCTGCAGAAAAAGTAGTTTCTATTAAATTAAAAATGATTAAATAAAGTGGTTTCTATTTTTAATTCAATCTTTATTTAAAATATTAGGAATTATATTTCACTAACTTGGGGTAAGAACCCATCAGTTATATTATATTACTTTTACGTTTCTTTATTTCCACCTAGACTTGGGTTACAGGTAATAAGTTTATTGGTAGCTTGAAAAATTAAACTTAAATCCTCCTTTTAGCTGATACTTTAATACCTTATTTTTAAAATGTCTTATATTCAAAATGAGTAGATATATATTGAAGGTATGGTTTTTTTGTGTACTGAAAGTTGAATATGCAATATAATAACTTAAAAGTATTTGGTTGTGTGACCATTTATTCTGAACAACTTATCTGATACAAATGAAATTTTCTACATAAAATGATGTAATCGATTTCTTGTCAAATTTGAAAGATAATGAAAATTTCCTTTTGAAAATTTCCAGGTTGAATATAAAATATGTGTACAAATAAAATATTTCTTTCACTCTAGAGTCATATTATGTTTTGAGGGGTCATGACATCCATACATATTTGTTTCTATAAAAATTTAGCTGCCAAATGATTGCCCATGATATTGTATAGAAACATTGAAAACTCAACAGTTATCACTGTTGTTAACCACAACAAAATTGCTACGAATCTGTTTAGGATTAGTGATATTTACACCTCATAATTTGTGGAAACTGTAAAGAAATTGAAAATATTTAGAAGTGATAAATGTATAGTAAATATTTAGGGATATCAAGTTATGTTTATTAGACTAAGTAATCATAATTTATGATATATTAGGTAACAAATAACATAAGTCCTGGAGTTTACCAGTGACCATTTGTTTTCTTTAGAAGAATCTCTTTTATAATAAAAATATCTTTATTTTTTTGGATTACTTGTGTGTCTGATATGTATTTCATGTGGTAATTCAGGAGTTTCAGAAATATGTGTATTAATGCATTACTTCATGTTTTAAGCATTTGTAATTTGTATTCTCTTATGAAATTTATTACAAAATGTACTAACCAAATGGATTACTTAGCCCAAATTGATCATGATGAAGTTCCTTTTTTTAATGTCATCCTCTGGTGATTTAGTGCAGAGTACATGGTGATTCCAGAGTCATCTTAAATCCATTCCTTTAATCCTAAACTTGTGACCACTTAACTTACCAGTGTTGGGGAGGGAAAGGAGTTCTTCAATACAGTGAAAATGTTTTTAGTTAAAAATTTATTTAATCTTTAACCTTATAAAAAGATTATAAAAATTACAATTTTTTAATTTGTTTGTATCATCTTAGGTAATTTTATATCATAATTTCTCCATGATAACTGGTCTTGCATAAGATGATTTACTTTCACATATTGTTGTTCTATGTACCTCCAAAAACTATATGTTTCACTTGTTGTCTCATAATTATGAGTGTATAAATCTGTTTTTAAAATTTATTTCTGTAAAATTGATATTGCTTCATAAATAAATAATGAAGGTTCATTAATTCTAGATTTTCAAAGATTGTGCGCATATTTCATTTTTCCTTATTGCTGTTGTATATCTAACAGTTTTCTTTTGTAGCTTAAAATCAGTCTAAATTTTGTGTAAATGATGATCCCCAAAACATTATTAATTGTTTTATATAAGAAACTATCAATCTGATAAACTGCTGTCATAAGTTATACAATTAGTGTGGAAATTGGCAGTTTTGGAGCCAATAGAACCTGTAGTGTTCAAATAATTTTTAAATATGACAATTTTACAATACTTCAAATTAGTTTTTGAAATGGATTTTCTAATTGTAATGAGTAATTTGTTGCTGGAAAGTGTAATTATTTAAAATATATAAGAAAAGATAAAGAAGTACATATTTATTGAGTAAGGATATTAGAAAGGCATTTTAAACCATCTACCATTAGCTGTTAATCATTTGTATTCCAGAATTTATGTACTAAATAAATAAAAAATTCATATCATTTATGTTATATCAAAATTTTCCTAGCATTCTCAATTTAGTGTTTACATATAATATTTAAAAAAATTTTAATATTTTACAGAGTGATTAATATGTATTTCTGTTGTCCATGATGGTTAAAAAAAAACCAATAAATAATAAACTTAGTAAAATTTTTTACTCAATTGATGATTTTACTGTTGTTAGATATTTTTTGACAAAGTATAGGTATCTTCCTCAACAAATGAAATAATTATTGCCACACTCCCAATACTGTACCCTCGTTAAGCAAAAATGAACTTTAAGCAATAACATTAATAGTTAAAATTACATACCCTAAAGCAAATAGTAACTGATATCACTGGTGAATAATGTTTGTCCATATTTACCTGAAGATTAGTTGGAAAAAGTAAAAATTTTAGGGAAAACCCATTTAAGTGATATGCAAAATTAATATTATTACTGAACAGTAACTTGTATCATATATTTCATTTCTATTAGTAAAACAATTCAGACTTGCTCATATTTAAATAAAGGTGTCCGTTTATGTTGGTTAATTTTATAGTGTTCTGACTTTTCTTTTAGATCTTGTGACTTCAGTTTGTATAATGAAATGTTATAAATCCATAGTGGTTTCTGAATATTAAGGTAATGAAATCTAGAATTAGGATCTGGACAAGAATATTGGTACACCATCTCCCCAAATGGCCACATAAGTTAAATGTGTTACAACAATGGAACCTTTTAAAAACGCAATTAACACGTTCAAAATTTTTAACTGATTTCATTATAATGTTTCATGTACCTCTCCAGATGTTTTTCAACCTGTAGAAGTAAATCTACTATACAAATTTTATGAGTTAGACATAGAGAGTAATATTGATTTTATATTTTAATACATCAACGTAATCCAAGAGAAAAAACAATTTAAAACAAAAGATCTAAAAGAAATACGAACAAATAAAGAAGGGTCTGTTTAGAAATCTTTTCACAAAGATTCTGAAAGACAGAACCGTTGATTAAAATGCTTTACCGTTACTTATCACTTACCATTTCTACCTGATGTACTATAATTCTAAAATTGAACCTCCTTATTAATATTAGTGAAGTAAGTTATCTATAAACTATATACAGATAATTATCAGTTCACTTTATTTTCTTGATTGTAATATATTTATTACTAAATAACCAGATTATATTTGTCTAAAGTATGGAAATTATCAGTACACCATTGTAGTATTTAGCTGTTTCAGTATTAAATTAAATTTTTATAAAGTGGTTGAAAATTAATGATTTGCTTCATCACATATCAGTTCTCGTAAAAGATTTTGTGTGAAGCTATAAAATCCAGGTAAAGTTGTTTATTTGGATTTGAATTCCCATAATACTAGATCTTTTTTATCATTAGTAATGAATCCTATTTGGAAATAGTCATCCTAAATTTTAATTTTTTATTAATAAATTGTCTAAAACATAAAATCCTATGGGGTACTATCTTGTGGGAATATTTTTTAGAAAATAATAATCAATTGAAAATTCCTACTTGATGAAAAATTGACTGGTTTATTACTGTTTGTAATACAAATGATATTTACTTAGCACTTTTATTTAAAACAGTTACTTTATTTTAAATTATAGCTTTTTCTCCTATCATAATTTAAAGTTTCATTATTTTTGTTGCACATGAAAAAAGAGTTTATAATTTTCAAAATAAGCTAAATATCTATAATTCTATTTCTGTTTGTTTTCTTAAAGGAAAATATTTTCATGACTATTATAGGTCCTTTTTCAGACAAACCAGGATGTTGGTGTATCCTTACAGAATTTGTGTCTGTGGTCAGTAAAAGAAGATGTAGTAATATAGTTCAAAAGAGACTCTCCTTTCAAAAAGTAAATCATGCTAGTTTTACAAAATTATTCATTTTTACCTACAAACCAAACCAAATTTATTTTTATACAAAATTAAAAAAAGAAACTTGTGTTACAGGGTTTTCAATTGCTTTTCTGGCCAACTTCACTACTGGTGCTGCTATTTTCAATTTTGTTGTCAACTGGCATTATTACTAGTGTTTTTTTTTTTTGGGTTAGGAAGACATGTAATTAGAATGCAGTCAGAAAAGTATTAGATTTGAATTGTGTTTATTGCTTTAGAATATATCATTGTTGGGTGTTTGTGTAAACAATGATTAACGATGCTAAGATATGATCTGTTATTTTGTTTGTGTAAAATATCAGGGTCAATGTTACTTAACCAATGCAAATTATTAATATACTGACAACAACAATCTTGATATTCTACACATACATATAATTTCATTTCTTTATGTTTGAACATTATGAGATATACTTACATATAAAAACATGCAGCAACAATAAATGAACAGTTACAATTTGATTCTAGTGTGCTTTTTAACCATATTCTATATCTCTTCCTATTTCAAGAAAATAAATTTCTTAACTATAAAGCATTAACATCAGCTGAGATTAGAGCGATGTAGAAGTAAGAGTTACTGAAGATGGCTATAAAGATCGAAAAAACTATGAAGTAAATTTTGCTTACATTATACTAAAATAAATTTGGCTTGGTTTGCTATAAAAATTAGTAATTTTCACCCCTGAATGTCATAGACGAAAAAAAACATTGCAAATTTCATACTGTCCTTCCTTTGCTATTTCATACTGAAACTTACTAAAACATGAAAATAATTAACATATTTAACTGTTATTTTCTTAAGCTAGGGACATACATAATGCCGATAAGAAATTGACATCTTTTTTCTGCAAATATTGTTGTAGGAAAGAAGTACCCTCATAATTGAAAATTAAAATAAAAAAATAAATTACAGATCAGTAATATTCTGTTGTGCACTACAATTAGTATTTAGCAAAGCAACTTCTAAAATTTATATTTACGATGAATTTTTGTTTCCTGGTTTATGTATACTCCTTTTTATGTCAATCCCTTTGTAAGAAAATTAAATCCGTTGAATTAATTACAATAAACTTACAGTTTATGCAGAAATATTGTGAAATATCTTAATACAGCAATACAGTTCATGTAGAAAATATAGGTTTATGGGAATGTGCCCTGAAGAAGAAATTAAAGTTCTCTTTAAGATTACTGAATATTGTAATAAACTTGCTTTCAAATTATTAGAACTTTTTCTTTCAAAGAATCTTTAGGAGCTAATTAGCAGCAACTTCTTTAGTAGAGTTACCAGTAACTGTTGTTAATGGCTCTTATCTTGAAAGGGTTAGTAACCCCCTAATTATCTAATTAATAATATATTTTTTCTATGTAGTATTTGGTCATGCAATGTTTTGTTACATCAAATTTTATGTGTTTGTAAGTTTCATATTGGTCTGGTGTATTGTTATCTTGGTTTCTATGTGTATCTAAAATTTTCTTCCATCTAACACCCTTGTTTGTATCCTGTTTCAATGAGAATATTTGCAAAAGTTGATTCTGTTATTGTGTGTACGGCCTTTTTGTATTACCAATGTAATATTTAGTGGAGTTATCACAGTTTAATATGTATACTTCTGGGTTGGCATGATTATCAGTATGTTTAGTTAGTTTTCTTAGTAATATTGTTTACTTTGTTTCTTGTTTTTTGAATCTGTAACTTTCTTTCCTGAAAATGATGGCAGTTTTTATGATTGTTGGTTGATGGTTGATGTATGTTAGTGTTAAGTATTTTCTGACACTAGGTATTTATGGTTATTAGTAATATCAATAAATCTACTCCACTAAAGGTGTTAATCAGCTTCTAAAGGTTCTTTGGAAAAAATTTCCAGTTTTTAAATTTTAGTCATTTAATATTTAGTAATTTTATAATGTTGACACATTTTGTCCAGATTATTCAGATAATTGTAATAATATCAAGATAATAAAAATTATTACAAATTAAAATACAGTCACACTGCCCCATTGCAGCATATATAATGTGATCAGACTAGTAACACTTTACAGAAGTGTTATCTTGTTTATTTGTGATAAAATATCATTAGATCCATTTGTTGAAAATAAATAAGTAATTATAGTATTGTTATTGCATGAATAACAAAAAGAAACCTCTCTATAAATTGCCTACAAGAATTTGTGATTCATCTCATAAGATTGTCCTTAAGTAATGATCATTAATTATGATGGATTGCATATCTTCATTTTAAATTTATATAATGAAAAGCAATTAATCCAAAAGAACCCCTTTCATTTAATTTAAAAAAAAAATCCAGTGCCAAGGTATGAAACAAATAAGACTAATCCACATTTACATTTAATGTAAACATATGTACAGATTGTTAGATGCAAATCAGCATTGCTTCATAGTTTGTCTCTTTGTACATTACACATTTTTCAACTAACATTTATATCATTGTACAGTAAATTATGTTTACACATACATCCATCTGTAATGTATACATTTATTAAATTAGTACAATTAAAAGAAATGAGGTATGTGATGTCTTTACAAACTGTAGGTAGATGATTCATTCTGCCGCATATCATGTCACTGTATCAAAAGAAATAAACAGTTTAAGAATCTATAAACAGAAACCACCGACAACATTGTGTAAATATTTAAATAAGTAGTGAAGATGTGTTTAATTTGGTTGGATGCATTTAATTAATTTTATATGATGATTTAAACTGTGTGATCAAATGTATACATTCAAACAGTCATGCAAACAATGTATACATTCATTTCAAACAGTCAATTTTAAATGATTATTAAATGTGACAGTCGATATAATATTTGAAGATGTTTAAAAAAAATCTAGTTTTGCTATTATTTACATTGGCAGAAAGACATTGTTTACAAAATAAAACATCTTTTACTAAATCATTAATTTTGAAAGAGTTGCACGTTAATGTTACGTTAATCATTTGGAGTCACTGTATTATTGTTCTTTATAAAACACAAATTGCAAAGGAAATGGTTATAGAAACTTAAAAAATTAAGTCATAGTAACTATTAAGCAAGATGCTGATCAAGGAGTTTTGTCAATTCTCAGTATTTATCCACTGGAATTCATTATTGCTTTCACAATTTTTTCTTTACTGCAGATTCTTTCATCAGTTTTTATCAACTACATTTCTATTTTAAACTTCAGAAAAAACTTTAAGATAATAATTTTTTTATAAAAATTAAAAAAAAAATGATAAGATGTTGCATATTTTGTTACATCCACTTATTAAGGGATTAATGAATTGATTTTTATGGTAAAATGTAATGGCCTAGCTAAGATTTGCTAATTTGCTAAGGAAAGGAAAGTATATTTAGGTAAGCGCTGGTAATTATGATAACAGACTATTAAATACATGAAGTAATAAGTATTTGTTTTTTTACTTTCCGATCTGTTTTCTTGTAGCTACAGATTTATTGGCACTGAGCATTATTATGATTTTATTGACTTTCATCTATTTTATATTTTAAATTATTAACTTATTAACTTGTTTGTAGCAAGTAATCCTAACTGTCTTCTGGTTTTGTCATGATAATGTAGTTGTAATAAAACTGTATTAAAAAACACTCGTACAACATTGAATGTAAAATCATTAAGCCATGATTTAGCAAAAATAATAGTAAACATTCTTTTGAGACATATCTCATTTTGTTTCTTAATGCACAGATATGTAGTCAAAGGGTAATGTTTTAATATTACATCTTTGAAATGACCATTTGTTTATTTAAGATAAGCAAGTTTAAGACAAAAAATGGATGTTATATATTGAAGATAAATTGTGGTTTAATTTTTTTAAAACCTTTTCCTTTCTAAATTGTAATTATGATACCATAAAATATTTTGGGAGCTATTTTACAGCTTTTTTAGCAGTTATTGGTTGATTCATATGATATTTTAGAAGTCTCTCAGCTGTCTAATTCAACTTTATATATTCAGGGTCTATGTAAAGTTGTATCCCTTGTTTGTTTCATCCTTAAATTGCTATACCAATATGTATTGTTGTTATTAGATTATAATTAACAACAAATCTTGGCTTGATCTAGAGATGCATGAAACTACAAACAGATTAACTGATGATCAAAAAAAAAGGGATAGAGAGACCTAAACTGTAAGTGGACTAGGACTATTGTATTGGTTCACTAAATCAGATGAAAGATCACTAATGAAGAAGCTTCATAATAGCTCCCATAAGATCCTATGAAAGTACATTTGAAAAAAAAACTATATTGTTGAACCTTATATAAATATATTCATGTGTAGTTAATTTGGTAGTAGAAAGCAACTGTAAGTGAAGAAAAACATTGAAGTGGGTAATTCAAGATGTGTTTAATTCAGTTACTATTTTGGGTTTTAAAGATTTACACAGGCAGAAAGGAATAATAAGAGCATCAAAAGATTATAACAATGATAAAAAAAATTGGTTGACACATTTGGTTAGCAAAACTAAACTTTAACAGAAGCATATGTAGATATTAGGAAACAAAGCAAAATATACTTATAGGGTTATAAATATAAAGCTACTATTATGTCACTTGATAACTATTTATTCTATTGTAGCTCTGCTGTCAAAACCATCTTGCATCTTAGAGGAGAGATTGGTGATCGCTACCTCCTGTAATTGCAGTCTTTTTAACAAGTAGCTTTCCAATATTTCACATATATTCTTGCTTTTGCAAGAAGTTAATATCATTTCTGATCTGTAGTTGTTACTTTTCTGTGATGCTGCAAGATTCAGATTTATTATTCAATTAAAGCTGTAATACTTTTTTTATTGGATTTATTTAAACAACCTTATTTATGAAGATCATGTACTAAGGTCGCTGGATGTAATTGACAACTTTGCTTAGGAAGTTGACCTGAATTTAGATTACATTAACAGTGGTTCAGTATTAATGAATGAACTTCCAAGTAGATTAAATGAACAGGACTCGCCGACTGAGAGATGTCTTTCGATGTAAATTATCTTCAAACTTGAATTTATTTATAATTTCTGTATCTATTTATGAACTGGGAATAACTTTTTTTTTTAGGCTGAAACTTGAGAATATAAAATCTTAATATGAATTTAGATTGAAATCTCTTTTAATAGTGAACCAAATTAATTTTACAGCAATGTTACAATGTAAAGAGTAATTTCATATTCTTGTGTTGGTATTGCTGATTTCTCAAGCATTAAAGCAAGCATATTCTCAAGCATTAAAAATTGTTCTATTATTGGTTCATGGTATGAAAGTAATAATTGAGTTGATTGAAGTCTTCAAGTTATGATTTGACTCAATCATTTTATATAACAGAAATCTTCAGTTATCTAGTCCAGCTTTCTTGATTCATTGCCCATAGGCAGTTGTGTCCCTTGTTCGTCTAATGAATGTATGTAGCATGTTACATCCATGAATCACCAGGCCAAGATGGATGTTAATTAGAATCCAACACTGGAGTGGTGGCCAGGATAGTATCAAGAAGCAGTTAATATTAAAAGTTATCGATTTGGCTGGACCTTGAACCATTAACCTCTACTGAAGGAATGTTTGCTAAGTATCTGTGCTACTTCAACATACATAATTTATAATTCATTTCTAAGAATAAAGAGCAAGTTCTTTCAATTATTCTAGTTGCAATTCATTCATGAGACTTATAAAGTAAATCTGGGCTTCCTCATATATATATGAACCAGATGGTAGCTACTACTTCAGCTGTTCTTTGTATTTATATGAGACCTAAATTGATTTGTATATTCTTAACTTAAGCATATACAGAATTTATTACATTACAAACATTTCATTTATGATATAAATTATTTTATTGTTAAAAAACTTAATTAAAATAAGAATAAAAAAATTATAGCTATATGCTGTTAAGGCCAAGTCAATATTTATGTATAAGGGGCATATTATGTTGAATTAGTAGAGTTTAAAACATTCTTTAGAATGCTGTAATAGTCACAAAGTTTAGGGAAAAAATTATTTTTATGAACAATTGTGTTATCAGATGTATTTCTGTAATCTTCAGTAGTGCTTGTGTAAACATAACAAATGACATGGCAGGAGAGGGGATTAGTTATTAGCTTTATATTATGTAAGGTTGGTCACTACCTGATAGTACATATGCATACTAAAGGAGGTTATCTCTAACATAAAGACCGTTTCATTGTAAAAGATTTACTTTGAAAACTTTATAAATATTTTATATTTCTCTTAAACTACTTACCTTATACTACTTTTCTATATAATCGCCACATGAATTAAGACATTTATGGTAGCGATACACAATCTTCAGTATAACCTCGTCGTATTCTTCTGCCGTTAGTAGTCCATTTAGACACTGATTAACAGCATTTTTAAGTTCACCGTCATCAGCGAATTGCTTACCACTCAAAAATTCTTTCAATTTCCCAAACAAATGGTAATCAGAAGGAGCTAAGTCCGGACTATATGATGGGTGATGGTAAATTTCTCATCCAAATGTTCTCAGTAAATCACGTGTCGGACCCGCAACTTGTAGACGTGCATTATCGTGCAGCAAGACGACGGTCAGTCAGCCGTCCACGCCGCCGATTTTGATAGTTATGGCGTGCCGTAATTTACGTAGAGTTTTGCAGTAGGCTTCTGCATTTATAGTCGTTCCACGTGGTACGAAATGAATCAGCAGTATGCCAAACCGATCCCAAAAGACTGGCCATCAGTTTTCGTCCAAATGGCTGTGGGGTGACCTTGGTCAGTCTGATTGGTGATTGAGGATGACGCCATTCACTTGACTATCGTTTTCTCTCGGCATGTAATTCGAAATCCATTTTTCATCGCCGGTAACAACTAAATTAAGGAACTCATCGTCTTTTACTGTATATCGCATCAATAACTCCAAAGCTGATCCCATTCGGATTTTTTTGTGACGTTCCGTTAAGACGTGCTGCACCCAACGTGCACAAACCTTTCTGAAGCCTAAATGGTCAAGAACAATGCGACCAATAACAGCTCTTGAAACATCAGGAAAAAGAAGAGCCAGATCGGAAAAAGTTGAGCGACGATCTTTTCTAGTTTCATCATCGACCCGTTTCAACAAGTCCTCGGTGATTATCGAGGGCCTCCTCGAACGTTCTTCATCATGCACATTAATTCTGTTATTTCTAAACCTTTCACACCATTTTCGGACGTTTCTTTCATTCATTACATTATCACCGTACACAGCTACCAACTAACAATGAATTTCAGCCGGCTTAACGTTTCGATGGTTTAAAAAACGTACGATTCCACGTATTTCACAGTCGACGGCACATCGATTTTCCAGTTCATTTTATAATGTAATAACTCGGAGGTAATGAAAAATACTACAACGCTTACAGACAACAATGCAGTGGGTACATTACTAGCGTGGCCATGAACGACGCAGGTTCGTCAACCTTAAGGAAAGAAATTTCCCAGTGGCTTTTACTTTAGAGATATCTCTCATATTTACCTAAGGGCAGTAGATGACATCAGTTAAAAATTTAAAGTATTTAAATTTTTCACTGATAAGATCCACAGATTATTATTCATAATCATAATGCCCATGAAGTTTTTGAAACATATTTATTCATATGTACTTTATCAACTTTAAAAAATTTATTTAACTCCAAAACAGCTGGGGTACTTATAAACAACAAATTATTCTTTTGTGGCATTACCACATCGTTATCCAATAATTTATATTATATCTGATTGATATTAAAAAAAAAATTATATTCTTCGTCAATATGCAGCTCAGTTTTCATTCTTTGATCACAGTTTTGTCTTAATATCTATCTGGCCCATTCCTTAATTAAGAGCAGATTCTGTTCTACCTTGATAGTTTTGAAAACTATGAATTAATGAATTAAATATTTTATAAACATGTTTTAAAGTATATGTCAATATATATATATATATATTTATATATATATTGTATATATATTTATTTATAATTAATTCTATTTCATTTAAGATATAAAAATAAATAAAGTGTGTAAATAAGAAAAAAAAAAATATATATATATCTCAAAGACAAAAAGTATAACAATTTTCCACCAACAGTACAGAATCCAAACCTTATACTTATTTTTTTTCATTTAATAGCGCTTTTGAGGGTCTCCCTCATTGTCAGTTAAAAAATTTTTTTTTTTTTAAATTACACATCAAACTCAAAACATAAAATTGTCAATATAATATAAAAATATGTAGTACTGTACTCTCAAAGTACAGTACTGTATGTGTGGCTGGCCACATGGAATATTTTATTTTTGATTACATATTTTTATACTATGTTGACAAAAAAAAAATATATATATATATATTATTGCTATATTAATTATGTTAATTATCTGACTATGAGGTTACAAAAAGTGCTCTTTTGACTGAATTTGGCTATAAAATTAAAAATTAAATTAATCTTGTGCATGGTAGGTTAAATTATAAACATTGTATAAAAGCCATTGTTTATTTATCTGAGCAATCTGACAGATAATTTAGTTTTATTGAGAAAATAAATTTGTTTTATCTCTTTCTGTTAAGTCTGCATTCTTTCTTTATTTCAATTAAAAATTGGTAGGCAGTTTATGTACTCTGCCAAGAAATATTACACTACTGATAATTTTGTAAACTTAGCTATATTTTTTATCTTAAAATGTATTCGTCTATTTCCTCAACTATTAAGATTCATATTTATTTATTTCTGTTTATCCAATTGGATAGGTTTCCCTAGCTTTTCAAGGTCCATCTCTCACATCATGAGAAGCCATTAAAAATGAAAAATTATAATAATTTCAAAAAAAGAAAAAATTATGTATATTTAATTACTCCTTCTGTCCAGTCTTCTTGTGTATGTAGCAGACAAAATTATCTGTACATTGTTTCAATTTATGAGTTGGGTTCTCTTATGAGTTTTCATTCTTTGATCACAGTTTTGTCTTAATATCTATCTGGCCCATTCCTTAATTAAGAGCAGATTCTGTTCTACCTTGATAGTTTTGAAAACTATGAATTAATGAATTAAATATTTTATAAACATGTTTTAAAGTATATGTCAATATATATATATATATATATATATATATATATATATATATATATATATATTTATATATATATATATATATATTTATATATATATTGTATATATATTTATTTATAATTAATTCTATTTCATTTAAGATATAAAAATAAATAAAGTGTGTAAATAAGAAAAAAAAAAAATATATATATATATATATATATATCTCAAAGACAAAAAGTATAACAATTTTCCACCAACAGTACAGAATCCAAACCTTATACTTATTTTTTTTCATTTAATAGCGCTTTTGAGGGTCTCCCTCATTGTCAGTTAAAAAAATTTTTTTTTTTTTAAATTACACATCAAACTCAAAACATAAAATTGTCAATATAATATAAAAATATGTAGTACTGTACTCTCAAAGTACAGTACTGTATGTGTGGCTGGCCACATGGAATATTTTATTTTTGATTACATATTTTTATACTATGTTGACAAAAAAAAATATATATATATATATTATTGCTATATTAATTATGTTAATTATCTGACTATGAGGTTACAAAAAGTGCTCTTTTGACTGAATTTGGCTATAAAATTAAAAATTAAATTAATCTTGTGCATGGTAGGTTAAATTATAAACATTGTATAAAAGCCATTGTTTATTTATCTGAGCAATCTGACAGATAATTTAGTTTTATTGAGAAAATAAATTTGTTTTATCTCTTTCTGTTAAGTCTGCATTCTTTCTTTATTTCAATTAAAAATTGGTAGGCAGTTTATGTACTCTGCCAAGAAATATTACACTACTGATAATTTTGTAAACTTAGCTATATTTTTTATCTTAAAATGTATTCGTCTATTTCCTCAACTATTAAGATTCATATTTATTTATTTCTGTTTATCCAATTGGATAGGTTTCCCTAGCTTTTCAAGGTCCATCTCTCACATCATGAGAAGCCATTAAAAATGAAAAATTATAATAATTTCAAAAAAAGAAAAAATTATGTATATTTAATTACTCCTTCTGTCCAGTCTTCTTGTGTATGTAGCAGACAAAATTATCTGTACATTGTTTCAATTTATGAGTTGGGTTCACACTCTGTATCAATGTATGTACAGTCAGAAGGCTTTTAGAAAGATGCATTTATGCTTCTGTTACATTCCTTTTATTTTATCAATTATTTCTATTTGTAATGAACATACGTTGCACAATAATGTATAATGTTGCAACTATGTATCTTTAACGATTAGTTATTAACCAAATTGACAAACTAAATTCTAAATAAATTTATTAGCACCTGGATATTTTAAAAAAATGTAAAAGTTTTATTTGATATCCTACACTGAATGGTGAGTTAGTTCCAAAATATACCTCCTAATAAAATGATGTATAATTATAGTTTTACTGTGGAAACGTTAAATAGTACTGGTATTTTATCACACTTATATTAATCTTTTAATATTTAACCTGCTGTAACCAATTGCTTGCAAGTGACATTAATTAAATTAATCATAGTAATTATATTGTTTTTATTTATAATTTTGAATGTTTTAGTCTTATAAATTTAATTTTACTTTTTACTTTTTTTTTGTTCTTTTTTGTATGTAATCATTTCCTATGATTTTTTTTTATTGTAATTGGACTAAAAATAATTTTCATAAATAATTGTAAATTTTAAGATTACAGAAAGTGTCAGCTAAATAATGGTATTTTGTTTTAACTTGTATTGTCCTTAATAGTTTTCCTGAAATGTTGCATTGAATAGCCTGTAGGGAACACACATTTTTAAACATCATTGTAACCAAGAAAAAAAAATTAATTCTATTTATTATAATAAAAATATTCATGTTTTATAAAAAATGTTTTTTTTTGTACAAAAAATCCACATAAAAAAAAACCTTATGTAAATAAATTATTATGCAATGAAGAATTTCCTCGTATTGGTTGACGTTTTACAGAATAATATAATGTGGAACTATTCTTCATAAAAAAAAAAAAATTTGGTTAAATGTTGGTATTACATATCTGAATGATTGTAGTCAATGTAGCTATAGTAGTAAAGAAACTTATTTAACATTAGTGACAGATATTGCTACAGCCCCATTTCTTTGAAAACTATAAACAAGGTAATCTTACTTTGTTGCCATCTTGACCTTGACTTTATCATGTTCTATTCTTTCCTTAATTTTAATTGTGCTGTTCTTGTATTTGTCATAACAAATCTGAAATCGATGTATATTTAAAACAATTTTTGAATTAGTATTTTTACCTAATTTATTAAAAATATTAATGAAAGCAACCATTAATTTGCTGGTATAGCTATAGTATAGTCAAAATTGTTGTTAAGATAATTACTATTATCTTTTCTGCTAAGATCGCTATAGTTTCTATGTTTAGTACTGCCTACCTTTCTTAGCTTCAATTTTTTTTATCACTTGATCTGTTTCGAAACCACTTCATTGTGAAAACTTATTGTACTGGCATTTTTAAATATCTGTTAATATTTTTATAGCATTTAGTCAATGCCCCTCCCTATATTTGAAGTCATGCTATATCTGGCCTTCTTGTTTATTTGTTATTAATGGTTATACTTATCTTTTAATTTTATTTATCTATTTCCTGTTTTCAATAAATTGTGGTTCTTGAAAAGGACATCGCTTGATCATTGACCTATTCATTTAGGATTGTTTTATTGTTACTTTTTAATTTAAAGATTAATAGATTTTCTAAAATGTCCATTCTTCTTCTTTAACACATTTGTGAATTAATCTCATTGATTCTTCCATTTCCAACAGGATGTTCTTTATTAAATGCATTGCATAATTAGAAACATTTTTTTATTTATTTTAAAAGATCTCATGTGTTCATTATATCTTAGTTTTAATTTTTCCCTGTTTGTCCAATGTATGTTGCATTGCATTTATATTTTATTTTGTGTATACCATTACTGTTGTATATTCTTTCTTCTATGTTACTATTAAACTTCTTTTTTTTTAGTTTATTATTTGTATTTGTAGCCACTTTTATATTATATTTACTAAATAATTGTTTAATCGAGTAAATTTCTTTCCCAGTAAATGTAAACTTACTCCATTTAAAGGTTTCTTTATTGTTTGTTATTTTAATTTCATTTAATTTATTTCTATTTTTATTCATTTTTCTGATTATTTCTTTTCTATAACTGTAATTTTCTACTATTTGAAAAGTAATGTTTAATTTTTTTATGCTGGTTTCATTAATAGTAATTTATGTAGTCTATCTATCATATCTAAAAGCCATCAAGAGTAATTTATGTTTCATCAGGTGGTTCTTATGTGAGCTATGATTTATCTGTAGAGGATTCTTTTCTGTATATTTCAAAATCTAGATTATTTTTATTTCTTTTTATTGTTAGGTCTAAAAAATTAATAGTTTCATCTTTCTCTTCTTCCATCGTATATTTAATGTTATGGCGAAATGTGCTCATTTCTACCAGAATTTTTTCTTCATTATTATTTATTTCTTTTTAAATACTAATAGTTTGTCATCCATGTACCTTTCTTTTTTCTGTTTAGCCTCCGGTTTACCATTCAAATCCATATAAAAGTAACTGTCTTTACTAGGACTTGAACGCTGGAATTCTTGACTAATATATTCTAAACATCTGTATTTTTTCATAATATCTGATATACTCTCTTCTTCCATATACAGTAGGACTATTTTGCTTAGTACCACTGATAGTGGGTTACCTGTGCCTAATCCATCCTTTGTTTTATATATTTTATTATTAAATTTAAAGAGGATTTGTTGAAGAATTCTTTCTAAAGTTTTAATAATTTCTATTTTCAAGTTATTATTTACCTTTTCCTCATTTAATTTCTTTTCTAAAATTTTTATAGTTTCTTTTAACAGTATAGATGAATATAAATTTTCTGTGTCAAATGATCAGTAACACATGAGGTCTTTTAAAAATCAAAAAAATGATTCTAGTTATGCAACGTGTTTATTTGATGACAATCAGGACATATGTCCTGAAAATATCAGAAAATATGTTAGGATATTTTTTCCTGTGTCAGGATTCTTCCATTTTCATCAGGAAAATAGAAAAATCAGTGAAACTAATTCACAAATGTGTTAAAGGAAGAAGAATGAATATTTTAGAAAATCTAGATATCTTTAAATTAAAAAGTAACAATAAAATGATCGTAAATGAACAGGTCAATGATCAAGCAAATGTCCTTTTCAAGAACCACAATTTATTGAAAACAGGAAATAGGTAAATAAGTTAAAGATATAACCGTTAATAGCAAATAAACAAGAAGAAGGCCAGATAAGGCATGATGTCAGATATAGGAAAGGGTGTTGAATAAACACTATATAAAGATTAACAGATACTTAAAAATACCAGTACAATAATTTTTGACAACGTGGTGGTTCCAAAACACATCAATAAGTGATAAAAAAATGAAACTAAGAAAGATAGACTGTACTAAACATGTTATAATCTTTTGTGGTTTTTTTCTAATTTTTTCCTGCTCTTGAGCAATTATCTTTTTATACAAGCAAAATTTTAATAAGTTACAGCTGTACTCAGTATGTTTGTAAAGTTCTAAAAATAAATAAAATAAAAATACAGATTTAAAGATAAACGAATTTACTCAAATCAGCCCTCTACTTAGAACCCTTCTCTAGTTACACGCTTTTTTCAGCGCCAGTAGAGCCCGTCAAATGCTCTGGAGAAATAACTTTGTGAGATCACCTTCAACTGCTTGTTGCAAGCTCTTTGGATGGCCAGACTGTCGTCAAAAAAGCGGCCTTTCATCTTCAACTTGAGTTTCATTTACTATTTTTCAACATTGAGTTTATTACTAATTTTTAACAGAAAATAGTCTGCCTGAATATTTTCATTAAATACTTCTTTGTGGAATGAATCTACTTGCAAACAAACATAATTAAAATGTTTATATAGTGAGATTAGTTTGAATGGGTCATTTTAAATATACAGTGTACAACTGAATTTAGCTATGAAAAGAATTTAAAAAAATAAGTACTTTGCATAAATTTTCAAATAAAAGATTAACAAATTCTTCACCCATTTAAGGTAATATTTTTAATTAATATATTTATTGTTGATATATCAGTGGCTTGTTAAAAAAAATTACTGTGGGACACTAATAAGATTTACTTATTTTGTTGACAGGTTCTCCATTTAAATTCCACGTGGATTCTATTAGCAGTGGTTATGTTACTGCTTATGGACCAGGTTTAACTCACGGTGTCAGTGGTGAACCGTCAAACTTTACTATATCTACTAAGGGTGCTGGTGCAGGTCTGTATATTATTTATAAACCTAATGTAATTGTTTATATTTTTATATTTACGTTACTAAGTAGCATTAATATATTAACTTTACATTTTGTCTCCATGTGTTTGGGTAATTTAAATGTAACATTTTTCACTGGAAGATTATATATATATATATATAGATTATAATTATATATATAGTATTTTGTTTAACTTTAAGGTTTTTTATTAATATTATTTTATATTTTTAATGATAATTTGATGATATGATGTCAGATTTTTCCTGTTTAATTAATTACGCAAAAATATTGTAATCATATGATTAAATAAAAATATTACTGTAGTTTTTCAATTCTAATGCACCAAAAGTTTGTTGATCGCATGACAAATGTGTTATAATGGTGTTTATTAAAAATTAGCTTTAAAGGTAAATGGAAAACAATAGTTAGTTTGATCCCTTTGACAGTTGACAAAGTTTAGTACAAACATCTTGCGATTGTAGCTGACTGATGTGAAGTCTATAATTTGCACTTTTTAAGGGCTATGTGATATAGAAACAAACTATACTAGTTTATAATTTAATATAAAAATAGTGGTGTGACTGTAAAGCAATTCTAAGATCAATCTTATTATTTATTGATGTCGCATCTGAACTTAGGCATGTGGTGTTGCATAATGTATAAAATTACTCTATGCGGGATATCATGTGATTAGTTTGAAATTTAATTTATAGTTTTCTAATAATTAGTTGTTTTATATTTATTTTTTGATAAGATGATATTGTTACACTTGATAGTAGTCAGATCACTGTTTGTGTAATAATAGTGCAAAGAGAAAAACATTAAGTTTCAAACACAAAAACTTTTAAAAAGGCTTTAACTTTAAATAAGATTATTTTATAATTTCTGTTTACTATAATAATAAAATGATCTCTTCAGTGATAAAATTATTCAACCTATTATAGAAAATACCACTTTCATGTTGTATTGTACAACAAATAACTTACAGTCATATTCTAAAAAAAAGGTTTATCAGTAATAAAATATGAAAACACAACTAACTTTATAATTATTAGGTGTTATGTACTTCTATATTAAATACAATATTTAGATATTTTCATTATAGTTTGCGTGTGTGTCAATATGTATGTACACATATATATGTATGCAGTTATTTACTGTTTGCAAATAAACTTCTATTAACAAATTTTTAATTTCAATGAGTCCAACATTAAATTTAGGTATTTACATGCAATGTTTGTGAGTAAGTGATCTTCAAGAACATTTACCAAGTGCACAGTGCTGCCAAGCTGGTGATTAGTCTGTACAAATTGAATAAAAATTGGAGATTGTGTGATCCATTATTATTATTATTTTTATTTTAAAACTGTAAAAGCCCTCTTTACTTCTGAAGTTAAGAGAGCTTTATACACTCTTAACATTCCTATTCATTTTTCTCATTTTTTGTGAACAAAATTTACTTAAATCATATAGTTCATATAATTACTGTTTAATGATTTTTCTGAATATTGCCTAGTTATGCATAGTGGATATTATTATCAAAAGTGTTGGATACTTAAATTTCCTTATTAGTGTTAAACAAAATGATAACATCTAGATAGAATAAAAAATTAATACTTTAATTCATTTATTTATTATTTGTAATTTTGCTAATATTATTTTATATAAAAGAGATTTATTTTTTAGTTATAAATTTAAATTAATGAATCTTTTTTGTTATAATACTAAAATAAAAATATTATGTATATTACAGGTGGCCTGTCATTGGCTGTTGAAGGACCAAGCAAAGCTGAGATAAGTTGCCATGACAACAAAGATGGTACTGTTTCTGTATCTTATCTTCCAACTGCTCCTGGAGAATATAAAATCGCTGTCAAATTTGGTGACAAACATATTAAGGGTAGTCCGTACAATGCCAAAATTACTGGTAAGTTATAAGATTTATTATTTCCAAAATGTCTCCATAGAAATTATTACAGACCAGCATTTCATTTCTTATATACATTAGTAAAAAATTGAAATTATGATTTCTTTTACAGAAAGTAGTTGTTTTTTATTAATAAATTCTTTGATTCTTCCAATTGATTTATCATTACTTTAGAGCTTAGAAGATAAAATGGATAGATTTTACTGTGTAATTGTACTTTTGTTATGAAATATTGTATTTCCTATAGTCATAATCCTCAGTTAATTATTAACCTTGTGGATGGAACATATTTTCTCACAGTTTCTATCGTACATTAATAATATGTGGAAATAACCACATGCAATCAGTCAGATGAATCTTACAAACAGGTACATGTTTAATTTTGTCAGATTAATATAGTTACTGTACTCTTATGAAGTAATAAATCATGAATCTTACTAAAAAAGATTTCAGAAAGATTCATTCTTCTAAAATAAATTTTTTTTCGAAGTGAACAAAAATTACCACAACAGAAAGTAGACATTTCAAGTTCAGACACCCAGTATACTGGCAGTGATTTCTTTTGTTGGTCACCTGTTGGGTAAATAGGTTGTCAAAGAAGTGATACCACAACAGATTTAATTGAACCTAATCCCTGATGTAGAAGACATTTTATAAATGACCAATGAACTTAATTATTATCTAATGTGTACTGTTGAAAGAAGAAAGGGACTGAAATGTACACACCATAATTCTTTGTTCAATGTACTACTTCAATTCTATCTAGGCTTTACGTAACAACTGATTATATACTATGTAGTAAAGATCTGATCCTCTTTAGGAATGAAAATCTCTTGTGAGTAAATAATATATTTATAATATTAGATACTGTTTGCAGATGGTATTAGACAGCAAAAGCATTAATCAATCATTTACTTTGCCTGTTTTAAAAGTTGGTGACTGCAAACTGAAAATCCCAGTTTGGCTACCCGTATATCTGCTCACCCATATCAAATTTAATTTACTTTTAATAAATTAGTGCCTATTAAAATCTTTTACATCGTAATTTATTGCATGTCTCATTAATTTACTTCTACAAATAAAAGCTGAACTATCCATGTCTGTTACATCTTATTATGATCCAGTTGGGAATTCTATGCCAAAATTGCAAAAATATTTCCAATAAAAAATGTTTCAAATTTTATTTACTTTAATCCTTATTTCCTGATTTCTTTCATTATAATTAATTCTGTAAATGACAAAAAAAATTATCCTCTAAGGTTGAGGGAAGAACTTCCTGATTGAAATTTAAGCAAAATTCTGTGAAAGGTGTCTGTTTACTTTAACTTTTACTACTTGAAATATTTTAGCTAAAATGCATCTGAGCATATAAATTAAAAATGTTTTACCAAAAGGAAAGTGGGTTTAATGTTTTGAAAAGTAAAAGTTTATCTTTCATCAATTTATCCGTGGGAGAGCCCAGTAGTAAATATTTGAAGCTAAGAAATAGCAAACACGGCTAAGATTTCAATTGTGTAGATAACATTAAAATGATTCTATGTCTAGGTAAAGTTGATTCATTTAAAAGTTTTGTTACAACAGGTTGTCGTTTACATTTATCCTATGCAGACTATAAAATTGACATTAATTGAGATAATAGACACAAATTAAAACAAAGTCATTGAAGGAAAATTACTTTTGCTTTACTTTTGTATGTAACATAAAGGTAAGATGAAGATGTAACACATCTTAACAATTTACAGATGTAAATTTAATTAAATAAAAAAATAAATAGATTGTTCTTGCTGTGAAAAACTATCTAGGTAGGGATTACCTAGAAAATTGTATAAGTAAAATTTTCTCTTAAAAAGTATATATCTCAGAAACAGTTCACCCAGTTTTGATTATTAAAATACCAAAATTATAATATTTGGTCTTTTTTCTAAATTTTTCTTTCATAAACCACTACTAAAGCATCACTTTACCTTGCTAATTTAACATTTAGTGATGCTAAACCCCTTCTTCTTAGAGGATGTGATTTAGTCATAAACTCAAAGTATTACTACACAAAAAAATATAATGTAAATTTTACCAGCTCTCTCTTTAAGCTTTACTGTTCACTCAATAGTGATGCACCAGTTTTGTTATTGGGAAGTGGTACATTAGTACTACAATTCTAGATTTCTCTATTTAACATTTTTACTATTTTCTACGCATTTTCTGCTTCACATCCTAAACAATGTTTAGAAAAGGTGTATTCGCACCTTGTTGGAATGTCACATTGGATTATGTGTGGTAGGTAGACAGATTGAGGTTGTTAAGCCAAGCTAGCAGTATCTAATGCTAACAGCTTCTTGAGAGTATCATATACAGCTATAATTTTGCAGTTTAGTTCCTAATTAACAATCTTACCTTGTGATTTAGAGATGTATAATACTCATCCCTTGTTTACACAAAGAAGGGATTCATCTCCATGTTGTCTCTAATCAACATTGCTAAAATATTTATCTGTTGACTTCCAAAATATCATAAGAATCAGTCATTGTATTCACCTTCACTCATTACTTTAAGGTACTTTTACTATTGTCCTCATATTATGTTACTTAATCTTCTGTAATTCACTTTTTAAACACTTTCACTTACTATTTTGTCTTTATTGTGCTAAAAATCTTAATATTTTTGCATTTCAGTGCTTAAACAAACATCAGTAAATAACCCACTCCTAACATATTTAACTTCCAAATTAATTTTTTGTCCACATTATCCTATCAGTCGGACTGTTTGAATTCATGTTATAAAAAATGTTATTCTAGTAGATATGTTTTTATGTTCTGGATATTTTAATCTTTTAATGAAAAAATAAATTGCAAAATAAGTTTAATGTGGTTAACGAACTACTATTTACATTTTTTGTTTTCTCTTTTTCTTTTTAATGAAGCATCATTTCTTTCTGTACACCAGTTTTTGAGCTTCCATTAAGAACTAATTGTTTCATAATTTTTCTTGTTTTTCATTGGTTATGTCTTTTCCTGAGAATTTCGGCTATAGGCACTTTAACTTCTTGTTAAATATGCTTCTAATCATAAAAGATATAAATTTACTTTTAATAGTAGACTGTATATTTTATTTTTTTCTATTTCTGTTAAATATTTTCTACATTCACATAAAATATCTCTGAATCTTTTCTTTCCTAATTGTTCAGTGAGCAAACATAATTCACATCAGTTATGAAGTTAGATCACAGTTTCAAATTTGTGATTACAGATTTTTCAGAACATTAAGGAGAAAGAACTTAATGGTTGTTAAATTCATGTTTTAACAATATATTCAAGTAGTAATCGGTTGTTAATACAATAAACTATATTATGTGGTGCTGTTCTATTCCATTATTTTTGTCTTTAGTGTTAGAGGTTGCATAGTATGCTTCTCAATGTTCTTAACTGGGGTTTAGGACTGATGCACAAGAGCTCTAAGAGCTAATTACTTATTCAAATTGTTATTAGCAACATAATTAATAAAATTATGTTCTTGGAGTATATTTTTTGTGCAAGTAGTAGATTGGTTTGTGTAAATAAGCATTTTAATATGTGTTACACAATATGTATGAAAAAAATCACCAATTCATTTTGTTGAATGATCAAGATCTAGGAAATTACATAATATATAGAGATTGACTGCCAAATTCACAACCCTTTTATTATTGAAGTATGGTGGGAAAATGCCAATATTGTGTCACAGCTGTATTGCCACACATGTGGTGCATGTAGTAGATCCATAGACTATATTAGTCCAGTATTTTGTATCATTATTTTTATCAAGATTACATGCATTTGAAAAATCTTAAAAATGAATTCTTAAACCATGTTTTTGCTTTAAGAAATTTTTATTCAGAATAACATTTGCTTAGTGCTGTAATTTTAATTTTGTGTATCTGTCTATTTATTTTCTTAGATCTTGTTTTATTAATTTTACTAAATTAATGTTTAGGAGAAGGACGAAAAAGGAACCAAATTTCTGTGGGATCCTGCAGTGAAGTTTCATTGCCTGGTAAAGTATCTGATGCTGACATTCGTTCTCTTAATGCTTCAATACAAGCTCCAAGTGGACTTGAAGAACCTTGCTTCCTGAAGAGACTTCCTAATGGAAATTTAGGTAAGAAATGAAAATTTAATTTAATTTTGTGGTTAAAACAGTAAACTAAATTCCCTAGCTTGTTACAGTAGATAGTATTCCCATAGAAAATAGTATCACCCTTGAAATTTAAGGACATAAAGTAAGGAAATAATGCTAATGGCTGAAATAATTTTTAAAATACCTGGTTCTCATATATCAATAAAACAATAGTGTATTCAGATACTTACACATAAAATATTTATAGATTAGCAAATTGGATGATTAAATAAATTATATGGTAAACTAAAAATAACTATATCATTTTTTATCAGAAAATTCCTCACTTCTTTTCATTATAATATATTTTTAAGCACTGAAATCTGGTAGTAAAAACTATTTAAATTTAATGAAATGTTATGTTATGTTTATTTGTAATGATTTAATTTTCATCTGCATATAATCACCTTTCAAAGTACTTACTAATAAAGACCAATAACTTTCTTTATTTATGTTCTTATTTATATAAGATATAAGATGATATATCATCTTCTTATTTAATTAAAAATAAAGGAAACATATGATGAAAACTTGTAAACTGTTACGGTTAACCCTTCATTATATACACTGCACAAATTTTGTATTCAGCCTGTTAAAAATGTTTAATTTCTTTTTATACTATACCATTCTTCTACTGTTATAGGGTCTTATACATTTCTACAACATCCTTAGGGTTTTTAGTTTTACTATTAAATACTAATTTGCATTCCTCACTTAGTGTAAAAGTGAGCTCAGATCTTATGACAGAAGATAGGGAACTCCTTTATGAGTTATCTATAAACTCATAGAGGGAACAATCTCCCTAGGAGGTAGGGAGATGTGAACTGTTAAAAGTCAAAAGTTAGAATGGAGGCTATATTTATTGATCTACAGAGAAAAACAAAAATTTTTCAAGGATAACAATTTGTATAGTATTTTACATTAAAAATACTTATGTTTAAACTATGTTGATCATAAAATATAGAAAAAAAAACATTGATGCATTATGATTATAGTAGAGCAAAGTTAATTTATTTATTAAATCTCATTTAACAGTTATAGGGTAGTGCTCAGTGATAGTTGCTTATGAGAGATGACATTTTTATAATGTAAAAATGCTAAAATGTAATGTTAAATGATCTGTGATTCAAGCACAGAACATTCTAAATGAAAGACAGATGCCATCATTCTGCTTCAGTATCTGGCAGAGGGTATCTTTGGTATGTATAAGATAGTGCTTATCAGTAAATTTGTAAAGTTTGCTTCAGGAATGTTAATTTGTATTACCTTAACTATTAATTGTTAGGTAATGTTTCACGAGTCGGTGAAACTTTTTTCTGAGAAACAGAATAATAAACTACAATAAATATGTCATTCTTGTATATTATAACAATAATAAAATACTAAGAAGAAAAATAAATAAATAGAATCAGTGATTGATGTAAGGCAAAGGACTAATGTTTCTATGCTCTAATTGATTGAATTTTACATCGGTTACATTTTGCAAACTTATATGACTGTCTTGATTGAACTTTGCTTGAAAAAATGCATATTTATTTTTCTTTGAGTGGCATATTGTAAAATTATTTCAATTATATTTAGCAGTAAAATTATTTCAAATATAATAAGACAGGATATCAAGAGTGAGCCTCTTATTAATTAACAACAAAAATTCTTAGGAAGCTTATAGTTTGACCTGTAGTCAACTAACTCATTGGTTTAAAAAACTATTTTTAGAGATGCGTGAAAGCATGATAAAATTTGAACATTATTAAAATTCACATTTTAACACTATTAAAATTTTCTTTGTCTCCACTATATGCTTTGAATTATTCATTACTGAAAATCTGTATAAATATTGTAGTCAATTAAGACAATTAATTTATAAGCTAAATTATCACTACATTCATCAATGATGCTGCTAAATGATTGTAAATGCTCATGGTTTCTCAGTCTTTCATTGATGAGTTGGTTTATTAAAACCTTTTTATTGTAATATTAAAAAAAATATTTAAAAAGCATTATTTGTTTCTCTCTCAAAATGTCTTGGATTCATATTAATTTAAAATAGTTCTTTTATGAAACAGACTAATTTTCAGAGGTTTAGCAGTACCCAAGATTTTTTATAAAAGTTTTGATAATTTATTTTATGTTTTAATCTAGAAAAGGTGATTATTCTTAAATTCTATTAACAGCAAAATAATATTTTACTACATTTACATTTTTCAATTTACTGTTGCTCATCTTATAGTTTTCCTCCCTTTCCTGTAAACATCATTTTAGTAAGAAATACAAAAATTAAAAATAATTTTAGTACTTTTCTTTGTATTTACTTTTTGATTGTAGATTTTTCTTTTTTTTATTGAATATTTTTATGATTATTTTATACTTACATATTATTATCATTAAAATCTAGAATTACATATTATATCTGGTCAAATAGAGACTGTTTATAAATTTTTTAAATGCTCGTTTTTCTAGTTGACAGAACTTGTTTACATTATCCCTCCTGTATGAGCAGTTGAGAAATTTTTCTCAGTTCACAAAAGTTTTTCTGTACATGAATAACCACTATGAATAGTTTAAAATGTATTGAATTTAGAATTGAAGAAAATTAAAACATTTTTGTAAATATAAATATATTCATATGTTTTACTGTGTGTAATAAAATGATATGAAATTTTTTATTAAAGTATTAATTTAACACACACAGTGAAGATATTAAATGATTTTCCACATAATTTTAAGTATAAGTCAGAGGTTTTACAAACATTAGTGTAGTCAACACCAAGCTCGTAGTAATGTAAAATATTAATGCTTTTAATTCTTTGTGCGGTCCATAATTTATTGCTGACTAGTAGTAGAAATATAAACTTACACTTCTTTAAAACCTAACTGCATGTACAGTAAGCTGATGTAATGTTCGTTGAATTTACTAAAAGCACCACCTGCACTTCTGTTTTGATCAACATGCATTGCTTGCTACGACCATACTGTTTTAAGATATTTTTAACAAATTTAAATTGATTAAAACTGATCCTAAATTATATTTTTATTACTTTTAGTAAATGCACTCATAAGAAAATAAAAGAAGGTTATTTTTACTTCTACAAAAGGATTATTATTAAATAAACTTCAGTGAAATCTGCCAGTTTTAAAGTTCTGTCGTACCATAAGGTTTTTGTCTTTGCAGTATTAATTTTTTTTTCTGCTTAAATTTTATTTATTCAGGAAATTTATCTTTGATAATTCACACTTTAATGTAATTCTTTATACTTTATTTTTCAGGTATCTCATTTACACCTCGAGAAGTGGGTGAACATACTGTTTCTGTCAAGAAAATGGGTAAGCATATTACCAATTCACCATTTAAGATCAATGTTGGTGAAAGGGAAGTAGGTGATGCTAAAAAAGTTAAAGTAACTGGTGCAGCATTGAAGGAAGGCAAAACACATTCTGAAAACACTTTCATGGTGGATACAAGAAATGCAGGTATGTCTACTTTTATTTAATTCTTGGATTTATAATTTTTAACCCCTCATAGTGTCTAATTACAGTGAGTTTGTTATAAAGATTTTGATAAATTTTGTAGCTTCCAGTTCTCTCTCAAATTACTGAGCTAGATAATATTTGGGTGAGAAACTAGTGTATTGGCCACTGACTGGCCAAGTTTTTACTTCTGTACATAATCTTTACTTTTTAATTCTGTAACTGAAAAAAAAGTGTAGTCTTAAGTGATAGTCTTTTTTTTCTTTTTAATAATGTTTTCCTTTCTAAAATTGACTATTATCTTTTTCTAGAAAATAAATTAATGTACTATCTAAAAAATTGTAAATTATGATCTCAATCCGGAGCTTCGTCAATCATTTTGTCATTTAAAATAAGATAAAGAAAAAACACATTATTACATTTTATTTAGTTATTAAATCAACACATCAAAGTGTACGATAAAGGGTGATGTGAACTTAGCCTAATAATTTCACATTAATGAAATAAAACATGGATTAAAAATATGTTTGATTAAAACACAGAAGTACCCTGCACAATTATATTTAAATAAACTGGAAATAAATGGTAAATGCTTTAATTTTGATTTTTAACTTTTTTGATGGTAAACAAACCAAATTTCATTATAGAACATCTTTTGAAAGACTTACTTCAAAACATTTTTAGTCATTTTTCCAACGATACTCAGTGATTGGTGCTTCTGTTTTCACAATGTCACCAGTTGATGTTACAGCTGGTGATTTTTTAAATTAGACAAACAGTTTATTTAGAATGGGATCAAAAAATTAGTATAATTTGAATTGTCTGTTCATTTGGTTAAAAGTATGTAATGATTTATTTATTTAGCATATGGCACCAAAACATAACACCAATTACAGTCAAAAATTACAAACATTTAACAAATTAATATAAGCTACTGATTCTGGAGTTGCCATCAGGAAATCTTCAGGAGTCCTTCATAAGCTGTCCTAGAGCAAACTTCTGTGATGTGTTTAACAGTTTGACTTTCAACACACTCACAAAGGAGTGTCAGTGTTTTACCCCATTTATACAGGAAATAGGCACACCTGCCATGCTGAGTTCGTATTCTGTTTAGTGTTGACCATTCTTACGTGGCAAGTCAAATCCCGGCAGCTTTTGAGTAAACAAGGGATTTGGTTATTCTGCTTTGTGGTACATTCTTGACACCAGGTGTCCCATAATTTTCTTGTACTCTCTTACAAGAGCGTTCATACGGCGCAGGTTTGGAGGTGGTATGAGGCTCAATACTGGGAGCCATTCCACAGGAGTAGACCTGATAACCCTGGCAATCATTCTCATAGTGTTATTAAATTGAGCATCAATTCTATGAATATAAGGGCTGTTTAGCCACACTGGCGCACAATATTCTGCAGCTGAGAAGACGAGGTTCAGAGCTAATGTGCGCAGAGTGGAAGTCGATGCTCCCCACGTTGTTCCACAGAGCTTGTGTATAATGCTGAATCTTGCTTTCAATTTCTCTGCAGTTTTCATTAGGTGCTCCTTAAATGAAAGCGTTATATCAAGTTTCATGTATTCTTGAATAGAATTTTAAGCTCCCTATTAGCAAACTTGTTACTCAGATGGAAGCATGACACTTCTATGGATTTTACTAGCATTTGGTTGGAGGCGCCATCTTCGGAAGTGCCTTCCCAGTTTCTCCAGGTCAGCCATCAGGACCTCCTCTGACTCTTCAAATGATCTACATTTTGTTGTTAGCATCCAGTCATCGGCATAGGCATGCTTTTTAGTCCTTGTCTCTGGCATGTCTGCAACATAGAGGCTGAAAAGGAGAGGCGCAAGTACCGACCCTTGTGGCAGGCTGTTCTTGAGTTTCCTTGGTGAGCTTATATGAGATTCAATGATAATTTGGAACATTCTGTCGTTCAACATGTTGTTAAGGAGGCGAGCTGTTAGTTTGCATGGGGTTACATGGAGGACCTTACAAATCATACCTTCTCTCCAGACAGTGTCGTAAGTGGCTGATAAATCAATGAATGCAGCAGAGGTTTTAAGATTTCTTTGGAACCCTGCTTCAGTGTATGCTGTGAGCAAGAGAACTTGGTTAGTACAACTTCGTTGTGGCCTAAAGTCTGCTTGTTCAATCAGTATAACATCAAATATTCTCTGACAGATTATGTTGTAGATAAGCGTTTCTAGTAATTTATATGTCACTGATAGCAATGCTATAAGCCTGTAGCTCTTAGGTAAGTTTGCTGGTTTCCCTGGTTTTAAAATGGCTACTACCTTCAATTGCTTGAACTCTCTGGGTACGCTACCAGTCTGCATTATGTCAGTGAGGAATCTGGCCAGCCAAAGTTTTGCGTATTTTCTGCAGTTTAATAAAAATTCTGGATTGATACCATAGAATCCTGGTGCTTTTCCTGGAATGATATCTTTGAGCGCGACTCAAACTCTTCAAGTGTAAAAGGGTGAGCGTGCTCAGTCTCAACTGCCTCCCTCCTCAAGGTTCTTAGTTCGCATTTTATCTCAATTGTGTGCGCTCTGCCTCTTGGTGCTCTGGATGTTGCCACTATGTGAGACGCTACAGTGTTTGGGGGAGACATTTGCTTTTTGTCTCTGAATAGGAGATCCGCTTCCTAATTTTCTTAGCAGAATCCATGCATGATGACTCGAGGTTGAAAGTTCAGGCTTCCCACCGTTTCTGTTGTCTTGCAGAATCGAGGCTACGGAGAAGCTCATCTGCCACCTCTTGATCGCTCTTCTCAAGGAAGCTTTGGTAGAGAACTTCATTGTTTTGGGACTACCCTGGGATAGATTCTCTGCGAAACCCTCTAGGGATGCACTTCTTAGCGGTACTTGTTACTGCTTCAATAAATCTGCTATAGTTTTTGCTGATTGGTGGTATCCAGCCTAGGCATTTATCCAGATCCCTAGAAAAAGTTTCCCAATTAGCCTTTTTGAAGTTTGCTCTAGGGCAGGGTACAGAGGTCACGAGTGAAATTTGGCTACTTCCCTCTATAATAACTGGACCGTGCAGGCTGTGAGGAAAGTCACAGAGAACTTTTCAGGTGACTTGCAGCAGCCAACCTTTGCTGTCAGTTGAGGTGAAACAAAGGTCCAGGTTAAACTACCACCTCCAAGCCGCTGATTTAAAAATAAATCGATCTTTAGCATCAAAGACAAGACTAAGATTCTCATCCTCAGCCCATCTCACCATAGCCTCAACGTTTGCATCACAATCCTTATATTTCCATTGCTTGTGGTGGCTATTAAAATCACCCAAGTAGACCGCAGGATGAGGTTGTATTTGAATTACTGACGTTGGACATGAGACAGATGGCAGTTTATAGATATTGGATGCTGTTATACTTCTGATTTTAACTACAACATTATGAATTTCATTGCCCATGGAGGTGGAGATGAGAGTGGCGTTTTCTATATCACGTCTAACATAAGTAGTAGCAATGCCATACGCATCATGGTATGTGGCACCAAGTAATTCATATGCAGGTATTTTGCCTCTTTTCTGCAATTGTTCCTCAGTGTTACAATGTGTTTCCTGGATTGCAACCAGATCAATATTGTCATTCTTCAGTAGTTTTGATAAATACTGGCTCTTAGAATAACTTATGCTTTCCATATTTATGTGGCAAATTTAGTTTGAAGGTCCAAGATTTCTTGTTTGCAAGTCCTGAAAAGGACTGTTGGGTATATCTAGCGACATGGCCTGCATTTCATAATACTGTAGGCTTGTGTCTGCATGGTCAGGAGAACCTATCTTCTTGGTTTGTCTGACTGCCAGTGTCTGCTAGCTCATTTAGCGTTACCCAGGGTGCACCACGTGGAGGCGAACTAGCTTTACACCCCTATATATAATGATATTTTTTCAACACTCACACTTTTCCTCATATCTTAATAACATCTGCCTAATTAAAAAAACTCATCAGCTGACTGCATAATGAAAACCTCAGACCAGTCACTGAGGATGATTGAAAACATTTTGTAGTAAACTTTCTAAAAACATTTAATTATAAAATCTGATTTGATTTTCTCTTACAAAAGTTAAAAATTTTTTTAAATGTATGGGTATGAATAAAACAAATATTAAGCTTTGTTAGAGACACACTAGGTAGTAACAATTTGTTGAACACATAATAACAGAATGCATTCGATGTATGTTTCTCCAAATTGTGAAACACGATTATGTGACCAACACAGCTTTTTAGTCTTTTGGAGAAATGACATTATAGTTGGTAAAGGGTTAACACAATAAATGTATTTTTTCACAACAGCTGAAACACAATGTAGGCTGCCTGTTTAGAGATGTTCTTTACAAATCTTTTCTGGATTCTTTAATTATGTTTCTTAGCTGTTTTTTATTCATTCATAACTGTTTTTTTGTTTGAATTATGTAATTTCTTTTGTTGTCTTACATCATATTTTTGACAAATATTATTCTGTTATTATTGCTAGTCATTTTTGAGTTAATAATGAAATCAATTTTAGAAAGGAATTTTATACTTTCATTCTGCTAGAAACAAGATTTTTTCTTGATCTTGCCATATAACCTTGAAGCTTGTGCGTCGGAGATGGAAATGGAATTTCATAATGTTTGAAAAATGCCATGCCTGAGCGGGATTCAAACTGGAACCTCAGGATGAAAGGCCAAGATGCTACCATGAAGGTCGACAGAGTATATTTATTTCTAATCCTAAGGGAAAATAGTTTTAGAAGTGCAAAAATTACTTTATGACTTAGATAAGTTAAAATTCTGTTGTTTGTAAGTGCATTTATTATAATCAGATTAGTGGTAGATCATAGGAAGGAAGTTAACAATTTATAATATTAGTTTTTAACAAATTGATTAGCATAGCAATGTGACTAAACATTGCTACTTTATAAATTTTATTTTTGTTAAAATCTGAAATCATACTTTACAATATCTTTTTGTATATAAGGTTAAACATATTTAATCAGTGGTAGTAGATCAATGTAGAAGTTACTAATATGTTAAAGTCTACAAGCATTTTAAGTAAAAAAAGAGAAGTTACATTTGAAAAATTGAAAATATGAAATATGCAATGAGTAATTTTAAAAATGACTTGCAAACCATAAAGAATAAAGATGTGGTTTGTAAGAGGAGGTATATAAACATATATATATTTATGAAAAGTTACTAATTTTCTATGGAACTGAATTTGTAATTTGAAAAATAAATTAAGTTATAAATGATGTTATTTCTATTATTACTCAACATTATATAACACTTTTAATTGTGTTTTTTTATTATGTTAATTTAACTGGTGATGAGGATAATGACTCATCAAAGTGCATTTGTTAAGATACAGGTAAAGTTAGCAAACATTAACTTATGCATATATTTCTTAATTTCTTTACTTTTTGATGTGAAAACTTTACTAAATATTTAACTCTTCCTGAATAGCCCACCTCTGATTGAATATGGAACACTACAAAAATTATAATAAGTACCAGTAGTTGTGAAACATATTCATACCAAAAGTAGAGTGACTAAACCTTACAAATTTGATTTTGTTTTTATTTATTGCCTTTTTTATTGTTCATAACAAACATTTTAAATATCTGAAACTAAAATCTTTTTTTAATTTTCTAACATAATTTCTTTTAGAAGTGGTTTAATTACTCTAACATTCATATCATGATATTAAACAGAGATTTAGGCAATATTGCATAAATGTCTTTTGAAACATGTTTTTAGCATGGTTGTGATCTATCAGTTACCTGTTTTATAGCTGTTATAACTAATTCCAGTACATTTACATATTTTTAAACACAATATTAGATATATACTTTAAATTGATGTACTTCGCGGCATTTCTCTCAACAGTAATGTGATTACACAATCTTTTTCTCATTTGTTCAGGTTATGGCGGTTTATCATTGTCTATAGAAGGCCCAAGCAAGGCTGAAATTCAGTGCAAAGATAATGAAGATGGAACTCTTAATATTTCATATAAACCTACTGAACCTGGTTACTACATTGTCAATCTGAAGTTTGCTGATCACCATGTTGAAGGATCTCCTTTTACTGTAAAAGTGACTGGTGAAGGTAGCAACCGTCAACGTGAAAAAATTCAAAGACAGAGAGAGGCTGTACCCATAACTGAAGTTGGTTCTGAATGTAAACTCACCTTTAAGATGCCTGGTAAATATGATTTGCATCATAAGATTTGTTCATGATTTAAGAAAATATTATATTTAAGATGTACCTGAATTTTTTAATGTAGGTAGATATTTTTAAGAAATTTTAGTAAATAAAAAAGTAAAGTGTAAAATTTTATTATTTTTAAGTTTATCTTATCATTTAGTTTAAATTAATTAATGCTGTGGTAATCACAACTTTATTTCTGTTCTGACTGTAAGGAGTATAGCTTAAACGTCTTCACAATGTCTAGCTTCATGATTTGGGAACAGATTGATCAATTTTGATACAGTTTTCTTTAAATAGTAGTTAATACTTAAACAGTTTTAGTAATATATTGTTATAAAGTGCTTCAAGTTGCTTAACAGCAATGATTGAACCATCATTTTATTCATGAAAATATTAATAAAAGCAAATATTTATTTTCATTTTGTTTTAGTTATCTGTTAAGTTACTATGATAATTTTTCCCATTTTTTTTTTTTTTTTTTAGAAGAAGTTTTAATCATAACAATGTCATAAGCCTTTCTCAGCAAGTACATTAAAATAAAGCACTGAATTGATAAAGATAAGAATTTATTCACATAATTATTAATTTAGAGAAATAATTGAATCTGTTATTACACAAACTGTATATAGGAAGTGTAATTGATTTTTATTATTTTATAGATAGTTTTAAAACTGAAATTGATAAAAAAGTTATTCCATGTTGCAAGGGGGCTTTACTTTTAATAGTAGTAATATAAGTTGATAGTTTTGAATGAACTTACTTTTAGTAAAATATTTTATCTCCTATATTTTTTTAATCGGATAAAAATATTTTTATTTTATTAATTCATTTTCTTCCATTGAAGAGAGTGCTCTTAACATTTTATTAGAATAGTATTATTACAAGAGCAAAAGAAATATGTTGCTTTGTTCCTATAAACTCATGTTCATAGGTAAGACTGAGTCATAAAGCAACAAAAGGCAGTTCGATAAGTTGATTGTTCCTCTCCTTTACCTTTCCCGTTTTCGTTATCCTTAATCTCTTCTATGGATAAGGTAAACTGTGCTACCTTACGCAACCTTAAGGCTTACCAGAGTAGCATTCAAAAGTTGTACAAAAAATCAAAGTAGTGCTGAAGTATTTATGAGTTAAATCAGAACATTTTACTACTCTTACGATCTAACTTCTAAGTTAGATCTGTTCCAGTCTCTTAATGGCTGTCACGTATTTAAAGTTCCTGTGAGCTTTAAGGGGCTCTGGTCATTGTTTCTTTTTTTGAAAGCATTGAAACAGAAATTTATAATAAACAGCAATCTATTTTAGTATAACTTAAAGTTTCATTATCTCCATTAGTACTGTCATTTTTTTTAATGGAGTTGCTTCATCATTTTCATCACTGTCATTCCAATGAAACACTGCTGAGTCCCACCTTCTGCTTTGACACATGCACTACAATTTAAGATAAATGTTATCTGTAATTTCTTACCTATATATATATTTTTTTAATTTTAGAGATTCTGAATTATAATATGCTCCTTTTTTTCCAATAGGGGTCCATGTGATGGCCATACTTATTGTCACTATTTTTTTTTTTCATTGAATGTACTTCAATGATCTTTTAGACATGTATCAAGAGATTTTGCCTTATTATTCAGTCTCATAAGAATTATCAGACTGATACTGCTTTACTCATTCTCATGTTTTTTTAAATAGATGTCCACCTCTTATATAGATTATATTAATCCGATCAACCCAAGTACAAAATTAATAAAATCAAATAAAATAAAATAGGATGACACCTACCTCATTCTATAATCCAAGCAAGAGCGCTTGGATTGCGAGTATCATCAGTTCCTCTATAATTTTTCAAATCTTTCGTTGCAAATTATACATTAAAATTAAAATTGTACATTGCAAATTACATATTAAAATTAAAATTGAGATTTAAAATTGTTAAAAGATTCTTTTCCAATTAAATCGAAACAGAAATAAAACTAATTTCTTTTTGTATTCAAAATTTTAAATTAAAATTAAAAATTGCATATATACAAAATATGAAGTCATTAATAAAAAAATTAAATTAAAATTCAAAATTAATAATAAAAATAAAATAGATTATATAAATAACTTGATTCACCAAGTACAGAGTAAAATTAAATTAGGTATGATGACACTTACCTTATATCATTATATATACACAAGAGTACTTACATGATTTTCTTACATCTTCAGTTGATCCAATCTTTTAATTTTTCACGTAAAATTACATATTATAAATACACAACATAACAAAATAAAATCTTCGCAAATACAATAAAACAAAATCTGTTAAAACTTTGGATATAAACTTTAAAATCAATTCAAATCAAAATGAAATTAAAATTGTTTTTCTTTTAAATTTAAGATTTAAAATCAAATTAAAAGTTAAAGTTAAGAGTTAAAATTATAAATATGTTAAAAAGAATGAATATGTGTGTGTGGTTTGGCTAACCACTATTACATTACTGTGTAGAATTTTAAATAGATTAAACCAAAAATTAACAATATTCAATAAAGTGTTGCTATCTATTGCAGCCTTTATAATCGTGTCATCCTCATACTCAGTTTGTTGGTTGATCAAGCTGAATCCATTTTTATATTTATATATATAAAATCTCTCTAAAATATCATACCCCTATTATTGTTATTATTATTATTATTATTATTATTATTCTTTTTTTTTTAAATTTCTAATATTTAAAAATTAGTGTAAATATCAGATATTGAATGTTTATTATCAATCAGTAACATTAGAAAACCCCAATTTTCCATTTTTATATCTGAATTGTTCAGAAAATCTGGTTTTGAAAGATCTAGTGATCTTTCCTATATAAATATGGTCACAGTTGTTACATTTTATTTTGTAAATTCCACACAAATTATGTACACTATGTGAATCAGTATGTCTAATGTTTTTTAAATGTTTTATTATGTGACTGTTTGTCTGCTATGCAGGTTTAAACTTATTTTTATTATAAATCTTTGTAATATTTTCAACTATGCTGTCAGTGTATAAATATTTTAAATATACATCGTCAGTTTTTTGTGTTTCATTTATTGGTATTAGACATGTATTATTGTTAATTTGTTTTTCGTATATATTATCAATTAAAAATTCACTATAACCATTATATACAGCAATTTGTTTTATGATACCTATTTCTTCATTTAATTTATTTTTATTTTCATTATATTGTGTGTAATTAATTGATCTATTAGCCATGTCTATATATGTATTAATTTTGTGTGACCATGGATGATTTGAATATTATGTATTGTGGTTTTATTAGCAGTGGATTTTCTATATACTGACATAAGATGATTATTTTTATTACTTTTAACACTAACATCTAAAGTAATTTATTATCCTATTTATATCAGTTTCAAAAGTAAATTTTAACCCATCATAGTATGAATTTAATTTTTTTTAAATTATTAGATATTTATATATATACATATATACATATATAAAAACGGGTAATAGACTGCAAAAATATCATCAGCATGCCTAGTCCGTAGTAAAATATGAGTATGAACAATTAAATTCATACTATAATATGTTAAAATTTACTTTTGAAATTGATATAAATAGGACAAAAAATTACTTAGATGTTAGTGTTGAAATTAATAAAAATAATCATTTTATAATGTCAGGTATTTATTAATATTGAAATTGAGGGACATTACATTTTTTTTTTTTAAATGAAACACGGAAAAGTCTTACAACATTCTATAATCATATAGTTTTCACTCTATACAAACCATTGAGGAGATCACTGCTAGCTTAATATCACCTTGACAGATCTGGACTTTTCATCACATTGTGACTTGGTTGCCTCTGCCAACCAATGCTATGCATTCTCAGCCTAGCCTCCTTGAAGCTGAGGCAACTATCATTGGTTTCAGCAATGCACATATGATATCTAAGAATCCAATGACCACTGAGCAACTCCATTAGATGTTACATCTCCAAGCACCAGAAAAGTCTTACCTGTCACATCAAAATAAACTGGAAGTTTGTGGCTTGTCTACAGCCAGGGAAATAATTTTCCAGTAGAAGAGTTTAAGCTTTCCCTCTAAGTATGGAAATTTGCTTATTTGCTGATATTTAATCTATTTGCTGATATTATGTTTTTTTTTTTACAATACCTGTACTTTTTCTTTTGTTTCAGGAATCACATCATTTGATTTGTCTGCCACTGTCACATCTCCAAGTAATGTTACAGAAGATGCAGAAATTAATGAAGTAGAAGATGGACTGTATGCTGTTCACTTTGTACCTAAGGAGTTGGGTGTTCATACAGTGTCTGTCAAATACAAGGAAATCCATATTCCTGGTACTTAATTTCTTACATATATTGTAAAATAAATACGTTATAACTGTTGATAAAATCATTTAATATATGATTACTTTTTCATTATGTTAAAAGACATACTATAAAATTAAACAGTTTGGGGGATAATGCGATGATGATTTGTAAAGTGAAATCAATCATATCTATTGGGTTTAATTCTATTCCTTTTAATTTTTTCATCTGTTTTGTTAATTGGAGAGAACAGGGTTACTGACAAAGATAAGATTTTGGCATTACTATACCACAATCAAGAAGCAATGACATTCTAAGAATAAGCAGTCCTGTTTTTTTAACTGAAATTTTAGATAAAAAATTTTAAAGGCAAACCAAATAAAATTTTATAAATATAACATTGTCAAAACAAAAATTTATTAAATTTTGTTTGCTTTGTTGTTTTAAAAGTTTATAGTGTTACATAATTTTCATCAACTGTCATTGACAAAAACATACCATATTTCAGACCAAAAAGTAGTATAAGACTTGATTGTGTTTTCTGAGTTTTCATTTACAATTTTTAATTATTCATTATAAGATATAATTTAATCAGAAATTCAGATTTACATTACCTAAATGATGATAAGACTAATTTTTAAAAAATCAAAAAAGATTTGTGTGAATGATCAAAAATCTTTATATGGGATGAAAGAAATTTAGATTAAAACAGAGAAGTATTTTATGATTTTAATTATAAATGGATAAGGAATGAACAGCTAATATTTTTCTTAATTCACTTACACTACACTGTGGCCTTCATTAGGAATGCCAACCAACTCTCAAGCTTTACTTTCTCTAAAAATAAAAACTGTCACACTTCTTCCATCACTTACTTTTAATTTTGTTTTATCTAATTTTGAAAATGCATTATTAAAATTAAATGGTTCATTATTGAAATCACTGCTTTATGAATAAAAATATGTTAGATAGACATAAAAAATTGTAGGGTTAGATTTTCTGACTTCATTGTTTCAGGAGTTTCCTCACTAACAAGAATAAAGTTTTTGTCATCACTACACTCAAGTTCAATTTTACTTGAAATAACAGAATACATTTTTAAAGTTCTCATCATGTACTTCTGTTTCATACACTTTTTTATTTGTATCTATGTCTCCTACTAATTGTAATGTTTTTTTATTGTCTTTTACTGCGTTCACTATTGACTTCAGTTCTTCTGATTCTGTTTTTCTATAATAATTATATCTGTTCATAATTAGTACATTCTTTTACCATTCTTCAATAACCTTTATATTTTCAGAGACCTACCATAATATGCTTTACCATCTCCTTGTCCCATAATTTCTTCTTTTTTTTTGGAAAATGCACCAGTACTATGCTACCAAAGATTCTTAGATTACTTGTATCAGGCCTTCTACTTGTGCAGAGTTCATAAGGAATGTTCTGTAGTCCTAGATTATAGATCTCCTTTAGTAAGTAGACAGTATGTAAGGCTTGTTTAGAAAGCTCAAATATGGCAAATAAAGTAATTCAGTTATCTCTGCACACATAGGTGCTGAGTTACTTTACAAATAAGCTTGCTACAGATTACAATATAGAAGAAGCAATTTGTTTGTGGATTGTTTTATGTATTCTAAATGTTTAAAATAATTGAAAAACTCACAATTGATAAAATTTAGTCTGGTATCTTCTGCTTTAATGCAAGAAGTGTGAGATGAGTAAAGATCCAGTTGCAGAATAGTGAAGATATGATAAAAAAAATAATCAATGAGTGATAAATGTTAGAAGCTTAAAAAGGGTTGGTAGAGTAGAAAATTTAAAAAGGGAAATGGATAGGGTAAACGTGGATATAGTAGGAATTAGTGAGGTTCGGTGGGAAGAGGAAGGCGACTTTTGGACAGGTGACTTTAGAGTAATTAACTCAGCGTCAAATAATGGGCAGGCAGGAGTAGGTTTCATGATGAACAAGAAGATAGGGAGGAGAGTGGAGTATTTCAAGACGCATAGCGATAGAGTCATTGTAATAGGATAAAATCAAAACCTAAACCGACAACGATTGTTAACGTCTATATGCCTACAAGCGCCCATGATGACGATGAGGTAGAATGTGTATACAAAGAGATTGATGAAGCAATTAAACACGTAAAAGGAGATGAAAATTTAATAATAGTTGGAGATTGGAATGCAAGCATTGGAAAAGGCAAGGAAGGAAATGTAGTGGGTGAATACGGGCTGGGCAAAAGGAATGAAAGAGGGGACAGACTTATAGAGTTTTGCACAAAGTATAATTTAGTAATTGCCAACACCCAATTTAAAAATCATAATAGAAGAATATACACTTGGAAAAAGCCAGGCGATACTGCAAGGTATCAGATAGATTATATCATGGTTAAGCAAAGATTTAGAAATCAACTCGTTGACTGCAAAACTTACCCGGGAGCAGACATTGATAGCGACTATAATTTGGTGATAATGAAATGTAGATTGGGGTTTAAAAACCTGAAGAAAAGGTGTCAGATGAATCGGTGGAATATAGAGAAGCTTGAGGAAGAGGAGGTAAAGAAGATTTTTGAGGAGGACATCGCAAGAGGTCTGTGTAAAAAAGATAAGGTAGAAAATGTAGAAGAAGAATGGGAGAATGTTAAAAAGGAAATTCTTAAATCAGCAGAAGCAAACTTAGGCGGAATAAAGAGAACTGGTAAAAAACCTTGGGTTTCAGACGATATATTGCAGTTGATGGATGAACGTAGAAAATATAAGAATGCTAGTGATGAAGAAAGTAAAAGGAACTATCGGCAATTAAGAAATGCTATAAACAGGAAGTGCAAATTAGCAAAAGAAAAGTAGATTAGAAAAGAGTTCAGAAGTGGAAAGAGAAATGATTACTGATAAAACAGACAGAGGATACAGGAAAGTTGGAGAGAATTTTGTAGTACATAAATTGAAATCTAATAATGTGTTAAACAAAGATGGTACACCAATATATAATACGAAAGGTAAAGTCTATAGATGGGTGGAATATATTGAAGAGTTATACGGAGGAAATGAATTAGAAAATGGTGTTATAGAGGAAGAAGAGGAAGTTGAGGAGGATGAAATGGGAGAAACAATACTGAGATCTGAATTTAAGAGAGCATTAAAAGATTTAAATGGCAGAAAGGCCCCTGGAATAGACAGAATATCTGTAGAATTACTGTGCAGTGCAGGTGAGGAAACGATTAATAGATTATACAAACTGGTGTGTAATATTTATGAAAAAGGGGAATTTCCGTCAGACTTCAAAAAAAGGGTTATAGTAATGATACCAAAGAAAGCAGGGGCAGATAAATGTGAAGAATATGGAACAATTACTTTAACTAGTCATGCATCAAAAATCTTAACTAGAATTCTATACAGAACAATTGAAAGGAGAGTGGAGGAAGTGTTAGGAGAAGACCAATTTGGTTTCAGGAAAAGTATAGGGACAAGGGAAGCAATTTTACGTCTCAGATTAATAGTAGAAGGAAGATTAAAGAAAAACAAACCAACACACTTGGCGTTTATAGACCTAGAAAACGCATTCGATAACGTAGACTGGAATAAAATGTTCAGCATTTTAAAAAAAATTAGGGTTCAAATACAGAGATAGAAGAACAATTGCTAACATGTACAGGAACCAAACAGCAACAGTAATAATTGAAGAACATAAGAAAGAAGCCGTAATAAGAAAGGGAGTCCGACAAGGATGTTCCCTATCTCCGTTACTTTTTAATCTTTACAAGGATTTAGAAGAAACAATGAACGGTATAGATGAAGTCCTACGCAAGAACTATCGCATGAAAATAAACAAGTACAAAACAAAAGTAATGAAATGTAGTAGAAATAACAAAGATGGACCAGTGAATGTGAAAATAGGAGGAGAAAAGATTATGGAGGTAGAAGAATTTTGTTATTTGGGAAGTAGAATTACTAAAGATGGACGAAGCAGGAGCGATATAAAATGCCGAATAGCACAAGCTAAACGAGCCTTCAGTAAGAAATATAATTTGTTTACATCAAAAATTAATTTAAATGTCAGGAAAAGATTTTTGAATGTGTATGTTTTGAGTGTCGCTTTATATGGAAGTGAAACTTGGACAATCGCAGTATCTGAGAATTTAAGGTAAATAAAAGGTAAAATTTAAGGTAACCAACCATAAATTTAATTAATAGCTGATAGGGAACTAAGTGATCAAAAAATTGGAGACCCAATGGCACTACTTGATTTCATAATTGGAGGGTAAAATGTTAATGATGGTTTTTGTGTTGTCCCTCAGTTCCAATTTCTTTCTAAATTAGCACCAAGTTAGTAAATACTCAAAAACAGCTTTTGTAGTAATAGTCTGATTCAATCTCTTACACATTCCATTTTGCTCAGGAGTGAATAAATTGTTTTATGGTGAATATTTCCATTTAGAAAAAAATACATTTAAATTCATTGTAAAAGAAAGACTGCCATTGTCTTAATATTTTTATTATTTTATGTTCTCTAGCCAACATTCATTTTTTAATATAATCAAATAATTTCATTCATACCTTTTTTGAAAAGTATATAAATGCTACAGAACTAAAACTATTTGCAAAGTATTTAGAAACAGGTACAGCCATTTATTTTCCGTTTTGCCTTGTATGGTGGCTCATATAACCACCAATAAAGTTTTAGGAATAATTTTAGTACCTTTATATGAGAATAGTAATCTTCTTCTTCTTTTTCCTGTTTAGCCTCCAGGAATTACCTTTCAGATATTACTTCAGAGGGTGAATGAAGATGATATGTATGACTATAAATAAAGTGTAGTCTTGTAGAGTCTCAGTTCAACCATTCCTGAGATGTGTGGTTAATTGAAACCCAACCACCAAAGAACACCGGTATCCATGATCTAGTATTCAGATCTGTATAAAAGTAACTGCCTTTACTAAGACTTGAATGCTGGAATTCTCAACTTCCAAATCAGCTGATTTGGGAAGACATGTTCACCACTAGACCAACCCGGTGGGTTGAGATGGTAATCTGAATTGTTTACACCACAGTACACTTCACAGTTTTGTTTTTCTGTTTTTAACACCACTGTGAAGGAACCACCAGTCCATTTCTTGTTTTTGAAATTCACCATTTAAATATCAAGATAAATGAACAACCAAAACAGGAGGCGAAAAATTAGGTTTACTTATCATTTACTTTTTTTTTAATTTTTAGTATTACATCGTCATCATAAGAAAATTACATTACTGCATTAGATTTAATAAGATGCAATTTAACAATTGTCAGTAATAATGATTATTATAATCGGAATCAGAAGAATAATTTAGAAAAAAAAAAAATCTCTATTTGTATGTCAAAATTTATAAAACCAAGTATCTCTGTATGACTGCTTCTGATGCTACTGATAAAGTTTTCTATATTGTTAAATCTGTGGACACTATCTATTTTATCATTATGTGGCAGCTAGCTTGTTTTGCTTATTTTTTAGATTTTATAATAACTTATCTATTTGTTGTCAAACAACACCCCTTTTACTAAGTTGATACATATTAAGTTTATTATCACATAATGAATTCTAATGCATTGTATGATATTATATGTATAATAATAATAATTTTTTTATTATTATTTAACAATTATAACATAATACGTGTTTATATCATGGTTTTGATTGGCAAAAATCAATAACAGTTATCAGTTAAAATTTGTTGATTATAGAACAGGAATCTTTGTTCATTTTAAGTCATTGTTTCCTGCATGTTTATTTAAATAGATGAATTTTCAATTCACCTTTGATAGTCAAATGATGCCTAGTGCCTGAATTTACATACATATCTAAATTTGCTGAAGGTACTACTTAAAAATTCTTGCATTAATAGCATTTCATGGTTTATGGTTATTTTTGTCCAAAAAATAATAAGTAACCATAAGGAATTTATTTTTAAACTATCCAGTTTGTTTATGTTTATAATATTTTATATTATTTCTATTATTCGATGAAGAATTATAATTACTTAAAATATTGTTCATTAGATGTTAATGAATTTTGTTATCTATGTCAATGAACATATTGTTTTGTTTATTAACATTATATTGGTGAAAGGCCACTTTCACCATAACTAATGTTTCCATTTCAGTAACAGTTTTTATAGAGGCCGGTATGATAGAAATACCAGAATGTTCATTCACCATGATCAATCTTGAAGATTTGTTATATAATCCTGCCATTAATAACAGCCTGATTCACTCATTGTTGCTCTTCGCAATATTTTTGGCTGTTTATATAGCTCCATATGTGAAATCATGCTATATCAACGCAGCAGACATTGTCTAAAATTTGAATACTTATAAACAAAATGTTTAAACCACCATAAGTAATAGCTTTATTTCCTTCTTAGGTTCTCAAAGTTCATGAATGAAGAAAGTCTGATAAGAGTCAAGTCTAATCTCTTTATTATTCTTATTCATATTTCATTCAAATTTTTTGAGTCAAATTAATTTCTGTTCATAATAAATTCAATGGTAAATATTTTAGAAATTCACACTTTAAATCATAATTTAAAACTCTAGGCCAGATAGACTATTCATCTATACAACTAAATGACCATCCATGAATTGTTGAGCAGTCTGATTCAGAAAATGCTGTTATAACCTATCTGATATTTTAAGAAAGACTACTACTGGATGTGTCCCATTGTAGTCTACTCATGACTCTCTTACTGTTGACAGATAAAAAGAGAGCCACATTTAACAAGCATAAAGTCGCATGTTCCCAAAAACATAACTTCTCTGATGTAAAATTAAATTTTTCTCTACATTAAATGTTTTAATTGAAGTTGCATATCTTCTGGAATGCTCTCATGGTTTTGTTAGACTTTGAGGAAGAGAATAAGATATCTTGAACAATAAAGTTTAAAGAGTAAGTTCATAAGATGAAGCAGAATATTTATTAGTAGAAAAGAAAAAGGCTGTTGAAAATACCTTTAAGGCTTTAAAGCCTTAAAGCGTATATAATATGATGAAATGCTGAAAAAAAAATTATATAGAAAGTTATCTTCTAACCAAGAAGAATGTTACAAAAATTTGAATAAATTTTTAATAAAGAATCTGAAAGATGATATACATATGCAAGATTGTTGCAACAGAAAGTGGTATCTAAAAATAATATATATATATATATAAATACATAAAAAATAAAGTAATAAAATAAGTAAGATGGCAAGAAAATACTACCTTGAATTAAAGGATATAGCTATATTATTATGAGTGCCATAATATTGTTCAGAAATGAAGCCTATGACAAAAGAACTGTACGTTTGTGAAGGTTCATAGAACATTATTTTAAGTCATTTAATATAGGATCAAATTCATACAAAAATTATCAAACATCATTGGTACCTGTGATGATGGAAAAATTAAAGTTTTTAATAGGACATTTTTAAAAGTAATGAATGACAAATTAGAAATGATGATACCAAGAGTTTTATGAGAATGCACAAGATACAAAAATCTAAAGCTGAGAAGGTGTATTGAACACTGAAGACTGGACAAAACAGATAAAAAGGAAATTAATTTTTTCAGTGTACATTGATAGAAGGGTAATGCAGGTGTAATTTAGGAATAAGAAGCCTAACCCACCACGTTGGTCTAGTGGTGAACACATCTTCCCAAATCAGCTGATTTGGAAGTCGAGAGTTCCAGCATTCAAATCCTAGTAAAATCAGTTATTTTTACACGGATTTGAATACTAGGTCATGGATACTGGTGTTCTTTGGTGGTTGAGTTTCAATTAACCTCACATCTCAGGCATGGTCGAACTGAGACTGTACAAGACTACACTTCATTTACACTCATACATATCATCCTCACTCATCCTCTGAAGTATTATCTGAAAGGTAATTACCAGAGGCTAAACAGGAGAAAGAAAAAAGGAATAAGAAGCCTGTCATTTAATAAAAACTGGACAAACTGAACATTGATGGTAAGACAATGATCTTAAAATACTTTTATTTCAGAAAGATAATACTTGTCTTATTGCTGAGATGATGCTAAATATTTAATTTAGATAAGAAAGTAACTAGCTATACCTGAGTGGCAGCTTGCTGTATTACCAGTACCTCCTTGCAGAAGTGATTGACTCCCATCAAACAAATTTTGCATTACCAGATAGATTCGAACTCCAGTTATGCATAATTAAGGAACCCTTGATCCAAATGAAAGAATTAGGTTTGTTTTCTAAGTTTTATAACCTTCATTTTTTTCACTTGAAATTGTTTCTAAAATGCATCTTGAGCAAATAAATAACAAAAAAACTGTTTTACAAAAAAGAGATAGAGCAATTCATTTGAAAATTTTCTTTAATCTATTTCTTATAAAAGATAATGCAGATTTTATATGCATAATTTTGTCATTTTAATGTTTTTTTTAAGTATATTCAAATTAAGATAAAGAAAAATTAAAAACTTTTTTTTTCTTCAGAAGTTAGAGCCCATCTTAGTTTTGAGAAATATTAAATTTTGTTGTATTAGATTGTTTTTTTAGATCATAAACTGTTAAGATTTTTATTAATTGAAAGAAGCTGAAACCTCTTTACACCTTTTAATTTTTAATTTCCTTGAAAGTAAAGCATTTTGAAAAAAGTTTGTAAAACCTATAATAATTGGTTTTTTCATGATATACCAGCTGTGGCTGGTAATAATGAGACTAATGCTGTAAAATATTAAATTTATCCATAATTAGTTATTATCCCCTTCAATATACACTCCTCCTCTATCCCTAAAACACTCCATGTGAACTTTGCATTGTTTGAAACAGTGCTGGAAGTTATTTTTTTTGTTAATTTTTATGAATTAAAACAATGATTTTTAATTTTTTTCTTGTCTGTAGGCTCACCGTTCCAGTTTACTGTTGGACCACTGAGGGATGGTGGAGCACACAGAGTACACGCAGGTGGACCAGGTTTAGAAAGAGGAGAACAGGGTCAGCCGTGTGAATTCAATGTTTGGACTCGAGAAGCTGGCGCTGGTTCTTTAGCTATCTCTGTTGAAGGACCAAGTAAAGCTGAAATTGACTTTAAAGACAGAAAAGATGGCTCATGCTATGTTAGTTACATAGTCTCTGAACCAGGTAATTCTTCTGGTAACAGTTTTGTTTATTTTTTTAAAGAATAGGATAATTTCAAATTACTCTTCTTATTGTGTCTTCCTTTTCTTATTTTATTCATTTTTCCAGTATTAAAATGTGCAGCAAGTTTTGGCTTCCAAATACTGATTATCCTACCCAAATGAAAAGTTTCTTAATTGAAATATTAAGAAAATATCTTCTTAAATTCTGATTCCTTCTGCTTTTTATAGCAACTTTATGTACATATTGACATATAATCTTCAAATAACCTTTTTTTAAAATAGTTTTAATTCTAATTTTTTATAAGCAAGATAAAAATAAACATGTAGTCAGAATTAGTTTATGGAAAATAATAGGATAAAAATACAAATAGTTGATATACCCTTATATTAGATAATATAATAATAGATGTATCATATTGAGACATATACCCTAGAATGTAATGTTAGCAGAGGGACTGTGTAAATATCTTTATATGCAGTTCATTAGTTACAAAATATGCAGAGGAAAAGAAATGAAAAACTGGGTATGAAGTAATGATCTCAGTAAATTTTATGCTAAAATTTAATTTCACTCATTTTTGAGTGATAAATTAGTTATTTATCGAAATAAATGATAATTTGAATTGCTTTTGTAGCAAATTACATGTGAACATTTTAATAAAAAATTGTATTGCTAAAAATGTTTCCCATAACAGAAGCTTTCTTCTGGCATCACATGTAAGATAATTGACAAAACAATTTACTCTAATTCACTACTTGAAGATGTTATTTCTAACATTTAAGAAATGAAGCTGGTCTAAGACAGTGAGGAACTCTTTTCTGATTCTTATGTAGAAAAAAGATATCTAAATTCTATAAGGTTATACACCAGTGAACATATAAAATTTAAACTATTTATTTTTCTTTTCTATCTTATTTACCTAAATTTAATGAAAATTTAAAAAATATGTCACTATTTTTGTATAATGTATTAATGGTTTAGGTGGACATTCATAAAATCGTAAAAGAATAAGTGAAGATAGTTGCTTCATATAAGTATTAACATACTATACTGTTTTAGTATGACTTCTGAAAAGTGAGGTTATGAATTCTTTCCTAATTAATGGTCAAATTTTCTGAGCATTTTAACCAAAATTCTTCTTTCCAATCTCTGCTTTACCATTGTTAATTGATATATACGTAGGTATAGTAAAGGTGCAGTTAAAATTCACGGTCTAGAGGAAAAAAGTCCCATCTTTAGTGAAAGCTGAAAAATCAATTTTATTTTAAAACTGATGATTGGTTCCAGAATGGAACCAACCATCAAAAAAATTTAATAAATACTTAAACAAGAGATAAACGTTTGTTCTTAAATATACTTAAACAACTAATTGTTAAAAAAAGTATGATCTGTTAAGAAGGTTATGGAACATTAAAACTGTATTATCAAAAAAACAGAAAAAACTAGAGAAGTTTTGATGCACAGGTATTTTTAATGTCTACAGGTTTTCTATTAATGAATTGCAGCATACAACAATAGTTTAGAAAAGAATCAAACTTTTATGCAGTTTAAAATTCAATTTTTCTCATTTTGTGGTTAGCAAGATCTATTCAGAAACATTAATTTTCTTATGTGATGCATAATATACAAGGGTGTCAATTATTATCCAGAGTGTAGTTATAAATTTTATTGCAATACAAATAGGAAACTTACAGGTACATCATTTTTCAACATAGTCCCCTTGCATTTCAACGCACTTGGTCCATCGTTGCACAAGCTTCCTGCTGCCCTCTTAAAAGAAGGTTTTCGGTTGAGCTGCGAGCCAGGAATGTACTGTTTCTTTCATTGTTTTGTCCAAGGTAAATTGACGGCCCCTTAATGCCTCTTTGAATGGACCAAACAAGTGGTAGTCAGAAGGGACAAGATCAGAACTATACGGAGGATGAGCCAGTACTTCAAAGTTGAGTTTCTGGAACGTTTCAGCAGTATGTGGACGAGCATTGTCGTGCAACAACACAACACCGTTCGACAGCAGTCCTCGGTGTTTGCTTTGAATTGCAGGCTTCAGCTTGGCAGTAAGCATCTCACTGTTATGCACACTGTTTATTGTCATGCCCCTTTCTTCATAATGTTCCAGTACTGGACCTTGTGAATCCTAAAAAACCGTAAGCATCAGTTTTCCTGCAGATGGTTGGGTCTTCAACTTTTTTTTGCAGGGCGAATTTAAATATTTGCATTCCATACTCTGCCGTTTATTCTCCGGCTCGTAATGATGGATCCATGTTTCGTTATCAGTGATGATTCTGTCTAAGAAGATGTCCCGTTCTTTACCATAGCAATTCAAATATTTTTGGCAGATGTCCAAGCGCGTTTGTTTATGCGGCTGTTTGAGTTGTTTTGGGACCCATCTTGCACAGACTTTATGAAACCCAAGTTTGTTGTGTATGATGTTGTAGGCAGAACCGTGACTAATTTGCAGACGATGTGCCACTTCATCAATAGTTACTTGTCTGTCTAAAAAAACCATGTCACGTGCACGCTCAATGTTTTCCTCATTTGTGGCGGTAAACGGTCGTCCGGCTCCTTCGTCGTGCGTAACACTTGTGCAATCATTTTTTAATTTTTCAATCCATTCGTAGACACTCCATTGCGGCAACACACTGTTCCCTTACTGTACCAAAAGTCTTCAGTGAATTTCAGGCCCTGATACACCTTTCGACCACAAAAAATGAATCACTGAACTCTTCTTTGGTGCAAACAGAAACCAGAGCAGTCATGGTTAACAGCAGGGCAGCGATAATGGAACTAATGTAGCAGCATCAAATCTGCACAGACAACAACAATTAAACCACACATGCGTCATCTATGCAACATGACAGTACTACCAACATAAACAAAAATATAACTAAACTGCGGTTAATAATTGACTTACCCTCGTAATTTAAAGTTACTTTTCTAACTGGTGGTTCATTCCTTAGTAAAAATATAGAGAACCATGTATGATTTTTCTTTAATAGATGAAGGGGTGGTTGAGAAAATAAGCAGAAATTCATTGTTTTAAACATTTCTCCAGCTTCCATCTTTGTAAAAATGCAATTTCTACTTAGTCTTTTTGAAGTGTTATTTATTTGTTTATTTTCCTAGTATATCAGTATTAGAAACAAACACTGTATTGACGTTACAATGATTGTACAATCTGTAAAATAATGTGAGATGAGTAAATTTTTACTTAATGACTAATACTAAACCAATTTTTAAATGATTTCTTAAATGATACTCAAGCTCATAAATGCATTTCATACAAAATTTATACTGTTTGAAACAGGCTATGGAAAGTTCATAAAAGTCATTAGCATTGCTGGACTGTCCAATTTTAATGCATTTGAAAACCCAGTCTATTTGCAAAAAAAAAGAAATAAACTTGAATCAAGCACAATAATGTGGTAACAGTTAACACATTAAATCTATACATCTATTTTATGCAAAATGTTTTCTGCTAATTAATTACATTAATAATTATTTATAGTAACTTTTTCATTTCCTAATATATATTCAATTTTTAAATTTTAAGTTATAAACTTCACCTATTAGATGTGTCAGTCAATCACCACTGTAGTCGTAACAAAAGAAGGCACCAAAATATTTGATCTGTTATAATTTTATAATTAACAATTGCAAGAGAAAAAGCAAAGATAATTTTTTATGCTATTTTTATACAATTGACTTTTTGTCTGTATTTAATTTCATGTTATTTCAATTATTATTTTGGCGATAATGAGCCTGTTATATAAGTATATATTAAGTAAGCAGTATTAGAATAGAAATTCGGAAAATGTCACCATTTATAAATTCTACAACATAATGAGTAACTGAAAGTATTTAAGTAAATTTTTTTTTTTCATTAAATTTAACCTTTCTTCGAACCACCTTTCCAAACTTATAAATGATATTTTTGAGTTTATTATTCAAAACTGTCATGAAACTATGTCTGTAAAAAAAAAATTACTGATATGATTGCTATGGCAAATTTTTTTTAAAGGTTCACTGTCATTATAAAATCTGAAATTTTTTGAAGGAAAATATAAAATTTCACATTTTAACGAAGAAAATTACATATTTACAGAATTTGACAGACTTAAAATTATAAAGTTCAAAAGTCATATATATAAAAAAAGGTTGTAAAAATCTTTTTTTAAAGAAAATATAAGGCAAATTTCTTGATATTTAAACAAATTCTTTATCTATAATGTAAAACAGAAAATATTTTTATTTAATTTACACATACACACACATTTATACTTATACACATTTCCCATATATATTGTCATGTGTTTGCGACTCGATCAGGATATTGAGTTTGAGAATTGAAAATGTTTATATAATTACAATTTATTGGTTTAAAAATCATAAGTAAAACAAGACAAATCAATAATAGACAATAGTAATAATAATAGTAAACAACATTCATAAAACAAATAATAAAAAAAAGTATAGTATTCACAAACACAATAATAATTAGAATAATAGTAATAATAATAATAACAGACAATAAAAGAAATCTCTCAATAATAATTGGCAACAATAATGGCAACAGTAAGCAATAATGATATTAAACGTCAATAACAAACAAAAAATCATAAATACTAATAATAATAATAAAAAACAGAGATTTCATACAAAACAGAATTTAAAGTACTCGCCAGGATTTATTCACAGGTAATAATGAAAACCAGAAAAAATCAAATAATGAAAAACCAGAATTCACTCCCATTGACAAAAGACATAGCATGACCACTAGTCCTAACACTTTTAACAAATAGTCTTGTATTAACAACAATAGTACAATAGATTAGACAAGTGTAATGTTATTTCACTATAAATACCTTTGCTGTTCACAAATAAAACTACCCTAACAGTTTATGAATGAAATTGTCTCTTTCATGTATAGTCTTACAGTATCTAACCGAACCATTACTTGTAACGTTACCTTAGTTGCATCGAACCTGCACTCGAAATTCACTCCTTCACTGACCTCCTCACAGAATACTCTCGCTGACTGATGTCTCACGAACTCACATCTTGCTGACTGATATCATAATGTCTTGCCTACACTGTTTTCACAGAACTCATATTGCAGACTTCATCTCACAGACTCATATCGCAGACTCTCCTTGTGAAACTGATTTGCAGAACTCATCTCGCAGACTCACATTGCAGACACTCCTCGCGGAACTGACTTTAGCTGGTCTTCCCTGGAGTATTTATACTCTTATTCTCTTTACCTGCCGGACCGGACCCAACTTGAAGTGTGAGAATGATCAACCAAGCATTTGGTCGATCATTCCCATGAAATTCCAAACCTTGGTCCGGTAACTCTTCTCATGGTACATGTATTTTCATATTTACATTGTAAGTATATGTAACACACTGAACCACATGATTAATAAAATTAAATGCACACTAATACATTGTAACTCTTAGTTACAAATTTAAAAAGCTCAACTGGTTTCTTCATTTTGTTGCCAAACTATATCTTAACTTTCTGTCCAACTGTTAAAAATCAAAATCCCTAAATAGTGTCACATGCAGTATTGCCACCCTATCACGTCCCCAAGAAGTGGCTTCCCGCCAGCTATTTAAATCTAGTAGGATAAGATCTGTATCAACAGAATTGATAATAAAGAACAGTTGATATACTCGTAGAATAACAAAATTGTAGTTAAAAAGGACCTTCTATCCATCAGGGGTAGTTTACTATCTTACCCAAGACTCATGTGTGCTGACTATGTAGAACTGTATTTGTTCTAAATCTTAAAAAAAAAAAAAAGTTTTAACTATTTATCCAGAAAAAATTCAAATTTAGCTAGGACTGTCACAGAAGCAGTTAATAAGTGGTTGATATTCTTTTTTTATGTTAGATAATGTGAATATGTTGCTATGATTAGTTTTAGTAATGACTGTAAATTCTATACATTATTACAAAAATGAGTACGTAAAATATATGTATATGTCAAATTTAAAAAAAAAAATTATATAATATTACTGTTAAATTACAAAGAAAGTTTGCTGTTGAGGAAAAATTCTTTATAAATGCATTATGATCCTCTCAGCAAATCTGGTATTTAGAAACAATACAAAAATATACAGAAAAAGGTCTAGTTAAAGAAGTAGATGATTAAATGATTTATATTAAAAAATATGTGTGTGTTGTATGCAAAATAATACTTTGATATAAAAAACGGTTTGCATATCTGTTAAGATATCTGAAAATTATTTTTAAATGTAAAAATGACAAATTGTTTACCAAGAGAACTAAAAACATGATAAAAACCTAAAATTACAGTCTTAATATTTTTGTATCAGCATTATAATACTATGAGTAGCAATACCAAAATAGACTTTGAAAGAGATGATTCACAAGTCAAATATGAAGTTAAAATTAACATTTTATACCAAAGTCTAAAAATGAATGTAGAGGCAGGTGAAGACTGCAAGAATTATGCCAGAAGTTAGCAGTAACTACTAATTAGTTGTCATGAAAATTAATGCAGTCAAAAAAAAAATGTTTAACTGTTTTTTGCCTGTTTACTATTTCAGGTTAAAAACATCATCCTGTAAACATTTATATTGCTAGTTGCAGTGATCAAATTGCTTCACTTATTTTTGCAACGCTGAATTAATATATACTGAGAAAATATATAGGAAATATTTAAACTTCTATAAAATTAATTTTTTTTTATTTTTGTATTTTATTTAAAATATGTGTTAAATAAATATTTTATCTACCCGATTTAGTTGTTTTATAAGCAGTTGAAATATACTAAAAATGTTTTGGTTAGGAACACAATAGTATTTCAGAATTGGCTATGGACAATTATACAGTAATATTTTTTCATTCTTCAATTTATAATTTTATATCCATTCACTACTTTAATTGCATAAAGGTGTTTCATACTTGTAACTGTGTCATTGTCTGTTTCTTTCTCCCTGTAAAATTTTTGATAAATGATACAGATGCGGGCCATTTTAGCAACACACATAGCTCCTGTTCTTTTAGGTATAATGACATGTATTAATACTGGGTGGTATGGGTTGTATCATCAACTAATGCCATTACTTGCAATAAGAAGATGATATGAATAATAGGACAGAATATAATGTATACCTGCTGTATTAAGTTCATTGTAAGTATTATTGCTGTTGGTTTTATTTTTTGATCACATTTCCTAATCCACTCAGGCATGTAATTTAATCACATTTTCAGTTTTAAAGGTATAATGTGATTAGACTTACATTTCTTTACCTATATCTATATTAATTCTATTGGATTTAAAATCTAACAGCATGTCATATACCAATTCATCAGAGTACATATATTCACATGCATTTGCCGCAGGAATTACGAATATTTTATTTTCTAATTTTAAATACCTTTGCCAATATTTCTACTGTTCTATTGCATTGATACAGTAGATATAAACTTAAAAATACACAATATAACAGAAACAAATCATCCTTAAATCAGAAAATATTAGCTCTAAACATTAAATACAGTAGCTGTTCAAACATGTTACGTGTTTCTTAATTATGTAATTACTTTTTAACTCCCATAACTACTTCTTTTTTACAAAATTAATTATTTAGTATAAAATTAAAATTTAAGAGCATACATTTATAGTAAAATTACTAAAAGTAGATACCACCTGTTAATTTAACGCACTTTTGGTAGATCCATCTTTATCAAAGTTGTAATTGCAAAATAAAAATTAAAAGTAACAAAAGATGTTTCTCTTTAGTCAGATAAAGATTAAAACAGAATAAACTAAATAAATTGAGTGTAACATTGATTTTTAATTTACCTGATTAAAAAGAAGTATTATTCTCTCTTATATTTTTCATTTTTAATGTGTATTTTGAAATAATTACTCTTTAGAAAATAGTGAATCCACCAAAAAATGCGTTAAATGATTGTGTATCTACATTTGGCAACTTATAGAGGTGAATAAGATGCAGGGTGCTTTATGAAGATTTGTTTATCAATGCTGTCTAGGTAAATAAACTTTGTTTTTTTAATTTGTGGCATTAACTGCTATGATCATTAGCTTCTAATTAATGCTAACAACATGCAGTGAAACTGCACCCAATTTCAAAAATTTTTGTTGATCTCTACAGAAACTTCTTTATTAAACACAGCTTTGACATTTTACATTAGCTCTAATCCTTTAATTTACAAGATACTATTTCCTAAGAGGATCCAAATGATGCAGAATTGTCAGGTTGTAAGAGATGCAGTTTATTATCTTACCCATAACCCCATCTTATCACTGATCTAAAGAGACTGAATACAACTTGCACAAAATTACTTTTACTCGTTGATGAATTAGTTCATGATTTATTTATCTATTCACACTAATTTCCAGTCTTGCTAAATTTCTTTTAGCATGTGAATGGTAATTACTATATCTAACTAGAGTTTGATTAGGGAGCATTCTTCTTACATCTTATGTAAGAAGAATGTTCCTATTGTACCCAGTGCTTATACCTAATTCAGTTAGTTTATAGGTTACAAGTAAACAGACTGCGTGTATGAGTGTTCATGTGGCCAATTCACATTTATCTCCTGTAAATCCATAAAAGAATCTACATGTCATTAATATTAAGTAACAATGTGCTATTATATTTTACAAAAATTATATGTATATTTTAAATTTAAATAAATTAAGACATATTAAATAATCAATAAATATTTCTTAACTTTTTCAGCATTTCTGATAGCCCATGATTATTTTATTCATTAAAATTGTTTATTGTTATCTAGTTTGCTTCAGGTTTTTAAAAGTTATGAAATTGTCAATTGTCCACTAACAGTAAATGTTCACTAATATTTTAGATTAAATTTCTATGTTAATTAACAAATAATAATTTAATTCAGTTTTCATCATTTAATTGCATAAATACTTTGGATTTATGCAATTAAATCTGTCAGTATTAAGAGATACAATGAGGTTCAATTTTGTTTTCTATTAATTATCAGATTCTCTATAATTTGGTTCAACCATATCCATTACATACTTTACACATTTTTACCATTCGTGCTGGCCTGTTTTAATGATGGCTTTTAAGCACCCATTTTTAACATCAGATATTTTAGAAATATTTTCTGACGCTACATAAATTTTGATTTGTCCCCAAATTAACTCACTTGTGTAATCGCTAACTCATCGATTTTATACAAATTAAAATTACTTTTAATATGCAAAACACATTAAAATTACTTTGAATATGTAAAACCCTTTGCAATAATTGGATGTTAAGTTTATCCTCTTCAAAAATCACTTCTTTTGAACTAAGCCACATTTTGATATCATTCTTTTCCCAAGACACAGCTGGAATTTTTTCGTTTTTACATGAATAGTGTTGTCTACGACAAATTCACAGCTTTATCTTTCCAAATGAAACTTTTCGTATACCTTCGTCGACCCAAGTTTCAGCCATATGACATATTCTGCAGCCTTCTTGCTGCATTTTCTTTATTTCAGTGAGATAATGTCTTTGCCATATAATGTTGTCCCTGTCAATTAAAGCACTCTCCTGGCCCTGCTTTTTGTATTTAAAATTCATACTTTTTAACTATTTATAAAAAGTTGTTCTTCGGAAATCTGGTAGATCATTATCGTCATTTACAACTTGTAACATTTTGTCTATTGTAGGCAGTTTGTTTTGAAAATAAAATTTGTGTACTTTTTTATGAATCATGTTTTTATTGAAATCAACTTTTTCTTCAATTGACTCGCAGTGTTTTGTTGTTTTCTTACCATAATTCATTAGTAAATTTATACTCACAAATCACTTTATATATTGAAGCAGTACAACTTCCACTTATGTTAGCAGTTTTATTAACAACATCCAAAATTAACATCATTGGATTACTCTGTAATTTGCTTTTATAAGCATTTAAAATAATGTGTTTTTCTGCACGACTTAGGGCTTCTTTAAAGACTTCTTTTTCAGAGGGTATAATCATGTATTATTATCAGCTGAATCAGTATCAGAGGTGGTATCAAAATAATGGTATAAATCAAGTCGCACAGACACAAATCTAGGGATACACTACACTCACGTTCCAAAAAAAATTGCATTATATTAACATTAAAGTAAATTAATAAGTAATGGAAACACAAAAATTGAACATGAGAACAAAAGAGTGATCATATGAAAAGATCAAGGGTTTTTATAGAACCAAAAAGACATAACATTATATAAACATTTGATTACATGACCAATTATATGGTGACTAGTGCTGTATATAAATATGGCCATGTTGTGAATCGGGGCTGATACACAGGACATGACTCAGCAGAATCATGATGAACTTACTCACACAAATACAGTGTTTGTTTATTCTTCACTCTATAGACTAACTGAATACAGTATAAGAACATTGTTTAAAATGGATTCTTTCTTGTCAAAATCTTTCCTAGTAAAAAAAAAATTCGGAAACAAAGCCTGTGATGGCTCACAAAAATTTCATTTCTGTATACCATAGTTCTGTAGTACCAGAAAGTCATATATCCTGAGTTTAGTGTCTTTCCTAAATATGTTACTGTAACACATATTGCTTAAAGATGCTTTATAATAATATATTTTATTATTTTAACCTTATTTGAGGTGTTACATTACATCCAAAATATGTAAAGTGTGACACCTGTTCAAGTGCTAACTACCAGTTACCGAGGATGGTTTTTCAGGTCCTGGTGTCCTCACCAAGGACAACCTAGTAAGATCAGACCTGCAGAATCAGTAATCGATCACAGTATCAATAATGAAGAGGAAAGGACCAAGGAAAAGGACAACCAAGATGGCAAAAAAAACTACCCATCAGGGTAGTTACCATATTGCCCAGGATGCAAACGCTACTGTTTAGAGCTACGTTTAACCTAAGTGATTATTCTGTATTAAAAAAATACATCACTTTTGTCTTAGATTTAGACCTTCATATTATATATTTCAAAAAGTTCAATGCATTGAGTTATTCTCTTTTTTGGATAATTGTCCCATAAAAATTATGTGTAAAAAAGCTGTCTGTTAAATTAGCATTTTGAGTGACAATGACAAAAGGTTTTCTTAATATCATCCATATAAATGTTAAATAAAGTTGGGGAGTGTCTATAGTCACTTGATTGATCATTGTTCTTGTTATCTCATTACCATTTCTTATTATATTCATATTTCTTTTTGAATAATAAAAAAAAAAAAAATTATGAATGCAAGTCTTTGACTTTTATTGTTTAATTTTGTTCAGAATGTTTATGCAGAATTAAGATATTACTTCAGGAAACAATATTTTATATAAAAATAATTCATTATATTATTGTAGTTTATGTTAACTTGAATTTTTTTCATTCAATCACATACATTTCCCCATTGCTTTCTCTTCTGTCAACTGTTTCTCAGTCAGGATATTTGTTTTATCCAATATTTCTGTTGTTATCTCCTTTCCAAATTCTGTTGACCACAGGCAAGGTCAAATTGACAAGGATCCTGCGAACTTCACTGATCAGAAGTGTCTCTGGATTGACTGTTCTCTTTTTCTCACCTTCCTTTCCTTCTCTTTCATCCCTTAGTCTTTATTAGAGTACAATGGACTCAGGGTAATCACTGCCATGGCTTCTGTAGTGTTATACTGGCATCTTCTATCTGCTGATCGTGCAGCTACTTTTCTTTATCAGGGCTCAGTCGATTCCTACTACCTGGCTTGTACAGATACTTTGTTTTAAAATTGAGGGATTGCAGAAAAAACCAAATTAGTGGCTGAGGTAAGCAAGTCTCGACCGGATGTTTTTTCATCCTTCTTTCATATTCTTTTATTTATGAAACTGTTGGTTCCTTTCACTTTTAGAACCATCAGGCTGTGAGAGATATAGGGTTGTCTGATATATTGATATCTTGTCTTGCTGAACATCACTTTGTGTCTTCTCTGATCCAGTTACTTATATATTCACTGAAATAACTATATTCTTTTATCTAGTTAATTACCATTTTTCCCGGAAAGAATTTTTTATAGTTTGTGTAAAATGACCAATCTGATCAAGATCTGAACCCAGAACCTTCCAGTCAAAAAGCTGAGACTCTATTACTCTGTCTCAGTTGTTGGCTTTAATATAGACTTCCTGTATACTGCATTAAATGAATTGATATATTGGATTGATTATAACAGTATGTTATTTGCTTTTCGAGCAAAAGTAAATATGAGTACGTAATATACCTAATAAATCAAGTGAAAAATCTTCATTCATAAGTAATTTTTTAATAACATTTAATTTTTATTATATTTATGCTTAAATATTTAAAAATCATTTTATTAAACTAACCAGTAATTTTTTAATACTATCATCAGTATTAAAATGTCTGTACATTTTGGTGGTTAACGATTTAGCAGATTATTTAATGTAATTTAAAATATTTTATTTATATCTAACCTTGGATTTTAATGTTCAGGTGGTACGTATGATTTATCAAATACATTCCAAAAATAAATATTATTCTGCTGTCGTATGGATCGTGTCAGTTAGATGTTTTGCACACTTTATAAAGGTCACTTACAACTGATTGGAAGTAGAAGTAGGTTCCAAGCGTTGCTCTAGTCAGGTGGGGAAGATTGAAAGAGTGTAGGAGGGAATGAAAACCAGGAATAAACTAGCTCACACTCCATGAGTGGGAAAGAAAAACAGAGATAGTATGATGATGTGAACTATGAGCGAAGCAGATGGCCTAAATAACAGGGAGTAGAGTACTACAGCAAAGTGCAGCATCATAAAAGTTTACTTTTGGCATTAGTGATTGTTTTTTGTGTTCAGAAGGTGCTAATTAAATTCATCGTCTTCTAAGGTCATTGTTCTTTGTTTATTTGGCTGCACCGGCTGTAATGGGGGAATACACGGCTCAAAAGCCATTTCAGTTGTACAAAGTTTCTCAAGAAATACAACTCAATAATAGGCAAGATAATGAAGGTATTTTTGAATTGTCCAGTGTAGTTTTCTCAAAAATCAAAAGTAAATAAACATTTTCAATTTTCCGTTATGATTTTTTTAATAAATTTTAATTTTTTTGTCATCCCCAAAATTTACTTTTTAAAATTTATCAATTATAAAATAAAATATTAACTTTAAATACAAAGAAATTAAAACATCTATTTCATCATGCTTTTTACCTTTTTTCAAAATATTTTTTTTGCTTTTCACTCACTAAATTATTTTAACAACCAAAAGCTACCACCAATAAATATACTTTTCTACATTTTTCTTTCCTTCATAAACAATATGATTAAATACATTTTAAAACTAAATAAAAAAAAAAATGTTCAAAAACTTACAGTGTTAGTTTATCTAAATTTATTTATATTATTTTTATATAATTATTTAATATGTTGATATTTTTAATATAATACCTTATACTCTGAAACCTTTACATATATTCTTTTAAAGTTAGGTCATTAATAATTACATTTCCTTTTTTAATTGATAAGTTTATGATGATATGAGATCTTTATAACGTTATAAAAATCCTTATAATCAAATTATATTGTTAGTTGTATTACAAAATTCAGAATGTATTTAAATAAATTCGAAAATATTCTGTATTTTCATCTCTAAATAAATGTTTTAATCTTTGCCAAGAAGCGTGGGTGAACCATAAGTTATTTGAGGAACCATGTTGACTTCATCTACATTTGGTTCATAGCCAAAAAACTTGCAGTTGCAAAATTACACTTTCACTCGAATCTGAACTGTTAAGCTTATTTTACAAACAGCTCAATTTATTTGTTAAATTAAAGTCGTTTTTAGATGCAATTTTTTCCTAATTAACTTACATCCTTTTATCTGTTTCTTCAGTTTCTTCTTTCTTAAATAACTGTCAAGAATTACTTTTTTTTACTAAAAGAAAATGTATTATTTTCTTTTTTTAATATTTGTATTTTATAAACTTAAAAGTTATTTTTCCTTTTTTATTGTTTTTTTTATTTTTACTTATAAATTTTATTTTCATAAAATAATAAAAGTAAATGCTCTTTAAATTGAATATTCATCCGTTATAGGAGTACCAATCTAAAGAAACCTTGCTCAAGTTATTATTTTTTCATTGCCAATTAAACAGAGCACAATGTTACCAACTGTTCCCCCCCCCAAAAAAAAAAAAAAATAAATTTAAAAAAATAGATTCTACTTATCAGTGTGATAGTTGTTTTCTTGATATAGTTAATCTTTATTAATTAGGATTATAGTCATGTATTTTAAAAAAATATTTAAATTAATAAAATAAATGTTTAAATATTTATTATTTTAATATTTTATTTATTTTAAATATTTCAATTAAATATTTTAATTTTAGTGTAAATTATTAAATGTAGGACTTTGTTTTATATTTATTGAATAAAGTTTTTTCTTTCCTTTAAAGTAGCTCATTATATGTGTTCCAAAACCTCCCCTTTGTAAATGGTTATCAGCTTTAGAAGTTTTCATAAGATATTTTGTTCATTTTATTTTTGAAAAACTCATTACCAAACTTAATTTTTTTTTTTTTTTAAATGTCATCCTAGCAACTTATTGTTAAAAGTACACGTGGGTGGATAAAAAAATTAATATAATTCTAATCCAAAACTTACAACTATGTAAACTACTTACAATTTTTTTGGAGAACATAAGGGAATTTTTCAAAGAAAAACATTTTTAAATTAAATTACAAACATTTTTGTATTATCACATATCATTTAGCAAAATCTCCAAGAACTTAGGCGAACATAAGGTGGCCTAAATTCAAATAATGTATTCTATGGACTTCCACAAACCTTTGATTTCCAGTTTCATTTCTAATGTTCACAATGATTAGTTAAAAGAATTTCTTTTAAAATCTGATTTCCTACAACTTAATTATTTATTTATTGGACTCGTATTTCGTTACCAAAATTTAATAAATTTCTTCTGTAAAAAAAATAACTTAATTACTTCATGTGCTATAATTGAAATTCCTTAGTGATAAGAATTTTTTCATGATGTATCTCCCCCATCTAGTCTAAGATTTTGTATAAAAAAGCTGGAACAATTCTGCTGAAATTTTCAGCATTTTTAGCTAATTTTTTAAACCCTTTAACTCCTTCCCCACTGATAAATTTGAAAATTATATTTACTCTTACATCCATAATTATTTTCTTATTTTTTTTTAAGCAAATAGTTAAAAAATACTCTAGATTAATTTCTTAAACCTGATAGATTTATATAAATTTAATTATGTGCTAAAGTACTCCTTCCTGAGGTATATTAAAATTGTATTGAATTGGTGCATTAATGATTTTTGGATTGTTTTAACCAAATTTTCTAAAAATTATTTACACCTTCTACTGTGGTAAAGTTTGAAAAATCTTTCCATTGTCTTTCAGAGAAGAAAAATAAAAAGGATTTCAATCCTGAAGGCTGAAACAGTCAAGAGATTTTAACATTTACATAACTCAGAAGTGGTGGTATTATAACTTAAATACTATTATATATTGTAGGAGTCTTGTACAAGACCTAAACTATCCCAATCTACCTATTGTACCCCTAGATTGTACTTTTTTATCACTCATCCCTTTTCCTTATCCTTGGCCGCATCTTCCTTATGATCAGTTCTATGAATATGGTCTGATCCTGTTAGATTCACCATGCTTATCTGATAGGGGGCTGTCTTGGACCGACTTGGGGACTTTTGTTTCCTGTTCAGTGGCTGCATAAGAAGCCTTATGAGGGATTAGCCTATCAGGTAAAGTAGGACCTCCTAATCTCCCCATTACCCAATTATATTTTGATAAGCTAAAAACTTGCACTAAAGACATTTTAATAAACAATATTTCTTGATATATTTTCCATTTTCCATTAATATTACCTACCATTTCTTTTTTCTTCAAAGATGTAATAATGAAATTATTCTTCCTGATACCAAGCTACTAAATTTCATGATAATCGCCAACTGTGGGTGTTTTTAGAATTGGGAGCCTCAAAAGTCAAGCAATATAAAAATTGAGGAAAACCTTTTTGACCATTATAAACTCTTCTTTCTCTATACCTGGTAAAGTAAAATGCTTAATATATAGATACATTTATTGGTAAATAAGTAATAATTCTGTGTAAAATATCATTGATTGCACCAAACTAAGAAATGTTTAAGCTTTTCTTTCTTGTTAATAAACAATGTATAGTTGTAAAAATATTAAATTATATTATAAAAATCAATAAGTTAGTGGATTTAAATGAATAATTTATATATATATATATATATATATATATATATATATATATATATATATGAAAGAAAAAAAATATATATATAAAGTGATTTACTTTTAACAAAATTCAGTTTAAAAAAAAATAATAATAAACATCAAATACTTTCATATACATCAAAGGTATATTTTTTTATTTATTTTCATGTATATGCTTTTTATTTGTAGAAAAAAAAATAATTTATGAAATTGCCTGCAAAATTACCCATAACATGAAGAGTCATCTGCATAATGGGAATTGGACTTGCTGAATTTTAAATTTGGTATTTAAAAGTACTTGTTTATTAGATTTGTTTACAGTATTTTATTTAATTTTACAATTTTTCTTATTTCTAAAATGCTGTTCCCTGAAACGGAACATAAATATGCAGTTATCATGAATTATACATTAATTTGAATGTAATAACCACCTCTTACAATAGTCACTCTTAAATTTATATTAAATAATTTTTTGATCTTCTGTTCCTTCATTTTTATCATGGAGTGTAAGTTTATTCCTGTTGCATGTAGTAGTACTACATCTTTGTTACAGGTGCCATTATTGTTTGTCCCATTTTTAAGCAGTTAAAAAATTATGAAATATTGATCAAAAATGTTTATTTATGTTGTTTGTGAATTTTTTTGTGTATATGTTTCTTTTTTTTACATCGATTGCAAGAATTATTAATGCCAAGGGCACGAAGAAAATCTGTATCCAACATTGTATTATTTCAGTTATATAGTGAAACTGGCCTATTTAATCTGATTTCAGAGGTTGTTATTTATACTTCATTTACACTAATTTTCAGGATATTATCCCCTTCTGAGACATTTCTAGATACTGCAGAGATGTTGGGTTGTAAGTTATATTAATTTACCATCTTATCTAGGAGCCTTAATATTCTTTAATTTAATCCATAAATTGTAATCTGTTTCTCATTTCATCACAGATAAATTATCATTTTTAAGTTATTAGAATCAGCCGAACAAGTATAAGATTTAAAATAGATTCAAAGAAAGTACATTTTTGCAGTTGTATTGAATCTGTCAATCATTGATTTAAAAAAGATTAGTGAAATGATATGAACATTTTAAGAAAGTCTGTAATTTGCCAAGATTTTCAACAGTAACTGTGATCATAATTGACGACCACGGTCATATATGCATTACATTACACAATTAAATAATTAAGAAGCCATTTATAAATTAATTTTAAACACTTTATGGGTTACTTATGTCTAAAACTTTGGTCTACTGTCTTGCTTTGTTACATCTTACAAATTACAAAAATAAGAAAAATTATAGATTGAAGAAAATATGTACTGAAGATATTTTATAACACTTCAAGAATTACACAACACTGAGATAGATCCCTGTAAAATTATAAATTACCAGAAATTTACTCAGCCGAATTAATATCTGTTTTATTCATGTGATTTTTGTAAAAAGATGTTTAACAAATGTTTAGCTCTGTTTATCCTATTAGTTGAATCATTTAAAATGTTGTAATGCCATTTTTAATTTATTATTTTTGTGTTTTTTAGGGTTGATATATAGTACAGAAAAATTTATTTTTTTATGTTATTTTTACCATTGACTGTTTATCAAAATTACCTTAAAAGAGGGCATAAAAAGAATAAAAAAATATTGAAAAGCAGCAATTTCAAAAGTTTACTTTATCTCTGTGTATAACATTGGCATTAAACATTCCACCTTTCAGCGTGGCTTCCACTGAAATGAAATTATCTATTGTTGTAGTTATATAAATCATAATCAAGTTGATATGGTTACATAGTTTCATCGATTTATACTTTTTTTTTAAGTGACATCAACTGGTACTGTAATTAGCCACAAAAAGATGGCATCATATTACTGCAAAATTTATTTCTTTTTTAATTTATATTTTTTTAATAAAACAGTTTCAAAAACTTCTAAATCTGTATTGTTATTGTTGATTTACAGTATTTTAATATCATTGTTTATATCTATTTATTTAACATATTCTAGATAACAAAAAAAATTATCTAATTAATATGAATATACATTGCATTAAGTTATGTGTACCGGAAACAAAACTTTTTCCAGCAATGATAGGGCATTTATTTATAATTTCATCCTCACCATCTTAAAGATTTATCTCTGTAAATTGGGAGTATTCTGTAGAGTATGAGTGAATAAATAATTATTTTTTGGCAGATCAATATTCTTTCAAGATGGATCGTTAATTACTACAAATCGATGTAAAAATGTTTCATTGTGTTATTGGCAGTTGTCTTAATAGTGTAATTGTAAATCTGTGTATGTGTATATTTTTAAAATATCTATGTTTATTTCTAGTTATTCTTGTACTGTTTTTGTTTTGTTGCTTAAAATAGGATTTCATTCTGAAGCGTTAAAACTGAATTCTTATTTTGTTTCTAGAGCAAATTTGTTGTTATATTTGTTTATCACTTTTCAATCATATTTTTTCTTTAAATTTATTAAATTTTGGTTTGTAAATAAATATAATTATTTTATTTTATTTTTTATTATAAAATGTTAGGTAAGCTTGTGTCTATTTCAATTGATTAGTACATGGTATGGTACTTATTTTTGTCATTATGTAATAATAATTTTAAAAACTTATTTGTTATTAATTTTATTTCAAAATTATATTTATAATGCAGATTAGTTTATTAAGTCAAGTAGAATTTAACTAGGTAATTTAACAGGATGCTCTGATAAAAGTTTTCCCACTGTTTTCCTTGATCCTCTCAAGCAGATGCCATGATAAATGTAAAATTACATACTAATCTGAATAACATATTTATTTTATTTATTTGGAGTATAATTTTGGTTAATCAGTTAATGAATATCATTTTTTTAATCTTGCTGTTACTAAATCTGTCTGATATAATTCACAATTTTTCTTGAGCTAAGTCAGTTTCATATATTTAAACCTAAATTATTCATTTAATCAAGTGGTTTAAGCCTCTTTCATCATTCATTTATAAAAATTCTGGACTATCATATATCAGAAGGTCCATATGTTACTTTGAATTATTGAAGATCTGTTTTTTTATTTTTTGTCATTAGTTACTTGATTGGTTTAATGCTATTCTCCATTCCTTTCTTTTTCATGGCATTTAACATATTTTTTTTCCACAACTTCAGTTACTTGTTTTATGTATTCCAATCCATTTTTCTCAGTGTTCACCGTTTTTGCTTCCTTTGTTACCAAATTAACTAATCTGGTGTCTTAATGCATAGCCCGACAACCTAGCGCATGTTTACAAGGATCAGCCACAGATTTCTCTCCAGTTATTGGTCTTTAGACCACTTTTTCAAATTTTATCAACTCGCCTAATATTCAGCATCTTTCTGTAACACTACATTTGAAGTTCTTTTCATTTGTTATTTCTGTTGTCATACTTTGACTTGTATTGTCTATGTATAGTACTACTCTCAACATAAATATTTTATTTTTAATATTAGAATTTTCTTCTAATTCTTATATATATATATATTTTATAATATCAGACCTCTTTTTTTATATAAAAACTCCTCTTTTTCCTGTCAATATCCTTTACTTACTTTGCTTTTTCCATCCTTTCATGATCTTACATTATTTATTTTATCAATACTGAATTGTAAAAGATGAAAAGCCTTCCAAAAATCAGCTGATTGAGTATTTTAGCCTTGCTGAAAAACAGAACTTATGTTGACCATATACACTTAATATACACTTGACATATAACTTTTCCCTCACCTCTCTCACTGTTCTACATCCCCCTTCTGGTATTTTCATCCATAGTTCAGTTGAGTCAATCACTGCTACGTGTTACTGTATTTCATAAAAAATATATAGCTTATCTTGTATAAATCATAATTAAGTGGATATATGGTTACATAGTTTTATCAATTTATACTTTTTTTTAAATCACATCAACTGGTACTATAATTAGCCTCAAAAAGATAGCAACAGCATGCAGTGAACTGCACCCATCATTCTTAATTTCAGCTATTTACAGATCCACAGGAACTGGTTCATTGAATATGGCTTTAGCTGCAGTCATTTTACTCTACTTCAACACTTCAGTTTTCAGGTTATTTGTCCCTGATATATTCCAGATATTATGCATTCATCAGGTGATAACAGATGCAGTTAAAAAATTTGACCAAGGTGCATAATTCATCATCATCATTATTACTGACGCATTATTTGGTCTTGACGATCCCCCACCATCACTGATTCCTTCAATTTGTTATGACCTTTTGCGGTCTCAATCAATAGCTTTCTTATCTGCTGAAATAAGAAATAATCTATTATTTAATCTTTATGATCTTGTTTTAGATGTTTGGAAAATCCTTTTCATAATCTGTTTTCATTGTTTAATTTTTGTATTACTTTTTTTTCTTCATACTACTCTTTTATATTCTTGCAAAGTTCTTAGTACATTATTCCTAAAAGAAGGCTGTCATTTATCCTCATTCATATTTTGGAAACATTTTTCTCATTCATTTTTTTATTTTGGAATGAGGAATCCTCAAACTATTGGTCTATATTTGGGCCTACTATCTCTGTGTACTTTCCTTCAAAACCATTTTTTAAATGATTTTTTTTTTTTGTTCTACACAATGAAATACCTTTATATTTGTAGCATTCAAATGGATGCAAATCCATTGTCTATTTTGTATTTTCATATATTTTTTTTCTTGGATGATTAATTCTTTCTGGAAAAATGTTTAGCTTTTAATCACAGAATTGTAATAATTTTGGAAATGATTTTTAAACATTTTTTCTTCCATGATTAATTAACTAATGAAAAATGATATCTTACCATATATTTTAATCAATGATTATTTAAAATATTTTACCTTACCATAATTAAACAGTGACTATTTAAAAAATATTATCTGCAATAGATTATAATAAAATATATTTGTTAGATAATAACTAAATTGGAGAAGAAAAAAGTGTTAAATTCAATAGAAAAATGTAAATTTAAATTTGTGACAGACTGTTTAAGTTCAGCTCTGCTTTTTTACATTCTTAATTATGACAATTACAGGAACAAAGTTTTTTCTTATAGCACCAGGAAACGTAAATAGTATATTTATCGTGATACAATTAATACTTTCTTCACTTATGGTATCAAAGCAACAATATATCTTTGTAAAACAGTTATTTCTTAATCTGAAATCATAACCTTTGAAAAATCAGGTTTTTTTATAGAAAAAATCTGAATTAGATAAATTCTAATGTGTTTGTTATATTTTAATGTTACAGGAGAATACAGAGTTGGGATCAAATTCAATGATCAACACATCCCTGATTCACCATACAAGTTGTTTATTTCACCTGCCATGGGTGATGCACATAAACTTGAAGTAGCCCAGTTTCCAACATCTGGAGTACAAGCAGATAAACCAGCCCAGTTTCTTGTTCGCAAGAATGGTGCTAAAGGCGAACTTGATGGGAAGGTAGGCACATAGTAATTTATTGTAATTATTATTTTTATTATAATTTGATCTGAAATAATCTTTTCTTAAAGATAGATTCTTGAGTACAGTTTTAAATTAATGAGGTTAATGAATTGAAGCCCCACAACAATTACAATTGATTGCAGTGACAATTGAACAGAAGCTAATTGAACAGAATCAAATAAAATAGGCATTCAGGAAAAAAAATCCCATTTTAATATTGATGAATTGTATGCATTATACTTTGCAACTCCTATCTACTTGAAAAAAAAAACATTTAAATAAGGAACACTTTGGAAGTTGTTAAAGTGGATAATTCACTTATTCATCTACACCTTATGCTTACAAGTTCTCTGGCATAAAAAAAAGTTTAAGGACCTATATTTTAGATAATCATAAATATGCAGTACAGTCCCATTTCATTGCATACACTTATATGATTAATATATGTTACATATACTATTCTTTTGGTTGATAAATTAGAAACAGGAACAGAAGGTCTGGTTTTACCCAGCAGTCACATCAGACAGTAGCTGACATCAGACAGTTATTGTGAAATCCCCAAAGAGGAAATAGTATTAATTTCAGCATTGGCACTCCATTAAGCTTCAATAAAGAAATGCTACTTTGCTGGTTAAGAACCAGAACTTTCATAACCTATCTATGCAGTAGGTGCATAGCACCACAGATGGTACCAGGATGTCTGATCCAACTCCCATGGTGCTTGCACAAAGGATAAGCAAAAGGGAGAGAAGAGGAAAGGAAAGTTCAACCCACAAGGAACTGCCCCTGATTAGGATAGTTTACCATCTTTGTCTAGGAAAAAACATGATCTTTGATTCATTGTATAATTGTTGGACAATAACACACTTGTGTTCTAGTCATTTTTTCTGTATGTTCACATTAACATATACTCTTAATACATACACACTGGGTTGTAAATGATGTTAGAACCAAGTTTCTGTTATTTTTACTGGAAATACACAGAGAAAATGAATTTTAAGATTTCAAATCTGTATTCATCATGTAGCATTACCTAAACACACACATGTTTATAAAAATTATTTTATATTTCATAAACCTAAGTTATATGCCTTCAACCCATTTGTAATTGAGTAATTGAGAATGTGTTAACATAATTATGTTATAAATAGCCTTTTAACTGATTTTATTGGTTGAATATTTTTATTTTTAAAGTAAACCTGTAGTACATGTTTACTTTTTACAAACAATAGTGTTTCATGTTTATGTTTTTTCTTGTAGATTGTGTCGCCATCGGGAACAGAAGATGACTGTTTCATTCAAGCAATTGATCCCGACACATATTCCATCAGGTTTATGCCTAGAGAAAATGGTATTCATAACATCCACTGTAAATTTAATGGAGTTCATATCCCAGGTTCACCTTTCAGAATCAAGGTCGGTAAAGAAGATGCTGATCCTGCGGCTGTACATGCCAGTGGAAATGGTCTGGGTGATGTTAAGACTGGTAAGTGTTTTTACAAATCTTAATTAGTAAGTATTTGAAAGTATATTATTAAAAAGTATAATATTTCCATCAAGTTTTAAATATTTTCCAGTTGTGCACTAATCAACTAGCTGGATTCTTATGTAAAAGGTTAGATTTCTAACCAGTGTCTGGAATTTTCAAAGTAGATTTCCAAAGAATTTGTAAAATTACTACTATGCCCGGTTAGATTTTCTAAGGGAGTGTCTGGTGGGAGTAGGAACCAACTTTTCTTTATATTTTGTATTCTCCTGAACATGAGATTCTGCAATATTTATACATATATTTGTGTATGTATAAAATCTTTTTCTCTGCTGCACGGTGCAAATCTTAACAGATTTTGATGAAACTTGGCAAAGTTATGTAAACATATTGGGAATAGAGCCCTGTTAATTTTCAAGTAAATCGGTTCACAGGAGTCGGAGTTACAGCAAAAAAACAGGGTTTTGGACAATTTTCAGTTTTTTCCATCTACTGGATGCAATTTTTAACAGATTTTGATGAAACATCGTAGGATAATGTAAATCTAGTAGAAATAGAACCCTATTGATTAGATTAATGAATACACACAAAATTTAAGACTTTTCAGCCACATTATAATAAATATTTTCCTAATTCATTAATGAAATCATCTGAACCAAAATAATAACAATCTTTGGTATGCTTTGGAGTATGTTTGATATGTTCCATAAGAAAAGAAAAATGTTTTTAATTCTCTGATTTTATCTTCATTATCTTATTATATTTTTAATAATAGTTACAGGGTCTGCAAAAAACCTTTTTAAATAATATTAAATACATTCATATACAAGTATACTTATGTGTGTGTGTGTGTGTGTGTGTGTGTGTGTGTGTGTGTGTGTGTGTGTGTGTGTGTGTGTGTGTGTGTGTGTGTGTGTGTGTGTGTGTGTGTGTGTGTGTGTGTGTGTGTGTGTGTGTGTGTGTGTGTGTGTGTGTGTGTGTGTATGTTGTATCAATGCAATTGTTCCTTGAAAATATTTTGTGATCACTTTTTAAAATATTTATCATTTATTCTTTATATTGTGTATATTTGTAAATGTATTATTTATATTATTAAATGATTTGTGCACGGTATTTGGTTTTTTAATGTTTTACTTTTGCCTGTAGGTCAGAAAACAGATTTCATGGTTGACACCTGCAATGCTGGAGCTGGAACACTAGCAGTCACCATTGATGGTCCGTCAAAAGTTTCTATGGATTGTACAGAAGTTGAAGAAGGTTACAAAGTACGATATACTCCTCTTGTACCAGGCGATTATTATATCAGTCTAAAATACAATGGTTATCACATTGTTGGATCACCGTTTAAAGTTTCTTGTTCAGGTAAATCTGAATATATTTTTTTTTTTATTAATAAATAATTATTTTATATTAAGTAATCTTAATATTCTCCAAAGAAGAATGCGGTTTTTTTCTTGTTATAAATTGTCAATTTTTGTCAGAAATAGTTGGTCAATAACTAGTTTTAAGAACTAACCATCAGAATTTTTATTCTTTGAAACACTTCTTTTTTTAAAGTTTGGTGTTATACTTGTAGTATAGCATTATGTACATATACTGTCATGAAAGTATTTATTTAGAGTATTTTAGATTGTTATTTTGTTTCATTGATTTTTAAAATAAATTTAACTTTAATCAAGTCATCAAATATCTAAGAAAAGAGTACATGAATCGATAGTGAATAGTTTTCTCATGCTAATCCCATATTGGCAGTTGTCCCCTTTGCAGTACTGGTTCTCCATGCATCTAGTGTTGATGGTTTGTTGGCTGTTTTGATACCAAAAAAATGTTTGTTAAATCATCTTTGGGGAATTTTATTAACTGCTGTGAAAGTGCCTTTAGACATTTAAAATTCTTAATTGCTTCCAGTAGTATTGGCTATCTTTGTATTTTTCATTTATATGGTTCTTAGCAAGTTAATTAAACCTCAGTCAGATAGGTAAGACATTTAGATGGAGGAGTCTAATCTATCTTAAGATAGTATATTTGTTAACTGCCCTTGTTGAGTCATTGTGTTCTCCAACTTTTTCTTTATCAATTGAGATATTGCTGGAGTTGAGGCAGTACTTAAGAATGTGTAACTGTGTGTTTTTAAATCCTTAAAGGTAAGGTTCTATGCACCTTTCAAATTGTTTACTGTTTGTTGCTCCTTAGAATTAAAGTGCTGTGTAAAGAAGTGATACATCAGAGTCATAAGTTAGACATTTGTTCTTTCTATTCTAAGTCCCATGACATCTTATCTGTTCAGTCCATCCTTTCAATTTTAAACATAAATATATATATATATATATTTTATAGCATAATTAAATTTTATGGATCTAATAATATATAAAATATTTTAGGTGAAAATTTGGCTGAAAGAGGAGCTCAAGAAACTTCATCTGTTGTTGTTGAAACTGTACAAAAGGTATCCAAAAATAAACAGACAGGACCTGTATTACCACATTTCAAATCAGATGCCAGCAGAGTTCAAAGTAAAGGAATGGGTTTAAAGAAAGCTTACTTGCAAAAACAAAATATGTTCACTGTTCACTGTGGAGATGCTGGTAAGTTATTCATAAATTTATTTCAATACTAAATCTGTGATTTGTAAAAAAAAAAATAAGACTGGATTTACAAATATTAAACTTAGACATGTTCAAGGAAAGGACTAATTAATAATTTATTCTTAGACTCTCAATAATGGTGAGTTATATTGCTTATAAAAGAATTATTGTTTGTTCTTAATTAACACTTTCATAAATTGATAACCAGTTCATGGAAACATCTTTGACCATCTATTGATGGAAACAGACCGTATGACTGTTTGACAGTGTTTACAGAATCGTGGAAATTTATATTCTATTAATTTTCACTGAGTATACTGTATCTAAGTACTTACTGCTACTTTCATTTGTTTGTTTATTAAGTATATTGAATTTATTGTGTTTTATTACTGTATAATTTCATTCATATTATTGAAATAAACCATCCACACAGTAAGCGTTTCATAGAGCTTCCAGCAACTTTATGTTTGTACATTATTTACTCTTGTAAATTTAATAGATTATCCTTCCAAAAATGTATTGAGCTACTTTCCAAAAGACGAATTTCAGTTTTGCAAATCTTATTTCAAAATTTTATTTTTATGAATTATTACTTAAAGGTGGTTGAGCTATTATGAGCCAGTCTATTTTTTATAATTTCAGAATCTTTTTGTTTATTATTTTTTTTGTTATTTATTTATTAAATGCTGATTTATTACAATTATTTCTTTATTTTTATTTTTCAGGTAACAACATTTTATATGTTGGAATTTATGGCCCTAAAGGTCCATGTGATGAAGTTTATATTAAACATATGGGTCGTAACAATTACCAAATAAATTATCTCGTCAAAGAAAGAGGAGAATATATTGTTATAGTTAGATGGGGTGATGAACACATCCCTGGTTCTCCGTTTAAAGTTGATGTTTAACATTAATGTCCAAATTTCCCTTCTTTCCTATTTTCTTCTCATATACATGTATACATTTTTTCCAGTTATTTTTTTTTTCAAATAAAGTTCTGTTCAGAAATTGTGTATACTCATTTAATAGATGTCATGTTATATTTACAAAAAATAAATAAATTGTTCATTTTTAAAAAGTTACAATGTTATCTAATTTTATCATTTAGAATATGTAAATGTATAAGTAATTTAAGAGCATAAAAAGTGAATCGTAATTAACTAGTCTTTAAAAGTTATATTATGTAAGCTTAAATGTTAAAAATTTATAGTTTCAGGTAGGTTTAATTTGATGGATGTTTAGATGTATTTTATTTATTATAATGTGCCATCACTCATTAGTATATAAAATCCATATAATATACAGTATTTATTTTCATTCATTATTCCTTTAAGGTATTTATTAAACATTTTTTACCATGATTTTAAGATATAATTTGTTTTTTACCTTGAATTTATTTATATATCATACCATTCATTTACCTTATTTCTTTTTTAGGAGAATATTTTTATAAGTATTTAAAATAATATTGTACCTTTTTTAATAGAATAGCATAATTTTCAAATTAAAAATTATTTGGTATTACACAAATTTTAGAAAAATTTTGAACAAAAAAATCTGGATTTTGTTTAAATTTTTTATATTAATTTATTTAAACTTCTTACGCTGTTAATGTTTTGTAACATATACCTAATCATGTTGAATATACTTGAAAATAATAGATAAAGGAATCTAATTTTTTGTAATTATTTAATTTAACCCATTTCTATATGGGCTTGTACTTCCTGATCTCAAAAATAATCTTTATTATTTGCAGTGTTTTCATAATTTATCCGATACTTAAATGTGTTTAACAGTGTTCAAAATAATTGTATAATCTATTATAATTTTATTATTCATTTATAACAAATATGGAATATTACTTATAATATTGAAAAGAAAAATACTATTCTATCTCTTACATAAAAAAATTGCTGTCAAATTTCAATCAGCTTTCATACATGGATATTACATTTTATATCGTGGAGAATCATAATGTATTACTCGTACATCATAATTTGGGAATGGGGTAACTTTATTTTATATAAAAAATAAAATGTTTTATCATGATTGTTATATAATTACTTTTATGTTGATATTCTCATATTCTTTTTAAATATATTTAATTAATTTGTACAATATTATCTTTATAATTATGGTACACATTTCTAAGTATCAGTAAGTAAAAGTATCATTCTTTTTATGTTAATCGCCATCAAATACACCTATCTGGTTCTATAATAATATTTAAACAAGACATATTTATTTATATTTCATTCTTTTTTTTTAATAATTTTATTTGATTTTTTGTTATAATAAAGACATGTAGAATTATATTGTATTACATCCAATCAAAACTGTCAAATCATAATTATACAAATGCTATCACAATTTACTATATTTTAGTATATTATTATATTATATACTTAAGGTATTTTTTTATTACTAAATTATTATAATTGTTAACTACTGTCACCTATACTTCTATTAAGTGCATCAGAGGAATTATATATTTTATTTTTTAAATTAAAAAAAAAATATTTAAAAGCATATAAAATAGATATATATTTTTATTTTCTATTTGTAACATTAAAAAAATATAAGAATTAATGTGTAAAATTATTAAATTAAATTTTAACGTGCCTTAAAAAAACTTATTTTGTCAGAAATAAAACTATAAAAACTTATTTGAGTGTATTCTGGTCAACCAAATTTATATTTTTAATGTTACTATGCATTACAAAACATTTTTCTTTTCTTTTTTTTCTTCTTAAATGTATATTAGAAGTGAATGTTTCAAAAAATTTAAATTACAGTTTTGGTTGTAGTATTAGGATTTAGTGAAGCTTATTTGCTATTTTATGCAGTGTAATACTACAGAGTATTGCTTTTTTAAAATGTTATATCGATTAATAGGGATACTACATATATTTTAAAATACTGTTCCAAAATATATTTTCAGTAGCATTTAGCATTGAGCAACTTTTATTCCTTTTGCAAAGAAGATTATACATTACAGATTATTATTATGTTATGATTACAATAATTGTAAATTTTATTAATATTAAATTTCACTTATTATTGTTATTCTTATTTTCATTTATCATTATTGTTATTATATAGTAGTCAAAATTATATAGATGTTTTAATGTTATCAATTTGTCTAGGATACATATATATATATATATATATATAATTATTATTATTATTACTATTATTATAATTGTATTCACCATATAATGGTAAAATATACTTTTTTTTTAGGTGACCACTTCATATGTAATAATGTGCCTTATTAGCTAAAAGTCACCAGTAATGGAGTGACCATATGTATATTTATCCTTTTTTTAATTTTATTGGCTATTTGTCATTTGTACACATCATACCCTCGCTTCTGTTGTCAAATGCTTTCACACTGGTTTTATTATCTATTATTTGATATTTTTATTATACTGTTAAATACAAACAATATAATTACAGTTTTTTATTATTAAATAGATTTATTCTATTTTATTAATAAATTTTCTAACTTAAACAAAATGTTTTGTAAAACTATTAGTCTCATTTTAGTAAAAAAACATAAATTCAAAATTACTTTTTATTATTTTTTTTTTGTTATTTATTTTTTTGTTCAGTGTGCTCTCATTTGACGGTAAGGAACAATGCTTTGTTGTCATTTTAAGTAATTATTTTATGAATCATTACATATTATATGGCTGTAGCTTTTTATTTTTTTTTTATTTTTTTTTTTTGAGCATCATTATCTAAATAAACATGTAAATACATTGACATATGTTTTTAAGTTTTTTTTTGTTTTTTAATTATGTTCCTACATAATAGTATGTTATTACGAAGTATCAAAACATGTAGCTGATAATTTTACAAAAGAAAATTACCATATCCTTTTGTCAGACTAGTATATTATTATAACTTATATATACTTCATGATATGTTTTTTGTGAGTAACAGAACAATTCATTGTTTTGTTTTAATTCAGGAAAGGAAATCTTCTCTTAATATTACTTTATTAAAATAAGACAAAAGCTGTTGTACTATCTGAGAAGTAACATTGTATCAAACAGGTTGAAATATTGACTGATGGTAAGGAAAAACACTATTTAGCTTTGGTGACCTACAGATAAAAGTTCATTAAACATGGTATGTGCAGTTCACATTTCATTTTTCTTCACCCTCCATCCTTCAATTTTTAACATACTGTTTCCCAAGACATTCAGAGTGTTACAGAATTATGATGTTATAAAGATTTGCAATAACCATGTTACCTAGGACTTTAATGTTTATTTCAATGAATAATTTTGAATGTGATCTATTAAAAATCATATGTCCAGCTGTATATATTTACGTATTCATATTATATATAATAAAACTATATATAGATAATGCTGTATGTTAATATAGCATTAATATTAATGTTATAACATTTGACAAAAATTTAGCATATCTGAAAATTGAGTTATTAATAAACAACATCATTTCTAATATGAATTTACTTGCAAACACCTGTTTGTAAAAATGAAAGTATCTTTGCGATATTAAAATAGGCACTTTTTCCCCTGACGTAGAGAAATCCAGTTATGGACACTCATGAAGAGCATGTCAGACTCACAACAGGTTCCACTAGGAGTAGAAAAACTGTATTTGTGCCTTGCATACTGACTAAATCTCCACCCCATCATCCTTCTTTCCGCAACTGCAACAAAGCATTACTTCAGGATGGGGCAGCTTACTCATCATTGGTGTAAAAACCTAGTCATCATGTCAAGAGGTGTCAGTAGCAAGAGCAAATCCAGCTTCATTGCACCCAAATGACCCCAGCAAACTGGGACCCTCTAAGCACACCACATGGTGCCTATCCACTCACCTAATGCCACACGATAGAAGTGGCGCTGCTCTTCTTTTCCTACTGCCTTCCAGTAGACAAGGCTTGGCCATCCCCATATTGCACACTCTGAGACAGCCTGTCAATTGTCAGCAGATGCTAGCATTATTCTTTAATATTTCTTCAGCAACATTCTTTAACTTTCCCAAATTTGTGAGAGATTCTGTAATGTTTCTCAAATTTTCCAGAAATTCTTATAAATATATTCAACATAAAATACCTTCATAAAAAAAGAATTTTCTTATATGGTATAAAAAAAAAATCCCAACAAAAATTGATTAATGAGTTGTTAAAAAATTGTTTGCCTAATTACTCAATCTACGTTTAATAGCAGCTGGTTTTTCTTTATCATTTCTTTTTCAGCTCTTGCCAGTCTGCTTTTTTTGACTTCCTTACTTCACATATTAATTGTGGCTTAGATATGTAAATAACAAAATACTATAACTTAATTGTATATTATATTCTGGTACTTTAATACCTAACTCATGCTCACATTTTCTGTTATACTCTTCTCGATCCATTTCATTACTTTAATATTGTAATATTCTTCACGATTTAGACAAGATGATAACTGCAAACACCAATAAGAAAAATCCTTAGATTTATAAAACTACTCCGTTATATTCGCTTTCAACATTTACAGTCAAAGTATTTTTGCAATCAACATTTGAAACATTTATTTAAAATAGGTAATTTTTTTTAAATGTCAACTAATGGGTTGAATGAAAGCAACTGATTAGCATAATTGAGTTATTGCTAAAATCTGTCAGTTTCACATCAAGAAATCATACCTTTTTGAAAGATGTTTTTGTCTGAAAAAACTGGGTAACTTCATAAAAAATGATATCAAAGTCTTAGAAAGTAAATCCTTATTGAATTACATCCACTGTATTATATCATGTTGATTTTCTCACTAACAGTATTGCATCTTGTTTACCTCACTAGAAAAACTAATATTCATCAATATATAAATCACTATAATAGATATTCATCAATAATATAAATCATTAATATTTATCAAAAATTATTTTCAAAATTATTGTACAGTTTATCGTCACCTATGTATGCTACAGTATGATGCTAAATTAGTTAACCATACTCACTCTGATTTAGATTTACAATTGTAACTTACAGAGATGCAATAATTGAAAGAAAATTATTAACTTTAATCTGTAAACGTTATGTTTTTTTTTTTTTTAAACTATAACAGACACTAGTTCACTGGACTTTGTGATTATTATATAAAATATGGTAAATATCTTGAATTATTTTCATATTACAATATATTTTACTTTCTTGCTTAGTTTCACATTTCAGTGGTTTTGAATCCTACTTGCACTACTTGATAGAAATATTTACATTAAACCTCAAGAAAATTTATATGTTATTTAAAATACAGCCTTAAACAATTGCCACTGTTCTCTTACTACAAGTTTTATTGCACTAGTAATACATTCTCATGTTTTATGATTCATCATAAATCTTTAATGGTGCTGAAGTTGTGGAAATCTAGTTTGATTGAAAAACATTTCATATTAATTGAGCAGTATTTTGGGATTGCATTTAACAAGTGTCCCTTCAGTATCACCTTATCTACTCTTCAGTGACTTAGACAATAGATATGTATCAATTAAAAAATATATTTGAAAAATAATATTGGAATGCTAAATAAAAGAGAAACAAAAAGTGTAAATGCTTTTTTGTAGTAATTGTTTTGTTAAAGTATTGTCTTTCTTATTCGATCTGGCATTGTGGTATCTAATTTAAGAGTAAATGTCACACAGATTATAGACAGAGTTGGAACAAATGAATTTTTACAATTTCGAGTCCCATGTGAAAAATACTTTAGCTTTAATTACTAGAATTGACTGAAGAGAATGAAAGCCGATGCATAAAATATACACATACAACAGAACTTTACAGCTATCTTATACAAAACAAATTATACAACACATTCTGTTTTGATAAAAATAATTGAAGAAAGGTTCATTTAATTTACCTTCCAGTAGTTAACAAGCACAGTCACACTCAAAAGAACTCTCAAACAAACATTAAAGTAGGTACCTCTACCAATACAAAAGTAGCACCATAATAAAAACATATTCAATGCCTGTTAATAAAAATTTTTATTTGATTAACTCTTGTATATTGTAGTAGTAGCAATAAGATTGCTTATATCAATTTATTGTTTTGGCAATTCTGGTCCACGTTATTCTTTTCAGAAAGTTACAATTTCAGTTCTATAGTTGATAGTGTGAGGCAGCAGTATTCCTTTCTTTCTGCTCACATTGTAGATCAGTAAGACCACTATTTTAAAGCATAAATTGCATTAATTTAGATGAACTTTTTTAGAGAATTTTTCACTTGTACTACTTGTTATGTTTTTATATTTCTAAAACTTGTTTTTAGTGAAGTAAAAAACTGTTAATGAGAAAATCATGTCAAGATGACCTTAATTTCCTTATTTAGCCCCAAAATGTAAAGTACCACGAATGTAAAATAATGAAAATTAGTATTTTCTATAAATACTGATTTTCAGTATTTATAAAATACTACTATTTTATAATACTAAAATATATTTATAAAATACTGAAAATCACTGGCCTGGTAGTAATGTTGTAATACATCTATAGCAAAACAGAAATGCTGTCATAACATTTCATGCTTTATCCTCAATTTCATCTCCTTATTTATATATATATATATATATATATATATATATATATATATATATATATATAGTTACCATCAGGGCAACTTTCCTTCCAATTGTTAGACTTAGTCCAACAAATCTTCAATCCCTGTAAAACTTGCTCCTTGCTCTTTTTTATGTGACTTCTACAACTGCCATCTATTTCAATAACTCCTGTTTTTCTTTCTTCATTTGTCTCCTCCCTTCTCTCACATGGCTTGTCCCAGCACCTTCTAGGCACCTCTCACCTCCCTAAACATTTGTAATCTCTTTCAAGGGCCACCTCAACATAAACATTTCTCTGCACATACCTCATCTTCTGCTTCATATTTGTTCTTCAGACACATTTGGTTACTTGATATATGCTTATATATCTGCCTAAGAGAAACTTAGGAATAATTTTTTCTTCAGTATTAGAGATGACATCTAATACTAAACCTCACTCTTAGTACTTTCTCAAGATTTGACAATTTGATTCATACCACTTTCATTAAAATTAATATAGAGTCACATGTTTGCTGCTGACAAGGATACTGAGAGACTAACAAACTAAAACTTTTTATAATTACAATTTATTGCTCTAAGAACATAGAAAATAAAACAAATAATAATGAATATATGACATATAAAAGAGTAATGGCAAGATTTGTTTAACGATAGTTAAGTTATAAAACCCAGAATATAGTACAATTTACCAAAAACATTATAATGACCATTATAATACCTAATATTACATTAATAACAAGATAAGATTAGAAAGTCTAAAGTTCATACAATTCCATTCTCTGCAAATACTGATACTTTTGCTGTTTATAATAACAATACCCTTAATGAATGAACTCGCTGAATGCAAATAACTCGCTGAACAACTTGCATTCAACCACTGTCCACATTGGAATGCTTGTTTGTGACATATTCTTCACCTGTAGTTACCAAATACTTACTGATAACGCTGTCACACATTCGCGTTGAACACGGCCTTGCAGGACTACTCACTTTTATCGTGCCTACGCCAAACATGGCCTCCTGGAACTATTCGTTTTAACTACTAGCTGTTCCCACTGGTCCTGGCAGTATTTATATCCCCTGCCCTACAGAACCAGTATCCATCTCATACTTTAACTGTTGAAGCATAATAATTTCATCATCCGTGCCCTTACATTTTCCCATAACTCCCTATTTCAGTCCAGTAACACTTCTCGTCGAACAACAGCTGTTAGAGGTGCCATTGTCTGTACTATAAAGAACAGATGGTTAAACGAACTGGCATGGTTCAGTACTGGATAAGGCATTTGTCTCCAGTGTGATCATCTTGGGGACTATCAGGGCTGGAGACTGATGAATGAGGACAGTCTTTCGGATCATTATATGATAAGAGTTTGAATACACCAGGGAAGTAAATAGGATAGGGAGGAACAATGAGGTAGGAGTTTTATTCGGTAGAGTGTGGGTACACATAGGCACTTAACAACATCCAGCCAAACCCATGCATGACCTACACTCCTCCACTTGTGGAGGGGTATGTAAATGGTATTTCTCCGACTCATCGAGAACAAAAAAAAATGACAAAAGAGCCCATTTTTGTATCCAGAAAACACATTCTGGATTTTATTTTTTAAGGAGCCCAACTTTAAATATTATGTTTTAGATGAACATATAAGAAATTATAAATACATTTAATAATGATTACAGGCATTTTATTAAGTCAGATCAAAGTGAAACAGTATTATATGATCTGGTTGCAAACAACATCAACTTGATCATCTAATAAGAATTTTTTGTTTTGCAACTTGTCATCTAACAAAGGCACCTAACAGAAACGTTTACAATATCAGCAACAAAAATACTAGCATTTGGGAAAAATAACCATACTCTTTATTTCACTATATACTATTCTGGAAGCATGGATAGGTGATCCATACGATCAGAAATAGTACATCTACCTGAGAAGCATATGTAAATGGTTTTTGAAGTATACTTCAAAATATATTTGAAGTTATATTTTATATAACTTCATATTTTTGAAGTTATACTTCTTTTGGCCCATTAGAAGAAAATGATCAGAGTGTTTTTTCAGTAAGTTACGGAAGTTGCGCAGGCTCAAGTAGATCAGTTTGCGCGCACCATTGGGATGGAAGGAATCGTGGATAAAGGAAGATGTTTAGTGAAAAGGAATAATTTATTCTAAGAGAGACTGTGAAACAGAATAAATTATTTCATCCAGATGACTGCTTTACTCCCCCATCCAGAAATACTCCATCCCACCTACCATCCAATAGGATGTGAGGAGTAGCAGCACACCACTGATCATAATTTTGTATTGACCAGCTCAAATATGTGTTACAACATTTTCCTCTAGATTCTAAAGAACAACCTAAGAAGGATCTCAGTCTTCCTTAAGAAAAACTTTCACTCATCACGATATTTCAAAGTATCCAACAGAAGTATAAACAGTTAAGCTAGAATTATACTGGGGAAAACATCCCAAGTAATAAATAAATACATTTTATTAAATAATAGATTAAGTAAGATGTATTGTATTTCTGCACAATATATATTTATTTTTACTACACTGTTTAGCTGACAGCATACGTTTTAGAAAGAAAGAAATATAGTTTAGTTGATGTTGCCATTAAATTTTAATGTGTTATTTATAAAAATTTAATTTAAAAAAAATGTATGAAATTTTAAACTAATAAAATTTTCAGTTTCCTTTTATTATTATTTTGCCTGTGACGTAAACAGTAGTTAAATATTGAACCTACTGTTTTTGTAAACTTTATTGCATTAATGTATATTAATCCCTTACTGAGTAGATATAGTGTTTACAATAGCCAAATAATAATGTAATGTAATAATTGCAAAGTAATAATTACAATTAGCCAAGTAATTCTATGTCTGTGCTGCATGTTAAGTGCAAATTATACAGATTAAGAATCAAGTCAGAGTTGGTTTTCATTGAAAGAGTTATGATGTTTATTATAAAAAATAAAGGCATATTATATAAAATAAAAATAAAGCACATATATAAAATAAAGTCATCACTTGTAGAATTGAATTTCAGTAGGCTTAGTATGTCAATTTACAGCATTATATATACAGCTTAATGAAGAAGGCAGTAGGAAATCCATGTCACCAATTATTTTTTCTATTAAACCTGAGAACCTGACATAGCTCAGTAATGAGGTGAGAGTGAAAAATGTGAAACCTGACCAAGATTCAAATCTAGAACCTTCCAGATAAAATGCAGAGATGCTACCAATCTGCCATGGAGATCAGCATCTCAGACAGTTAAAGCAACTAGCATGGTAATTTAATTTCATATATTAGCACAGAATCATTATAAAAACTATCATCATTAGTCTGTGTACAGAGGAATTATAATAATTTTGTGGTATACATGGTCATCTGGCGTATGTATTTATTAATATCCAACAATATTTGTTTAAGATAAGGAAAGAAATTGGCTGCCGTATCATTTATTAATATCACTTGAGCATTTCAGCATTCTTTTGCAGAGCTCTTTAGCTATTAATTGCTGATATTACTAGTAAGCATGAGATTTCATCTTGGACAAATAACTTTGTTAACCTGTACCATGCAGAGGAGTTTAATTAAGGTGTCAACTCCCCTTTGGGTCAGTTAATATTGTGATACACTTTTTTGTTATATCTTTCTTTATATAAAATTGTACGTGCATATAATTAAATTTTATTATTATTTTCTAATTTGTATAATATTTTTTTTAATTTTAATATATTATGGCATTTAAGCTACATTATTAATACCACACCACACTTTTTCTATAAACATATACCACACGTAACCTACAACATATTTCAAGCACTTTTCTTTTGTCAAAAGAAATATTCAAAATGGTATGGTTGAGTATTAAAACTCAACTCAATCACATTGAAGAATAAGTTGTTTGTTTTATGGAGTAAGGTATACACATGTGTTGAAATTATCTTATCACGTGTTAAAGTCAAGATACTATGAAAAGTAGTGCTGCAGTGGCATTATGATTTTAAAGAGATGTGAGGTATAAGCTATTTTAAGTGAAAGGTGAGTCCACTTTAATCCACAATTATTAGAAAGAGTTTAAAAGTCTTCGTACCAATATTTAACCTAAATGAAGTATTTGAAACTGTTTTTTATTTTTTTAATAATGCTTATTTCTCATGTTCTACTTTACAATTTTAACAGTTCTGGGCACAATACAGAGTTCTTTGGTTGTAAATTTGTGAAAGTTATGAAATAAACATATTTTTTTAGTTAATTTTTTTTTAACAAAGACATCTTGTGGTATTTGTTCACAATCTACTATATGACAAGTTCTACCGCAGAGTACTGTGACTGTAAGTTGATAATTTTAAACTGTTAATTTTCATTACACTCCTATTCAAGCATTCACTTGTCAAGAAACAATATTTGTTTTTTGTCTTAAACAGTTAAAATTCAAATGTGGGTTTACTCTTACTATTTTATTTGGTTATAATGATTTACCAAGTACATTATGGAAAAAGGGAAACTAAAACTCATTAAAAGTTTTTTTCTTTAAATTAAAAAGTTACGAGAGTTATTGATTCTTTAAGGTTAAAAGTTAATTATTTAAAAAAATAACCATATTTAAAAATCTATGCTGATTAATTATTATGGCATTTAACCACATATACAATCCCAAAGAAATATTTGTATAAATCAATCAGTGTAAATTAAGATTTGCTTTATAGCTATTTCATACTATTCAAAAACATGTTTTCAGTCGACAAATAAGAATATTTATATATTTAAATAATACTCAAAAAAAATTATACAATAGACATCCTTGATAGAATATTAAAATAAGGAACTTATATTTGTTCAATTATTTAATCTAATCATTATGTTGTTTTTTTTTTCACTCTTTTCTTTACTTAATTATAATTTTTTTATTGGGTTTTTAAAGAGTGTTATTACTGGTGTTAAATTTACATTTATATAGATATATAATTTCATTTTCTTAAATTATTACCAATAATTTATCAGTTAAAATTGTTGTTCTTAAATTACACATTCATAGCAAAGAAAAAATTCTTTCTCACTTCCTTTTCTTTGTTCAATAAAAGAAGTTGTCATGTAATAGGTATTAACAGGAATTTTAATCTTATTATTAGTGCAATTAACTAATATTGACAATTGTGTACTTCACAATTTGTTTTTAAGGAATTTTTATAAATTCATAGTTTAAATTTAATTTGTGTCTTAAAAAAATCCAAAAATCATCTAAATTATGTGTTTTAAAAGGGCTGCAGTTTTCTTAAGCATAGCTACATTTATTTTTTTTGTGACTTTGTATTACAGGAATAAAATGATACATAAGATTCAAAAGAAGCATTTGTTGAAGCATTACAACTGGGATTCATTTAAAAATAAAACTACTGTTGAAAAATTATATAACATATATGAAAATCTATTGAAAACAATGTTTAATAAAAAATGGGTAAGTAATAAACATATTTTTACATATTTAAGTGGAAAATCAGTTCAATTCTTTTTTTAGAATTTACCATTTTAGTTAACTGAACACTTAAACGAATAATTTGTATGAAATAAAACTTGGTAATATTATTTTTTTTTATTACTGTCTTTATGTTATCAATATATAGACTATGATGTTATGCTACATGAACTACGAGTAACAGGGTATTCAATATTAGACATATGAAAACTGATTTAAAGTGGTTGTTTAGTCACTGCAGATAAATAAATAATTGGAAGCCTGGTTTTACTTAATAAAAAACCTTAAGCACTAGTTTGCAATTTTGTTGATGTGCAGCTGCTGTTTGGAAAAAGTATGTTTTAAGGTAAACAAAATCTTATCCAGAACCAGTATTATTTTTAAGTATTTATTTGTTTGTGTAGTGTATTCTGGTACAACCATAATGTAATACAAGTCATCAGTATTTCATAGGTTTTGATAGCCAATTATACTTTTGTGTTGTAAACAGCTTACACAAAATAAAATCCAAGATCTAAAAATTAAAAAAATAATAAGCCAGATCAAAATGTGTTCTTATTTATAATTCAATAACATAATAGTAACTGGGAAACAGTATTAACAGGCCATTAGAAAAAAAATGCAGTTCAGCCTTGAACTGTCTGGCTACCTCACAGGAAGGCAAGCAATAACCCCCTCTGACATGTGTGTTAACAATGAAATTGTTAGAAATTAAATAACACCATCTAAATAGTAAATGTGGAACACAAATTGAATTTTTAGTACACTTGTTTCAGTTTATGATTGTTATTTACTTTTTGGTTAAATAAATGAAAACTAACAGTAAGCTCATATGACAGCTATTTTGATCCTCATTAGAATTTAGACATTTTTACAGGACGTGAATGTCTACATGTCTGGTGTACTTCTACCACTGAGTTTTGTTATTGAACTCCTACTGGGCTTTTAAACTATAAGATTTTTACAGGACGTGAATGTCTACATGTCTGGTGTACTTCTGCCACTGAGTTTTTTTTTTAACTGCTACTGGGCTTTTAAACTATAAGATAGTATAATTTCAGAATAAGGAATATTTGTTACTTTTAGTCAGTGCTTAATTTCTGATACAACGTGTCAGGACAGCTATTTCAGCACTTCTGCTTAATTCAGTTTCCAAAACTGCTGGTTAAGTAAATTGTATTAAGATATAGTTGTTACACCCCAAAAAAAATATTTGTTATTTAAAATCAAGGAGTGTACTTGACAAATTCTCTACCAAATCAACTATTAATTAGTATTCTTCTGCACAGTATAATTGTTTCAAATAGTAGAAGGGTATTTTTAGGCCTAAGTTTGTATTTAGTAAATAACATAGTACATTTTTATTTTTGTCTTTAAATCATTAGTAGGTTCTATCATATTTGCGTTTTTATTAAACTAGTAGTACATTCATAAGCTTTATGAAGATACACTAGATAAATTATGACATAAAATTAACTGACTTTTTGGTAGGGGGGTAAAGTATGTTAAACAGATTTTATAAAATACCATTGTTTATAATTATTATTAGATTTATAAATAATACATTGCAGATATTTTATAACTGATTTTTGTGTCTGTATTTTTTTCTACAAAGAAAATTGTAAATAATTTTTTTCATTATTTGGTTTCAGTGTTTCATTAGCTCTAAATTTTGCCCAAAAGGCCAATTGTGTTATATTTTTCAATGCTATTCAGTTGAATACATACATAATAAAAATCGTTTTATTATACATAAAAACAGCAATGATACAGTTCAGAAAAATACTACTATTGAAGAGTTGAAAAAGATATAGACAAGTAATATCAGTGAAGAAGTGACAACCGTTAAGAAACCTATGCGAATTGAAATATGTAAAAAGTTATTATTTTCAATCATATTTATCCTTTATTGTGAAATTAATTTCAAAATCCATTTCAATAATAACAGTTAGATTAATTTTCCTACTATATTTTGATAATTTACTTTATAGACTTGTTAAATATTTGTAATCTAATTTTATTATTATTTTGGTTCAAATCAATCAGTGACATTGCTTAAAATATATTTCTTATACATTCAATAAAAGTTATAACATTGACTTAATGATTGTTGATCGTATATATTGATCTATATATATATATATATGTATATATATATACATATATATATAGAACTGGAGATGCATATATACAAGATGCAGCTCCAGGACATACTTACATTGTTAATAAAAGTTTATGTCTTATTTAATTTCTAAAACTCTTAAGTGCTTTTCTCTTAACCTATATAATGAACCACCATCAACCACTAGACATTGAGGAATTAGAATAAAAAGCCTAAAAAATATTTATGAAATAAATGAAAAAACAATTTCTATCTGTGCTTCTATAAGCACAGGTAGAAATTATCTGTAATATAATGAATATAACTGGACTAAAAATATGTAGGATTAATTTAAATGTATAATAATTATGTAATAATTTCAATCAATATTGGAAAATTAACTAAAACCTTTTCAAACTACTAATACTCTGATCTAGTCTTAATAATTTTAAAGTTTAATATTTAGCCATTAATCTAGCTTTGTTCGTGTGTAGCCAAAATATAATAAAATTAAGAGAAGTATTAATCTATTGAGAATTAAAAAATAATCACACTTCACATCAGCTTGTAATTTAGTAGTAGTAACTTGCATCAAATGGTGTCAATCCTTTCAAAAATGAATGGCAATTTTCTCTCATAATTCCATTACCTTCACACCCTTACAGATTTACTTTTTTTTCAATTAAATTTAATTGATTACTTTTGGAAAACTACATAGTTGTAGTTGCTATCCTGCAAAAGAAAACCATGCAACATTTTCAGGGATTAGCCTAAGTTATACCCTACCAACACCCTTTTAATCATGATACAAATTATATTAAACTGAATTTTTTTTTTGTAAAACAGTAAGTTTTTTTTTGTAGAGTTAAATTTATGTACAGATTATGATTTACAAGAGATTTGTGAAAACTGAAAAGCTCTCCAATTTTCTTTGTTTCTTTTTTCAGATTAGTAATTATAAAACCCAATAAATCTTCAAAGATTTGTAACAATGAAAACTGGTGAGTTTTCTTAGAAAAACATTACCTTTTGATAAAATAAATATACTCTTCATAATTCTCTTAAATGAAATTAGTTTTTTTTCTTAGAGAATATTTCATTCTTAAGGTTTATAAACTTTATTTTCATCTATTCTAAATCTACTTACAAATTAAATTTTTATGATGCAATTTACCTTGACAAACATTTTCGTAAGAGGAAAATTAGTTTCATTTAATAGAATGTGAAGGATATATTAAAATATAATATAATAAATATAATATATTTATATTATTAGTAATATATTTTAAAAAACCCTGGGTTTCTACATCTTCATTTAGCATGTAAAATATGTATTCATATAATTAATGGTATTCATAGATGTTATTTATTAACATCTTAATTATTAATTTTATCCCTGAATTTATTTAGTATTTTAATAGGTTTACAATTTTCATATTTATTTATTATCAATATGGGTTTTAGGGACTTGAAGATATAAAAAAATAATTAATTGTATAATTTGGGATGCACAGATTCCCAAGGTTTCCCTTGATCTGTCCAGGTAAATGCTTTATTTACTTGAACGGATCAAGGGAAACCATTCTTTTTATCTATAGCCCTTTCAACCCTGAAAAAGTTTTTAGTAATTTTTTCACATCTTTTTAATGTAATTTATTCTGTCTACCTCTGAGTAACAGAAAAATAATATAAAAAAAATACTCTCCATCTATTATCTAGCACAATTGTGCTGGTTAGGTTTTATTTATGAAATGAGGAAACATTTTAACCAGCTAGATTGTGCTGGTTAGGGTTATATTGAGTAAAATGAGCATGTGTTAAAAAATAAATTAAAAAAATATACCTTACTTTAATTTATAAAACAGTCATACACTGAAATAAAAAATACTTAATCATCAACAAAAATAATTATAGTAGTAATACATTACTAGACATTTAATAATATATAACATATCAAAATTATTATTGATAAAAAATAGTCTAACAAAAATTACCTTTCAACCAAAACATAAATCAAAAATTAAAATTCAGTTCACATAGAATACAAATTTATAAGAAAATAAATTGTAAAATAACATTCTTGCAAAAAGCCAATTAATAATGTAAATTCAAATAACTGCCATTTATTTTATTTAAAATCAAAAAAAGTTTGTTTTAAAAATCAAAAACTGTAAATGATAGCCTAGTAAAGTAGATCATATAACACAAATAAAATACATTTTCACTTTTTATAGAAAGCTTTAAAACAGTTTTGGTGTTTAAGAAGACAGAGACATATTGCACTTCTCATACTGAGTTCTTGTTCTGCTTTTGTAATTTTTCAGCCTACAAATACTTGGAGATGTAGTCATCTACAGTTGGGAAGTGGTCATACCCATCATACGTTTTGTCATTACATGGAACTGGGGCTGGTGGGTTGAAATATTTAGACCGTTTTTCAGGTGCAGGACCAGCTTCATCAGTATCTAAATCTTTGGTATTTCCTCTACGCTGATCAGGGCTTGCCAGCAGTGCTTCAGCAAGCTGAAGTTGAAACTTTAAATAATCCATTGTATCTTTACGTCGAAGTTTATTTTTCTTGGCAGATTCTTTGTAATGCAGACAGTTGTTAACAGTTGCCAGATCAGTGAAATGGAAGATAACTTTCAGGATCCATTTTTGTGGGCAGAACAGAATCATATCCTGTACAACTCCATCAACTGGTCATATAAGTCACCCCCCCCCCCCCAACCACCGCATTGCAATACAATCGGCAGGCAAGCAATAGTAATATATTTTTTCTCTTTTTTTGACCATCTCTGAATTTGTTATTGAGGTTCAACACCACTACATGTAGAAGTTATTAGAACATTTTTATTGTCCATCCATTCAACAATTACAATTTTTTCATCAGATCTGACATGCTGAACAGTCTTGCCTCTTTTAAATTTTGCTGTTCTTGGAGTTTAAATTGACTTCTCACTCTATTTGCCATGATTGTTCCAGTTGCCTCTATGCCCAAATCAGACAGTTTTTTAAGAAATGGTATAGTTGTGAAAAATCTGTCAAAGTAAAAACTTCCAACTGGAATGCTCTCCACTAAGCGAAACACAACAGATGGCCCATGACCCAATTCTTTATTTGTTAAATTAGAGGTTATGCCTTGATAGATCTCAAAATCTAATACTATCCCTATGGCACTTGTAATCATGTAATTTTCTTAAGCCAACAGGCCATGGCTTATTTATATAACAAATTGCGTAACTGACCACTTTCCGGAAAAGGGGATCACTTGTTCATCAATTGAAAAATTAACTTTATTCCAAGGTATTGAAAGACACATATTTCTGACACTGTCAATAACAGGATGAACTTTCAATAACTTATTTTTTTCAGACTCTTGTGGAATGTTAACTGTATCCACAAAATATAAATTCATTCTTAAAGCTAGAAACCTATCCCACAACATATTCTCAGCTATGAATGGCAAAGCATAGCTTCACTACCAATACATTGTTAGCCTTGGATATCCAGTAGGACCCATTATTAGATTAATTCCAAAGAATCTTTTTAATTCCACACTGTTAGTTTCTAGGGATTTGCCCTTAGTTGCATTCAAATACATGCTTGTGTATTTTGCAGCCAATTCAAAAGATTCATCAGAGAAAGATTTTTTCCAGTAAGTTAGAGGCCTTTTTACTGCGTCAACATTCTGAAACAAAAGAAATAAAGTCGTAATTAGTAAGACTGCCTACTGGAGCATTGCCACTTAATGAGAATGGGCTTGTTTAAAACAAAATAAAAGTATGTAACTTACCTCATTTGCTGCATTTTCCTGAGGATGAAATTTTCTTTATACTCTTTCTGGTTCCATATTGGCTTAAAAAGAGGATGAATTGAACTTGTTGAAGTTGGTGGTTGTTGTGATGACTCCTCTGGCAGAGGTTGCGATATTGATGGATATGGTGTTCTTAATTTCTGACCCTAGTCTGTAGTTTCTTCATCATCTGAACTGTCACTACCATATTGAATCCGAAGAGGCAGTATGAAAGGCTGCTTTATGTCCTCATCATCAGATAAATCACTTAAATCTGAATTGTGTTCCAATATCTGGAGAAGTGCATCTCTGAAATCACACCCAGTGGTGTAGCCATGTAGAAAAAACAAAAACCACATTCTGTAGTCCAGTAAGAATATTTTAATGTGTGTAAAAATAATTTTACACTCAAAAACTGATTGAATAATATAGAAAAATCAAATTACAAAATAAAATAGAGAACATCATTAATAAAATATTTACCTAACTCTGAACTTATCTATCAGTTTTACCAAATTACTGCATATATATTTTTCAAAACATGCTGGAATAAGTATTTCAATATTTTAGTAAAATATACAGCTAGCCATTAAATAAATAAGACATAATTATAAGCTATAACTGAAATTCGGTTAGATTAGTAACTTTGACAGATAGGCTAAACTAATGTCCTCTCAGATAAAGAAATAATTACATGCATTTAGCGATTTATAAAGTAATGTCAATTAAATTATGATTTTTTTCATTATTAAGTGTATGTATTTACAAATTAATGCTTTATATTTACTTTGCAAGTGTAATCTCCTGCTCTAACCTCAAAAGGTATAATGTAAACATAACCCTACTTTTATGACATAGCCCAAACCAGTATGAAAATACTGGCCATAATTTCAAGCAAAATAATTTCATCCAAATGCAAGAAATCAATTTGGTATTACTTTAGATAGTTTAAGTAAGGTTTTTTAAAGCTCAAAATATTATTATAAACATTTAAAACCCATTAATTTTTTTTTAAATTGTATAACTTACCGAGGTCTGTTAACAAGGCATCTTCGACTCGACGACAAACTAAGATATTTTACTGTATCGACTAGTAAACTATTGACACACTGGTTATAGAAGAACAACCCTTACGGTCATTGTGAGCCGCGACCGTTGAAAAATGTGTTTGAGTAAATATTTTTACTAACCTGCACAAATGTGATGGTCAGGGTGGAAATGACTAAAACAGCACATTACCTATTCCTGGTGTTATCTGTTTAATTATGCATTATTTTGTTACCAGTCAGAGTAAAATATTTAATTAATTAATGTTTAATACAAATGAAATTCAGTGCATTTACATAGTGTTTATTTAAAGTGATACTTCTTCTCATTTAAAAAACAATTTCTATTTACAGACTACATGAAATTCTCAATAGAATATGTGGTTTATTTCTTAATTGCAGAAAAAAACAATGTGGTGGAACAAAAGCAGTATTATCCAAATCACTATTGAATTTTAATGGAGAAAGAATTCCAGCTTAACTTAATAGTTGCCTGAGCCATTTGTTTAGGTTTTGTGCAACTCTTGGCTATGAAACAGCCAACGCACAGTTCCAGTGGCAGAGCCACCACAATGAATGATAAAATTTAGCTTACAGGCTGCTAGAAGTAGTAGTAGCATGGCACAACAGAAGTCCTCACTTAAAATAGAAACTTTTTAGTCATTGCCTTGGCATTATCTGTTACCAGGGCAGTGACCAAACTTCAGTTATAAGCGAGGACTTCTCGTAATGGGGAGCAGTAGCAGAGTTGTCAGTGCTGTTCTTTTTATTTCAAATACAAGTGGGTTATTTTGTTATTACACAAATAAATACAGTTATGTTTTAGTATATTTTTTATTTTTAATGAAAAAATAAAATTATACAACCATTGTAATTTATATGTGGGAAAATACATATGTTACAAGGGCACTTTATACGACATATTGTTTCTTTTAACATTTTTTATTTTGTTTATTAATTTTTATGTTTTTTCCCTCAATTTTATTTCTTTCTTTCCAATGCTTGAAATATATATAGATGAAATCTATAAAAATCTTTTGAATAGGCTTTTTAAGTTTTTTTCCCTATTCTTGACTAATTTTTTATAAACCTTCATGAAGCGCTTTAAAAATTCCACTATTTTTTTTGAAAAATCATATTCAATTTCGCTCTGTACTTCTTCAAAAGTCATAAAATAAATATACCTTACTTCAGAATAAATAACTTGCTTATTTTTTTTATTAATATCTCCAGAAAACTTTGTTTTTATAATATTTAAATGTACTGGTTCAAATGAGTCATCTTTTGCACGTTTTCCTTTTATGGAGATAATGAATTCAGTGCTATTTATTGAATTTATCTTACTAATGGTCTTTAGTTCTTTACATTTTATTGATGAGAAGCTATTGTCCAATTCCTCCCCATTTGAGCACTTATAAATTTTACACTCATAATCTTCTGGACAATAAACAGCATTCATTAAAACCTGTAATAACACATTAAAAATGGAAAAACTATACTTTTTCTAAAAGTAGTATATATGTAATATAAGAAATGAATGTTTATCTCCAATTCTTTGCGACAGTAAAAAAAAATATGGTGCACTGGCAAACTTTAAGTTAGCATGTTACCATATTCAGTTCCTGAGTGAATTTTTTACGTCACCGAGGAGGGGACACCTACTTTACAGGAGAGATGTTTATTTTGTTCTAACGCTATATTAAAGAATTGAACCATTAATATTTTAGTATATTTTTATATTTTATAGAAAGAAAAACCTTATGAAATGGAGGGGAGAGTTTGAGTTCCCTTAAAATTATTCTGATTACATACCTTGATTTTAACTATCATTAAAATAATGTGTAACAAAATCATGTTGTGAACTAAAAAATTACATATGATTCCTTGAGTAAAATTTAAAAACAGATCCTATTTTATTTTCATTTTTGATTCATCAGAATTTGACTTTCCATTCTTCAGTTATTCATATGGTTGATGAGTCGTCCACCTTTAAAATTTCCCAAATTGCTATTATGTCTCTTTTTTTCTTACCTTTTAACCTGACTGAGCCATGCAAAGAAGGATTTTGTGTTTAGCTTTCTGAATATGTGTGTTTGTACTTACGTAACTACAAAAAAAGTAGACAGATTTTTATTAAATAGATATTTTACAATTTGTCTCAGTTGTGCAAATGAAATGATGATTTGAAAGAAATAAAATGGCAGGTGGTAGTTGCCATTTTTCCATTCAGGAAACCAAATTTTTTTGAAATTCATACAAATTCTCAACAAAAGGAATTCAATTTATACATTTTAGAGTTTTAAAATGATATTAGCTTCAGAAATATTAACTGATACATCATTTATTTGAATTATTATAAAAATACTTAAATTTAATAAATATGCATGTACTATACTATAACATATGTACTATACTACACCATATGCATGCATATACTATAACCAGAAAAGTTGTAAATGACCTGATGTGAGATATAAGTATTTTCAAAACCTGTATAGCCATTATCAACCATAGTATACTAGGTTTTTATAAAAAAATGAGAAGTGAAGTGGTTTATCATTGTCCTCTTTTCTGAGTCAAAAATGCCGCTGCACACAGGCATGCCAAGCTCACTGAAATTTAAGTAACACCATATATGTTCACTACAGAAACTGGTTGTATTGTAACCAGAAAGCTTTTATCATTTCAGAAAGTTTTTATCATTTATCAAGTTTTTATCATAAGTTTTCAGAAAGTTTTTATCATTTTGTACCTCAGGTGCTTTAATACAAAATAAGCAAACCAAACAATGGAATAGTTAGTGTAAATTAACCAGTTAATGGGCTCCTTTATTATACAGAGTGATATTTAACTATGGAAACAGCTTACATATCTGAGAGGTATTTGATGGCAGAAAGAAATGGGTTAAAAGAAATGTGCATTATGTGGGTTTTTAATTTTTCCACCATCTTGGATCCGTCATATTGAATCAAATTTAATTCTCTTAAAGGTGGACGTATGATTTCGATTTTAAATTTTATAAGGAAAACAAAGGTGAAACCCATTTTTCTCTTAATGCCTTCATTATTGAGTTATAAGCATTCAAAGTTGCAATGACAGGAAAATCATGTTAACAATAAAATGAGGTAAAACTCACTGCATGGACAGTTTTATTTTATTTTATATTCATAATGCATACAATAATAAACTTTAAACAGTGCTATAACATTGATAATAATAAACAATAACTACAAATTAACAACACAACAAATTAAACGGCTGTATTAACTGATATTATTTTCTAAATAAAATTAACAAATCTAAAATAAATGAAACAAATCAGCTGGAAATACTTAAGTGTATTGATTTAGTTGAGTAAATCAGCTGTTAATTTACAATGCAACATATTAACTCCTTATTTCACCTTTTTGCTTCAAAATACTCGTAATGGTAAAATTTGATAGTGCTAGTAAAAATTAAGTTGTAGGCCAGGTGGTTCAAATTTGTCTTTTGGTAAAAGTTTTATTTTTATTTTCCTCGTTCATTTATTTAGTTTTATTTAATATTAAATCTTCAAATTACAATGCCATCTTTAAGTGAAACTGAAAGAATAATTCTGTTGATGATGTACGGGTACGGTGACAGACTTCAGCCTTTACAAGAGGATTGTGTTTTATTTAACAATAGATTTCCAAACAGAGAACTGATAAGTAAATCGACTGTGATCAAGTACAGCAATATGAGGAAACCAGTACTGTAAAAAATCGTCCTTGCACCGGTAGACCAAGAACTGTCACAACTGATGCAAGGTCATTAGATGTATTGCAGACCTTTGTTGAAGACCCTCATTCATCGATTCAGAAAGCTGTTGTCCAACATGCCATCAGCTATTTTTCAGTTCAAAAAATTCTTAAAACAAATAAATTTCACCCTTATAAGCTACAGCTTGTGCAAGAAAATTCGGAAGATGATTTTGACTGCCGAGTTGAATATTGTGATATTACAATGCAAAAATTAGACATAGACGCAAATTTTCCTAATTCAGTAATATTTACTGATGAATTGACTTTTATGTTAAATGGCCACGTGAATAAGGAAAACTGTTGATATTGGAGTGATAATAATCCCAGATGGATGTGGAAGCTCATACATAGTACCCTCAGAAAGTGAATGTTCGTGAGGCAATCGTTGGTCATTGTATTGCAGGGCTTTTTATTTTAGATAACAATCTTACAGAAGATAGTTATTGTAACTTGTTAGCCAATTGAATTTTACCAAATATCCTGGGAATTATTGACAAGAATTAATGAAAAAATAATGACGTAAGGTCTCAGCAAGACGGGGCAGTATCTCATTATTATCTAAAGGCACAGCACATTTTAAATAAACAATTTCCAAATTGATGGATAAGTTGTAGAGAGGAGTGTAGAATGGCCTGCCAGGTCTCCAGACCTGTCTCTGGCAATGAATTTTAGGGAAAAGAAAGTTAAAATCCGCCCACCTCTTCACTTCGTAGGTGCAAAAAACCATTTGGGATAGTACTTTTTTTAAATTTCAGTCCAACAAAAATAAGTACAAAATTGTGTGATATTACATCTTAAACTATTTAATCTGTGGATTAAATTATAATCTGTGGATTAAAACTGTGAAAATTATTTTTTTAAATTACAAACACAAAAATTTCGTCCTTAAGTGTTTTCTAAATTTTCAAAGGTTGAAAACTTTTTTTTTTTTTAAATGATGTGATATAGCTTGTGACACCTCATTGGAAGACCCTTTGAATGACAAGTAATTTGGTACAAATAAAATAAAAATTGGTTCACTGGTATTGAAGTTATGATTAAAAATGTATTATTTTTTTAGGTTATGTTGGGAGACAGTGTTGCTGACCCAAAGCATTAGGTCTGAAGTCGTCCGTTCTTATTAAAATTATGGGTTTTAAGTTTCTCCAGCATTGAAAAACGTACCAGTAAACACAACATTATAACATCAGTTAAACATACAAAAAATCAATAATAAGGCACCTACTTCTTTGCTGGTAAAATGTTGAAAAATGTATTACCAGATAAACTTAATGATTAAATAAAAACTAATTCATTAATGGATAATTGTTAATAAAAAAATAAAGCTTAAATCATTATTAGTTAATTTTGTTACGAAGGTTTTTAACAATAAGAGTCCTTAAGAAATTATAAATTTTTTACCTAAATTAAATAAAAGTATCAATTTGTAAATCATTTGTTCAAAATGATTCTCATTTTACTGTAAACAATAATAAAGTCTTTGTTGAAATTCGAATCTTACTTTTATTGAAGTTTCGATACTTACATATTAACGCCACCGCAGCTACAGCTTATTATCTAACCAAACTTAACCTACGCTCGCTAACCTTGATTAATCAACAGTAATGTTTGGATTATTTAAGTTATTTATTACTTAATCAAAACATTACTGTTGATTAGTCAAGGTTAGCAAGCGTAGGTTAAGTTTGGTTAGATTATATTTTCATGTTTATATCTTTAAATATGTTTCACTATGATCTAATTTTTTTTCGATTTTCATTGTGTTCATCTGTTATTTGTATCACTATGTAAACTTTTATTCTATGTAGATTGCTCTTTATTGGCGCATTAGCGCAACTTCTGCTGCGGTGGCGTTAATACATAGGTACCGAAGTTTCTTTAGTTACATCCCTACGTGCTCTTACAAATTTATTTTTCATCTCGTGTATAATAGCACGAATTTCTTTATAAATTATTGATTTTAAAGAACCCCACAAAGATAGGTCCAGTGGTTTAAGATCAGCAGATCTTGCCAGCCAATCAACTGTTCCTCTTTTACCTATCCAATGCCCAGGAAAGGTTCCGTCCAACCATTTTCGAACTGGAAGTGAACAGTGAGCAGGTGAACAGACTAAATGAACAGTTACGAATAGTTAGGGTAGCTTCTTGCTGAAAGTGAAGCATGTCTTCGTTAAGTAACAAGTTTCCATTGTCATATAACTTTTTCTAAGGCATGGAATATTAGTGGGTGAATAACTTCATCCGGCAACTGCAAATAATTTCACCTGTCAAATTGCCATCGATAAATACTAGACAGATTATGTTATCACCGTAAATCCTAGCTCACACATATACTTTTTCAGGATGCTGCGTCTTTCCAACATTAAAAACAGGAGTATTTACATCTCTCCAGTATCAGGCAGTTATGTTTGTTAACAAAGCCATTTAGAAAAAAGGTGAATTCGTCAGAAAAACAAAATGTTTCATAAACATTGGATTGGCATTGGATAAACATTGTTTCATAAACAATGATTTTAATTGAATCATTTCTTCACAGAATTCAATCCTTCTGTCAGCATCATCCTCATTCAGTTTTTGATGCAGTTAAATTTGATACAGAAAAAATTTATTCAATTTTAATATAGTGAAAACAGAACTACACGAAACCCAAGTTTCAAAGGATATTTTACGAATTGAACTCTGAGGATTTGCTACTACATTTCCCAAGATTTCAACTTAAGTTAATTCTTCTAAAACCTTTTGCCCTTCACGTTTTTTATTCGTCCCGTTTCTTGGATTTTTTTTTACAAATTTTACAGTGTACGAGTGTGAAACATTTTTATTAGGATGCCGTTCATTAAATTCTTGGGCAGTACTTCTACCACATTTATTTTGGTCTCCGTATATAAAAATTAGTTCAGTGCTTTCTTTCAGATTGTAAGTCTTGTTAGAGAGACAAATTTACTTAAGACAAATAATGAAAGTTCAAATGGTGAATACCATTAACACAAATAACACAAAAGGTCAAATTGTGTTACAATAGTAACACAAACGAAATCCCAATTTTAACTAAAGAACACAATTTAAGTAAAACATGATGAAATAAATACAATAAATACTTTTACACTAATTAAATACAATATGAAAGAAAACAATTTGTGAAAATGTACCATAGAAACTAAGATCTCAATAACTGGCAGAAAATTATAACCTATTTAACAAGGTAATCAATTTATCAATATGTTATCAGCAAAGAAGTGGTTTGATTTTTAAGTTATTGATTTTTCGTATGTAACTGATGTTATAATGCTGTGTTTTCTGGTACGGTTTTTTAATGTTAGAGAAACCTAAAATCCATAATTTTAACAAGAACGGACGACTTCAGACCTAATGCTTTGGGTCAGCAACACTGTATCACAACATAAACTAAAAAACTAATTTCTAATCATAACTTCAATACCAGTGAACAAATTTTTATCTTATTTGTACCAAATTACTTGTCATTCAAAGAGCCTTCTAATAAGGTGCCACAAGCTACATTGTGTCATTAAAAAAAAAGTAATAAGTTTTCAACCCTTGAAAATTTAGAAAACATTAAGGACGAAATTTTGTGTTGGTAATTTAAAAAATAATTTTCAGTTTTAATCCACAGATTGTAATTATTTCAAATGGTTTAAGAAGTAATATCATGTCATTTTGCAGTTATTTTTGTTGGACTGAAATTTAAAATAAGTATTACCCCAAATGGTTTTTCGCACCTACCGAGCGAAGGGGTGGGTGGATTTTAATTTTATTTTCCCCAAAATTCATAATTTTTTTGGATTGTCAATTGATGTAATTAAGTGTTACCATTGCCGTTTCAGATTTTCAAGTTGGGGTAGGTGTAGAAGAGAGGGTGGGTTCCACTCCTTTGAAAATAATTTTAAAAATGTTCCCCACGAGAATGATGTACATGCCTGCAAACAAATACGATGGGGCTGATATCTGTTGAATACTGGGTGTGGTAACTTTTCAAACGACCACCAGGTATAAATATCATCAAATAAAATGTTCTATTAAAAATTAATTATCAAACATCCATGTTTTATAAAGATTCAGACTATATATATTATATTACAAATAGCTTACCAAATTCGACTATAGCGCCATAGCAAATCACGTGCTTGTGATGTTACATGCTGACATCTCATTATATTATTGTTTTCCAAAACATTATTTTTTCACATAATTATTATTTTTATTTCATTTTTCAACTTACAAACAATACAGGCGCCCAAACAATACATTTATATTGTTGTGTGTTCAATTCTTTCCACTTGAGTTGATTACATGCATAAAAATGCTTAATTATTCAATCTTCTAAAAAAAATAACAGTTCCTTAACCAGTGACTAATACTCTGGTATTATGTACGGGCCTATAAAAATGTATACATGCAGTTAGAAATGTTTTTAGTCATGATTGTATGTAGATCTGTCATTCAGAGTACACAGTGTGTGTATAAAGAAATAAACTTTAGTCCAGTTCATATCGTGTTCAGTGAAGGTATTTGGATAGCGTTTTTGTGCGGTCATATTATTTTATAATTACTCATTGTTTTTTGCAAACTTTTTGTACTATATTATTTTTTGTTTTATTTTTGTTAGTGTAGTTTGTTATGGCAGAATTTAAACCCGTAGTTAAGAAAAAACGTAGGAGTCAAGCACGTGAAATGATCAATAATATTTATGATTTTATGAAAAAGAAGCTCTAAAAGTAAATTGACTGACAAAAAACATATAATTGGCATTCAAAAATGCACAAAAAGAACTTCTGCTGCTTGTGGATATCAAGAACACAGGTTCAAAACTCAGAAGAGAAAAAAAGACTTGATTCTTCAACCAACATCCCAATCATGTTCTTTCACCATGCTGAAAAAGTTTAAACGATGTTTGAAACTTGTCAGTGGACTGGACAGTTTTGATTTAGGTGTAGTTAAAAGAACAGTTAATGTAGAACAATAACTAATGAATTTCATTCAAAGAAGAATAAATTACCTACTTTAAAAAAAAAATAAGGCAAGAACTTCAGTCATCTAGACTTTAAAGGCAGTGAATCAACTTTGACTGTTATTTTGAAAGAGTTAGGTTTCAAATGGCATAAAACTGAAAATAGCAGAAAACTTTTAACTGAGAAGTTGGATATCAGGTGGAAGAGAATTGAATATTTGAAGACAACGACTAAGTACAGATAAAGTAATGCTACAATTGTTTATTTGGATGAAACCTACATTTCAAGTTCGCATTGTTTGACAAAGTTGTGGTCTGATTGTATTGTGGAGGGACTTCATGTGCCGATTGATAAAGGTGATCATTTAATAGTAATTCATGCTAGAGGAGAAATCGATTTTATTCCAAACTCATTACTAACTTGGAAAGCCAGTTTGAAAAGTCACGACTACCATCACAGCATGAATACAATATCATGAAATGGGTACGTGAAAAATTGATTCCATATCTTCCACTAATGTCAGTAGTAGTTGTTGATAACGCCCCTTATCAGAATACAGGTATTGATAAAGCGCTGAATTCTAACTCCAGAAGAAAATATATGACCAATTGGCTGGAGAAAACCCATATTCCATATAGTTCAAAAATACTGAAACCACAGTTATATGAATTAGTAAAGTTAAATAAAACTAAAGTACATAAATATCACTTGGATGAACTTTTGAAAAACCATGGGCATCGTGTTCTTAGACGCCCACCGTACCATACCGATTTGAATCCAATCGAGATGGTATGGTCAGCCGTAAAAAGACATGTGGCGAGTCATAACACTAAATTTTCTTTCACAAATGTTGAAAAATTAAATACGGAGAGAATTAATTCCACGAATGAAGATGACTGGAAACCCTGTTGTGAAAAAGTAAAAAAAAATATTGAAAAAGAGTATGAAAAACTGGAACCACTGATAGATGAAATAACAGAACATTATGTTATACATGTAGGCTCTGAGAATGAAAGTGAAAATGAAAGTGACAGTGATAGTGATTTGTTTAGTGAGGAAGGTGAACTTGCTAGACGTAAGCTTTTCAAGCAAGTTTTTGTTTATTATTAAAAATTAATAATTTAGTACAAATAAAGGTTAGAAAAGAATTAATTACGTATTGTTTATAATTAGTAAATGTAAATATGATAGTTACTACCGCACACAATATGATAATAAGTAATACTTTGATCAGATATGCAGAGTTGATGTTTTCAGGCCAAGTAGTAATACGCAGTCTGCTCATATCACAAGCTTGTACATTGGCTAGACCTAGTATATTCTGCCACCTTCAGGAGTATAATTATGATTAACATATATAAAATTATAATCTTACATAATTAAATTATATACATATAAAACAATTGATCGTCATTTTGTTAAAATTCGTCAAAAAACAAAGTTTTAAGTCTAAGTGATTATGTCCATATTGCAATAGTTTCTCAATTGTTATTTAGATAATAATTAAGAAACTATTACAATATGTACTGCTAGGTGACAAGATGAGATATGCTTGTTCATATTTTAAAATGACAGTACTAAAAACATTGTAAACGTTTTTTGATGTAAAATTTCAATAGTTTAATTAAATTAATTAGATAAATATAAAATATATTTTTTGTGTCCTGGGTAAAACAATATACCGCATTTCCATACACAGTCTGATAACACCTGAAACACCTATTGAATAGCATCCTTGAAAGTAAAAGTTAAAAAGTTGATGGCTGTAGTCACATCTGATAAATGAACCTGTTATACTAGAAATGTGAATCCTATCGTTGTTTGAGTGCGTGGGTACAGTTGTGGGCTGTTGCTATTGATTAGTGGCTAAAGTTGATACTACTTAATATGTATTATAGTAAAAAAATAAATAAATAAAATTTGTATGTTCAGATTTATTGTTAACCTGTTAAAAAATGAACACTTACCTGTTTGATAGAATCAGGATTATCAACTGACCATTTTAGTGGATTAATAAATTTAAAGATACTTTGGTCATTTCCACCTGCCAGTTTACGCAGATTACCCATGAAGTATTTTTTGTACCATTCTATTTGTTGTATTTTCGGTAGTAAATTATATTGACTTAAAAAAATATTCACAGAGAAAGTAATAAACATGACTGACAAAATTAACTTCCAGTGCATAGCGTTTGCTTAACTTTAACAGCTGTTTAACTGTAAATGAACTTCAATATTGTGAACAATAGCTATATTCATTAATTACTTTATCAATAATGAATCACTTATATAATATTAGGCAGTGTAACAAGGATAGAAAAGTTATGACTATTATTCATGTTACAATAGTTTTGTTTATATATTGAATATAAATGCTGCTTTTTTATATTTATTTTCTTTATGCAAGCTTGAAATATTTTTATGCAAACAGTTAATGAGAAAATACATTGAATGTAATAATGGTGAAAAAATAACAGACCCTTGTTAGAAACTAAACCAGATACTAGCTAATATAGAAATCAACAGAACGTTTTCTTGGGCTATGTAGACCTACAGTACTAATTATTTTGTGTGCTTATATGTCCTTGACTGCGTAATATCTCCTTATTTATATCATGGAAAAATTACACCTTGTGTAATTTTTTTAAGAGATAGTGTTATCCAAGTGTTTAAGAAGACAGTAGAAACATTTTTAGAGCTGGATATTTGCAATACCATAGGAAAGTTTCAAATCATAATTACTTTCTGTAATGCTACTGGTCTATATAATCCTTGGTCACCATCTCGACACTTCTGACTTCTTGATATCCTCCTCAACATTATCCAGACATCACTTTGTTGATATTTTGCAAATCATAATTATAGTAATTCAATTTTTTTTGTTTCAAAGTAATATAAGGTCAGTAGGAGGTGAGAAAAACAGGGACATTTATAATCCATCTCGTTTATGTTTGGAACAGATACAAGTTTATACTGAAATAAACTGTTTTAGCGTAGCTTAGTTGATTACTAAGACCATTCCTATTATGACTGATAGACTTCTGCTGCATATATGAGTCTCTTTAGATACAACCAGACATTAATATATATATATATATATATATATATATATATATAAGAAAAATAGAAATAAACTAAACAATTAAATTTTATTTATTCCAGCTTGTCTATGATAAATTCCAAAATAATTATCTATAAAACTACTTATAGCATATACACAATCTTCAGGGCATTTTATTTTTCAAGCAGCAACTTACTTTTTCGTTTTTCTGTCTTAATCAATCAACCAATTCTTTCTCTTGCATATCACTTTCCTGTTATATTTACTTGTTTCATCTGTGAGTACACAAATGACTATCTGGGTATTGTCATAAAAAATACAGTAAGTATGATAGAAATTAATATAGGTGATACCAAACTAGTATTTTTAACATATTAAATTAGATTAAATACCAAGGAAAAAATTTTACCATGACAAAGACAGGAAAATAAAAAAAAATATGAATAAATATTGGTAATTTTGGTATACAATTCTCTGAGTAAAAATTTGTTAAATATTCATTGGAATATGTAGAAGCATTTAAAGTTTATATACAATACAAAATCACAGTACATGCAGCGTTTCGTTCAGGGATATTTATTTTTTAAACTGATACACCTAGTCTGTGATAAGAATGTTTTGGAGGCACTATCATAATACTGCATGCTTCTGAAGGAAATGGAAAGGAATTGCCCACTTGTCTGTAACTATTGACTAAATTAATATTTATAGTATTGCCATGTATTGTAAAGCTGATAGTAGCATCAATTAACAGTGTAAATGAATATAAATCAACAAACAAATAATGTTTGCTTCTGATGGAAGAAGATACTAGCCACATTTTTCCATAAATATATTTAATGATGTCTCTCTACTGATGCTTATACTTCAGTTACAAACCAATTCAAATTTAAACATACTGGTCATATCTTTACTTATATAAAGATATTTTCAGTAAAGCAACTGTTTTAACTTAATATACAGTCTAAAAATCTCAAGAGAATGATTACAAATGATTAATCGGATTTTAAAAATATGTATTTAAAAAAGTAGTATCCATAAAATTATTAATGGTAGTTGAAAATAAACAGAAATTGTCTAAGTTTCAGGTTAGGTTTAAAGTGGTTGCTGACAAGTAGTAGCTCAAGCACAGTTTCTAAAATTGCATCTATGTATCAGAAAGCAGCATTCTGTGTCTTAGAGTTTGAGAAATGTTTATCTGTTGTTATCATGCAGAGTTTATTTCAGAGATGGTTTGAAATAGAACCACCAGGCCACCAAGGTATTCTAAGATGGTATTGACAGTTTGAAGACAATGGTTGTTTGTGCAAAGGTAAAAGCCCCAGACGCCCAAGCATTTTGAATGAATCAGTGGTGAGAGTCAGGGCGAGTTTCATTCATAGCCAAAAGAAGTCAACTTGACACACTAGTAGTGAACTCAATATTCCACACCCAACTTTTGAAAGATTTTGTGAACTCGATTATGACTGAAACTGTACCATATAAAGTTATAACAAAAAATACAACCAAATGGCCTCAACAAACGATCAAAATTTTCCAATGACACGCAGGAAGCTATGAAGGATGATGATTTTGCTAACTGTCTGATGTTCAGTGACTAGGTGACATTTCACTTGAATGGAAAGGTGAATCACCATAACATCAGGATATGGAATACTGAACAACCTAATTCTGTAGAACATGACATAATTCCCCAAAACTTAATGTTTTTGGTGCAATTTTTAAAACAAAGGCGATGACTTAGCGCTCTTAAAATGGCCTTCTAGATCTCCTGATCTCACGGTTTGTGATTTTTTTCCTTTGAGGGTGCATTAAAGAATGTATTTACATGCCACTACACACAGTAACTTTGGTTGAGCTACAGGAATAAATTACAGCTGCATTTATGACCATCAATAGGGATATGTTAATGCGTGTGTGGACTGAATTGAATTGGACTACCACATGCATGAGTCGTGGGATGAATAGAGGCCATATTGAACATTAATGAAGATATGACTGAAACTTGGACAGTTTCTGTTTATTTTCATTCATAATTTTATGTGTACTACTTTTAAGTACAGAATTTTAAAATCCAATCGCTCATTTTTAATCAATCTGTATAACAATTCCTTTTTAATCACTTAAAAAAAATTGTTTCACATACTGCTTTTTCTTTTTTTTGTATAGTCACCGGCAGAGTATTCTCTGAATAGATTCTTTTTTTATAATAAATTAATTAAAAATGAAATTTCATTTCAAACAATGAGATTGCAAATATCTACCTAAATAAATTAAAAATTTTATTTAATCTACAATAAAAAAAAACCTTTCAGAAGAAAGAGTTCTATATGAAAGTAATGATTATTTTTATGGTAAACATAATAAAAATTAAAAATAAGGTGAGTACAGTAAGTGAAACAATATTTTATTTAATTTTAACAAAATCATATTTTCAATTGTGGTATTTCAATAATCTTTGGTAGCACTAGCATTGATATCTGCATTCTGGTTTAAGCTACTTAGACTGAGGAAGACATATATTTACGATGTGGTCAAAAATCTATTAGATTCAAACTTGTTATCTGTTTAATGGTATTCAATTAATATGTAGTTCATGTGTATTTTAGTATTTCATTAAGATCAAATTTGATACAGTAATTTTTCTTTTACTTATAGAATATGTAGGTTGTTATCGGTGTACTTGTGATTTGTTTCTATGAGGCAGTTGACAGATATCCATTACATATTGTAGTGGAATAACTTTATGTGTTCATATATCTTTGTTTGAAATCACATTCTGTTGTCCAACAAATAATTTTGTGCAGCTGGAACAGTTTAGTTTATCTATTTCTTGGGCATTTAGTTTGGTGAGTTTGTTCTGGGTGTGGTATTTGTTTTGTTTTTTAACCTGAAGATTATAATACATCAATTGCTTTAAACTTATAATTTATTTTTCTCTGAATCTTTGTTTATATATTTATCATTGTAAGAGATTTTTTGTTTTGGTTATCTTAATTTTCATTTTTATTGTTACTAATCTTGTGTTGAATGCAAAAACACCTTCACTGACTCTTTAAAATAATGTGTCATCAAAAACTATTCATTCAGAGCCTTATAGAAGTGAGCATGGCACTTATTTATATTACTGTTGTAAAACTTTACTCAGTGCAACCAATTTAAGTTAAAATAACTAATTGTTTTTTAAAAACTTTTATAAATTAAAAACAATGTATATAACAAAGAAATTGTAATTTATTGTCAGTTTAATTTGAAAAACTAAACTTAAACAATATATATTGGAATGGTGGGATTTCTATTTTCTAGTGATTTAAATAATTTAGTTATAGTCACTAAAAAATATCCACAACATGCACTCATCATACGTATTGATCTCACGTTATGTAAGGGAATGTGCATTAAACACATATTCTGATGTTGACATTTTTATCCTTACTTCACACTAATAAATTTTCTGGATGCTGCTGTGTGAGACATTCTAGGTGTTTGAAGCATCAGCTTGTATTGATGCAATCTACAATTTTACTCAGGACCCACAATATTTATTGTTTCGGAAATATTTATTATTTTTTATAATGAGCTAATTTCTATTCTATTCCTTGATATTGAATTAGTTTATAATATTTCTTGTGAAAGAATGATTTCAAAAAAAAGTTTGATAATTTTTTTTTATTAAATAATAAAAAAATGCAATTAAATTTTAATTGGAAATTACACAAATTTTTTCTTCTTCTTTTGCACTTGGAAAACATGTTAAAAAGTGTGTTGTGTCATCAATATCATTAAACGTACATAGTATTACAGTCTTGATTTGTTTTTTTTTTCAGTTACTTTAAACTTTCTTCAAATGAAATAGCTCACCTGGAAGATAAATATTTTATTAAATTAGTATCTAATGATATATTGCATCAATCTCTAAGATATTTAACCCTTAAATACCTTAGCTGGTAGGTGTTAACAAAACGAACTACTCTACCATTTTCCTGGAATGATCAAGAAAAACAGTGGGAAAAACTTTGATTAATGTCACAAGATAAAAAAAAAATAAATCAAAAAGAGTGATTAAGTCCAGATTAATAGAATAAATATATAAAATAATACAAATATGTGAAGATAATAAATAAATTACAACAATGTAGAGTAAAAACTTTTAAATCATTAATTGAAAAAATATATTTAAGTAGATATTCTTTATACATTTTAAATAAGTTGCATGTAATTAATTCAGGTTTATTTAATTAGTATTATATAAAAACTGGAAGAATGTTCTCAGCTAAAGTAATTAATTGTGTTATGAGAAAATATTTCTGTTGTCTGGTTTGATGAAGTAGATATTATTTTTATTTTTTAGGAATAATATTGTTTTAGCAAAGGGAGCACATTTGTAAATACAAACAAATGGAAATATTCAAATTTGTTATTTAATAAATATTGGTCTTTTTTTCTCAATTAGCTTCTGGGAATCACGCTCAGGTATTACTTCAGAGGATGAATGAGGATATGTATGAGTGTAAGTGAAGTGTAGTCTTGTACAGTCTCAGATCGACCATTTCTGAGATGTGTGGTTAATTGAAACCCAACCACCAAAGAACACCGGTATCCAAGATCTAGTATCCAAATTCGTGTAAAAGTAAGTGCCTTTACTAGGATTTGAACATTGGAACTCTTGACTTCAAAATTAGCTGATTTGCGTAGACACATTCACCACTAGACCAAAATGGTGAGTTAAATAAATATTGGTCTATGTCGACTCATACTTACAGACACCAAAAAATAATCTGGGAGGCCATTTATGTACTGTGAAAACTCATTTAATTTTTTTGAAGGAACCTTTTTTATAAAATGGGTTTAATGAGATTAGTAAATATATCTAAAGTTAAATTTTGGCTGGGAAGGCAAAACTTTTCTCTTTCACTGCAGCATCATTAATTATTAATACTAGTGCAACATTTGTTAATCTGCACAGTCATAGAGATACCATTAACTGTTAGTGAATAGCGTTAAGTGTTAACATTGGTGTCTGTTTATTTAGCTGCAATCTGTCTGTTTTTCTTTTTTATTGTTCTTCTTGTCTGTTTACAATGTGTATTAAATAATATACTATATTATTTAATACACATTAGATATATGTCATGATATATGTAGGCCCCTCCTCTATGAATCATGAGATCTTGCCGTTGGTGAGGGGGCTTGAGTACTCAGTGATACAGAGTAGCTGGACCGAAGGTGCAACCATATCGGAGAGGTATCTGTTGAGAGCCTGACTAAGGAATGATTCCTGAAAGAGGGCAGCAGCTCTTTCAGTAGTTGTTAGGGGCGTGAGTCACAATGACTTAAACGGCCATATCAACATCACTCAGTCCTCTGAGTACTGCGCAGCTGAAAGCAATGGAAAACTACAGCTGCTTTTTTTCCAAGAAAATGTGGCTCTCTGCATTTTCATATAGCAATGATGGAGGCGCCTTCCTTGGTAAAATATTCCGGAGGTAAACTAGTCCCCTGTTCGGATCTCCGGGTGGGGACTACTAAGGAGGGGGTCACCAGAAAATTAAAAAATAACATTCTACAAGTCGGAGCGTGGAATGTTAGAAGTTTTAAAAAGGTTGGTAGGCTGGAAAATTTAAAAAGAGAAATGGATAGGATAAATATGGATGTAGTAGGAATTAGTGAGGTTCGGTGGGAAGAGGAAGGCGACTTTTGGTCAGGTGATTTTAGAATAATAAACTCAGCTTCAAATAATGGGCAGGCAGGAGTAGGTTTCACAATGAACAAGAAGATAGGGAAGAGAGTAAAATATTTCAAAACCCATAGCAATAGAATCATTGTAATAAGGATAAAATCAAAACCTAAACCAACAACGATTGTTTACAAGCCTACAAGCGCCCATGATGATGATGAGGTAGAGTGTGTATACGAAGAGATTGATGAAGCAATTAAACACGTAAAAGGAGATGGAAATTTAATAATAGTTGGAGATTGGAATGCAAGCATTGGAAAGGGCAAGGAAGGAAATATAGTAGGTGAATACAGGCTGGGCAAAAGAAATGAAAGAGGGGACAGACTTATAGAGTTTTGCACAAAGTATAATTTAGTAATTGCCAACACCCAATTTAAAAATCATAATAGAAGAATATACACTTGGAAAAAGCCAGGCGATACTGCAAGGTATCAGATAGATTATATCATGGTTAAGCAAAGATTTAGGAATCAATCATTGACTGCCAAACTTACCCTGGAGCAGACACTGATAGCGACCATAATTTGGTGATAATGAAATGTAAATTGGGATTTAAAAACATGAAGGAAAGGTGTCAGATGAATCGGTGGAATTTAGAGAAGCTTGAGGAAGAGGAGGTAAAGAAGATTTTTGAGGAGGACATTGCAAGAGAGGTCTGAGTAAAAAAGATAAGGTAGAAAATGTAGAAGAAGAATGGGAGAATGTTAAAAAGGAAATTATTAAATCAGCAGAAGCGAACTTAGGCAGAACAAAGAGAACTGGTAAAAAACCTTGGGTTTCAGACGATATATTGCAGCTGATGGATGAACGTAGAAAATATAAGAATGCTAGTGATGAAGAAAGTAAAAGGAACTACCGACAATTAAGAAATGCTATAAACAGGAAGCGCAAACTAGCGAAAGAAGAGTGGATTAAAGAAAAGTGTTCAAAAGTGGAAAGAGAAATGAACATTGGTAAAATAGACAGAGCATACAGGAAAGTTAAGGAAAATTTTGGGGTACATAAATTAAAATCTAATAATGTGTTAAACAAAGATGGTACACCAATATATAATACGAAAGGTAAAGTCTATAGATGGGTGGAATATATTGAAGAGTTAGACGGAGGAAATGAATTAGAAATGGTGTTATAGAGGAAGAAGAGGAAGTTGAGGAGGATGAAATGGGAGAAACAATACTGAGATCTGAATTTAAGAGAGCATTAAAAGATTTAAATGGCAGAAAGGCTCCTGGAATAGATGGAATACCTGTAGAATTACTGTGCAGTGCAGGTGAGGAAGCGATTGATAGGTTATACAAGCTGGTGTGTAATATTTATGAAAAAGGGGAAGTTCCATCAGACTTCAAAAAAAGTGTTATAGTCATGATACCAAAGAAAGCAGGGGCAGATAAATGTGAAGAATGTGGAACAATGTTTAACTAGTCATGCATCAAAAATCTTAACTAGAATTCTATACAGAAGAATTGAGAGGAGAGTGGAAGAAGTGCTAGGAGAAGACCAATTTGGTTTCAGGAAAAGTATAGGGACAAGGGAAGCAATTTTAGGCCCCAGATTAATAGTAGAAGAAATATAAAGAAAAACAAACCAACATACTTGGTGTTTATAGACCTTTTCCTTTCTTTTTCCTGTTTAGTCTCTGGTAAATACCGTTTAGATAATTCTTCAGAGGATGAATGAGGATAATATGTATGAGTGTAGTCTTGTACATTCTCAGTTCGACCATTCCTGAGATGTGTGGTTAATTGAAACCCAACCACCAAAGAACACCGGTATCCACGATCTAGTATTCAAATCCGTGTAAAAATAACTGGCTTTACTAGGACTTGAACGCTGTAACTCTCGACTTCCAAATCAGCTGATTTGGGAAGACGCGTTAACCACTAGACCAACTCGGTGGGTTGGTGTTTATAGACCTAGAAAAGGCATTCGATAACGTAGACTGGAATAAAATGTTCAGTATTTAAAAAAAATTAGGGTTCAAATACAGAGATAGAAGAACAATTGCTAACATGTACAGGAACCAAACAGCAACAGTAATAATTGAAGAACATAAGAAAGAAGCCATAATAAGAAAGGGAGTCCGACAAGGATGTTCCCTATCCCCGTTACTTTTTAATCTTTACATGGAACTAGCAGTTAATGATGTTAAAGAACAATTTAGATTCGGAGTAACAGTACAAGGTGAAAAGATAAAGATGCTACGATTTGCTGATGATATAGTAATTTTAGCCGAGAGTAAAAAGGATTTAGAAGAAACAATGAATGGCATAGATGAAGTCCTGTGCAAGAACTATCACATGAAAATAAACAAATACAAAACAAAAATAATGAAATGTATTAGAAATAACAAAGATGGACCAATGAATGTGAAAATAGGAGCAGAAAAGATTATGGAGGTAGAAGAATTTTGTTATTTGGGAAGTAAAATTACTAAAGATGGACGAAGCAGGAACGATATAAAATGCCGAATAGCACAAGTGAAACGAGCCTTCAGTCAGAAATATAATTTGTTAGCATCAAAAATTAATTTAAATGTCAGGAAAAAATTTTTGAAAGTATATGTTTGGAGTGTTGCTTTATATGGAAGTGAAGCTGGGACAATCGGAGTATCTGAGAAGAAAAGATTAGGAGCTTTTGAAATGTTGTGCTATAGGAGAATGTTAAAAATCAGATGGGTGGATAAAGTGACAAATGGAGAGGTATTGCAGCAAGTAGATGAAGAAAGAAGCATTTGGAAAAATATAGTTAAAAGAAGAGACAGACTTATAGGCCACATACTAAGGCATCCTGGAATAGTCGCTTTAATATTGGAAGGACAGATAGAAGGAAAAAATTGTGTAGGCAGGCCACGTTTGGAATATGTAAAACAAATTTTTAGGGATGTAGGATGTAGGGGGTATACTGAAATGAAACGACTAGCACTAGATAGGGAATCTTGGAGAGCTGCATCAAACCAGTCAAATGACTGAAGACAAAAAAAAAAAATATATAAGCCAGGCATCCCCCAGGGGTAAAAACAGAAAAAAAGTTCTTTAAAAAGGATTGTATTTATGAATTTGTGATTAAAATTTAAAGGTAACTTCAAATAATTTAAAAAAAATATGTTACATCATAATGATCCCCATGGCAAATAAGTAATAAATGTTCTAACTGTGTGCCATGAGTTCACTGCTGATCTTACAACAAAATTTATTTTATTTATTTACCTAGGTTTTCAACTTTTTTATTTTACTTTAGTTTCTTTCAGCAGTATTTTATTTGTTATATATATTCTTTTTTATCTTTACTAATATTTTTATAAAAATTATGATTAATTTATAGCATTACATCCAATTTTTTTCCCATTTATTTATTCATTTCCTTTATTTTTACTGTACTTTTAAATTTATCCTGTTTCAGGGCACATATTATTTCTATTTCAGTATTTCACTTTCTATAACTGTTTATGAAACAATACATGGGAATGAATTTGTTATTCTGACTGTAAATAGTGGTCACTATATTTTTGGGCTCTTGCATATTCCTGTCCAGCGTAGCAATATATGCATCTTCTTATTCTTTAATTTCTTTTAACTTTTTCTGTTTCATGTTTTAATTAAATTACAAAAAACAAGTTTAACATTAAAAAAAAAGTTTCTACTATTACTTAGAAAGCAATCATGAATAAGTGCTTTTGACAAATTCCAAGAGGTATTGCTAGTGTCAGATATCTTTGTTAATCTTAAAACTTTACTGAAGAATCACTATATTCCTCATGTTATACATAGTTGAGGAATACCAACATTCCTAACTGCAGCCAATGAATTAATTAATATATTTTTATGATCAATTTTCTAATTAATACTATATTTATGGATTTTACATATTATCCTTTTTCTGATATAAAGTTTTTCATACATTTTAATTTAATTCACTGTATTTCATTATATATGCACATATGTAAATATACATGCACACACATGTAAATCTGTGTTTTTATCCATCTAAATGTGATATATGTATGTTATTTAAAACATAATAAGTATCAAAGATAAAATTGGTTTACCTCCTTCTTCATTCTTCTCTGTTGGTTTTTACTAACAAGCCGGTAAATGGTCATTTCGTGTGATCTTTCTCCACACTGCATCTACATCCAGAATGTCAGTGCCGCATATAATGCAGAGTACTTTCTCTCCACAGAATACCCGGTATTTGTACTAAAATTTTATTACAAAGAAAAATTTGTAGTACTACAAAACAAAACCATTGAATGGAAATAATAATTAAACGCTAACAACTAAAAATAATTATCAGTTGCTGATGAAGATCACAATGCTTTCTTTTTAGGGTTAATTTTATTTTATTATGACATAAACGAAAATAGAGCCACTTAACTAACCACCCATAACAGTATATATGTTTTATAAAAGTACTTTCATGTATGTTTATTTTTCTTTACTCGTTACTAATAAATGCTAAAAGCATGCAGGGAAACTTCACCCAATATTAGACTGCAATATACAGATGGGTTTCTGTAAAAGCTTTGCCTTCCAAAAACAAAACTGTCCATAAATGGATAAGCGTAGGCTTACATGCTAGTTTTTTATACAGATCATCCATTGGTTTTACTCTCTCATTTCTCCCTTTAAACCACCATTTAATTTGGTAGGTAGACTCATACCACTCTCATTCTCTATTTAGAGATTTTCTCATAATATAATTCACAGACTTTAGCTGTTTTTTTTTCACTTGCTATATACTTTATCCCAGGTATCGTGTTTCCATTGGAGATATCTCCTGGTGAAAGTGTTCTCCATGTTTATCACTGATAGCGCTGAGATTTTTTTGGGAAAAAATCCAAATGTGAATGTAAGAAATGGATGTTGAGTGACATGTTACACCCAAGTTCTTTCTAGTTTTAAAAGAGCACTCACAAGTTCTCTGAAGATACTGGCCTTATGGTTTCCAAAGAAGTTGTTTACTACATTTTGAAATGATTCTTATGCAGCAACCTCCAAGTCATTCAAACACTCTTCAAATGCCGGATCACTCAATAGTTTTCGTATTTGTGGTCAAACAAAAAACCTTCCTACTTCCTTTTTTTTAGTATCGTTTATATTAGAGAATTTGTTTTTTAGAAAATTAATCCCTGCACCATTACAATCCATTGCTTTAACAAAATTTTTGAATAAACCTAGCTTATTAATTTATAGTGGCAGAAGATAAACTTTTTTGGTTTTACTAATGCCTAATTAACTTCTTCTCTCCTTCAGTCAGTACCTCTCTCTTTGGTCACTGCTCTTTTATGTAGCGGATTTTCCTATCCCTGCTGTCCCATTCAAATGAAAAGCAACAGAACTTAGTGTATCCAAGTTGCAGTCCAAGTAAAAGTGCTATTACTTTCATTCAGATCTTCACAAATATGACATAAATATTTTTCATACTGAATCTTGCTTAATACAAGTTTCATATTTTCATAAGATTCCTTCATGTGAACAGCGTATGCTAATGGTATTGATGGGATTTATTTCCAGTGTGAAGACGAAAAGCTTTCAAACTAAGCTTTGACAAGTCAATAAAAAGTTGCCATTCGTCAGGATGGTGCATATGTCTCAAAGCTTCCAGTAAAGAATCCACACCATTATAGTATACAAAGTTTTCGTACTGAGAGAGAAATATTCAAATTCTAACTGTCTGTCACAGAAAGCACTGTGTTTTAGTGTTTGGTTGTAAAATTGCCATCCTTTCAGTCTTGATGCCAGTATTTCTGCTTGATTCTTTGATAAATTTACATCACGAACCAGATCATTTAATTCTGACTGATTAATTAAATTGGGTTCAGTATAACTATTTTCTAATTTAGATCTCTTTCTTCATTGCCTGATAAGTCAACACAAGATTTGACTTTTTCATCTTCATCTAAGTTCCATGTTTTTGGTGGTACTGGAATTGGAAGCTCTTGGCTATGTGGCACTGGCCGCATGGCAGAGGAAATATCAAGGTATTTAACAGTACACCTAGTTTAAGCAGTTATCCAGATATTTTCATTACACAAACAGTCTGTGTTGTATCTTTTGGTTCTGTCCAAACTAGTTTCAATTGGCATGTGATGAAATCCATTTAGCCAACCAGTCAACAATGTTACACAAGCAAGAAGCACAGAAAATATGAGGAGTCCAAGATTTTTCCTGATTACCTAATTTACATCCAAAACACAGTTCATACAAATTTTTTATCAGTGCAGTTATATTTCTTTTCTGAGACTTCAACGTTACCTCACCATAGATGTAGCAGAAATTGTTTGCATGATTAATCCAACTGCAAGACATTGTTAATACATTACAATAACTAATATTGTTTAAAAAGAAACACTTTATAAACACACTAATTTAATAAACATACACTCACTTTACTGAATAATATATATCCCCAAATACAGCCAGCTACAAAACTGAATGTTATACAGATGAGAACTTGCACTTAAATGAGAGTTAAAAATATTTCTCTAGTCTGCACGACAGTTTATAAATAAATATAATAACAACAGAAATAACTAATGAGTGGATGATATGTTTATAGTAAGATGAAAATAGGAAGAATCTGATTCTTGTTCATTTTAATTTGTGTGTAAATAATAAAAATGAACTAATGTCTAACAAATCAATGTGACAACAATTACAGGACTGTAATAAATACACAATAGCTATTTAGTTGATAAATAATATAATAAAATACATCCACAAAATGCTATGCTTATGGAGTTCATGCATGATACTACCTGAAAATAAGAATGGTAGTTACAAAATACTAAGCCTGATAGAAGAATTCTATTTCATACATGAAATCAGTATGAAAAATACCATAAGAATCAATTATTCTCTCTCATTTAACAAAATCATTGTTGATCAGTGTAATCATTTCATTGCACTACACTATAATAACTTTTAATAAGGACATTAAGGCTGCCAATTATGTTGGATATTATGTTGTAAGTCACTACTTTGTGTTAAAAATGAATAAGTATGAAATATTTTTAATTGAGATTGTAGTTCATTAATAACACTGAAGAAGAAAAATCTATTACTTACTTTTTTATCTTCTAAGTACATCATTGCAATATCTACATAGGTATTTGCTGATATTATGAATCCAACATACTTCTCTAAGTTTTTAAGTGTCACTTGCTGTAAAAAAAATTGTTAACATAAGTAACATAAATATCTTATTTTCAAAAATAAATTGTATTAATTGTGATTAGAATTATATCACAAAAAGGATTTGATTGGAGACACTGGTTTTTAAATGGAGGGCGACACTGCTGTTTAACGTGTATATAACTTCAGTAGTACATTCTGTTTTATTTGATAATGCTAGTAAACAAACACCATATAGATGATGTGTAACAAAAAAAAAATCTGAGAAGTAACCCAATATATTCTACTCATTAAAAAATCATAATTTTGATTTATTTGTAAAATAAAAAAAATTAAAATGAACGCAACCAAAATTCAGATAATCAAAAATAAAATGGTTGTTAAAAAAAATTCTTCCACAGTATTTGGGATTTCTCAGGTTGTAGCAACCTGTAAACTAAATTTTGTGAAGCAAGGATGTAATATCAACAGCCAAAACTGTGTTTAACAAACTAGTTCCTGCAAATCATAAAAGTTAATCCTGGGTGCAGTTTTACTGCATGTTGTTGACATTTATAAGTGGCTAAGGAAAAATATTTTACTTGTTAATTAAGGATTATTTGTCTCATAGACAAGTCTAGGTTATTTATTTTGTATCGTAGTCTAAAAAAATAATTATGGACACTACCATTTAAGTTCTTCAATTAACAGTAGGTTGTAATGCTATTCCATTTAAGAAATAAACAAAATTCAATTGGTTATTAAAGTGATTGTGAATTATTTATCAGATTACTGATTTCTGAGACTAGTCATTACTGTTTTCATATTAAAATACCATTTGGTATCCAATTTAGACAGTCCAACAAGAATAAATTGAGAAATCACTTCAAAATTCAAGTTTTTGAAAGTTGTATCACATAATTTGTACCCTACCTAAGTATGTAACTGAGTTGAGCAGTATTCCAGTAAAATTTGCGTATGACATAGACTGCTTACTATACAACATTAGTAGGCCAGAAATGATTCTCATATTACATTATTTTGTTGTAAATTTTTATTTTGTGATATGAAATAATTTTATTTACATATTAATAACTGTTCCATAATATGAATAGGAGCAATATTACAAAAAACAGTTAATTCACATGTATAATTCATCACAGTATCACAGATAATAGTATGAGATAAATGATCATTCATCTTAGAAGCAAAATAGTGATAACAGATCTAGGAGGCTACATTTAGGCTTAGGTAGCAATGACTTCCAAGGAAAAATTTAAAAAAGTCTTCTAGAGAGAGAGAGAGATCCATTTCTGCGATGATACTGTGGCTATAAACTAAAATTATTATAAACCTATACAACAGCCATGATATAAGTAAAGCATTCAGAAATAAACATAAAGTATTATTTGAGCTATGTTGCTAATGAAAGACATAAAATATGCATTCTTACTAATTATGATAAAAATTTATACGTACCACTGGCAGATGCTCTTTAACAGCTCGACCTAGTAATTCAAATGACTGCAACAAAAGAAATATATGAATATTTATAAGGATAGTAATAGTGGTGTATTGAAACTAATGGTTATACAGCATTACAGTAACATAAAAAAGGTCCTGAAAAAGATGGCAGCCTGTACTTAGATTATCCTTTTTCACCATCCACCTCTTTTTCTTAAGCTTTATCTCTTCTTCCTAATTATTAATTTCATGGTGTCAGTCTAACTCAGTTACATCCACCATTTCAAAGATGCCAGGACCTTGAATAGAGTCTAATAGGCAGTTCAAGGTTTATTGTGTAGCTATCTATAAGATAATGCCATGGAGACACTGGCTCCATAGTAACAATAGTACTGGGGCCATGATTTTACGGTACCTAAATTATCCTGTAATATATCATATTACATTAATTTTTAGATTGTTTTCAGTAGTTTTTAGATATAACTATTATCTACAAATAAGCATAACGATTAAATTCCTAGGATTACAAAAAATTGAACTTCTTTTAAAATATAAAAAAAGGTTGTTTCAAATCTCATGACCATGTATACTGGCTCTTAAGCAGTTTTCTGTTTTAGTGACTGTTAATTTTTTTATAGACTGGATTATTGTAAAACTGAATAATCCATCAATATGAATTTTCTCTGATGAGTATCTCAAAAATGGCACCCAAGTTAGTAGCATATTTAGTTAAAATAAAGTGCTGTGTGTACCTTATTGAATTGCTGTATTTATTTCTGCTACAAGTTAATACTAGAAAAACTTACAATGAACAGAAAAAAATACTGTACACACTTTTTCTTTATATTTTCCACTGGTGAGGGAGGGTTTTCTGTACACATTGCTGCTAGGCTGCTTGACTTTCCACAAACTCTTAGCCTGAGAAATCTCGCTAAGCATATTCACACTAGGTCATTTTGCCATAGCGCAAATGGTTGCAGTTCCTTTAAAGTTTTGACAGCATCTTGATAAGTCTTTAGCCTACACTCTTCTTTCAACTCAGTACCATATTCTCCTTCTTCTCTTATTCTTCTTTTTCTTCTTCTTATTGATTCTTCGATCAATTCAGGTGTTAACTTTTTTTTTTCTCTCTCTACTCCCCTGGGCCAGTCCGACTTGATGGTATTGCACCACCCAGGGGAGTGTCTGTTATACTCTAATGAGCCTCCCCACTTACCGGCTGTAAGTCCAGCGTGGCAGATTGGCTTGCCAGTCAGCTCTTTTGAGAGTTTATTTTTCTTTTTGTGCCCAGATTTGACACCACGCCATACCTTGCATTGTCTTGATGTGGTGTCGGGTCTTTTTTACTGTCCCTGTTGTCCTAATTCTCCTCCGGAGTCCCCAGCAGATCATTGAGACCAGCACACCTAAGCATGCTGGCCCTCACCATTGGGGCTGTCCACCCTATCCTACTCTAAAGAAAGTTAGTATCCCAGCATCCTTTCATTTAAGTCCTTCTGTTTGAGGACTTCTCTTATAAAATCTTCTACTCTTTTCCAATGATCTTCGTTTGATAACATTAACTCTGTTATATCTGCAGGCCTTCTACCAGCCAAGCCCCAATTATTACTCAATTGTATCCAATTGCGGCAGTATAAGAATGTATGATCTGCATCATCGACTTCTTCACAGTACATGCAAACTGGTTCCGATCTTCTACAGACTCTATGAAGGTAACTATTGAAGTTTCCATGTCCTGTAAAGTATTGTGTCGTGAAATAATTGACTTCTCCATGTCTTCTCTTGAGCCAGGCTGATAAGTTGGGAATCAGTTCTTTTGTCTGTCTTGCTGTTCCTTCACCGTTCCATCTTTCTCGCCATCTATGCGATAATCTTCTCTTGACCTCCTGTTCTTCACGTCCTTGTGCTTTTTAACTCTATATTGTGTCATTAGGTCTGTTGGAGGTACATTCGACAGCACACACAACGCCTCATAATGCAGATGTTACACCCAATAACAGTCTTCTATGCACTCCTGCCAGTCTAGTATAGTTCCTTTTGTATCTAACAGAGGACCACCAGACAGGCGCCACGTACAGCAGTGAAGATACTACCGTCGAGGCAATCAATCTCCTCTTGGACGTTCTCGGAGCTCTCTGATTGGACATGATAGCATTCAAACTTTTAACCGTGCCTTCCGCTTTTTGACATATATAATAGATGTGTTCAGAAAAATGGCAGTTTTTTTGGTACATTATACCCAAATATTTTAAGCTACGAGTCTCAGTGATTGCCTCCATTAACAAGTACATTTGGTGATTGCAACACCCATCTACCCATGAACATGATGTACCTAGATTTTGGTACACACAAAGCCAGTTCTTTGGAGTTCAACCAGTCATTAATAATCCCTACTGCTGAATTCGCTCTCTCCTGTACCTCCACCACCATCCTGCCTTGCACAAGGACAGCAAGATCATCAGCATATGCGATCACTGTTGTTCCTCTTGGGTACTCCAGATGTAATACCTCATCGAACGTCAAAACCCACAGTAATGGGCCAAGGACTGACCCCTGTGGCACCCCACCGTGCAGACTAAACTCAAGTGTCTCTTCCTGGGCTTCCACTACGCATGCTCTTTCCGAGAGATATTCCCTTATTTGCTTCTGTAAATATGGGTATTCTTTTTTACTCTAGAGCGTTGTTGATATACTGCCATTTTATAGCTCCAAAAGCATTTCTTACATCCAACGAAACAAACAAAGGAATCTCTCTTGTTCTCCAAGTGCCTTGTTTAACCTCAGTAGCCCAGTCTATGACTCTACTTGCCATCTGCACAGTAGAGCGCTGCCGCCAAAACCATACTGATTTGAACTGATCCTTGTTCAATTTCTTGTATTATTCAGCCTGCCAGTATTTTCTTAACTACCTTTCCCACGTTGTTAAGGAGGCTAAGCAGTCTATACTCAATCTGACCTTCATGTTTGTCTTTTTGGGGAGAAACACCACTCTAGCCTCCTTCTAACACTTGGGAAAGGTTACATTTTCCAGTCCATAACTGACTACGTCGAGCATTTCCCATGGCATTCTTCTAACCAATTGTTTTAGCAGCGCTGCAGGGATACCATCCGGTCCGGGGCTCCTATTGTTTCCAAGTTGACCAACTGCCGCCAGTAGTTCAGCAAGTGTAAATCTTCTTCTTTCACAGTCTATTACAGCACCAGACTTCTCCTCCCTACAAGGGAACATGTTAACAATTTGCATCTCCACTTGTGACTTACTGAGTACCGGCAAGCGTCTTCTGAAACGCTTGGTTACTATTTTATACGCTTGGCCCCAGGGATCACTGTCCAGTTCCTCACATAGTCTGCGCCAGTGATCCCTTTTTGCCTTCTTAATGGCCTTATTTAATGCCCTTCTAGCCTCAATGTACCTTTGAGCCGCTGCCTCATACTCCTGACCGCCCGAAATCCTCAACCGCTGCTTCTTCCTCCTATTAACTTGAAGCTGCTGTCTTAAGCTTGCTATCTCCCTCGTCCACCAGTACCCTTGATGTCCCTTCATACCCCTGTAGGCCTCTCTTGCCATTTCCTGTTGCGTTACGTTAGACAACGCCTCCGGAGTATGGTTACTTATTCCAGCAAGCCTAGTGGCGATTCTGTCTACTATTCTTTCCAATTGTACTGCAGTTGGTCTAAGGGGAAGCGACCTATCACAGGAGAAGAAAATTCGATCCCTTAATATCAAAATTGTGGCAAAATGATCACTTGCTATATCATAAGAGAGCAAGCGCCACTCCCATTGGTCACTCCTCCACCTATTGTCCAGGATTGTTAAGTCGAGGGCCGATGAATGTCCCCTAGCCTGATAGGTGGGGGTGCCATCATTTATACAATGGCAGTCCATACTCTCCATTAACTTCGATAGTATCTCACCTCTTCTGTTGGTGTACGTACTACAGCGGCAACTGCCTTGCTGTTAAAATCACCCAACAGCATAATATTTTTGCCAGCACTCACTGCTATCCTGTGTATTTCATCTGTAAACAGTGTGAATTCTCTATTGTCACAGTTAGGTGAAACATAAGCTCCAACCACCAACGCGTGCTCCGTTTCAGTCGCCACTAATCCTTTTGCTCTTGATCTCAGTCTCCATGGAATCCTTCTGCTGACGTCCCCTATTGCTACATCCCCATTAGAATCGGTAGACCATCCTGACCTTGCAGCCTCATAAATGTTCGGTTCAGTAACAATTAATATATCTATATTTTGTTCTGCCACAAGCTCACTAACCAAATTATGAGATAGCAAGCTTCTATTTGTGTTAGCAAGTAATATATTAAGCATTTAGAGTCTTTTCGCACTCCCAGCCTTCCGTGCGGTGTTCTTTGCTACCACAGTTTAGCAGCTTTTAGGCTCTGTACAATCTGCGATTTGATAGCCTTTTCCGCCGTAGTTGAAACAAAGGTCAAGCCTGTTAGGCCCCTTGCATTCGTGCCTATGATGACCTGTACCCCAGCACCGGAAGCATTTCTCTCCATCATCACGGATGTATGCCCTGCATTTCACCCATCCTATTTTGATACGCTCTCGACAAGTTTGCACGCTGCCCTGTAACTAGTGATTACGGTGACGTTTTGCGTTTCACCGAACCCTCTTCTGATAGAGGAGATCTTAACTTCATCATTTTCACCAATTCGACTAACAATAGCGGCCATCACCTCATGCTCAGATGTATCTCTGTCGACATCTCGTATATGAACTACAGTTCTGCGTCCTGCCCGAGTCTTAAGATCAACATGCAGCTCTGCTGCCTTATCCCTCAGCATACTCGTAAACTCAGCTGCACTATGGGCTTCCTGAATTCTTACATGTAATTCTTCATTTCTGCCCTTTCTTAGAAAAATAACGTCCTTAGCCACTTCGTTTTTCACCACTGATTTCATCATTTTGAGCAAATCAGAGTAAGATTTACCCTCTTCATCGGACAGTTCTCCAGATAAAGCAGCCTCCATATCAGAATCTGAAGTCATGGGATCTGTTTGTGTCGCCTGTGACACCGTCAACAACGGGGGCGACATCTCCGTCAGAGCCTTGACACATGCATATATCTTTTTTAATTCCTGCTCATGTTCAGGGATATACTTTGTAAGGCCCGGGCCAAGGTGCTGTTTCAAAGACATCATGGCTATGGCTAACTGATAGGTCAGACTCCCCAGGGTGTCCGGCGATGACTCCTCCTCCTCAGACGAGCCCTGCCTGACTACCCTTTGTTTCCATCTTTTTGTTATGGCTCCTCTTGAAGTACTTGCACTTTGTGACGTCATTTCCTCAGTAGGGAGCGAGCCTCGTCTCCGCATTATGTAGCATTGTACTCAGTGGACAATTCAGCGTCCAACGAGTACCCATACGCCGAATTCGGGGGTTCCAAAAAAAAAGGTAGGTGGGGGTAGGTAAAATGTATGAACCCAAAAATATTATTGAACATTTTTTTTGGGGGTCAGGGGTATAGGAAGATTCTGTAAGGGATTTATGTGAAGGAATTTTTTGATTTGGTGCTATGGAAAAGGAAATATTAGCAAAAAAGTAAACCCCCTACATATCTCGTAGGACTTAGAAAAATTTCACTACGAGATAAACTATTTACTAAAAATTTTTCTAAGTCGTTGTTTACAATTCTTCCAATGACGTAATCGGCAAGCAATAACTTGCCGATTTAACTTAAAAAAATTCACTATAATTTTTATACGAAATATTTGTGAGGTTACTATATAACCTCACTAATATAAATTTCTAAAAACTAGTTTTTTTCACTTTCTACTATCTACTATATTTCACTATGTTATGATTATATTACTATAGTAACACCTATACCACAGATAAATCACACCAATTAGTAAATAATTAACAATAACTTACTTATTACTCATATACGTATGACTTCTTAAAAAATCGAACTTTATATGTCCGTGTCCAAAACTCTTCAAAATCGATGTACTAGTTCATTAGCCAATCCACTATAAAACCTGATATACCAAACCGAAATATTTAACCGAAAAACCACTCAAAATTTCAAAAATCGCATAGCGTACAACAATACGTGTTTTCACAATGCAGTCTCCCAATCGACTCAAAAAAGTGAGTTAACTTGACAGTGTTAACTGTCAAGAATTAATGAAACTGGAGGAAGCAATCAAAGAAAAACGGCCAGAATTGGCAAATTGCAAAGGAATCATGTTCGACTGAGACAATGCGCGGTCTCACACACCTTTGATAACTAGTGGAAAATTATTGGAGCTTGATCGGAAGTGATGTCTCATCTACCATATAGCCCTGATCTTGCACCGTCAGATAACCATTTATTTTGAAATTTGCAAAATTCTTTGAACGGTAAAACTTTTACTAATGATGACCTGAAATCGCAGTCGGTTCAGTTTTTTGCTGAAAACGACTAGAAGTTCTACGAGAGCAGAATCATGACTTCGCCAGAAATATGGCAAAATGTTATCAAAAAAGATGGAAAATATATAATTAATTAAAGTTCATTCTTTGTATTAAAAAAAAAAAACAGTTTTATTTGACATTACAAAACCGAAATTATTTTCTTGTTGACTAATAATTCATCGACGTAATCTATATAACGTATTTTTATGTTCAGATCAAAATAAATTTATACATTTATTTATTCAAGAAAGAGAATTACTTTTGGGTGCAATTATACTATGCTTGTTAATTATATATACTTGTACGAGTGACTGAGATCACGGATTTAAGGACTGTATATTACTCAAACAAAAATTGTTTGCTATGTGGCTAGGAACCTCGGTTTTGTCATTAGAAGTTGTGAGCGGATTAGAAATATATTGCAATAATTTTTTTTTTCTTCTCGGTTGGTTCTAGGTTAGATTATGTATCAATACTTTGGTATCCTTACAATTCATTTTATGTTAATTACATGGAAAACTTTCTTCGCTATTAAATGTTATAAATGATATAATTTTTCAAATACCATACAAAAATTTACTTTTTTTTATTTGATAATAACTATCTTGAACCGGGGCACTTTTGCTTGGAGATGTAAGTGATGAGGATGTATTAAAAAACATCTATTTTAATACCGCAATAACTAATCGTAGAGTGGCCTTTATTTTACGATGCCGTGATTTCTGCCGTATCTTTTATGCTGCGTTTCCATATTATGATCGGTTCTGATTTTTTCCCCAGTGTCGTAAGAGATTTAGGTTGTCCATGGTTGTGATCCTTCATCTTAATAATTAATAAGCGTATGTATGTAGGTTTTGTTTTTCCCCATCTTGAGCCTCTCAGGGGATTTTGCAGTGTCGAGAAGATTCTATTTTTGACATGGATATGTCTTATGGCTGGGGTCTTAGAAATGGGCTGGGGAGTAGAAGTGGGCCGCACTCAGCACGCGCTGCGCTGTAGATATGCGCAGCGTGTTGCAGTCCCCGTTTTAGAGCCTGTGAATCCCGTTTCAGACCCTCAGACACGTGGTCTAAAGCGTGGTTCACATGCGTCACTATTTCATCATTCTTCAGTAATTTTGAATGAACATTTTATTAGATAGCGGTTATCAGCTTTACGAATAAATTCCTGGTAAGTATCTCTTTCCTATTAAAAATCAAGTTCTGTGTAAAGATTCAACACTTTTCTAATAAAATAAAATAAATAAATAAAATGATAATTAAAATAATATAAGTAATTTGGAATAAATTTATATAAAATAATAAAAAATAAAATCAAATCAAAACGACTTAAATAAATCAAACAAATACAATTTGATCTTATTAAATATATCAAATCAAATAAAATCAAACTGAAATTATAATTTTAACGTGAAATCAAAACTGTTAATTTGTTTTACATATAAAATTAATGCAATACAGTGAAATTACATGAAAATAAGTTGAATTGAAACGAACCAAAAAAAATTCAATAGTATCAAATAAAATTGATTTAAAGTTCTGATATCGACATTATTACCAAACTGTTCATTCTTTTACATACAAAATTAGTCGACTAAGTAATTCAACATTTCTTTACTCTCTTATTCTTTCGTATAAAACAATTAGGTTGGTATAGCGCCACCAATGTAAGTATGTGTAAAACTTGAATAAATAACGATTATCAAATAATGTTAATTAAAAATATCAATTAAAGTTAATTAAAAGGTCTGATTAGAGAACTCGATGAACTAAAGTACTCGGACATTCCGATCATACTCAGCGGGGATCTTAATTTGGATCTACGTGGACCAAATGGTGCTCAATTTCTTGAATTTATGCACGACCGATTCGGATTTGAACTCAACAACGACCGTGCTGTTTCCACCACGCGAAATTCGACGTGTATCGACGCAGTATTTTCTCGATATATCGACCTACTCGAAACGAAAGCGTATGTTTCGTACTTCGGTACGCAACGTCCTCTTTTGTCTACGACTGCGCCTTCTACTAACTCGATCAATGTGATGTAATGAATTGTAATCTAGGTGACGAATTATTGCTTATAAGTGTAAAATATGTATAAAATGATTGTAATATATTTTAATGTATATATGTGCATAATTTGATCAAATAAAAAATATTATCGAATATATAAATTTATATTTGTGTATTTGTACTTCAGACCTTAATCAACATGAGACATATCCATGTCCGATGTGCCTCTGTGAAGCTGAGGCATTTTTTTTTTTTTTACATAATTTATTTATTATTTTTTACCTGTAAATTGTTTTATATTTTGATTAAATATATTAGAAAGTTCTATAATACACCCGTAGGAAAAGCTTGTATTGCAGTTTTACGGGGTTTTTTGTTTCATTTTGTAAGTCTGTGGAAACGGTTATTGCAATAATTTGATCTAATTTTGGTTTGTCATGAATAAATAAATACTATTACTCGTATTCATAATTAATATCATTACTCATATTGGTAATTAAGATTGACAATTTAATTATATGAATATTTATAATAAAAATGTATAAACATTATTTTTTAATAGTTATTTTTTAATTACTTATAGTTTGTGTATTTCTAATTGTTTAATTAGTAACTGCGTCATATTATCCTCTTCAAAGTGTTTAAAAATTCTTTTAATTCATTGAATAGCCTATTTCTTTTCAATGAAATGTTATTTTATCCAAACATACATCATATTTATAAATTATTTAGCGATGACAATAAAGTATAATCGTGATGAATTCAATTAACTGGGTACCCATTTGTCGTAGTTTGTACTCTATTCTTAAATTATAATTATATTTTTATCTTTAGACAATAACGTACTTTTGTATTTAAAGGCTTTTGTCCGGTAGAAAAAAAATTGTTTAAAAACAGATCGGATAAAAGAATGTAAGGTCTACTCCAGAAAATTCTTTCTGGGCCTTTTCAAGGCCATTGTGAAAGTTCTCTGTAAAATAAAAGAACCGAAAAAAAATTAAATCTATCTATTAAGAATAGCTGGAAGCAGAATAATAATGTAATTCTACACTTTATTACATTGAAGTATATGGTATACGGTTTGGTTTCAGTATTATTAGATAATAACTTAATAAAATGTCCGCTTAAAAACAGTATAATCCAATGGTGCTTAATTTAAATTTCAATATACACAGAAAAAAATACATAATTACTTTTTAATTACCTCCTCTTTCGTCCTTCCAACGTGTTTTTGGACAGATTTGGCAATCAAAGAGCCCTTGCTTTCCGCCATCTTCTGATGACTACTGTAAAAAACAACTAAACGACTTTCATATTCTTCCACCGACTAAAACTAGAAAAGGGAACAAACAAGGAACGTTCCATACACACGTGGAGTGAAAAAAAAACTACCTTCCACCAGCACGCCAGGGTCGGCACTGCGGGAGCGACAGTGCTCGCTGCCCCTCGCAGCATCGCATGCAGCTTCTATGTGCGCATGCACATCACTGTGTGAGCTGGGTTTGAACTGGATGATTCGAATCAACTGAATGAATACTACAAAAATAATAGAATTAGATTTACGTTAAATAAAATAAAATAATATTAAATGAATTTAAATAATTTCTGTTTAATGGACTTCCCGTGGGGACTGCGTGTGAGGCTAGAGTGGTGAGGTGATACGAGCACCTCCTCGTACGAGGCTTGACCAATCATCATCATTAGCTGGTAATAAATGGGGTGCATCTGGGGCACTGTTTTAGGAGGTGCATTGGGGTGTTCTTACAATATCTCTGCAAACAATCAAAATTAAAAACGGATATTTGTTTGTGTGTTGAAGGCTAACATTTGCACGCATCAAGTAAACTCTCGATCTAATATATCACAGTATTCGGAGATTTTGTTATATCTTCGCAACCAATAATACAATTTTGAAAATTTAAACGGGGTATTTGCTAGTATAATACAAAATAGCGATGGAACCATACCAGAACAAAAATGAACTGATATTCTCAGAAAAATCGAGTGGCCTGCATTATGCCGAGACCAGCTTGAGCCCGGTGAGGTCCCATAAACTGTCTTTGTAGAGTTTGATGACCGTACGATTAGAGGTAATGCTGTCGGCATCGGATTGGGGATCGAGCTCACTATTGTCGAATTAAATGCTTTAGGGAGACAGGGCAAAAGAGAACGGCGTAAGCTGCTATTAATATTGTACCGGGGTGTGATGGTGCATAAACTACAAGGGACTTCCCTAGACAGAGCGTCGTAGATCTGAGGACTCACATCTTTACCAAGGGCCAGGCCTACGTGTCACGAATCGCGTGAGACAATTGTGGAGAGTTTAGCCATTAGTTGTCTGGATCTCAGAAAACTGCTCAACGATCTGTACGATAAAAAGTGTCTCAAGGAACTAAACTGCAACTACTTAAGAAATCTGTAAGTTTAGATTGGTATACGCCAATTAAATAAATTTAAAGGTTTACAGTTTTCTTATTTGGTTCAGTACATTAAATTCGTTAGATCCATTTGTTTTTCTTGATGAATAGTAAATTTTTCTCGATTATCACAAAAAAGTATTAAATAATAAACAACTATAAAAATTAAAAAACACGACTGCCAAAAAATTTAGAAATATAAACAATTGAACTACTAAAAAAACGACAATAAATCGAACTAAAAAAAAAAGGTACGGTAATAAAGGACTAAACAGCGTTATACAGAATTTAATTAAATAAAATAATGGGTGACCAATCAACTTTCAGACAGTTTTAATTTATTTATATACAGTTTTCATGTTGTAGAAATAGCAGGCAGTTAAGGTTGTCTAATGATTAAGTTCTCACCAGGTCTTACATCGATAAGAAAATTTTATCCATCAACGAAGATATTTAAATACAGTAGAGGGGCTCTGAATAGTAATTTGTCCTATAATAAAGAGCTCTGAATTGTAATTATTCTCTATTAGAACGTCCCCTGTTTGCATTTAAATATTAAGTTTGGCAGGGGGGGGGGGGTTAATTTTTATAATTATTTTTATTATTTCTTTTAATAATCGTCGCTGAATAAAATTAGTTTTTTTCTTTAAGAATGGCTGATAAGTAGAAACTATTAAACTAAAAATCCCAAATTTGGCGTGGACAATGAGGGAATGAATTAGAACATTTTTGGAATTACTTTCCCTTTTAGATTATTTGAAGGGTGATTGTATTTTTTTTTTTTTTTAATTAGTTTTGTGTTTTACTTAGTGAAGTTAAGTTAAAAATTACCTTAAGTTAAAAAAATTATCAGGAAGTAAAATAAGGTCACCTTCGAAAGCGTAACTTCAACTTATTGGCAAAGATACTAATGTACCAAGCATAATAAATTAACCATATAAAGATTTCAAGACTATGAGTGACGGGCAATATGTACATAATTAAGAGCAAAATCCAAATTTAATCAAAATAAATCAAGTGCCATCTAATGCTTTAAGAATATTATGATTATATTATATTAATCTGTAAGTACCATATACTCTTAATACAGGTTATCATAAAAGAATGGTGCGGTTTTGAACATGGTTTAAATTAAAACAGAATTACTTACAATTAATGTTTTTTATTTTTAAAATTTGTCGTCTCAAACATTTTTTTACATAATTAATGAATTTCATTATGTGCGCCCTTACTCGCTCGACAAATGTCCAAACGATACTCAACTTCCCTCCAAACATTGGTTAACATTTCTTCGTTAATGGTTGTCATTGCTTCATTAATCCTATTTTTTAAGTGGTTTAGGTCGCGAAATTTTTGTGTATAAACAACGCTTTTGATGTAATCCCACAAGAAAAAGTCGCAAGGTGTCAGGTCTGGACTCTTTGGAGGCGAAAGTGTGGGTCTTTGCCGGCCTATCCATCGATTTCCAAATCTTTCGTTCAAAACGACCGTGACCAATGCATTGGCGCAAGAGCACCATCTTGTTGGAAATGAAGTTGATGAATGTTTTCGAGTTCATCCAGCTGAGGAAAGCAATAATTGGTTTAACATGTCAAGATACACAACTCCATTAATTGTTTTTTCAGCAAAGAAGAAAGGCCCTATTACACGATTTTTCATCACACCACACCAAACATTAACTTAAGGCGAATCGCGTTGTTTCTCAATAATTGCTTGTGGGTTTTCAGAGCCCATATTCGTGAATTGTGTCTGTTAACACATCCATTCCCATTGAATGCAGCTTCATCTATAAAAATTATATCATGTAAAAATTATTCGTTTTCACTTATTCTGTCCAACATTTCAACAGCGAAATTGTAACGTTTTACAACATCATCGGGTTTCAATTCCTGCAGTATCTGGATTTTATAAGCGTGTTATTTCAGTTTTTTATGTAAAACTTTGTGAACTGTTGATTTTGAATACCTAATTCGACGCTTCAACAGGAGATGGACTTCCCAGGTCTTCTAATTGCCGATTGTCTAATTAGTTCAACCGTTTCGTCTGGTACACTTGGTCTGCCGGTTGATTTCTGTTTCTTAACTGATCCAGTTTCTTCGAATTGTTTGAACCAACGTGTTATGTTATTTTTGTGTGGTGGATCTCTTCCGAATTCACGTCGAAACGCTCGTTGAACTAAAATTACGGATTTTAATTCAGATATCAATAAAACACATTTTGCTTTGTCTTTATCCGAGGACATAGTAACTCACTAAACTCACCGCAACAACAATACAAGAACTGACGTTGTGGTTACAACTGCTGATAAACAAACTTTTGAGTTGAAGGCTTTTGGGGATAGCAATATAACACCTACAAATTTTCCTACAATCTTCCTATGAATTACTGAAACCGCACCATTATTTTATGATAACTCTGTATTAAAAATACATTAAAACTTATGTTAATATTGTACCCGGGTGTGATGGTGCATAAACTACAAGGGACTACTCTAGACAGAGCGTCGTAGATCTGAGGACTCGCATCTTTACCAAGGGTCAGACCTACGTGTTACGAATCGCGTGAGACAATTGGAGAGTTAACCAAAAAGGCTCACAAGGACAAGTGAAAAAGAAAAGTTTCGGGGTTCCGGAGCCTTTTTTTAGGTACGGATTACTAGAAATTATTATAAATAAAAAATGTCTAAAATTACTCTAGACGATAATACATGTAACTTTTTATTTTTTCATAATAGTCTGTAGTTGTAGAAAATTAACATTGAGTCAATATAAAGGCCCTCAAACCTGTATTAATAAAATGATAAGGCAATGACTGGAAGCTGTTTAAAATAAAAAAAATAACTAAATGAAATCATTTTTTCAAGTAACTGCTTCAATATGGTTTAAGATATGAGAAAAAAGTGATTTTTTTCTAGAAAAATAAATATAATAAAATATTATAAACTCATTTAAACCGTTTTTATTATTATTTTTCTTTAAAATTTTACCGATCAAAAGTTATCCCTATTATTTAAAATTAAAATATGCATTTCTGGTCGTCTTGGTCTCGTAAATATGTAAATATGTAAATTGACCGTAAATATTAATGACTAAATTATAAATTAATTTATTGAGAAGGGTAGTCATACTTTTTAGATGACAGACCTGCAACCTGCCTAATTCATGTAAGTTGCATGATAAAACTAAGACATTACTAAAAGTATTGGTTTGAACGATCATTTCATATCGGTAATTATACGATCCACCAGCAATCGGTTGGAGATGTTTTGGTATAAAATATCTGAGTACATTATCTTTTTAAATAGCCATTTCAAACTTCACTTTAATAAAATAAAGAAATCGGTGTAACGAGAAAAACCTCGCTAACTCGTTCATCAGCAATTTCCCTCTTTCGATTTCCAAATTACTAGGATATTGAATTTTTCGTAATTTTTCCTAAGGGGAATTTTATGATAAGTAAAACAAAAATTACAGCAAATCCCGTGCTACAACGACATAATCGATTCCTGGAGAGCGGTTGTAAATCGAACCCTTAGCATCGTACAGCCATATTTTTCAAGGAAAGCTTTTTTCAGTGTATGTTAAAAATAAAATTAAATAAAAGTAGTTTAGTTGAACGATAAGATTTTGTATTGCTTTATATTGAGTAAAATATGACTATCTATCAAGGCATTAAATCCAGACATACGTTTTACTTCTTTGGCTACAAACGTCCGTGATATCATCCCTTCTATAAAAACTTGTTTCCTTGGCGTTGAATATCAAACGTTAGTATGCACCTTCCTCTACTACTTAAGTTAATGTGTCTTCAGATTCTGTAGACAATCTTCAGAAGCTAAAACATTTGGGCTTGGAATTTCATTTAATATTTCAATGTTTTGTAATTGGACTGGTTCTCTAATTTGATATAGTTGAACTTTGCTGACACAGAACACATCTTCAGTTTTACTACAGTAGCGAAAAAATTAATCCGAACAAAGGGAATTTTTGTTCTGCTGTAGGGAATTTTCATTGTGTGGCAGACTGCTTGCTGTTTGGTGTTGGTTATGTTGTTAGTTCATATACAAACAGAATTAGTGGTTTTTGTGACTATAAATTAATTTATAATTCATAGTCAATTAGTTTTTGGTGACCCTGTGAGTTTCTGTTATAGTTTTTTTATTAGTTTCTAGTTAATACAATGAACATAACCACACGAAAGCGGTAAAAAATTATTGCTCTGTCCCAACACACACAAATGACTCAAAGACAGATTGCCAGTGAGTATAATGTGGGGTTAGGTAATGTAAATGGAGTCGTGAAAAGGTCTAGGGAAACAAGTACCATCTCTCCAAAGAGAAAAAGAAAAGTATGGATGGAAAAAGAAATCCATGCCTACAGGATCAATTAATAATAAGAAAAAGCAAAATTAATCCACGATTGTCAGCTGTTGACCTTAATAGGAACTTGAGCCAGTGGCATTAATGTGTCTGGTACGACAGTTCGTAGAACACTGTTGGCAATGGGAAGGATTGCTCGGAAACCTAAAACGAAGCAGTTACTGACACAGGTTATGAAGACAAAAAGATTTCAATGGGCAAAGGAACATAAAGAATGGACTATTGAGATGTGGAAAAATGTTATTTTTTCAGACGAGACTCATTTTTTGTCCGAGGGGAGAGAGTAGCTTACATTCGTAAGTAAGCAGATGAGAAGATCCCAGCACACCTGAAATGAGCTCCCAAACGCCCAGCCAAAAAGATGTTTTGGGGATGTTGTACACATGAAGGGCCAGGAGTACTTATGCCTGTAGATGGGATGATGAAATCGGACCGACACATTAACAAATGCCAAAGAAAAATAGTCTCACTTATGCAGAAGAACCCAGAACTCATTTTCCAACATCCCATTTTTCTTGCACCATGTCACACGTCAAAGAAAGTAGAAGAGTTCTTCAAAAACCAAAACATTCGAGTGCTCGCGTGGCTGGGGAACTTCCCCGACCTGAATCCAACTGAAAATTTATGGGCCATACTAAAAGGAAGACTTGGACAATGAATTGTAGCACAAAACTGACATTAATTCAGTGTTCAAGTTTGGTTTCGAGATGAAGAAATCAAAAATTATTGTTCTACCTTAGTGGAATCAATACAAAAAGGATTAATGAGATAATAAAAAAACAAAGGAGGTCACATAAATTATTAAATTTGAATAAGTTTGACTATTAAACAATTTTACTTCCTTGTACGCAGTAAAGGGGAAGTATTATGATTTCGAAAAATTTCAGATTTCAACGGAAATATCCATTTTGACAATCTCTGAATACATGTTGACTAGTTTCAGCGTGACGTCTGTACATACGTACGTATGTATCTCGCATAACTCAAAAACGATTAGCCGTAGAATGTTAAAATTTTGGATTTAGGACTGTTTTAATATCTAGTTGTGCATCTCCCCTTTTGAATGCAATCGACTGAACCAAAAGTGTTAAAAAAAAGCTCAAAATCCAAAAGAATCTGGATTTTGGACTTTTTCATAACTGCAGTAATAAGCCCTCATTGAGATCTTTTTAACTGTATAATAAGTGGTATTTACTTTCATTGGTTCCAGAGTTATAGCCAAACAAACTTTTAAATAATGAAATATTTGGATCTTACAGGGAAAGACACATCGGTTCGAATCAGACTTCATCTCCTTTTTTTTAACTTTTTTTTTTAATTTAAAGTTGATAATTCATTAACCTCTGGTAGTAAAATAATTTGTACCATAAATAATAATTTAATAACAATTAAAAAAAAAAGGAAAAAATATCAGAAGTTAATAATGAAATAAAATTTTATTTACTTTTCATATTAAAAAAAAAGTGTAAATGTAATTTAATAGGCGTACAAGGAAGTTATGTGATGTCCACATCAGATTTTTTCTTTTAAAAATAAAATTTTATGTTAAAAATACTGTGTTCGGATTAATTTGTTCGCCACTGTACATCGTTACTTAAACGTACAATATAATGGCAATATCTTTGCAGAAACAGTTGCTTGATAATGAAGAGCTAATCGCATTTATTTTTTAATTTATTCAGATTAATTTATTTCTATTTACGTATATGAGACTTCCGATATCATATTTCCTTTCTTTCTTCGATATCATCGGTGTAGATCTTCAATTTCTAATAAATAGCTATTTCCTGTTGAATATGATAATAAATGAATAAATGTTTTTTTTTTTTTGTTTTTTTTTATTCTTATTGGTGCGTAGTAATACATATATAGATCAAGTCAAGAATACAGTAATATTGTTTCTATTAAACAATTTTTTTTTTTAATTTAAATAAAGTTGTAGGAAACGTTTTTTAAATGCTTTGGTAATTTATTAAAAATAACAACAGAAGGGATAACCCAAAGCTGTTTCTTGTAAACAGAAGTATCATGTTGAATTATACGAAAATAGTTCCGTCGTGTCGTTTGATGGAGCCAATATTTTTATTTTTAGATGAAATAACTTTTCTTTTTAGCAAAGATTGCACGATCATAAATTAAAGACAACGAACATTTTTTTTTTTTTTTTTTTTTACTACCTAAATGTCAAGTCTACATGTTTCTTACTTATGGGCGCTAAACAATGATTTGTTAACTCATTTTTGTATCTTGACGTTCTGATTTTTAGAAGAAGCCCCAAGATATGATATAATTCGAACAGGAGTATACATATTTAAGCATAATAAATATTTAATAATAATTACAAGCCGTTTTATTAACGCGTTTCAAAGCAAAAAAATACTGTTTGGTTTATTTGTAAACGAATTTCGTTTGATTTCAAGAGAACAAAAATTTTGTCATCTAATCTCTAACATTTAGAGATTTCACTTTATTTGCACGATTAATGCTATCATAATCACTAACAGGAATTCTTTCCACGAGATTAGCATTATTACGTCTACTTGAGAAGCATATTGCGACGGTTTTATCCATATTTAAAGTTACATGATTACAATCCAACCAGTGGAACACCTTTTGGACCGCTAAGTAGAACTTTATAGTCCTTTGAAAGCATTTATCTTTGGATACAGATACTTTATCTGTAGAGACATCTGCGAAGAAGAGAACAATGAATGGTTCAAGATTTTGAGGTAGGTCAATAATAAACAATAAGAAAATTAAGGTAACGCTGAGTAAATTACCTGTGGTACACCGCGTTCAACATATTGAAGTGAGGACCTAAATTTTACATTCGTATTCTTATCGAAAGATTAGATTTCAACTACTTGTTTACGATTGAATATATTTTTAAAAGATGAATATTTTTAAGATTTTGAAGCAAATAAGCAGATGATAATAATAATAAGACGGGATCGATGCCACTCCCTGTGGCAATCCGCGTTATATATCTTGAAGTGAGGATCTACATTTTATATACGTATTTTTATGAAAAGATGAAATTTGGACTACCCTTTTAAATTTAGAAAGGTATTATTAACAAAGTGTAAGCAACTTCTCTGATACTTTAGCTACTAAATTGTTTCATCGGTAAAAAATGTAGAACTAAATCCAATTTTTCCTTTTTTTACCTCCGGAACTATCGTTAAGTATTGCTTCAGAGGATGAGTTGAATGATTTGTAGCGTGTATGAAAATGCCATGCCTGACCGGGATTTGAATCCGGGACCTCCGGATGAAAGTCAGAGACGCTACCACTAGCGCCACGGAGACCGGCCAAAAATCCGCGGTATTTAAAATATTTTCTAAAAACTGAGAAATGGTTGTGTCAGTAGACAATTTTGTTCCTGAAACCACGCTGAAAGTTTATGATTACGTTTGCTTTCGGAGAAATGTTTAAAGTTTGTTTTACATAATTTTTAAAAAGTATTTTAGAAAATAACGAATAGGATAATAATGAATTTGACCTATCATTTTGTAAATTAACTGCTGAACATTTCTTAAGAAAGCTTATAAAAACTGAAGTCTTAAAAAGGTTAAAAATACTCCGTTATTGAAAGAATCGTTGTTAATTGAATTTATAAGAGGAACGAATTTAAATACTGCAGGAATTTTATCAATATCCGCTGAATGTCTACTCTTTACATTTACAATACAAATTTTTAAAGCTTCCTGGGTATCAACGGAAAATAAACATAGCGATACATTAACAAAATCATTATTGTTATTATTATTTAAAATACTGTACTGGAAAAGGAATTATTAAACTCTTCTGCTACCTGGTAGGGGCTGTGAGAGCTAAAGTAGAATCTTTCTATTGTGTTTTTAAAGTTATTTACCCTGTTTTATTCCCAAATCCGCTTCCACTTTTGCTAATTCCCTATATAGTTTTAGATTTATTGTCTGAGTTAGGAAGGATTCACTGATGCCGGAACGCCGTTCCGGAATTGCTTTTTGGGAGAAAAAGTTTGTCCTGTCATATAAATTAAAAAAAAAATTAAACCCGATAAAACATACAATCTAAATTATAAAAATCAGACAGCACAGAAAATGGTCTATGATTTTGGATATCCGTAGGCAAACGGCGACAAAATAAATCGCTAAAAATCCAATTCTCGAAAAAAGTTAAATATTTGACGTGAAAAATATAAGTTTAATTTATATCAACGGAAACATCGAAATGAATAAGCATTTTTCATAACAATGCGATGTAGCCAGACGCCTGATCCTGTGGACCGTATTCTTGCGGTCTGCTATATTACAAAATCAAACGTTCCGGTACTGAAATAGTGAACTCCTGTGAATTACATATTAAATGATCGTATTATAATCTTTTAGTATTAGGAACAATTATAGCATACAATTTTTTTGTAATTTTTCAAATAATTTTGGAAAATATCAAATTATATTTAGAAATTTCATAAATTTCTTAGGGTAGAGTTTACAATTCCTTTATAATCAATGTATTCTTTTTATGTTTAAACTGTTTCTTTTTTTATTAAAGGGTAAGTTAAAATGAAAGCTTTTTTGGAAAAAAAAATATTAAGAAAATTGTTAAATTTTTCATCAAAGCTAATCGTGTTACTATTTTCCTGATTTATTTCTAACAATGTTATCATATTTTTAATAATTACACTTTTAAAATAATAAAAGTAATTTATTTTAGGAAGTTAATTTTTGCTAGTAAAATAGATTTTTTATTTCTGAATAAACTTGACTGATAAAAATCACCATTTGTATTTATTTTATTTTTTTAAAAGTGAATCTCAATTTTTAAATTTCATTCTTACTAAAAATATTAATAAAAGTTTTGATAATTTTCTTTAATTAATCATAAATTCGTATTATTTTTCGAGTTACCATTAATTTGACATCGGATGGTGGTATTTTAGTTTTCTTTTATTTTAAACTAATATATAAATAATTCACGCCTAAACTTCGATAGCAAAACACGGAAATTTTGCGTGCTTTTTGTATATATATTCTTATGTGTTTTTTGTGTATAAGTCCAAGTGAATGTGATATGAAAAATGTTCATACCTTGATGATACAGATACATTGATTCGCCGAAACATGTAGGAGAAAATATTCCTATGACAAATATATGGTAAAATGATAATAAAAATTTTATGTGTGGTTTTAGTAAAATATAATGTGTATATATCATAAAAATTTTGATTTTTTTAAAAATAATAAATAATTAAAAATAAATGATATTCTATAATTACCATGTTCAACTTTCAGTTAGACTATCCAGCAGATAAAAGGAGGAAAGCGTCAATTGTAATGTGTTAAAAAAGATGTAACGATTTTAAAGAAAAATAATTTATCCGTCAGTATAATTGAAATGTCGATCTTCTTGTTATCAGTGCGTGAGCAGTACTGATGTAAATTACATTTAGTTGATTGATTATAGTGGTGTCAATGTGAAAGATTTCTTTAAAAAAAAAATAGAAGCAAAAACATAAAGCATAATAAAAATAATCGCAGAATTATCAGTTTTAAGGTATAGATAGATTAGACTTGTTTATTATTATTAGTTGACTTCTTTTTCCAATCATGTCTATGGGTTGTTTATGTTGAAGGAATTCGCATTTAAAACTTTTAAAAAAAATTCAAGTGTGTGTGTGTGTGTGTGTGTGTGTGTGTGTGTGTGAATAACAGCTTGAAATTTAACTCCTGCAATGATAAATCTGAAAAGCATTTTTACACTTTGGTTTTATTATCTACTTTGGTTTTTTATCTATTTTCCTAGAAAATAAAATACGTTGGAAAATAAAATAAATGTCGTAGACTGAGATGTTAAATAATCAAAAGGATGTGAATATTTCAACATTTAACTCCGTGCTAAGGTCTTTTATCGTTGTGTTTATAATAAAAATTGCTTACCAACAAAAATTTCTTTTTAAAAAACCTATTTAATTAATATGCTTGTTTTACTATTTACATTTGGATAAAATTTCGAAGGAGTTTCTCAATTATTGAAGATTTTCTTGGTAATTAAAAAAATTATTAATTTTTCAGATTAAAACATAGTTAACGGCGTTAGGAATTATATTTTTTCCACGGATAAAAAAAAGGAATTTTCAGCGTTTACCTGGAAGAATCAAAGAATATATTAAAAAATCTTGATTAGAATAGCAAATTACAGAAAGAATAATACACTAACCAATAGAGATTATCAGCACCAAATAAGAGATAATTAGTTAAAATTAAAAACACGACTGCCAAAAAAACATTGCTGACAAAAATTTTGTTCTGGTTAGGTTCATCGTGATTCTGTATCATACTAGGAAATACCCCGTTTCAATTTTGAAAATCGGAAGATTGGTTGCGAAGATATAAAAACATTTACGAATAACCGTGATCTGTTAGATAGAGTGTACCTGATGCGTGCAAAAGTTAGCCTTCAACATATTAACTAATACCCCGTTTGAATTTTGATTGTTTGTAAAGATATTATAAGAGAACCTCCTAAAACAGCGCCCCAGATGCATCCCGTTTGTTACCAGCTGATGGTGATGATTGGCTTAGCCTCGCACGAGGAGGTGCTCGCATCACCTCACCAGTTATATATATATATTTATATAGCCTATGAGACGCCCAGAAACGTAAGGATTCCAACGCGGAGTCATTGATCTAAATCGTTTCGGCCGTTGAGCTGCTGCAGTGGAATAACATACATACATACATACATACACACACCCTATAAACATTGCACTCCTTTTTGGGCAGTCGTGTAAATAATAAAAACAATTAAAAAATTAAATAAAAGAAAGGGATTATTAGTTAATATTTAGCTGTAATAGGATGCAGCAACACCAACAAATAAGAGCAAGAATAAAGAACATGCTTACATGATCGAACATACTGCCCTTCAAAAATCCATAAGATTTTTTCTTAAATGTTTATAAACAACAATTTATAAAATAAATTAATAAATTATATACCGTAAGTTCAGTGTTCGATGCGGGTTTGGTGGTCGTGACCACGCTTTAACATCTGTGGCAACTTACCAGGCGTTCTTGGATACTCTGTTTCCAGATGAAGGAGGATGATGGATGGTGAAGCAGAAGTTAGCGTTAGGGCGGGTGAGACACCATTCCTGGCGTACGGACTGTGGAACCCGTACATATAGACCGAGTGGTTTCTTGAATGGCACTGAGAAAGGCACCGGAGATTGACCAACTGATCCGAATATTTTTTATCATCTGCTGCCTGTAGTAAGAGAGCCACTTGTCAGGCTATTCTCGGGGTGTCTAAGCTGGGGTTGCTTTCTGACTTGTTGGAAGGTGGCTTTGGTAAGGGTGCTCTTAAAATCAGGAAAACTCCGAGTGAGGTCAGTTATCAACCCATCAGCCTCTTGCTTGTAATCGGCAAGTTGCTTGAAAGGCTGGTTGTGGAACGGCTCTGGAAAAACATCGATATGAACTCACTTCTAAATCGAGGCCAGTTCATGAAAGGGCTTGGCACCGAGGATTACGTCTTAAATGCTCTTGCCGAGATGGAAAGCACCGACTAAATATATTTTGGCAGTTTTTATTGACATGGCATTTCCTTCCTTGTGTTGGAGTTCTCTCCTATATGAGTTGGAACGCCACAATGTTCCCGTAGCCCTGTAGGCCATAGTACGTAACTACCTGTCTGATCACACAGCTCTGTTTAACGATGCGCACCTAGTTCTGGAAAAGTCCGTCATCAGGAGAACCCTGCAGGGTTCCGTTCTCGATCTTGCTGTGGAACCTGGTATTCTATGGATTTTTGGGACTGGCATTTCCAGAAGGGGCACAGCCCAGGCTTTCGCGGATGACTGTCTCCTGTTAGTTTGTGGTAACTCACTACCGCAACTGGAAGACCGAGAACAGGCGAAGAAGCAGGGAGGCCGAGGTATTTGGGATGCGGTTTCGAGCCGGGCCTGTACCGGAGCGGAACGGTGATCTCAATGCACCGTTTCTAAATTTCGAACAGTTGCCCATCTCCCGCCTGCAGAGGAGGTTTTACAGCCTCGCGATGGAAGTATGGCAGCAAGAATGGCACGGCACGACTAAGGGAAGGTCCTTGTATAGATTTATACCGGATCTGTGGGGATTGTATGCCTCTCCTTCGTTTTTAAGGGCAACGGAAGCCCGAGTGCTCTCCAACCATGTAAATTTAAACCAATATTTGTTTCGTTGCCGCCTGGCAGCTGATGATGAGCTGTACGTCGACGTTATGGTCGATAATGATATCTATCTTCTAACTTATCTTAATTTATTAATTTTACTATTATGTTATCATCATCAAGTGTTCTGCCTGGTGTCAGGTTCCTTATGTCACTTCTCTCTCAATCCATTTCTGTCCCAAGCCTTCTGCTTTGTCTCCTTGTAGTTTACAGTCTTCATCTCATCTACTAACTTCGTCCTTTTTCTTTCTCTCTTCCTTTCTCCTACTGAATCTTTCAATGCAGTCATCAAGATTCTCTCTCTTCTAACCACATGTACTAATCGCGATTTCCTTTTGTTTTGTGTACTCCCCATATAAGTGCTCTTTCTTCTTTAATCTGTTTTATTTCTTCCTCATTCCTCACTTTATCTGTTCATCTTACTTTCTCCATTCTCCTCCCTCTCCCTCATCATCCATGTGACACTTCCATACAACAAAAAAAATTGAACTAACCTCTTCCTTAACTCTAAGTGCAGGGATTTACGACATAGTAATTCCTTCTTCTTACTGAATACTTTCTTCCTGTACTATCACTAAGTAATATAAATAATATACAAATATAAATAATATACAGTATACAAAATTCTACGATTCTGTAGGTATTAGTGACAAGATAAAGCTTGAAACTTTTCATAAGAACTACTATTGGTAATGAAATTTTCTCCTGTAAATATGTAATAGATAAATTTTGCCAATAACATATATATGTACACTACATAAAAATGCAGGGTCTCTTGAATTTGTTCCGTAGTTATCAAATCAGGCAACAGAACTAATTTTACATATTGCAGCATAATGCTTTGGCATATGAAGAATAAGCATTTATAAAAGACCATTAGCTTCTATCGCAATGATTAATCAATTAACAATCCATTTAAAAGATTTTTCTGTCAAGTTATTTAAAGTAAAATTAAAAGTTTTTAGTCTACAGAACCAATATCATTCTGTTAAGTTAAAAATATTTTTTTTAAATTCTAAATTATATGGTCTTTGTTTAACAGATACAAATTTTATGTATATTTATTAGGCATTCCTGTACAGTGGTTGAGGGATGAAAATTATCAAAAACTATAAATTGTTAAACATTAAACCAAATAAATATAAAATGTTCAAAACTTACATAATAATATTTTCAGTCACTCCTATAGCTGTCTTCAGAGGTTCATTCTAGTATTCTCACCCACTGCTGTTAGAGAATCTTGTTTCTTGCAGTTCTTTGAATTAGACTTGTATGAGGTTGAGACTAATTAAACTTGTCTCATATTGAGAATTTGGTTGAAAAGTATATTGGACTATTTTTTACATAAATAAATATAAAATTTTATAATATACATAAACATATAATAATGAGAGATTAAATGTGCAGACACAATTCAAATCCAATACAATTTTCAGCCATCCTATTTTGAAAAAATGACTGATTCAGTAATAGCAAATCAAAAGTTATTTTTTTATTTTACAGCACAAAGCTTACAATTTAATAATTTTGTTCCTTCACTCCACTGAATTGAATTAATTTTTCAAGCTTTTGAAATGTGGTGCTGTAGGTGAATTTTAAAAATCAGATGGGTGGATAAAGTGACAAATGAAGAGGTGTTGTGGTAAATTGATGAAGAAAGAAGCATTTGGAAAAATATAGTTATAGTTGTAGACTTATAGGCCACATATTAAGGCATCCTGGTATAGTTGCTTTAGTATTGGAGGGAAAGGTAGAAAGGAAAAATTGTGCAGGCAGGCAGTGTTTGGAATATATAAAACAAATTGTTGGGGATGTAGGATGTAGGGGGTATACCGAAATGAAGTGAATAGCACTAGATAGAGGGAATCTTGGAGAACTGCATCAAACCAAATGACTGAAGACAAAAAAGATTTTTTTTACTTACAACCGTAATAAATTTTATTTGTTTATTCTATTAATGTGTGTGTGTGCGCGCGCGCACGCCCGTATAGGGTAAAAACAGAAAATTAAAAAAAATATTTTATTGCGTATCAATGAAGAAATCCAGGTGTCATTTTTGTATGTAAATTTATATACGTATTAATCTTGGGTATATTTATATTGAGTGCTGTAGAAAATATGTTTGCATTTGTAATAAATCTACTTATGCCCAATTATAATTTTGTGAGGGTGACAGATAATTAGTATCTGAAAACCAAGCCAGACCAGGAATCTTGAACCTTAGAGATGAAGGGATGAGGTGGTACCATTCTGCTTTTTTGGTCATCAGAGTGTAAAAGATAATAAATAAACTAATAAAATCTGAAAAAAAAACATGGAGGGAAATGAATTTAAATTAATTATTTAATTTAAAAACTAAACTAATAGTTCATTGCTAAGTAACCAAATAATTATTTGTTAATTGCCTTAAAAAAAAAGCAAAATTATTTTCATTGTTTGAGGTAAATATTACAACTAGGCTTACTTCTATTAACTGATCTGAAAAACTATCTGGATCTTTCTTTTGATTTACATTTAATTTTGCATTTGGGTTTTTGAATATGGATTATTATTAGTTTCAATCTTTATCTGAATTTATATTTTTTTATCTATATTTTTATTCAATTTAATAAGTAAAAAAATTCAATAGGATAAAATAGATTCACCACTGAATTTTAATACGTACTTTTTACCATTAAAAATATAGCATTTTGTTTTATAATACAGAATGATTTACCAGAAATAAGAATTAATAAATTGCTTATGTGGAAATTTTCTCATTTGTTATATATAATTATCTTAGAGTAAAGTAATTAATTAAACTTTGATGAAATTTACTGTAAATATTAAAAGTACGTACGCAAATTCTGAGGAAAATGAATCAATACATTATAAGATGTTTTTTTTAAAATCTTTTGAGGTAAATTTGAAAATTAATTAAATGTATACAACACACTTTTTGAGTGTGATAAATCTTTTTGTAGTTTGTTGATAGAATTATAGAAGGAATGATAATACCATTTTGAAAGGATTCTTCTCAAAAAATAATCAGATATTAATTCATATAAATAGTCTCTGAATGAATGCACTGCATAGAAATATTCTGTAAAACCTTATTACTAAAGGTATATGAAAGAACTTTTAGGTGTGGAGCAATCTTTGCTGAACTAGTGTGCAAGTTTTATGACACTCAGCAGTTATTATTATTACTATTATGATCATCAATATCAATAAAATATTGTATTCCAACCTAATCTAATAGCTGTAATTATTTAAAGAATAATTATTTTATAATAAATTGTAAAGTATAAAAAGTAATTCCACAGAATTTTTATAAACTTATTTTTTGTATATCAGGTATTGTAACTGTAATTGTTGTAGGTTACTTGATATGAGTTATAAGTCGCACCTGAAAATTACATAATTACTCTCAAAAATAAATAATATATCCTATCCCACAGTTACTGAGCAAAATGAGGAGTGAAGTAGTTTCCCACTGTCTCTCCTTTTTCACTGAAGTGAATATATTGTTATATCAGCATACACATGTCATTCTTAATCAAATGAAAGAAGCACTACGGCCATAACAAAGACTGGGACAAAAAATAAAAAGCGACGATTTAATTTACCTCTTCCTATTGTGAAACAATAGAAAGGAGTACATTATACAGCAAGTAAGCTTTATTATGTACACTGCTTTAACTCATAAGTGGGATTATCAAACTTATGAACTATAAATTAATTGAATTGTTTTGCATGTTGGGGAACGTTAATCTCTGTATTGGGAAAAGTGTCATATTGATAAACCTTGAGTAGAGATTCAGTCTACCAAGAAAGCAGCCCTTTTGTCACCACCAGATGGTGCCAACATGAAACCTATAAAGAACCATTAACAAACCATGCACTTAATTCACTACATCCTATCCATATATTACCAATCCTGTTCATAAAGTATTTGATATTTTTCACATTCTTAAGCTGTTGTTCACAGTTCACATGTCCTGTAATCTTTAATGCTCTAATTCTTTCCTATTTTTATTTTGCATTATTCCATTTTCCAATTTTTTTTGCAAATATTGTTAATTTTCTTCCTAGATCACACAACCATCAGTTTATAGTCTGAAGTCAAATTACCTAAACTCAAGTCATATAATACTTAAGGTTATGTTCACTGGAGTAAAAGTGGATTAAATGGTATCACCTAAAAGTAAGATTTTTAATATTAATTTTTTTAAAATAATGAACTGCAGGAGAAAGCCAAAAAAATTTCAGTAAATTTTAACTTGCTCTATTGGATAATAAATGAAACCAGTAATGTTGTTGTTTCATTATCCTCAATATTTATTCACATAAGAAAAGATCAAGTACTACGAAAAAAAGGAGAACTGAAATAAGATTTGATAAAACCACAGGAAATACTGGTAGTTTACTGTCTTGCCCAGGAACATGAATTTAAAGTTACGTCGTTACTCACAGGAAGATATTAATCATGACTAAGCGATTAATGTTTACTTTGTAGCAATGATTAAATTAAAAAAAAGAATTACAAAATATGGATCTATTAGCCTTTTAACTATGTTTATTATTGTACCAAAAATTACCAAACTGCCAGATAAGAAGTATAATTATAATTGTGTACACATAATGAATTAAATATGAAATAAATAAAGTAAAGATTTGTAAATTAAAAGAAATTTTTTTATTATAAGTTTATTATAAATATAAAACACATATATATTATATTTAAAGTAATAATAATTATAATAATTTTTGGGTATATATTTTAATAACCAAAATAGTTATATATTTAAAAACAAAATGAATTAAAAATATCTATAAAATATATTTAATGAAGTATATGTATCGTTTATTATAGTCTTGCATGCCACTAACTAAACAAGATATGTAAATTCCAGATTATTAAATAACTTAATTACAACTTATTAATATGTAACTTTTTAATTGTTTTGTAACTTTTTCTTGTAAGGATGAAATTTACGTTCCATTCGTCTTACTTTTATATTTCTACATTTGGTACAAAATTTTTTATCTTTTGATGATTCTTGTTCACTTTTATGCATTTTTGAAGATTCTAAAAGATATTCAAAGTCGTTAAGCATCCAAGAATATTGGTGAACTTCAGCAACTGTTACAACTAATTCATAACTATCTGAATCGATTTCATCTTCAATCTGATTCAATCCAGCTGTATTCATATCCAAAGAGGATTGAGAATATGATTTTTTCCTTGACTGATGTGAGCATTGAATATGACAATCATCTTGGCATCGTACAGAGTTGTAAAAATGATGTGAGCGATGTCTGTTTCTATTAGATCCGTAAGCATCATTTGTCAACATTGATTCCCATGATGATCGATTTATTTCTGAAAAACAAAATTATTATTTAAAACTACACCTTTATATCATGTTTCATCAGAGACAACATTACATATCTTCATTATTTTATCTCCCATTATTTTTTCTTATCGATAGGAGTGAAAATAAGTATTATAGCTTAATTTTTTTAATTGTATATGAAAGTGCAAAAATTACACTGTACACAAAGACCATTAATATTAAACATAAGTGAAGGATTTAAAACAGTTTAATATTTTTATCGGAAGAAATAAGATACTACTTCTGGCAGATAAAATCTGATACCGGGACTGTTAGTTGATTTGTATTACAATATGCAACAATTAATATTCTTGTATATCAATATATTAATTTGTTAATAGTTGAATCCCCATGATTTTGCATGAGATAACCATTATCAATAAAGCCCAAATCTACTGAATATCTTGTTTAATATAGTTGGAAATCGAGAAAATTTGCAAATTGTTCAACATGAGCACCTGCACATTTTGCTCTATCAGTGCGCGCGTTTCTGTATGAAAAATTTCCAGGACGTTAGATTGGAGGTACTCCAGCGTCACCAGCTCCGTTATCATGGCCACCAGGAAGTTCTGATCTCACCATACCAGACAATTCATTATGGGGAATCACCAACGCACACGTATCTCTGCACGTCGCTTCACCACAAATGAAGAATTGTGTGACACTGTGAGGGACGCCTTCCGTAACGTAACACCAGAAATGCTCCGTCGCATGTTACAGATGTGGCTACGTACAGAATTTTACGTGCAACATGAGGGCGAACACACAACCCGCTGGACCATTAAAATTGATACTATGTATCAAGTAAGTAAATAAAATAATTCATGATTATATCGAATTTTTCATTTACATCTCATTACAAATTTTTAGTTCTAACTTTAGGTGGTACTTCTCGACCACTCTGTATATAATAATACACGAATAATTTAAAATACCTCATGTTTTTTTTTAAACGTGCTAGATATTTATCCCAACAGAAGATTTTATAAGAATTTTTCCAAAATGGATGAAAATTCCCGGGGCATCATAAAAACACATAATTATTACATTGTAATATTACAATTAAATATTGTAATTAACCTATTTAGGAGATAATGAGGTATTTCTTCCAGGGTTTTCTCCTGTTATTTTTTCTAATAAATTCCAGTTTTTAACTGAAATACACAAATTATATTAAAACTTAAGTCATTTCTATTCATTATTATTATACGTAGATAAGGAAATATATTTATAATATTGGAATCACAGAAAACGGTTTTTTTAAGGACTTAATATTACATCAATGATGACAGCCGATAACCATATCTTTGTTGATTTTTTTTTTTGTTATATAATTAATTCACCTCATAAGTTCTTTGCTTTTGCTTGGAAAGTGATTTTCACAATAATTACTGAAAAATTAACTGCATCTGCTTAAAGTAAATGCAAAAACTTTTTACATACAACTTTTTGCAGAATACAACTGGATTCTGCATTACAATAAACAAATGAAAATTAAAAAAAATGGAATAACAGTTTTCAAAAAATACAATTTTTAAGTGTTGCATTTTAAAGAAATATGTATGAGGTTATTCAATAAATAATATAGAGACAAATGTCTGTTGAAAAATCTAGATAAGAAATACGAGTCAAAATTATATGTTGGCATTCTTGCAATTGCCAACATCATCTTATTGATCAACTTATCAACCAACAAACTTAGCCAACTTATCAACTTATCTATTCTTATTACCAAGTTATCATTTGAAAACACCTGATTTACTTTTTTTTTTAATATGAATAATTATAATCAATCAATATAAATAAAAATGTAAATGTTCGTTTATTCAAAATTTTAAATCTCCGAAAGTTCTTCACCGATTGCTTTGAAATTTTGACGCAACGTTGCATTCGAAAACGCGCGTGTTTTTGTATACAACTATTTATATACCTAAGATGTCACACCTGTGACAGGTAAAAACATGTTTTTTTAAAAACAGTGCTATCTGTTGGACGTAAAAGCAAAACACGTTATACTAAATATTTTACGATTCCATTTCAATGTTTCCAATATTTGTGTCCGCTAAACACTAAAAAACTACTGGACCGATTTACGCGCGGGGAAAAAGGGAGAAAAGGAAAAATGGGAAAAGGGAAAAATCGAAAAAGGTAGAAGGGAAGAAGGTAAAAAGGAAAGAAGGGGAAAATTAAAAAAGGGGGAAACGGGGAAAAGGAGAAAAAAGAAAAGGGAAAAGAGAGGAAGGGTGAAAGGTGAAATTAGAGAAAGAGAAATGGGGAAATGAAAGGGAAAGGGGGAAAAGAAAAGGGAAGGAAAATGTGGAAAGGGAATATGGTAAATATGAAAATGACGAAAAGGAAAGGAGGATAGTGAAAAGGGGAAAGTGAGAAAGGGTAAAAGGGAAAGATTAAATTTTTTGAAATTCAGTAATGTTAATTTTGATAATGCTTTATCAAACTTTCAATTGTGTTCATTTAATACTATCATCTAGAAATATCAAAGCATTGCCGGGTCTGCTAGTTATTAAATAATTGCAAATCCTTTTGCAAAGTTTACGTTTCAACATACAGTTCAGTGATTATGGTTTCAGAAGTTGTAAAGGATCATAAATGTATTCCCGGTTGTTTAAACAATACGGTAAAAGTGGAATTTATTTTAATTTTTTTTAAAAAGAGTTAGAAGTAAGAAGTGGTCGATAATTATTACTGATAATCAACATGAAGAGAAATCTTGCATCTAAAAGCTTATTCAAGGGACAGGCGAATTACAGTAGAAAGGATTGCTTTAAATTTTAATTTAAACATAATTACAGTTTACTTAATCGTTCATAATGGATGAATAACAGAAAAACACGTATAAGATTGGTCTCCAAGGTAGCTTTTAACAATACTAAAGAAACCAGATTTCGCAGTTGTATGGAACTTAACGAAGCTACTTTATTGAAGAGGATGAATTTTTGGAAAGAATAATGATTTGTAATGAGGACTGTGGCCATCATTAATGATGGATAACTAATAATAGTTCGAATTCAAACGTTAGAGCGTGGAATAGAAGCATCCCAGTTTTCCAGGCAGGAAAATTTAAGGCCAAACGATCCAATGAGCCGATAAAGTAGTGTAACGATCTTTTGAGATGCTAAAGGTTCAATTTTCTATGTTCTTTTTGTTTTTGTTTTTTGGATATATAATATAATTATGAAAAAGAAATTGTGCGGTGCGGTAAGTACACTAAAAAAAAAGGAAACTTGTTAGTATATCTGATTAAAGAAAGTGAAATCTTGACAACTGCAAGGGTCATTAAAAGGAGAAAGGATGCGACAAAGAAGAAGAAGAAGAAGTCAATAGATGAGGTAATTACAAACAATAAGATTTGAAATTACAAACGGACAAAGAGAAGGCTTGGGACAGGGATGGATGGAGAGATTTTAATGGCGTAAGGAACCTGCCACCAGGCAGGTTCCTGGTGGCAACACCACATGATGAATAGTAGAAAAAGAATGCTTCCTTACACAGCAACCTTTTAATCATTGAAAAAAATTGTTCGGGAAGTTCAACTACATCTATCTTTTAGTCCAGACTTTACTCCATTAGACTTATTTTTTTGCGAGCCCATTATTTAGAGTCAAATTTCATAACTACGAAATTGTAAAAAGAAATATACAAAACCGGTTCAAATGTCAAGACAAAAATTAATCTTCGTTAATGATATAAAAAACTATTAGAGCGTGGAAAGATAGGTATAATTGTAAACAGAGGATTATGTTAAAAACAGATAAGTTGTCAAATTTATTGAATAAACCTACTAAAAAGCGGACGAAGAAAGGATTTCCAAAATTCTTTGATGTTATCCCTTATGTTTAATAAAATTAAAATTTGGAAATAAATTAATAATATTAGGTTGTTATGTAAATCATTTTTTTTAAATTTTATTGGAAAGAAAATTTTACGAACAAGAAAAAATCGTTATATCGTCCGGCAGTGCCCTGAAATATTTTTTTTTAATAAATATCTTGTATTTTATGTAAAAGTACAAAAGTTTTAAATATAATTTTTTACTGCAGTTTTTTTTTTGTTTTTTAATATAAAACACATGGTTGAATTTAACAATTCAGCATTATTCAAATGTTACATAAGAATCACATAAACTATAACAACAGTGGTTTATGTAAAAAAAAATCAATCGCCAATGAAAAATGAGAAGATACGAGTATAATCTAACCTTTTTGATTAACAACTTGTATGTTGAACAGCCAACCGTACACGTCCTCCAATTGCGTTTCACTCAAGCTCTCTCTCTCAAACAGCGAATTCAGTAGTTTCTTAACGACTGGTGAATGACAAGCCACGCATAAACTTCGTGTAATGATGCGGCAATGGTGCACTAGAAAAAGCGAAGGTGGCGGCTTGTTGCTATGGGAACAGCCAATATCGCTCTTCAACATATCACGCTTTATATATTTTGTTATATTTTCTCAACGCCTTGAATCAAATGGATTGAATTGTGATTTGAATGAAAATTTTGAGAACGGGATAAAAATACAAAAAAATAAATAAATAAAGAATTTTAGAATCAATTATCACGTTTCGTTATTCTTATATTTTAATAAGTATATGTAAGTATAAATACTGTGCTGAAAAGTAAGAATTAAGTGTTAGATGAGAAATTTAATTTTTTTTAAATTAATAATAAAACAAAGGTAGTGAAATGATAAAATAAAAAGAGGAAGTTAAGGGTCAGATAAATATTAAATAGAAGAATGTTATACAGCAGATGTTGAAAGTATTTTATTTTGGCAGTAAAATCAAAGATTGATGAGATAATAAGAACATCAAAAACTAAACAGTTTTTATACAAGCACAAGGGGGTTTATAATTAATTTTCTCATATCAAAAATAATAAGTACAGAAATCATCAAGAAATTTAATATATATATATATATATATATATATATATATATATATATATATATTGTATATATATATATATATACAATATATATATACACACACACACATGAGTGTGTAACGTAGCGCTTTATAGTAGCAAAACATGACGTAAAAATTATTTTGAGGTTAATATATGCAACTTTATAGTTTTGTCTGTTTATTCAGAAGAACTTTTACAATTAATTAAAATATAAAATTGTAAAAAAGTATAAATGACATTTCAAATTGCACGGAAATCTTTCCTCCAGAGAATCTTTGAGAGCTAATTAATAGTAATGTCTTCAATTGAGATAAACCAGTTGCATTATTCTTAACGATGTCCTTCTCAAAAAGTTAAGGAAATTTCAAACTATGTAGTCGAATAATCTATCCGATCAATATTGTGTTTATATGATTAATATATTGCTTTGTCGGATATAATTTTGGACTTTATTATATATATATATAAAATGCGCATGTTGTGATTAATGTTTTGTATGTGCATCCAGTTTTTATCAGGTAGTTTACAAATTTTGGTTCTGTTGTGAATAGTATATTCGTTATTTTATAACGAATATAAATTAATTATAACTCTAATTTGTATACTCCAGAATTTCGTTTGTATATTCTGGGAGATCACTGTGTTTGTTAGTTTGTTGTATAATGTATATTGTACTTATAATTTTGAACTTGAAAATTATATTTTTTTTTTATTAAACAGTGGTCAAATACTGCTGTCTGCTATTGTTATAACTCCTGTTTTTTGGAGTTTTTTTTTTGTATCTATTTCTACTGCTCAGATATAGCTGTATTGCTGCTATAGAAGAAAAACTATAAAAGGAGAGTGTAAAGATCGGTCAAAATTTGGATATCGGGGTTTTTGAAATTTCGACATTTCAAGACCCCCTTATTCCAAAAAATATCAAAAAACGTTAAAGAAATTTTTTGAAGATGTATTTAATTAATATCACTAAACTGAATTAGCATAAATTCTTCGAAAATGACTAGAAAAAAAATCCTATATATAGGTAGTTGAAGACATTACATTTTGAAAAAAAATTAAAAAAGGGGAAAGATAGTCTTCTCCATTTTGAATTTTTGTATTGTCCCGTAGAAAATTGAGTTTTAATACGATGAGAGATTAAGTTATTTAAAATTCCTAAGTTTTAAGTCGATCATATAATAGTGGGGAAAGGAATATACATTATTTCTAAACAATTTTTTTGTCATATCTCTTAAACCTGCTGACCAAAAAGTTAAAGTTTTGCATAAATACTTGGCTATATACGTATATTCCAGCTTTGGCCTGACTTTGGACTACATAGGGCAAGAGTGCATGAGAGTACCCATATTTTTTTATTTTTTAAGCAAACTTTCATTTTTTAGCCTTTTTGAATAACAGTATATCTCAGCGGGTCAATTTATTCAAGTAAATAAAACAATTACTCCGAAAAATAAATTTTTATACCTTAAAAAAAACAAGGTGACTGAATGATAACCGTATTTAAAATATCAGTTTTTTGAACTTTAATTTTGTTTTGCTTGATATCGCCACATAAGCTTGAAGCTTGTGGGTGGGATATGGAGATGGAGTTTTGTAGCGTATGAAAAATACCATGCCTGACCGGAATTCGAACCCGGGACCTCCGGATGAAAGGCCGAGACGCTACCACTCGCGCCACGGAGGCCGGAATTTAAAGTTGAAAATCCAACTATAACTATTATTAATATAGTCAAGGAAACTACTTTTAAAAAAAAGGGATCCCATGGAACACAACTAAAGAATTTAAACAATTTTGAGTTTTTTACAATCTCTGATATTTTACCTGTATTTCAAATTGTGGCTGTTAATATAAATTTTAAATATATGTAAAAAAAAATTCAAATTATTTTACCAAAAATTTTGATTTTTACTAAAAAAAATCAATCAATCAAAAATCCAAGTTTTGATTTTTGTTAAAAAAATCAAATCTGAAAACCGACATTTTTCGCAATTACTATGCTTTCTTTACTTCGTACAAGGAAGTAAAAAGAATTACTTTTAATAAATTATTGTAAGTACAAAAGATATTTATTTATTTCCAGTAAAATATGTCGTTGGACATGTTTAATTCAAATATTTTTAACTAATTAATAGTTTAATTTTGATAAATTAAACCACATGCAGATTAAAATAAATAATTGTAGTAGCTAAATATTACGAAAATATTTAGGTTTTTTGTAGTCAAAAACTTCAAACGTGTTTTTAATAAATCATACTTTTATACTTACAACTGTATTTTAGTGAGGTAGCAATATTAAATCGCTTACTTAGTACGCTAAAGGGGATTACTTAGTAGATATTCTAAAGATAAAGTTTTAATTTTCTGTAAGTATATATACAATTAATAAATCAGAATTATCTATTAATAAAGTATTAAAAAATGTTATGTAACAATGTCTGTTATTAATTAAAACAATAATAATTATAAAACGTTATTATTAAAAATGGTTAGTTGATAAAGCAGTAAAATTCAATGATAAATAATTAAAATGTAATAGTAAATATTGTTTTGTTCTATTGATTTATAAAAAATGGATACGTAAATAAAACGCGCCTGTAAATTGTTCAAAATAATCAAACTTTTGTTTTATTACTAAATAAAGCTTAACTTACCAATAATTTCCGAATATAAACGTACAAAAGTCTCGAAAAAATCGATAACATTGATTTTGGTATCGGAGAATAATCTGTCTAACATCTTTCGGACCGCTCCATAAATCGATGTAATATATTCTAACATTCTACGAAAGCAACTTGCCATCTTTACTATTTTCTGATAAATAATAAAATATAAATTTAATAACAGAAGAATTGAACAGACCTATCTACAAACGAAGCAGCGAACTGATTAAACGCCTTTGGCATATCTAAAACAATCTCTGAACAAAAATCGCTCAACAGAATGATTAATACAAATAACATATATTACGTAATTTAATGCAGGTAGTACCACCTTATGGCAATATAGTTTATTTTCAAATAATCCCCACTCATTTGATACTAGGACAATAGTGAATTGAGCATATTGGTTCCTGAGTAATTATAGAATTATTTAGTCGCTTACCAAGATATTACTTTTATAAATGTTATGTGTGTTTTTTTTAGTGAAATATTTATGTGCTGTTAATATGACACTCTTAATAATATGACTGCAATAATTCGGGGTTTGATTACTCGTATATGATTACTGGTTAAACGGCTTTCTTTCTATCATTCATTACTTAAATAAATCGTAGATTAAAGGACATTTTATATATATTTTTTTTTAATGTATTTTTTGTATTAAATACATAGAAGAAAAATTTAAACGAAGAAAACTTCTAATCAAACCGCAATTGCATTTATATGTCCGTTCCTTCAAACAACATCCGAGATGAGTAAGAGAAATCATTCAAATTTTTAACCTTCAAAAACATTCCTTAACTACAACATTTTTAATAACATTAATAATAATATTATTTTTTATGGCCTTCTCTCACCCCTTACAGAGCCCTCCCAACCACCATGAAGAAAATAACAGGGAAAAGGGACTGATCAACAGAGAAGAAGCGAGTGCAGCGTAACAAACAACGAAATGTTTTAATGTACTTCACCTGTGCCTACCGGGTTGGGGATAAAAATTCAAACATAACAACAGTTATAGATAGAACAGTGCCCAATGTGATAGTCGAAAGATAAAAGAGCAGTAACATAGAAACACATTAAATAAAAAAAAATAGAAGGCAAAGTGTAGAATAAAATCACCCAAAATATACCTTCAGGAAGTTCGATACGACTTCAATACTTAACGGCTACTCAGTTTCCCAAACAGCTCATCACGTGGCTATCTCTTCTAGAATTCAAACGATATCGCATCATTCAAGTTATTATATATTACGTTGTAGAAATCGAAAAGCCTGCGCCTCCTATTTCTAACTTAGGGCGGACGGAAAAGTACGCCAGTAATGTCAACATCCAGTGAACCATGCAAAGACTTGTAGACAAATACAGTATCAAAACTATTCTTTAGATTCTGTAGGCCCAAAATTTGAGGTCTTCATCATAACAGATGCGGTGTAAACAACCACGCTAACGCAGATAAAGAGATTCTTTCTGACACCCTCAATGCGGGAGTCAGTAACACTTTTAGCATAATTTCATACTACCAAGCAGAGTATTCTAGCATAGGTCTGACAGACGCTCAGTATAGATGTAAGAGGGTATTGAGATGCTTAAAACGACACCCTTCCCAGAGCAGTAACTCCAAATTTATCCTAGTTTTAAAAACAATTTTATCTACATGGGCTGTAAACAACAATTTAGGATCAAAAACACCAAGATCAGAAACTCTATTAATATGACGTATGTCAACACCATTAAGACTGTAGGTGTACTTTATCCACAGCGCCTTCCAAGCACAGCGCTTTACAATCGTTTTGACAATGTTCAACGGCATGTCATTCACTACTGCCCACCTATGGATTGTACTAATTCAAGATCAGTATAGCTGTTGACTCCTCCAACTAATTTCAAATCATCCGCGAACAACATTTTTACTTTGAATACCCTTGCCGATATCATTCATAAACAATATAAGAAAGGCCTCAAATTTAACCACTGTGAGACACCTGCAGTATAACATCCGGATACCTCACCTGCCACTTTGATATTAAATACTCTGCTGCTCAAATAGAATTGTAACCAGTTCAACATAGCACCTCTGTCGTCATAACCATTTAATTTACATAAAAAACATGCCATGCGGAATAAAATCATAAGCCTTTTGGAAATCGAGAAAAATCACATCAACTTGCCTTCTATTCTCGACTTCAAAAGGGGTATAGGAAGGAAATATACCATTTAGATTAGTTGTAGATTTCGTGGCCAAGAAACCATGTTGTCTTACATCAATAAATTTTGACCACTTATACAGAAATCCACAAATAAGTTTTTTAAAGACCTTAGCCATACAACGTAAAACTGAAACAGATCTTTTTTTTGCATCGGAGGAGGGAAAATTTGCAAGCAGACGCCCAACAGCCCGTACTGCTGGGTGTGTGGGGTTTCCTGCCGAAGCACGGACCCACTAAAAACCCTCCCCCAGAGCAAACACGTCCCGATACGCGCCGATAAGGCATTACTCGGGACGTTCCGCCCCGAGTACGGGGCGGAGGGGTCTCCTGAGGACCAGGTCGAGAGTCCCGCACACTTCATCAATGACAGTGATCCGAGGGCCCCTGTTATCTCCGCGTGCAAGCTGCCCTTTCTCGGCTCTCTCTCCATGTATTCCGGGTCCATGTTATCCTGATCATCCGGATTCCACAGACTGCGTCCCTGGCAGATGTTGACACCTAAACCACGTGCAACCACACCATTATGCACAGACTCCACCTTCATGGGCAGCCAATTGCCGTACTCATATTTTTACCTGCCGGAAAGGATAGATCCGGAGTCCTCCACACTTCATCGATAACGACGACCCGAGGGCCCCCACCACCACCATCTAAGGGCTATCCCTTCTCCATCCCCCGGCTAATTTCTTTCCTCTGAGGTCTTGTGCTTGAGTACTCTTCTAAACCACTCGCAGCACAATCTCCACTTACCTAGATCCTGCAACATGGTTATTACTACTCTTTCAGGGCTATTCAATCTCCCATCCAAGGGTCTGAATTCTTCCCACCTGCTGCATTCAAAAAAGATGTGATTCACCGTATTAATCCCTCCACAGTAAATAAGTTCCGGTGAGGGCCTCTTGCTAATCGTATGGAGGTAGACCCCGAACGACCCGTGTCCCGTGAGACACTGGGTCGTCCGGAAGTCAACCTCCCCATGCTCTCTTAGCACCCACTCTCGGATGTTATGGATGAGACCGTGCGTCCATCTACCTTTGGGCGATGGTGGGGTCCCACCTCTCCTGCCAGGTGTTTAAGAGGTCACTCGTAGCTTCCTCTTTTGTGCTGCCCTCCTCAATCTCTCTTCTCTCCTGAACTAGGAAAATCAACGCCGGAAGATCTGCAACGACCAGTACAGCCTCAAGAGAGACCGTTCGCTAGGCCGCGGCCACCCTTAAGAACTACTTCCTCTACAGGGCGTCCAGTTTCCCCTGCATCTCCTGATGTTAAGCGTCCTGCTCCAAACAGGGGTTGCGTATAACACGGTCTAGGCGACCACAGAAGCAATTAGTCTTCGCTTTGACGATAATTGTCCGCCGGTATTGGTTATAATTTGGGCTATTGCTGTAGCCAACCTGGCCGCCTTTTTAGTTACTTCGTTTGCATGGACGATGAATTTTCTATTTCGGCCCAGCCAGACACCAAGGTATTTACCCTGGTGATTGGTCGGATTTCCACTCCATCAACCTCTACGACGAAGTCCTGATGCACCCTACGACCTGTCATTGTGACCACCTTGGTTTTTTCAGCCGCCACGGAAAGCTCTCTCTTTGCTAGTCATTCGCTAAACATAGTAATCGCATAATTTGCTTTCAACTTCGTCGACCTCCCTGGCGGTGACGATCAGAGCCAAGTCGTCGGCATATCCAATTGCTTCTACTCCGGAAGGCAGCCTCTGACCCAATCATAGACAATATCCCACAACAATGGCCCCAAAACAGACCCCTAAAGGACTCCCTTATTCATAGTACGGACAATCTCTTCCCCCTCCCCAGAGGCCACAATTGTCCTATCCCGTAGCCACTCCTGCACAGTTCTGGTAAGATAAGGACTGATCTTTCTGCTTTTCAACTCCGTTATTATTGCACTCCAGGTTACGCTCCCGAACGCACTACGCACATCCAAAAAGACAACAACAGCTATCCTTATACTGCGTCGAGAGCCCCTAGCAGCCTCACCTACTCTAGAAAAAACCCTTGTAATGGCGTCCGTAGCCGATCTGCCTGCTCTAAAACCGAATTGATTTTTGGATAGACCGCTCCTCATCTCCAACTCCTTTCTTAATCGGCCCTCCAACATGATCTCAAATAAATTGCCAGTAGCATTTATTATAGGCCGGTCCCCATTCTATCAGTCACACTTCTCCCTTCCTTCCTTTCTTAAAAGGACAAGCCTTACACATTTTCACCCCGGTGGAATATATTTAACCTCCAGGATACGATTGAATACGTCCAACATCCTAAACGGGATAATCTCCGCTAGCACTTTTATTAACTCAGATGGTAGCCCGTCTGGACCTGGACGTTTGCCTCCCTTTAGCTTAGCAAAAGCGGATTGAAGTTCCTCTAAAGTAATTGGCGGATTAACATCGGCTACTATCTCCTTCCTCCTAGTGAACGCCTGAGGAAATAGAGCCTCCACAAACCTACTAGTCATTTGTTTGGATAAAACTGGAGCATCCTGCCAAATATTTCCGTTGGCACCTTAAAGGCTGTGACCCAGGGGTTTTCGTTTAGATCCTCGCATAAGTCCTTCCATTTTCGTCTCTTAGATTTTAGGATGGCTGTCTTCAACTTCCTCCTCACCTCCCTGAGGTCCTGGTGTGCAATTTCTGCCGATTCTACCAGAAACCTGCTTCGTAAACGTTGAAATTTCGTACGAGCAGTCCCGCACAGGTGACTAAACGCCGCAATTTCGTGTGTCCACCAATATACTGCTCTCTTCTGATTTTAAATACGATTCCTTAGACCTGCCTCCGCAATTTCTGACTCGAGATCAGCGAATTGGTCAGGTTTAACACGTTTCAGTGACTGAGCCCGGTCACACAGAACCTCCCTAAATTTCTACAAATCTCTAGGACCAACTCTCGTTAGACACTTTATTCTCTGAGGCGTGATTGATCTCTGAGACTCCAACAATTTCAGCAGCAGATCTAGATCTAGATGAATTGATGCTAGCAAGGACTTCATCAGCTAACTGTAGAAACATCAACATACTCGGTGGAAACATCTTCGATACATACATCACCTCTTCCACCCACAGCAGGTTGATAAACAGACTGGAAAAATCTTCCAAACACCTCGCTAAGAACCTTTGCATCAGTCACAACCTCACCTTGAATTTCGATAGAATATACACGGTGATAGTTCTATATGAAGGACTTAATATACTTAAAAAAAATTAGCTGGCTTCATCAATAATTCCTGCTCAACGGCTCTTGCTCTTTTAGAGTGTCTCTTCTCAGTAAAGCCTTAACTTTACTCCTAACGGTAACGAATTCTTCACGATATACAGCCGGTCCAGACTTCTTAAAATTCCTACTCATCAACCGTCTGCATTTAATCCACAAACTATTAATTCCCTACAAAACCAGTCCGGAAAACTCTTCTGGTTTACATTCTTAAATAGGTCGATACATTCAGCCATCAAGCTAGAGAACTCGGAAGCTGCGTCATTAGCGTTAATGGAGATATAAACGGAGCTCCAGCTCATCTCTCCAACTAAATTATATAAACTGACAAAATCTCCTTTAGCAAAATTTGGTACTAGACGTCTGTTATCCTTAACAAAAACTCAATTTACATCAGTCAATACAAACAAAGCATCATGAGGAGCATAAGGTACCACAAGCGAAACATGTTTTGAAGATGTTGACATCAGTATTACATATAACTAAATCTAACAGATTTGGCGACAGCAGGGAGATGATGATAAAATTGAAACAAATTATAGACATCAGTGAAATCAAACAGTGCTTGAGTTTTCTTTATAGCATAAAGGTGAGCTCGACTAATTAATGAGCGATCAGATTAATTTACTCCAGGAGCATTAAATCGTCAATTATTAGGACTCTGAAATTTCTACAATCCACTCTACCACACAACGCAACTAGATAGTCATGAACAACTTCCGGTTAAATCTCCGGACTGAAATAATGATTGCCAATTAGTAAGATTCCACCGTCCTTCACCTTAACCTCACCTAGATACACTCCTTGGCGAGTTCCAAGACAACCCTTCGAAAGCTTTCAAGCCGTACTATGCTAGGAATCGAGAAGCCTCTACCACGTAATTTATTGGTCTCCAACGTCTTCCTGTCTTCCCGATCTACATTCCAGCTATTCGGAAAGTAATCAGCTGTCAAAGAGGTGTCTCTGAAAAACCTCTCAGTTATTTCAATGACATCAGTACTAGCGGCAACAACTGATGACACAAACTCCTCTGACATGGTCGTTAAATCTCTTCCAATCTGGTAGAGCACTCTTATCTTGGAGCAGTCCATCATTTTTTCACCTTACCCTCCTCCTGGCAATTTTTCCGTGGATCTTTATACATGAATTTCTGCTGAGGCTTTATTCCTTCGTAAAACGGCAAAACTAAAACACAAGGCTAGACTTACGCTTAGACTTTAGGCCAGACTTGAGGGTCAACAGTCTTAGTACACAAAACATACTTAACATTGTAATTCTTTTAATGATCTTCTCAGTATCGTCTGAAAAAGCCGACACGTTAAACCGCGGTGGCAAAAACAGCCTGCTTCCTAGGCTTAACAAGCTCTATTTCTGTTTCAGGAGCAGCAACTATCGGTTTCAGGAGAGCAACACTCTCTGTTAAATAAAGCAGATTCAGCTATTGACCTAAGGCGAAAAGATAGCTTCCCTGTCCTGCCAGAGGATCTGAAGTTTGACCTCACGACCTACTTCTAAAGGAGCAAAGATTTTCAACAGACCAATAAGGACAGACGGAACGACCAAAGAAAAAGGACTAGGTTAAACCAAAACGAACAGTTGGTCGTTCCGGCTGTCCTGCGGGAAAACCGGAAGGCTAATGGAAACCCCATAGACCGTTGCCGGGCCCAGACCGGCCGAGTCAAGTGACCAAAAATAGTCCACCGCTAAGCTCAACTTTGAGCTTAGGACACACTGATCCTTAGATGAAGGATAGCCAAAGAATGTCGAAGTCTGAAGTAGGTAAATAAGGAGCAAGTATAGCAGAGAGAAATCTAAGCTAGCTAATGATAGAACCTTATTATTTTCACTATATCACTTGTCAGGTTTCTAACAAAACGGAATAACAATAATAACAGTAATGAATAAAACGGTTATATCACTAAAATAATCGCTTCAGCCATTCACTATCTATCAAACTTAAAAATTCCTCCTGGTCCGATTTTCGGCAAGGTTCTGTTTTTTGTTTGTTTTATTCTGCTTATACCCATAGATTTACATTTAAAGCAATAAGTTTGGAAAAAATGTGTGATGTAGAGTTAAAAAATAAGGAGTTAATCTAAATTTTTCCTTTTTTTAATATATAAAAATTTGAATATAATTTCATGTTCAATATTATTTACAGTTATATATGAATAAATAAAGATGGATATACGTTTAAGAACCATAACCATGTTATTATTCAGAGTAGAACAGTAGATGGTGCGAAAGGTTGGACTTGGGTGAAAAATAGTTATAAGAATGATGCATGTTACAGGAATGATAAAATATGTATCACGTTCTCTGTCTATTAATCTATCTCTCAAACAGCAAAAACAAGCATATTATTCTTAATGAATAACCAAGCGTAAACTTAGTATGATGATTCGGTAATAATGTACTGGAAAATCGAGGATGGGGCAACTTTCATGTGTTACTTCTCCTCCCAGAAAAATTTATTGTTAAACTATAGATAATAAAGTATAAATTTAAAAAAAATTAACTGGATAAATGCCATACTAGATCTGGATATATATAAACGAAGTGAATGTCTTATCTGCTACATGAAACTAGTTACTTGTACCTTACAAATTTGGTACATCGAGAATCATTAGTCGCGATAGTGAGAAAATAACTGATACATCAATTCTAGATGATCGGTTTTAAAACATTCCTTAAATCTAAGTCAAAATCCAATAGCTACAAAAAAAAATGGTTATACAAAACCCGATTATAAAAAAGAAAAAAAAACACATTTTACACGCTCCATTCACAGGCAATCATCAGAATTCACATGAACTCTATTTTTTTTAATACATCTAAGTACGAGGCAGTCACCTTATGAAACAGCCCTGAGAAGATTTTAATTAAAAAAGAGATGACTTTTTCAAAAAGAAAAAGAAGCATAAAAGTTATATAATAAGTTATAGAAGAAGTTTATTCGAAAGTTAAAATAATAATAATATGCGACTTACCAGTGTATTTTTCTGCAGTTGCTTCTTATATGTCCAAATCCGTTGTTTTTCCGCAGCTATTTTAAATTTAAAAAATGGTAGAATCTTGTCATTATAAACAAATTAAATTTCAGTTGCCATCTAAGATCACATCTTCAGTATCGTATAAATATTTTAGTAAAAAATGTTTTTGCTTGTTATAATATGTTTAAAAGCAAAGTTATAGTGTGACTTTTTTCCCAAAACAAACTTTTCTCTAAATTTAAAATTTTTCCAAACAACCGCGATGTAAATTGTTTTAAATCATAAACAAAAAACAGTAAGCAGTGAAATAAACAAATGAACAGTAAATAGATATAAAAACTGAATGGATCTGATTAATCCGCAATTATACATATATTTTTTATTTTATATTTATTAACAAAATGATTAATTTTCAAATATAAACCGATATTTCTTCTAATTAAAGAAAAATCATTAATTTTTGGTTAATTTGATAAATCCATAAATATTTTTACGGCTACATTTTAAAAATAATCAACAATAATTTCAAATGAAAAATTATAAATATAAATCCGCTTACCAACTAATATTTGTATAAATTTACATCCTAGCGCTTTCGGAAAATTATTTCTATCTTCAGGGACGTATCGTAAGTAATTATACATATAATAATAATATTTCACATATTAAATGAGTTAGATAAGTAAAAAAAAATATTTGTATAAATATAACAATTGATCATCAATTATTAAAATCAAATCATACGTAATGCGTCTTGTCAGTGTGGTAGTCACAATTGTTATGAATATTATGAAGATCAGTTGTTATATTTATACAAATTTTGTTTTTTATTTATCTAAGTCATTTAATTTGCGAAGTATTACTATTATTATACATACATACAATTAGTTACGATACGTCCCTGAAGATGGAAATGATTTTCCGAAAGCGCTAGGATGTAAATTTATACAAATATTTGTTGGTAAGCGGATTATATTTATAATTTTTTATATTATATATATATATATATATATATATATATATATATACACCAACGGTAATCATTATTCAAAGAAATGTTAAATAAAATTAATAATAATATTTCATGTAGTAGAAAAATAAAAATATAATTTAAAAGCTTCTTTATAAATAGTAATTATCACAAAAACAAAAAATATACTTATAAAATAAAACAACAAAGCCCCTATAACATCAGCAAATATCTAATTTTCGGGGGGTATTATTTCATTTTGAACGATTAAGCTGTGGATAAGACCTTCTCTTTTATTACAGCTAGTAACAGCTTTTATGTAGGCTGGAATGTCACCGAGATGAAAATGCGTTTCCGTCCCATCTTCAACGAATTCACCCTGAAAACATAAATATATAAATGTACCAATCATGAGCGCAAAGCGAGTGTTAAACCTACGTTGTTTACCTTTTAAAATCTTCTATTAAACATATATTTCATTCTAATAAAATTATCTTTTAATACAAAATCTTTAGTACCAGTATAGGATGTACTATTCAGTTCTTAACAAATTTCTGTGTAGTATAAATATTCTTCTTTTTAGTATAAATATATATATATATATATGTTTTTAAATAATTTTAATTAATCCAGTCGAAGGTTTACAAATAATTGTTTAAGCATTCCCGACAAAAGAACAAAGAGTTTAAGAACAAAGTTTTACAACACACACAATTGAATGAAAAAAAAAATTATTATTATATTGCTGAATAACAACTTTTTTCTATATTTTTTTGCATATTTCTAACTTTAGAACAAAACACCGTTTATTTTTATGGACGATATATTACTTATTGGTATTTCTCTTGAAAGTATTGATGACAATTATGAATATTCGCAATAGATGCCTAAATCTCGTAGAACGATTTTTGTAAGTCTATCCTTGAAAGAAATGAAGAGTAATTTAGGATCTCATTTCATCAATTCCATGCCTTGATATTACTTTTCTTTCTTTTTCCTGTTTAGCCTCCGGTAACTACCGTTTAGATAATTCTTCAGAGGATGAATGAGGATGATATGTATGAGTGTAAATGAAGTGTAGTCCTATAAATGCGTAGTGTAGAACTATAAATGCAGATTAATGAAAGTAAGTATACGATAAATAAACGAAGTAGCAAAATAAATAAACGAAGTACATTCTCAGTTCGACAATTACCGAGTAGTGTGGTTAATGAAACCCAACCACCAAAGAACACCGGTATCCACGATCTAGTATTCAAATCCGTGTAAAAATAACTGGCTTTACTAGGACTTGAACGCTGTAACTCTCGACTTCCAAATCAGCTGATTTGGGAAGACGCGTTAACCACTAGACCAACCCGGTGGGTTATGCCTTGATATTACTAAAAACACCTTTCTTTGTGATTTTATAACATTTCTGATTCGAAGCGGTGCTGGACCGAATACAATAAAATAATAAATTTGGATCGGCAACTGCTTGATCAGTGGTAGTACTAATTACCGAATTAAGAAAGAGTTAAAGAATTAACAATACTGTTTCAAGTTCAAAAACGTAGCTGAAAATTAATTGTCGCCCAATATAGAGGTTTCATTAAGACAGGCCCCCCTATCTGAAACTGTTTCAGAGGTTAATTTTTTAAAAAATTAAATAAATAATAATACTTTTTTTTATAGATTAGGAGGATAGATGCCATAGGTGGCATGGGAATCAAAACCCTTTGAGCACCATTATTTGATTTTTATTTTTCTGAAGATAAAACATATTTTGAAAACGAAGATCTTCGTTTTAAAATTTGAAATATTTTATAAAAAAGCCAAAATTTCAAAACTAAAATATTGCAGTATTCTAGGAACATGAGAACTTTAGGAGGCAAGAATGCCTGACCTCTCCTTCTGATAAGCGATATTTTTATATTTCATAAAAGTAGAACGCATTTTGTAAAAGAAAGTTTTGAATACCAAAGTATTTCAATTTTTTTATCTGATGATGCAGAGGTGCGGTGGGGACTGATAAGCGACAAAATGGCCGGCCGGCCTTCACCATTCCCGTTATCAGCGGCTCAACAATATACCGCTCAACAATAGCAATACTGGACTTCCCCCTTCACCTGCCTTGTGACCCCTTCTCTTACAAACAAAACTTACATAAAGTTATAGTCAACATTTTTAATGTACAACTTTATTTGCACTACTCGTATTTAGTTGTTTTATCTTTCGACATTAAATGACCATAACGAGAATTAATAGTTAAATAAAATCAGATTTCTCAGATATTGCTCTGTGACTGTTTTACCACAAATTTGATCTTTTTGCCGACTATAGTAGATTGAAATAAATAGACTACTGTGTCCTAAATCCAAACTTTACGCATATTGTTCATCCGAACAAACATAAAAATAAAATTTCTTGATTCAATCAAACATTTTTTACGATGACAAGGATCAGAGAATGTTACAACCCCATGTTTACCTCTAAGGGAATTGTATGGTGGCAATATGAACTTTCTTTAAGTTCTCTATGAATATTCTTAAAAATACCGTTCTCCAGAAACACTGCAAGCTTGCGCCAGTTTTATTTTCTTTTAAAGGATAAAAATTTAGATTGATATTTCTATTTGAAATTGAAATCTGTTAGGACCTTATTAATATGTCATCCAAAACTTCAGGTCTACAGATTATTTGTAGCTTTTTATTAAAAAAATCCTTGAAAAGTCTGACACACATATATTCAATTAATCCTAATTTTATTTACCAGTAATACTGACGTTGTATTTCAATTTACTGTACGCTCCTAATCTTTCAATGCGTTAATTTGGCAATATATAAAATATACTCGTACATGAAAACGGAATTTCATGTAAAATTCATTTTTTCAAGGGGTGAGAAATGCTTTCCCGTTATCATCGCCCGGAATAAAAATAAAAACAAACAAGAAACACTACACGAAAAACTGAGTAATAAAAAAACTTATAACTAATATCACAGTAAATCTATCACTTAAGACTCACTTAAAAGTAATGTTACAGACCTAAACTTAAAATAAAATATTTTTATTTAAAATTAAAATAAATATAAATAATACAAAATATAAAATTTAATGAAGTCGAGAGGAGTGTAAAGGGCCCGTTCTCGGATAACAGCAATATTAAATAACTAACATAAAAACCTAACAATTATTAAAAAAAAAAAAACAAAAAACAACACAGCAAAAACAATATTAAATAATAAAAACAAATATTTATTATAAATATAATATAATAAACAATATTAAACGACATAAAGAAAATATAAATATAATAAATAAATATTAAAAACAATAAAACAGAGCAAACAATATTAAATTCTGTCTAATATCCTAATCCGTTGGAGAAACAGTAACACTCGGTCTAAAATATCCTGATCATTGCCAAGGATTCGTCGACTGTTGCTGGGCCATTTTAATTTACGACGTAAGGCCACCTAACATACGCAATCCACAAGAATGTGGTGGACAGGCGGCTGTCGCATCGTATGCGTACTGGTGCGAAATCCTCGAGTGGCTCTCGCATGTCCTAACCGCAATCGACAGAGAATCACTTCCTCTCGACAAATTTTTCTACCTGAAGATTCCATGGCAACACAGTATCTTTGATGTGCCAGAGTTTATTATCCACTGTAACAGTCCAGTAACCTTGCCGGTTTGCTGGAAGAACGTGTTTTACACAATTAATAAAATCGCATGTAGTACCATGAGTGGTGAAGGACGGTTGACTACATGCGGCTTTAGTAGCGGAATCTGCACATTCATTAACTGGAATACATGGCTAGTGATCCAGCAGAAACTCACTTGGTGTTGCGTGGTTCAACTCAGCGATTGTATTATTGATCTGGTAACGAGAGGATGTTTAGAATACAAGTGTTCTAAAGACTAAATTCTGATAAAATAAACAGATACGAAGAAAGTAGCGGCGGACAATCCCCCCAAAAAGAATTTGAAAGATTCCTCAACAATAGATTACGGTAAATATTTTTTTCCTTGAAATTAGACTTATCTTTCGTTAATCTTTATAATACTGCTAGGCTTAAAATTGATCGTAAACCACTCAGCGATCCCTAAAACCTGAGTATTTCACTACAGATCTTCCATATTTTTTTGAACTGATATAACTGAACATAATAATACAATTTTCAAAACAGAATTTTAAACATATTTCAAAAATATTGATGAAGAACGTGAAATAGGTGGCAGATACTGATCTGAATTCCAAGAGTACAGAAATCTTTACTATCTCCCCCAATCTTTCTTAGCTGTAACATGTGTGAACAGCTGACGTACGATAGTCACAAATTAAGAGTTGCTTTCTCCAAGAGTATTGTTATTTATTACAAAACCAATACTTGTAAGTAACACAATGAAGAATTCTTCTTATAAAAAAAAATTAGTTTTTCAAAAAATGAGGACTACCAGTGTACAAATTGTATTTTCTTTAAACTTATTAATGAGTTAATACAAAACCAGCCATAAAAAAAAAGTTCTTCTAAGCTTTTAATATTATTACATGTTGACTTGAATCTTTTTTATTATTTATTCCTACGCGAAATCTATCAATAGGGAAAAGTTTCAAGTAAGCTTTTCTAATTTAAGGTTGCATGGTGAAAACAAAGTTCTGCTTTATCAACGGCTTATAGTTTTAACCTCTACGAAGAAACCGAAAAATTTCAGCGATAACTTAAAAAAAACTTAATTATTTTAATACGCCAACAGTTACCAAAATATGAATGTGGAAATATATTATTTAATACAAAAATAAACATATAAGAATTTTATTAAAAAGGAATCAGTTTTAACAAATTAAGTTTTGAATTTTTGCGAAACCTGTCTATAATACCAAAGGTAAGCTGCTTTAATAATTCGTTGTTGTTTTTACTATTATTATACTAGTGGTATCTGACAAGTGCGGACGTGTTTATGTTGTTAAATCTAACCTCAAAATGAGGTTGTGTTCTAAATGTGATTTCTCTGTTTCTAACGATGGTGACTATGTTTTTGCTCTTGGTGTAAAGGTTATTGTCACTAAGGTTATTCTTTAAGTGCCTCAACTTATAAATCTATGTCTAAAAAAACAAAAAAACAATGGAAATATAAAAATTGTCAATCAGCAGATTATGATATTGAATTATCAAATACTGATCTAAGTAAATCTTTGGCAATTTTAAACAATAACATAGACGGTCATATTAATATGAAGGATAGTGTACAAAATCTTAAAAAATTTATGAGTTTCTGTCATTGAAATATGACGAAATCTCTAAGCAACTGTTATAATTTATAAATGAGAATTTTAAATTAAAAAATTAATAAAATTCTGCTAGACCGTGTTCAAAAATATCTCTTTTATCCGATCAGATAAATAACTCGGAACAATATAGAAAACGAGAAACTTGGAATTAAAATTTACAATCAATTAATAATGAAAACATTAATCAAACAATGAGTCTTGTGGTAAAAAATCTATTGGTGTTGATTATTATTATTATTCATGTTGCTCGTCGTATTCCTTCAAATAATAAAAAGAGATCTTCTAAAATTCTGGTGCAGTTTCATTCAAATTTCAGAGACGAATGGCTTAATTCTTCAAAGAACTTCAGAAAAATCAACTCCTCATTGAAAATCAAGAACATTTTTGAAAATGGAACCTGTGTGAATGGGAATCTTTAATTAACGTAATGAAAACATGACGCCTTTTTCCGATCACTTCTTAAGGACACGAGATTGAAAGCTAAAGAAAAATCATATAAACTTGTATGGTTTTAAAATGGATTTTTTTTTTTGTAAAAAAAGACTGATCGACCAAACGAAAAGGTTTTATTTATAAATAACTGTAATGGTATCCTGAAATTTTAATCTTTCCTTTGATAATATTATACGCCTATAATTATGTCTATATTTATATATCTTAGAATTCTATATTTGTCTCTGTTATCGTTGTTATGTCTGTTGATAAATGGTTTACGAATGAATCATTTTTAATGAAGTTAATTACGAGGTATGCAATTATCTAATTTACTGGGAAAAATTTGCATTTAATAATTACGATAAATATACCAACTTGTTATCTATTGTTTATCTTAACATTAAGTCTATTAAAAAATATTGAAATGAGTTAGAATTATTATTAAATAAAGCTGATCTAGAAGTAATAATTTTAAATGAAGTATCTATAGACGTAAAAGTGATATATTTATTCTTTATTTCAAATTACAACAAATATTACAAATTGAGGGTAAATAGGTCGGGTGGGTGGGTGGTCTAATTTTGTTTTATAAAAACAAATTTCAATTTATATAAAAAAATTTAAATTCTTGTGAATCTTTATTGGGAACTCTTATTGCAGGTGGTAATTCTTTCAACTTTTTATATAAACCGCCCGATCATTTTTATTTTTTTCCTGTTTAGCCTCCGGGAATTACCGTTCAGGTTAATACCTGAACGGATGAATGAGATGATATGCATGAGTGTAAATGACGTGTGTAGTCTTATACAGTCTCACTTCGACCATTCCTGAGATGGGTGGTTAATTGAAATCCAACTACCAAAAAACAACGGTATCCACAATCTAGTATTCAAATCCATATGAGTGTAACAGACCGCCCGATCTTAGGCTAAGATTATTTCTAAATGAATAGAAATTTTGTTTTGAGTAGTTTTTCTGATAATGATCACATCATTTTCTTGGGTGAATCTAACATTGACCCGAGTGATACTATTGAAAAAAATAATATTTCTGTTGATTATAAAAATTTGCTTATTCTAAATGGATTGATAAAGGATATTCTTTGTACTACAGTTCGGCTGTTCGTTTTTGGCAACTCAATTTTAGACAGATACCCGGCGCCAATTTTCATGTTCCTGTAGCAACCCCTCATTCTATTACGAAGATAATTACTAGACTACATTCATCCAGATCTCCAGGTTCTGATAAGGTTAGAGTTGGAGACTTAAAATTACTAAATAAAACAATCAGTCAAACGGTTGCTGATTTAAGAAGTTTTTCCCTAAAAACAGATACTTTTCCTAATTAAATGAAGGTTACCATGATAAAATCCATATTTAACAAGGGTGATCGTAGCATAATAAACAACTATAAGGCTCATAGGTATTACTCGGTAACTGGAAAAGTTTTGAAAAATACTTTGTAAATTATTTAAATAATTACTTACTAAAAAACAATATATTACGTAAAAAACAGTTTGGTTTTCAGAGAGGAAAGGGTGTTAAAAAAAGAGAATAATTTTAAAGAAAAAGGTGTATGAAAAAAGTATAATTTTGATATCCTTAGCCATGAAATCCTGTACCTAGATTTGAGAAGAATAGGAGTTTTTAGGACATTTCCTTGATTGATTTTTAAAGTTATTTAAATTATAGAAAATTTATTGTTAAAATAGATACTAGCTTTAGCGATCCGATGAATTGTCATTCTGGGGTGCAACAAGGAAGTTTACCTAGGCCCGATTTTATATCTCATAATGTTAATGTAATTTTAAACAGTCTGTCTCATTGTTTGGCTTTTGTATATGGTGATGATACTATTTTTAGTTGCACACAAAACCTTTCAGGCAGCATACAATTTACTGAAGAATGATTTTAAAAAACTTTTTAATATTTTTAGTAATAAGCACTTTATAAACAAAAAAAGGTATCAAATTCAGTTTTAAACCTTCTTATAAATTAATTTTACATAAAAATTTTAAAATTTAACAGCGTAGCATAATGAATAATCTGAAACAATTCTTATTAAAAGATTTTATTAAAAGATAAAACGAAATGAAAAATTCCAAAACATATTACTCAGAAACAATTTTATAAATTTAGTCTAATTAATCAAATTATTTATTGCTGAATGACAGACATAACAATTTTATTAAACACTAAATTACCTTGCATTACTCTGATTAAAAATTAATTTGTAATTATTTAAATTTTTTTTTAACAAATATTTTAACATTGCACATTTTTTTCTAAGTTTATAAGAGAGTAAAACCTTATTTTTTAACAATTTAATAATTAAACGGTTTTTTTAAACTATTTCTATTTAATGTAATTAAATTTTCTTCCCCTCCCAAAATAAAAAAAAAAAAATGATCAAATTTGATAAATTATTGTTCAAGATTCCGAAATCAAAATTAAAACTTATTCAGGAGTTTATACGGTTTCTGAAAATAATTTTTCTGTACTGAAATGTGCATTAAATTTTAATAAATTAAAATAGAAGCTCAACGTGGGAAATAATCAGTTTAAAATATAGGAAGTAGAAATTTGATTAAACCGAAAAAAAGACTACCGTTTAAAATTACTGTAAAAGAAGGTACTATAGAAAATTAATAAATTATCGTTTATAAAAGGAGATACTTAGAAAATGAAAAGAGATATTAAGAAGAAAGAAGATAGATCATGGGAAAACTTAAGATATTACTGATGGATGAACATTGAAGAGAAATAAAATAAATAGACAACGTGCGCTAGGAATAGAAAACTAATTTAAGAAAAGATGTTTTGTTATAAAAAAGAAAATTGTTTCTCCTATAGAGAAATAAATGAAACTTAAAGATATGTTTCCCGAAATGCAAACGGAAACAGCTCATATAAAATAAAACAAAGAGCTGATGGCTATGATGAAGGGATAGGTTACCACAGAGGGAAAGAACCAACGGATGACGTTCGAGTATAAAGAAAAAGATAAGTCAATGATAAGTTCAGAGAAACTGCAGTTTAAGATTTGAAGTTAACCAAACTCTGAACAATTTAAATGACAGTAAAGTAATAAGGATAAGTGATAAACCATATGAATTAATAATCAGTTTAAGTAAAGAAGAAACGAATAAAAAGTATGATGACTGCAATTCTGAAGAAAGCAAAAGCAGTTGAGGGCTACCGGTTCTTGAACTTCAGTTAGACATCACATGCCCTCCAAAATAGTAACTGGGATAGTATACTGACTAAAAATAAAGTGAGATGGAACGCGTACCAGATGAAGACCGATCCATATTCAGGAATAAAACACGAAGTATGCGATCTGAACTCTTACAGTAATGTCGGAAGACAGATTGAAAAGTATAATAAAACTATTACGACATAGCGATTGTAAATCTCGAAAAAACATATCATAATTTGAAGTAAAATGAAATGTCTAATATTTTAAAGAAATGAAGGTTGAAATATAAATAACGAAGAGTAATTTGTAATTTACGCTGGAACCACAAAAGGCAGGAAACGCTTCGGTTAAAGAATTAATCAGTAATGTAACGTATAACTCCTTATACGTTTCTACTTATAAATACATAAAATTTTCTGTATAAATGGTACAGTTCTAGTAGGTCAGTGAATCAATCCATTGAATGATTTTACATTCTTAAAACAAGAAATAAGAAATTTGAGAATGGAGTAACAGTTCCATTTGAAAAAAAATTAAGACTTCAAGATCATGATGATGAGATTTTTTTAGTCGAAACTATAAATGAGTTGACGGTATGGATTTATTGATAAAAGAAATATTTAATCTGAAAGTATAATAATAATAAAACAAGGCTGATAAATCATGACAAATTTCTATTTAAATAGTGTTTTAAGGATAGTTGAATTTTTTATTCCAAATATCGAATAATCTTGTTATTTAAGAAAAAAAATTGCAAAAGATGGACGATGAAAGACAGCAATAAAAGAAGATATCAAAAGAAATGAAAGAATTTATGCAGGAAACAAATTTACTTCATTATCCAGACATAGATTTAATAGTGTCAGAAAGAGTTAAAAAGAAAGAGCTTTTAATTATTTGTATGGATTGTAGCATTTATAGCAGCGAAATGTGAAGACGAGAAAGTAATAAAAAAGAGATTTTCAAATACATTATTATGGAAAAATGAAGTATTGTATTGACAGACATGGCACAATGTACCTGCTAAGGTCAAACTAATAATGATGAAGTAGTGAGTGTAAAATATTAAATATTTATACGTATTTCTTTTTTAAAAACAATTTGATGTAGACACTACATGACTTCCTTGCACGCTTATTATATTACATATACACATTTTTTGCTGCACTTCATTTAAACCTATTACATTTGGAAGTTAGAAACGATCATCCAGTTCTTTAATAAAGTGGACAGTACACAATTGCATTGTGATGGACACCACATTGCACCACATTTGTTTGTGGTATCCGTATCAGCATTTTATATTATGCGTAGTTTATATATGAATTTCGTTTCACGTCGCTCAAGTAGATATGTGCTGAAAGTGAGAACGTGTAGGATCAGTAACCATGCACACATCGGTTCGAATCCGACTTCATATATATATGAAGTTTTTTAATTGAAATATATTGAATTATTAATAATTATTAACCTCTGGTTGTAAACATTTTTGAATTAAAATGAAAAGTACATAACATTATATTTCACTAACTTCTGATTTTTTTCATATATTTTATTATTATTATTATTATTGAAATATTATTTATTGTTAACCAAATGACGACGTTTTTCCTTAAAAATTATTCAGTTTTGAAAGTATAATTGAGAAAAAAGATCAAAATTCTTAATAAAAAATAAAAGGTCCTAGTAGACTAATGACGTTTTTATCATTAACGTTTTATTGTATATAGAAAATAATTCTAAAAAAAAAATTACAATTTTAATAAAATATTAGAGTTCGATTTGATCCCCTTGCTCTAGAGCTACTCTTTATATAACATTTTTAATAACAACCACTACATAAAAAACAAAAAAAGTATCAGAAATTATGAAAAATTAAAAAAAAAAATTTAATTCTTAAGCCGGGTCCCATAGAATCCCCATTAAAAAAAAAGCAAGTTCACATGTCGCTATATTAACAGTAGATGCATTTGGCGTAAATTAAAAGACAAAAATTTTATTACCTTTAAAAACTAACAATATTCTAATACCGAGTACTTTGCTCTTGAAACCTTAATAACACAGTATTCAATAATAAAGTACGCTTTTGTGAATTTACTTACAGTAGCTTCAAGTTTTTGTCCGTTGGCCCAAATATCCAGCGTATCTTTCTCTAAAAAAAAAAAATGAAATAAAATAAAACAGTTTAACGAAGGAATACTTGTCAAAAATGTTTTATATAATAAATTTAAAAAGAGATAAATTTCTTTTTTAATTTACAAAAAAATAAACGGTAAATAACCTCACACCCATGCATCCAAACATACATTTTTTAAAAAACTAAACAGTTTAAGTACCTTAGAATAAGCCTACTGTTTTCCGACTTATCATCTAAATTCTAAGTTACAATAACATTATAAAAAACTTCTAAAAAGAAATATTAAATAAAACGTTAAAGAAAGCATTTTTATTATTAAAACACTCGTTGAGGCTACCCACTTTTAAGTGTCTCTAGAATAAAATAGAAAAAACTGTTATTAAAAAATATCATCAAAATATTCTGATTTTACCACTTATTTTAGAAATATTTAGATAAAATGAAAAAGTCATCCTTGTAGATTTGTGCAAACATCAATGTTGAGTTCACTATATCTAAATTACCGCCCGGCCGAGTGAAATATAAACTATATAAAAACCTTCCAGCGTCAGAATACTTATACTTAATACTAGAATGGTTATTAATAAATTATATTAACCAATTAATTTTTTTTTGTTTTTTAATATAAACGATATTCAATGTACATAAAAATTGTTTTTAGCAGAAAAAATATTTTCATTTATGTTATTTTTATTATTTAATATTAAGAAAACCGGATTAGAATTCGGTACATTTTAAGTCCAAATAGATCATACAATAAAATATTGAAAAAATAAATTTTTATTTTCGATTTCAGATAGATATTTTTTGAGAGTTTATAAATCTTATTTCAATTATCTGAATACCAGTGATACAAACTTGCATCAATATTTTACGGAGCAAAATCTGATTTTGTTCCAAGTATTTCAATGTTTAAAAAATAACATAATACACTGCAATTTCATTAATCCGAACTAATATTAATTCAAGGCCAGTTCAGATTACTGCATGTTTGAAGTTATAGAATAATATAACACTTTGGGTCTTCATAAAAGACTACAATACAAAAATCGAACAAAAATTATTGTTATTATTATAAAAATAATAAAAAGATTTAGTCACAAAGCGGAAAAATCTTTTACACGTATTTTTTTTTAACAAAAAAAAAAAAAAAAACGATGAACTATTTCTTTTGGTTTTACTTTCATCAATGTGATTTCGCAGTAAGACATAACAGCGTCAATAGCAGAAAATTGATGGAGGCGTTATTGTTTCACTCTATTCAAAAATTAATCAGTAACGGAACTTTTAAAAAATTTACAACATATAGAATTTTATTCCGGGGCTATTTCGTAAAATGAGTCATTTCATGATAGATTCAGTATCTGTGTGATAACACGCCTTCAAAAAGGAAATAACACCCCACAAATTAAAACTAGCTAGTTACTAGTTATAGCTAGTGGTAACTTGTAGTAACCAGTTGCAATTAGCAGTAACTAGTTGTAATTACACCTAGTTACAACCGCGGAACTTATTATAATTGTATGTAGCTGTAAATTTTTTTAGTATTATTCGATCGCCTGAATTACATTTATTAATCACGATAGTGCAGCGGTTTTGATCAATTACAATATTTTTCCTCGGAAACTTTAGTAAGTATATAGTTTCTTACCCTATTAAGATTATTTTTACTTTCAGAATAATAAACTGTAATAAATCGTACAATAATATTTTAGGTTACAATATTCTTCATTAAAAATAACTAGCAGCGTTATTATTATTTAAATTTATTTTAATCAAAGAATAATTTAAATCCGAAGAGTTCATTATTTCAATAGTTTTTAAATTACTGAACAAAAAAATTCTAAAAAATTATGAATTTTTTTTTTTTTTGTCTTCAGTCATTTGACTGGTTTGATGCAGCTCTCCAAGATTCCCTATCTAGTGCTAGTCGTTTCATTTCAGTATACCCTCTACATCCTACATCCCTAACAATTTGTTTTACATATTCCAAACGTGGCCTGCCTACACAATTTTTCCCTTCTACCTGTCCTTCCAAAATTAAAGCGACTATTCCAGGATGCCTTAGTATGTGGCCTATAAGTCTGTCTCTTCTTTTAACTATATTTTTCCAAATGCTTCTTTCTTCATCTATTTGCCGCAATACCTCCTCATTTGTCACTTTATCCACCCATCTGATTTTTAACATTCTCCTATAGCACCACATTTCAAAAGCTTCTAACCTTTTCTTCTCAGATACTCCGATTGTCCAAGTTTCACTTCCATATAAAGCGACACTCCAAACATACACTTTCAAAAATCTTTTCCTGACATTTAAATTAATTTTTGATGTAAACAACTTATATTTCTTACTGAAGGCTCGTTTAGCTTGTGCTATTCGGCATTTTATATCGCTCCTGCTTCGTCCATCTTTAGTAATTCTACTTCCCAAATAACAAAATTCTTCTACCTCCATAATCTTTTCTCCTCCTATTTTCACATTCAGTGGTCCATCTTTGTTATTTCTACTACATTTCATTACTTTTGTTTTGTTCTTGTTTATTTTCATGCGATAGTTCTTGCGTAGGACTTCATCTATGCCGTTCATTGTTTCTTCTAAATCCTTTTTATTCTCGGCTAGAATTACTATATCATCAGCAAATCGTAGCATCTTTATCTTTTCACCTTGTACTGTTACTCCGAATCTAAATTGTTCTTTAACATCATTAACTGCTAGTTCCATGTAAAGATTAAAAAGTAACGGAGATAGAGAACATCCTTGTCGGACTCCCTTTCTTATTATGGCTTCTTTCTTATGTTCTTCAATTGCTACTGTTGCTGTTTGGTTCCTGTACATGTTAGCAATTGTTCTTCTATCTCTGTATTTGAACCCTAATTTTTTTAAAATGCTGAACATTTTATTCCAGTCTACGTTATCGAATGCCTTTTCTAGGTCTATAAACGCCAAGTATGTTGGTTTGTTTTTCTTTAATCTTCCTTCTACTATTAATCTGAGGCCTAAAATTGCTTCCCTTGTCCCTATACTTTTCCTGAAACCAAATTGGTCTTCTCCTAACACTTCCTCCACTCTCCTATCAATTCTTCTGTATAGAATTCTAGTTAAGATTTTTGATGCATGACTAGTTAAACTAATTGTTCTGTATTCTTCACATTTATCTGCCCCTGATTTCTTTGGTATCATTACTATAACACTTTTTTTGAAGTCTGACGGAAATTCCCCTTTTTCATAAATATTACACACCAGTTTGTATAATCTATCAATCGCCTCCTCCCCTGCACTGCGCAGTAATTCTACAGGTATTCCGTCTATTCCAGGAGCCTTTCTGCCATTTAAATCTTTTAATGCTCTCTTAAATTCAGATCTCAGTATTGTTTCTCCCATTTCATCCTCCTCAACTTCCTCTTCTTCCTCTATAAAACCATTTTCTAATTCATTTCCTCCGTATAACTCTTCAATATATTCCACCCATCTATCGACTTTACCTTTCGTATTATATATAGGTGTACCATCTTTGTTTAACACATTATTAGATTTTAATTTATGTACCCCAAAATTTTCCTTAACTTTCCTGTATGCTCCGTCTATTTTACCAATGTTCATTTCTCTTTCCACTTCTGAACACTTTTCTTTAATCCACTCTTCTTTCGCCAGTTTGCACTTCCTGTTTATAGCATTTCTTAATTGCCGATAGTTCCTTTTACTTTCTTCATCACTAGCATTCTTATATTTTCTACGTTCATCCATCAGCTGCAATATATCGTCTGAAACCCAAGGTTTTCTACCAGTTCTCTTTATTCCGCCTAAGTTCGCTTCTGCTGATTTAAGAATTTCCTTTTTAACATTCTCCCATTCTTCTTCTACATTTTCTATCTTATCTTTTTTACTCAGACCTCTAGCGATGTCCTCCTCAAAAATCTTCTTTACCTCCTCTTCCTCAAGCTTCTCTAAATTCCACCGATTCATCTGACACCTTTTCTTCAGGTTTTTAAACCCCAATCTACATTTCATTATCACCAAATTATGGTCGCTATCAATGTCTGCTCCAGGGTAAGTTTTGCAGTCCACGAGTTGATTTCTAAATCTTTGCTTAACCATGATATAATCTATCTGATACCTTGCAGTATCGCCTGGCTTTTTCCAAGTGTATATTCTTCTATTATGATTTTTAAATTGGGTGTTGGCAATTACTAAATTATACTTCGTGCAAAACTCTATAAGTCGGTCCCCTCTTTCATTCCTTTTGCCCAGCCCGTATTCACCCACTATATTTCCTTCCTTGCCTTTTCCAATGCTTGCATTCCAATCTCCAACTATTATTAAATTTTCATCTCCTTTTACGTGTTTAATTGCTTCATCAATCTCTTCGTATACACATTCTACCTCATCATCATCATGGGCGCTTGTAGGCATATAGACGTTAACAATCGTTGTCGGTTTAGGTTTTGAATTTATCCTTATTACAATGACTCTATCGCTATGCGTCTTGAAATACTCCACTCTCCTCCCTATTTTCTTGTTCATCACGAAACCTACTCCTGCCTGCCCATTATTTGACGCTGAGTTAATTACTCTAAAGTCACCCGACCAAAAGTCGCCTTCCTCTTCCCACCGAACCTCACTAATTCCTACTATATCCACGTTTACCCTATCCATTTCCCTTTTTAAATTCTCTAGCCTACCAACCTTTTTTAAGCTTCTAACATTCCACGCTCCGACTCGTAGAATGTTATTTTTTACTTTTCTGGTGACCCCTTCCTTAGTAGTCCCCACCCGGAGATCCGAACGGGGGACTATTTTACCTCCGGAATATTTTACCAAGGAAGGCGCCTCCAAAAAATTATGAAATCATTCCTAAACCAAAAAGAAAATTTTTATCAGACTTATAATTTTCAGAAAACAACGTAAATTTTGTAAAGACAGATTACGTATGTAAAAACAATATTCAAATTATTCATCGTGCCTCATAAATAGGTTTAAATCTTTGATTGGCTGTAAGTATTTTATTTTCTGATTGATCGGGCTGAAATTTTTCTAAACAAAAAAAAATTCAAAAAATATAAATTACTACCTTTTGTTTTCACACGCAAAAAAATTCGGAATTTTTAAAATATAATTTTAATTTTCAATAGTTAAAAAATATATTTTACAGCGAGACAACTACAATTACCGACACAATAAACTTCAATCGGAAACAATCAGAAGTTGAAGATTTTTTATAATTGTAGAAAAAACACACGGATTAAGAATAAATATTCAAACCGAAGACATCCATATCTAGACATTCAGCGCTTCACAAACGACATGTAATTATATCTGAAAAGAATCCTCAAGATTTAAGGAATTTGTACTTTAATTATCTTCTTTAGTTCTTCTTCATTATTTTAATTATAGGATTAAACATGTTCCTTCAAGTAGCCCCATAAAAATTAGAGATACAAAAGTTAAATTGGCCGATCAAAAATTCATTACCTCGTCCAGTCCAAAGCTAAGGAAGTTAATTATTTTACAGCATTTTTGTAGTTTTTGCATAATGAGCCGATATTTTTGTAATACAGGGTTATCATAAAAGAATGGTGCGGTTTTGAACATGGTTTAAATTAAAACAGAATTACTTACAGTTTATGTTTTTTATTTTTCAAATTTGTCGTCTCAAACATTTATTTACATAATTAATAAATTTCATTATGTGCGCCCTTAGTCGCTCGACAAATGTCCAAACGATACTCAACTTCTCTCCAAACATTGGTTAACATTTCTTCGTTAATGGCTGTCATTGCTTCATTAATCATGTTTTTTAAGTGGTTTAGGTCGCGAATTTTTTGTGTATAAACAACGCTTTTGATGTACTCCCACAAGAAAAAGTCGCAAGGTGTCAGGTCTGGACTCCTTGGAGGCGAAAGTATGGGTCCTTGCCGGCCTATCCATCGATCACCAAATTTTTCGTTCAAAGCGTCCCTGACCAATGCATTGAAGTGCGGGGGAGCACCATCTTGTTGGAAATGAAGTTGATGAATGTTTTCGAGTTCATCCAGCTGAGGAAAGTAATAATCGGTTAACATGTCAAGATACACAACTCCATTAATTGTTTTTTCAGCAAAGAAGAAAGGTCCTATTACACGATTTTTCATCACACCACACCAAACATTAACTTTAGGCGAATCGCGTTGTTTCTCAATATTTACGTGTGGGTTTTCAGAGCCCCATATTCGTGAATTGTGTCTGTTAACACATCCATTCACATGGAATGTAGCTTCATCTGTAAAAATTATATCATATAAAAATGATTCGTTTTCACTTATTCTGTCCAACATTTCAACAGCGAAATTGTAACGTTTCACAACATCATCGGGGTTTCAATTCCTGCAGTATCTGGATTTTATAAGCGTGTAATTTCAGTTTTTTATGTAAAACTTTGTGAACTATTGATTTTGGAATACCTAATTCGACGCTTCAACAGGAGATGGACTTCCCAGGTCTTCTAATTGCCGATTGTCTAATTAGTTCAACCGTTTTGTCTGGTTCACTTGGTCTGCCGGTTGAATTCTGTTTCTTACCTGATCCAGTTTCTTCGAATTGTTTGAATCAACGTGTTATGTTATTTTTGTGTGGTGGATCTCTTCCGAATTCACGTCGAAACGCTCGTTGAACTAAAATTACGGATTTTAATTCAGATATCAATAAAACACATTTTGATTTGTCTTTATCGGAGAACATAGTAACTCACTAAACTCACCGCCACAACAATAAAAGAACTGACGTTGTGGTTACAACTGCTGATAAACAAACTTTTGGGTTGGAGGCTTTCAGGAATACCAATATATCACGTAGAAATTTCCCTACAATCTTCCTATGAATTTCTGAAACCGCACCATTCTTTTATGGTAACTCTGTATAATAGAATTCATCTCCGGAACAGTAAGACGCAGCATAACGCAATAATTTAATGCGTGTATGAACATATGTGTTAGTCATTATGGTTTTATCAGCTAAGTTGATAATAAGATAAAATATTATTGGCAATAACAGATTTATAATTAGAGAAAGTTTGTTTGTTTTTGATTAAGTTTCTTCTGCTCCATTAGAAGAGGGTTTGTGATGCCGTTAATGTCAGAATAATTAGAGTTGACTCGTCTATCGTTCTGTTACGGTAAAAGATGAACTCATCCGAAAATACAACATGAAGGTACCATTTAGAAACAGCTACATGGCTTCTAATAAAAATTCTGTCCATCTGGGTCATCTTCAAAGAACTACGGATAACTAATTCTTATCTCTTATGGAATTCTTATGTCTTGTGTTTTTTCTTTTCTATAATACACTGCACAAGTTATTTGATATCTTCTACATAAGATACTTCATTAGAAAGATACTTTTCTTGACGAATTGTTATGTTTGAAGACCGTAGTACAGAAGCACATAATTGCTTATTACCACAGAAAGATTCTCAAATGCTGTTGTCTAGGTTTCGGTTATTTCATACCCCCTCTTGATTAATATATCGTGTTTTTTAAAAATAATCTCAATAAAATTAATAAAGATATTAACTGAAACTATTTGATATTTTTTAATATGCAACAGTTTTCAAAAGACAGCCGCGTGATTAATAATACTGATGTCATCTGAGTCACAGATTACATCAGTATAAAAATGTATGATTTTATTTAATTAAAGCGTACGAGAACTTGTGATGTTTTGGAAGGAAGCAATTTTATTTGTTTAAAGAAATTTGATATTTTATTTTGTAGTTTTTTGTATCTCATTTTGATCTACAAATCGCTCAATAAATAAAATACTTATTGTCAGTCAAACACGTAAACCTTTTGTTGGATATTTTTATTTACATATACGAGAATATGCATATTTATATATATCACACATACTAAAAAAATTAATATTAATGTGTAATTAATAGTTGCAAACAATTTTAATTTATTAGAAAAAGTGATTCTTATTAAAAAAAAGCTTAGTTTGCATTCTAAAAGTTTAAATTCTGGGTATATTTTGTCACTGAATATTTTACTTCAAATATTGAAATATGTTACAAAATCCTATTGAAATTAAAAAGAAAAAATAAGTTAAAATAAGTTTATAAAAATAATTTGAGCTTGGAAGTTTTTGAAATGCTGTTGATCTTTCAAGGCTAAAATAGTTGGTATAATATCTACATTATTTTCAATTAAAAATAAGTGAGGAAGGAAGATTAAAAAAAAGGATTTATAACAAAATTTAAAATAATGATAAATTACCATCTGATTTTATCTGATTGAATGAAAGAAAATCTTTCTTAATTATAAATTTTTAACTTTTCTTAAAGAATTAGGATATAATACAAAATGTAATCTATTTAATGAGCAGATTTTACTCAAAAATGTATTTAAAACATTCTTTCTTAGATTTTTTCGTCAGCTTGAAATATTTCATCAAATATAGAAATTAATTAAATAAATAACACAACTATTGTTTTTGTAATTATAGAATATAAATATTCTGTTAAAATCGAAAAAAATGCTATTGTAGTACATTTTAATGATTTTAAAAGTACTGAAGACAAATTGTACATTTTATTAATACTTGTATAAATCAATATTTGTTTAAATGTTTAATTATAACTGCTATTATTTTCATGTAAATTGATACGATATTAAAAGTGTAATTTTCATTAATATTTACCGGGTGTTTTAAAAATTGGCCATATAACGTTAGTATAATGTATAATTATAGTAATCATAGTTAACATGTGTAATAATTTCTAATCCAGATTATGCAAAGTTTCATTTTTTACATTCGTATGTATTTATAAAAAATCGTGCAAAGTTAAAACATTATAAGAAAATATTAACATTATAGTAAAATTATTTCTATTCAAATTTTTAACCACTAAATTACGAGAAATCTTAAAATTGACATAAATTAGGACGGTAATTTGTAATATTACCAATCACTGAAACATTTACTTCAAGTCTATTTCAAATTTTTTATTGTCGTTTTTTAAACTATTAAATATTTATTTACTCTTGTTTTACTCATCATTCCGACATTATATTTTTCACTTATCAACAATTTGATCGGTCTACTGTTTTTCCATAGTTTTAATTTCTAAAAACAATTTATATAAAAGACTTCTTAACTAAATCTTTTAAATTTTATTATGCGTTCGCAATAGATTTAAAGCACGCTCTACGTAAAATTTTCATTGAGAAGGTGGTAATAATAATTCTTACGCGTGGTAAATTTTTGAAGTGTATATGTTAATTAATTGTATTAATTATTAAGCTGCCCAGCTTAATTTTTAAGTGAAAATGTACATTTATATTAACGTTCAGTTAAGCTGAAAGCAATTATAAACAAAGAAGGTTTTCTCTGATTGGCTGTGATTTAATGAGTGTTGCTCGATCCAACCGAACAAATAATTAATTCTGTGATCTGAGATCAACTTAATTTTTTTGTTATAAACAAAATATAATTTTTATAATCTGTTATACAGAGAGTTCAAAAAGTGAAGCAAACTTACGGAATAATGTTTCCTTCTATTGTTGCAGGTTTAATTGAGGAAAAACGGGTTACATAATGCAGCAGAGAATATTCATTGTCTCCCAATACATCAGATGTACCAGTTATGCTCGTATGCAGAATGCCTTCACAGAAAAGTACGGTGTGGATGCACCAAACAAGTCCTCCAACAAGTTCCAAGAGACAGGGAGTGTGGCAGATGTAACCAAAAGCGGTCGACCAAAAATGCTAAAACCAAAAATGTTGATCAACGTGGAGCTGTATGTTCTGTTAATCCTAAAAAGTCTGTACGACGCCTACTAGCCACTGGTCTCTCCGTCGGTAGTGCTCACACGGCATCGAGCAAGTGTCTAAAGATGCAATCATACAGAATTCGTGTTGTTCACGAGTTGTTACCTGCAGACAATGGAAATTGTGTAGCTTTCTGTCAGCGGTTCATGTCATCTGTAACGCTAGATGGGGAAGAACTCTATGATTGGTTTCGGTCTGACGAGGCACGGTTCCAACGCGATGGATGGTGAATGCACAGAATTCGCACATTAGGTGTACGAAAATCCACATCAGCTGCACGAGTCTCCTCTGAACGGACAAAAAATGGGTGTTTGGCGTGCAATGTCATGTAGGCGAATCTTCGTGATATTCTTTCACGGAACAGTGAACATTGAGTGCTACATACAAGTGGTGCAACAATCTGTACACACTATACCTGGAGATGGGCTAGAGTACACGCGGTGTTAGTAAGACAATGCTACGGCTCGTGTAGCCAACAACTCTATGACTTTCTTGGATCAGTGTTTTCACGGAAAAGTGATTTCAAAGGGGTTTTGGTCCCTCGGTCTCCTGATTTATCCTCTCCTGAATTGTTCTTGTGAGGAAACCTTAAGGATGCCGCTTATTAAGCTCATCCTCAAACCGTTCCCGAATTTCAGAGCGAAATCGAACGATGTGTAGCTGCAATTCCTTAACAAATGTTACAACGTGTTTAAGAGAATGCAGCGTCGTATTCAATTATGTGAATCGCATGATGGAGGTCACTTTCAACAACTATTGTAATTTACTCATTTTTCCATAGGGCCGCGACACTTTTTGAATACCCGGTATTATTTATTTTAAAATCGATCATTATTATAAAATTTTTAGAAAACAAGATGTGTGGGATGAGACGGTTCACCAACAAGCCGTGAAATTAGTACTGCATTATTTTGAATTCTTATCTACTTTTAGTTTAATTACCCTTTCAGTTTCATTTCCTTTTCTTAAATTTGTGCATATGTGTGCCCGTATTTATGTATCTACATACAATACAGTTGTATACTTAAGAAAAACTTGAATAGTTACTCACCCAGTACTACTCTATATAAGTTATCGGGTAGTTGTACTAGCCAAGTACAACATGTTTTTGACTGGTTCTCAGTAAATTTCTCCAAACTCTTGCCGTCCACTACAAGTGAATATTCGTAAGAAAATCCTCCGCTTGGTTCGACACGAACAACGCATTTCGTTTTACCGATATTAAAAGGTTCATCACCGACGAGTTTAAACATCCAGTCTTTTCGCAATATCTCCTAAGAAATAAGATAAATCGTGATTAAAAGTTATCGTAAAAGAAACTTTTAAGGTATTTTATTTTTAAAATATCACAAAATTACTTATTTAATTCTTAACTGTTAATTTATTTTACGACTTTTTTTACAGTTATGTTTTTCCACAGTCATCCTTATGTAAAGTATCATTAATTTTTAATAATATTTTAGGCTTTTTCGATATATCTTGTTTATATTACAATTTGCATTTTTATGATCGACAATGTTCAGTAAAAAAATATAGTAAAATTAATACAATTTTTTTTTGAAAACACAGAAACAATATCATACGATCAATAGTTTGAACTTTGACGTATCATTTGGTAGACGACCAGTAAAAACTGAAAATGTCAAAAAAATAGAACTTTAAATGTCATATCTATTTATTATTTTAAATAAGATTAAATTACTTTACATAGAACTTCCAAAAGATCTTTTTAACACGGTAGGATCCGAATAATAGGTCGAAAAGTGAGTCATTTCCTTTGATATTTAAAAAAAAAATTAATCATATATATAAAGAATAATTTAGATTAAGAGTAACAGTGCAAGGTGAAAAGATAAAGATGCTACGATTTAATGATGATATAGTAATTCTCGCTGAGAGCGAAAAAGAATTAGAAGAAACAACGAATGGCATGATGAAGTCCTACGCAAGAACTACCACATGAAAATTAACAAGAGCTAAATGAAAGTAATGAAATTTAGTAGAAATAATGTAGGTGGACCACTGAATACAAAAATAGAACGAGAAAAGACCATGGAGGTAGAAAGATTTTATTATTTGGGAAGTAGAATTACTAAAGATGGACGATACAGGAGCGATATAAAATGCCGAATAGCACAGGCGAAACGAGCTTTCAGTAGAAATATAATTTTCTTACATCAAAAATTAATTTAAACGTCAGGAAAATGTTTTTTTGAAAGTATATGTTTGGAGAGTAACTTTATATGGAAGTGAAACTTGGACGATCGGAGTACCTGAGAAGAAAATATAGAAGCTTTTAAAATGTGGCGCTATAGAAGAATGTTAAAAATCAAATGGATGGATAAAGTGACAAATAAAGAGGTATTGCGGCAAACCGATGAAGAAAGAAGCATTTGGAAAAATATAGCTAAAAGAAGAGACATACTTAGAGGCCAAATCTTATGGTATCCTGGATAGTCGCTTTGATATTGGAGGGAAAGGTAGATGGGAAAAATTGTGCAGGCAGGTAAAGTTTGGAATGTGGAAAACAAATTGTTAGGGATGTAGGATGTAGTGGTTATAACGAAATGAAAAGACTAGTACTAGATAGGGAAGCTTGGATAGCTGCATCAACCTGTCAAATTACTGAAGACAAAAAAAAATCATGTATCATCATTGTGGTTATTGATAAATTTATTATGCAGAGGTAGCACACAATAAGTTGAAACATTTGAATTTTGGATTACATATTTTTTTTTTTAAATTTAACGCCTAAAATCGTATAAATATTGGTAAGAAGGAATTAATTGGCAATGTTTCGAGTTTTTACAAAAATTATTAACTTTTTAAAAATTCAAAAGTTTGTTACACATGTTAATCAGGACTCTCCGAAGAGTATCAAAAACAATTTCTGAACACAGAAAGTACTTTATTGGAAAGTTAACTTTTATTTCCTTTGTCTAATAATTCCAAAATTAATTCACTCCCCTCATAGATAGTAGTCGATCCTAAACACCGACTAGGAAAGTCCTCAGGGATTCAGTTTATATTTAGTTTTTAGTTGTCCTGTTATATCTTTATGATTAGTTCAAAGCTTAATAACCTGTTTCACAATAATTATAAAATTGAAAGCGGACTTATTTTATTCCTTAATCATGTTTCTGTTATCTTACACAATTCCTTTTCATTACTAAAATTTTCTTATACTTCCATAAACACTAAAAAAAAACTTTTTTACTACTTTTCAACCACTTCCTGAATATTTACCCGATAAGTTAGTATAAATACACAATTTTAAAAATGTCTCCTTGTAAACTGAATGTTAATATTTGGTAAGCGTTATTGTAATAACGTTTTAAAATTAGGAAAAAATCAGGACTTAAATATCTTCTCAAATTACAAAATGGCGGCATTGTTTATTTTTCAATCCGTTATATCTCCACAAATATAAGTTTAGTTAAAATTTATGTTAATTTAATCGAATTTAACGTAAAGTGGAGAACATGAAAAGAGACACAAAATTACAACATAAATTTTCTGCCACAACTCGGCTATTTGTTAACCGATTTAAAAAAATTAAATGTCATTTTGTTCGAAATAAAAGGCTTAATATTTTAGTAAACAACATACATTTTGATAAAACTTATATTTATAGAGATATAACAGATTGAAAAATAAACATGGCCGCCATTTTGTAATTTTTGAAGGTCTTGATTTTTTGCTAATTTTAAAACCTGATTCCTCTATCCGAACTTGAGATATAAATTTTTATATAAAAATAACAAAATGGCGGACAGCGGGAAAACGAAGCAGAAATTGCAATTTTTCGTAAGGATATTCTTTGTGTAGTTATACAAGTAGAATCCGAAAAAGTATAGCCAGCCAATCATTTTAGAAACACCCTAATAATAATTAATTTTTGCATTCAATTTATGGGTATTCGGAATAACGGTTTTTCAGTAAAGAAATAATTACTTCAGTCAGGAATGGTTATATTTAGAAAATTGTAAAAACTGTTACATTCGTTTTATTAAAATGAGTAAGAAAATACATATAAAAATGAAACACAACCATTATTATGCCTGGGACGGGTTATTTTTAAGAATAAAAAAATAAATTAAAATTTGTATCTAAATGAGCGATGTATAATAAGTAAAAAATTGCCGGAGCATTTTTTTGTGAGTAGTCAGGATTATAGTAATACTTAGCCTAATTTGTTGCGTGATCAATAACTTTTTTTTCTTTGCAGGAATTCTTGTAGCAGTTACTTAGAAAGATTTTTATTTAAATATTTTTTCCATCCCGTTGTAATAATGGTAAATTTTAATTACTATAGATAGTTTCTTATTTATCTTATCAAAACGAAGACACCATTTAAAATTTTTAAACTTATCCATTCCTAATTTAAATAGCTATTACTTGTAAAACTGCTGAAAAATGGAAAACTATTTGTTAAAAATCATCCAAAAATGAGGAAAATTAAAAAGATTAATTATTAAAGGTTGATAAAACATATTTTAAAATTTTCACTTCGTTTCACATGGGCGTAAAGTCGAGTTATGTTAAAAAAGTAATCGAAAAATGTTTCTTATTTGTAGTTTTTTTCAAATTTTGAATATTGTTCAATAAAAACAACAGACCTATTTCCATTGCCAAATTAATTAACCCTAGATATCTTATATGACTTATATCCCCCAATTTATACACATTAAAAATAATTTACTCATTTTTCTTACGAATTTACTTAAAAATCAGATATAGTATCGAAATTGCCCATACCTAATTCTAGGTTTGATAAAAAGATTCATACTTAGATTAAAGCAGATTAACCTGATAAATCTTTTAAAGGTTTCCCTAAACAACTGATGAATTGTATGATGAATAAAGTTGTAAAACTAAGGAAGCTCTGTTTATTAAATGATCTCAGACACACTTATGTTCAAATCATTCTTTCAGTCACGTAATTTTTTTTTGTATTATTACCTCCGATAATAGATTATTATATCGTTAGTAATAATGAGAAAAAGATCTTGTAATAAATATTACATAAAAATACTACATTTACTATAGCGACATCTTGAGTGTTACAATTGAATTTTTTATATATTATGACTAGTTGCAGTATATTCTATCAATGACGTAAATCGAGATTTACTGCTACTACTTGTTTAAATAAAGGTATTACGTGAAAATGTTTTTTATTGATTAATATTAGTAAGTTAGTATTCCAAATTAAAAAAAAGAATTATATTATATTCAAAACAACAGTATTAGTATTAAACAAGAGTTGCCACATTTATTCGGATAATAGATATTTTAGCACATTTTATTCTATTATAAATTTTTAATAAATTAAAAAAAAAAACAATTTTTTGTAATAAGGTACAAAATATTCTGCTTGATGACACAAATGGGAAGAACATAAGTTATGTACACAAATAGAAAATTATTTCCTTATAGCCATACTTAGAACTTTTCATGTTTTGTAATTTGAAAAAAGTCTTCTTGAATGTACAAAATGTTAACTTTTAAGCTAAAAAAATAGGAAAAAGTCTACTAAATTAGTGAAATTAACTGTAATAAGATGTAATAATTGAGAATTGGGTTTTTGTATGTAGATTGTATGTCTGGGTTACAATGAATAAACATAAGTCATTCTTTGAAATGAATCATTTTGTTTGAAACATTCAATATGATGAAAATTACAAATAATTTAATATTTGTCAACATTTTGTTAGTAAAACAGGCAACATCATGCAATATTTTTCACCTGGCCAAAAATGATCCATCACTCAAAAAAATATTCACATATTATATACAAAAAGCGTTAAATTCTAGCATAAATGTAAGTAATCAAGGTAAACATAAATATTTCATTATAAATATAATAATAAAATTTCAGAATGATGACTTATTAATCCTTCAAATACACATAATAAATATTTTTTTGCTGTTCTATTTTTTCCTATTTATAAAAATAGATTTATTATACTACACATGATATTTGTGTGAGTGATTGATATATATATGTATATAATATATACATACATATATGTATGTAATATTCTGGAAGCCTTCAGAATTATAGTGCAGCTATGCTGATTAAGAGCCTGTAGGCCCTTAATCAGCTATGTAATTATATCCCTATTCATGTGATAAATGTAACTGGAACTTGTTACAAGTCTGAATTATCAGGCCAAGATGTGAAACTAATTGGTATCCATCAAGAGATATGGCAAAAACACAATATTGAGGACAAATTATCATTAATACATAACTGATTCAGACAGCTCTACATTGTGTGCCTGCTGTAAAAGGAACCAAGCGCTAACTCACTGCACCACATCAATATATTGATAAATTATAGCTACATGATTAATACTTACACCAAATTTTTGGAATTAGCAAAAATTTTAGTCTTTTTTTAAAGACATAAAATATCCATCTCTGAATGAAAAAATTGTAAATTTACAATTAGTACTCTCTTATTGAGTATCTAGTTTTATAGTGGAATTTATATCTCTTGAATTATAGGCTTGAAAAGTCTATAAAAAAATCAAATTGTGTTGTCCAGACTGGACAGCAATTTGTATATGTTCATTATAATTTTTTTTTTTTTAATTTTAAAACAGAAAACAATTTTGATAAATTAACAAATAATAAAATGAATCAGTTTTAATGTAATTATAGAATTCATTACCAACTGAAGGTGTGGGATCCCATGAAAATCGATTATTGGAGATTAATATGATAAGTTTAACTTATCTAATTACTGTGTTTTGGTGGCTTATATTTCTTATATATTAAATGTTATTAACACAGCGGTCAATATATTAATAGATTAGAATTAAATATATATATATATAGTTGAAATGTAAAAACTATACAAACATGTTATAATAGTTTAAACAAACCTTTCATTTCATTAAGAGCAACACTTGATATTAGTACTAACTTGTCAATTTGTCAGTGGCTGGCATGTGGAAAATTATAAAATCACATTTTTAAGGAACGCCATAGAAGACAATTCTCATAAATTATCATTATATATTGATGACATACATTGTGATCAAAGGTACATCTCAATACTATGTGATGTATATATTTATGTCTTTTTGCACTGGTATACACAAAGCTGAAAATGAAGGTATCTATCACTCCTATAATGGACTTGTAGCTTAAGCTGCTAACTTAAATGTATGTGTATTTTATTTTGCTGATTTATTAATATTAAATAACATATTTATTATACAAGTAAATACATTTAAAAAAAAATACCTTTCCATCAACACGGAGAACTCTCTTCCCTGTTGCAGTTCCATGTTCAAATTCAACATGATGTACAGAATCACTCAGCGGTACATCCCACAATGCAACTAAATCTCCAGAACTACCAGCCATTTTCTCCTGTAAAAATTAGTTTCAATCATTATGACAACATTATTATATAATTGTGTTTCATATTCATCCTGATATTTAGAATTTGATATTTGAAATTCTATTTTTTGCATGATATATATATATATATATCTACATCATCTTTTTTTTCTTCATGAACTGAAATTTCACAAGATCCTAATTAGTCAGTCTATTTACTGCATTCATTTTTAAATTATTTTATACTTTCATGCTCCTTTACATCTGATTTATCATTTGCTTCATGACTTGGAGAACTATTATTATTATTATTACTTCATTATTGATATAACCTTGAACATGTAGCCCAAGATTATGTGATGAATTGTATAAGAATAAAGATCTACTCTGACCAGTTATTTATGATTAACCTCCATTTTTATTATATCTGTGATGTCATTTTTGGCAAGTTTCTAAAAATATTATTTAATTGATTCTTCTTTTCAATCGCTAATTGTAAAATGTTAAAATATGAATTTATACTACATGGTACTGAAAGAATCTCAAAAAAAAAGTTTTAGTTATATTTCCAAACACACATGCATATGGAATTATAATTTTAAATTAGATATCCAGTCTATCTGATATCAATAATGTATTCAAATGAATACATACAATGTGACTGGAATTAAGAATAGATACTACTACTAGTGTTGATTTCTAACTTCAGTTATTAAATCTGCTATTCATAACAACTCAAAAAACATTATTCTTAAAAATGTTTTAATTAAAAAATACAATAAATAAAGTATAATAAAATTATCACCACTGGTTAAGATTAGTTTATGAAAGCAAAATTCTATAGATGATAATAGCTAGTATTCTTCTGAATTACAAAAATTATATAAGTTATTAATACAAACATTTTGATGAAATTTCTATATTCATCATACTACGTTATAAAACGTACTAAATGGAGTTTTAACTGAAATTGAAAAATAGTTGTTGTTTATCACATTATCAAAAATTACATTTAAAATACATTATACATTCGTTTAATCAAAATTAAAAGTAAATGTCATAAAAAAATAAATTCAGAAATGTAGACCAGAAAAAGTTTAATTGAATAAAAATATGATAATACATTTTTATTGAAAGAAATATGTTGTTTTGTTTAGCATCATTATTTTATGGCAGATATTACACAAAACCTAAATTACTTCAAATCAAATAATTTAAAACCATTATCTGAAAGAAGTAATGTAAGTGTTCAAAGATGAATGTGAAGTTGTACAGATGAGAACAGAAGAAAATCACATAGAGAGTGATGTGTAGTATGTAACACTTATTATTACCCAAAACAAAATATGCATTAATGGTTTGTTTACCTTTCCAGAGCTACACTAAATTAATAGTGATAAACTATCTATAAATTATAAGATTGTATTTCAATAGTGTAATTTTGAAAATGAAATTACAACAGAAATATTGCTGTCATTATTTTATTTAATAATGTAAAACGATAATTTATCTAATTTTAAATTCAAATAATGGCACAATGGAGTCTTAAGTTTCTTCAATAAATATAAAATAATTTTAAAGAAAAATTAATTGGTCATACAATTTAGGTTAGGTTAAAACACACAACTATTTTATAAGAAAAAAATTAAATTATAATATTTGTAATAAAACTTACATCTGTTGGAGAAGTGTTAGTTTCGAAAAAATAACCTTGTGCTTCAAAAAAAGATCCTCTAGTTAAACCCACCAACATAATAATTTAAGCAGTTAAAGACAACAATAAGGGAAAAGCACTTTCAATACGATTTGTTGTTATATTGTAACCATAGTAACACTGTTGCTGGGCAATCAAGCCAAACAAAGAACTATATACATAAAAATTTGTAAATTTTTAAAAAGTAATAGTGTATAATTTCTTTGTAAAGTAAAAAAGTTACGGTTTTTTTTATCTAAACATTTTAGGTAGATTTCATAAGAAAGCTACCTATTGTAATGGGTACCATGATTCGACTTCCGAAAAATTTCGACATATCTTAGAGTTTCACATCTCCCAGACCCCAAAACCACTGTCAGCTCAAAATTTTATTTATACACAGACACACATATATATATATATATATATATACATATTTCACTTTTTTGTGGACACGATAACCGCCATAATTTTGCGCCAATCACTTTCAAATTGTTCCTTAAAAATAACTTCCCAAAATCTCGGTCGAGTTCGTTAACGGCAAAAATCGGAACAGGGGGGGGGGGTGGAAATGGGGAGCTTTTTCTAAAAAACAAAATATTGCTATAACTTTCTTATTAAATAAAATATCGAATTTGTTTAAATTTCCTACTATTCTTTGGATAAGGGCCTAAAATTTATGTAAGAAAAGTTTTTTGATATTACCAACCATTGACCAAGGGGTGGAAAAAATGTGGTTTTGAAGACAAAAAAATATCATACCTCCCTTAATAAGCATAGTATCGAATCGGTTTAAAGTGGTCGTTAGTCCTCTAAACATTACCTAAAATTTTTGTCTGAAACAATTTTTGATATGACCAATCCTTACGGCAAGGGATGACCAAAACAAAAAAAAAAAAATTGCAATAACTTTCTTACTAAGTAAAATATCAAATTTGTTTAAGTTCCTACTATTTTTTGGATAAGGGCCTAAAACTTATCTAAGTAAATTTTTTTTGTCACCAACCATTGGGCCAAGGGATTGAAAAAATTGGGTTTCAAAGACAAAAAATAATCATACCTTCCTTAATAGGCACTGTATTAAAGTGGTTGTTAGTCTTCTAAACATTACCTAAAGCTTTTGTCTGAAACAATTTTTGATATGACCAATCCTTACAGCAAGGGATGACCAAATTGTTGCTGGAATTGTAAGATTGGTCATGTCGTATGCTAAACATGTGAAACCTTTTTCACATGCAACCATTGTGGTATTGAATAAATTTCAAGTTTTTCTTAACTTTAAGGTGGAAATCTTTTTTATTCCCTACTTAGCAGTGGAGAAATCTATCTCCACTTTCCGGCGTACTGAAAGGGATTTTTTATTATGATTTGTAAAAAAAATGTGGTTAAATTACGTTGACAAAATAAGGGTTTGATTTGATTTTTTTAGAATGAAATTTTATTATTTTTTTTTTTATTGGTTTTTATTTATTAATCAATAAAAATATACTATTATATACTACTTTTCCTGTAATGAAGGACAAAATATTTTTTTATACATTCTGGATATGACCTTTACACAACAGTTATATTTAGCAAATATAAAGATACATCATATCCCTTGTACTACTTAAAATCAGTCTCACTCACTATCTCTTTTTCTCTCTCACTCTCTCTTTCTCTGTCTCTCTCACTCTCTGTCTGCCTACATATATATATATATATATATGTATATATGTTTAACTTTTACAGAAATGTAGTTTACATATCTACCTTCTTAACTCAAAAACTCTGTTAGGAATAGTATTAACAGGCTCTAGGATGACAACAACAAAAAAAACAATAAAAAAAAAAAAGTTAAATACTCTTATAAAGAGTATATATATATATATATATATATATATATATATATATATATACTGGTTAATAGTTAATATATTGAATGAAACTGCTACAAAAACAAGACATCAATTTCTCTAACAGCAATATCATAATAAGATTCATTTTTTTATTGATTAGACTGCTATTAAATAAATATATATTAAAACCTTTTCCTCCAGACTTCTTTCATTGAAAAAATATACTCTTTTTTACTAAAAAATATCGAGCACTATACTTAATACTTAGTAAAATGAGAAAAATTGAACATATAATAGAAAGTAGAACGTTGAACCAATTTAATCAATTTTTCAAGCACGGAACACTTGTTTATAAAAGGGTTTTTCATATGTATTCAATAAGATTAATGAAAATAACACAAAAGAACAAGGATTTGAATAACGTTTAAAAAATGTACACATTCAACATGTCTTTTTTTTAAATGAATAAAGAAATATGCTAATTTTTCATGTAAATTTATTTATTGTAAGTCAAGTTTGCCATAAAAATTTTGTATTTTATTTTTAATTCTTTAACATAAAATTAATTCATTACCTTCTAAAGAAGGATTTTGTGAAATTTTCATAACCTTTTAAAAGTTTTTTAAGTAGTATGCAGTTCTTTTGCTAATTATGAATTCTCAAATGCTTTTATAAATTACAATTTATTATGTTTTTTCTACTATAGTTAGTGATGAAAATCAACTAAAACTACATTTTTGAAATTTTAATAAATAAAGTGTTTTTGATGAGTTATTTCAAAACATTTTCACTTGCTCTTGTAGTTAGTTATCTTCATCGGCTGGTGCAGTTGTTGTCACCCTAGAGCCTGTTAATACTATTCCTAACAGTTTTTGAGTTAAGAAGGTAGATATGTAAACTACATTTCTGTAAAAGTTAAAAGCTTTATAAAAAAATAGTTTTTCAAGAATAGTTGTGAAATTTTTTTATAAGAAATACAAAAGTATAGAAATAAAAAAAAAATTTAGGTTTGATAAGTATATTCATTTTTTTTAAATAACTCAATTTTCATTTATCTCTATAATTTATTCTTCATCTTGTAGATAGGATGATAATTACTTTTAGTGTTGATATTTCATTAAAAATGTGTAATCTTTGTTCCTTCTAATGTTATCCAACATAACTAACAGATCTTTTCAAAAACATTTACATACATTAACACATGTTTTATTTAATTTTTTAATTAATAACTATTTTTACTCAAAACTCTTATAAAGTGAAACATACACAACAATTATAGTAGAAAAACAAGAATTTTTATGTAATTTATTAAAACTATAATATTTTATAAATTATTCTCTTTACATTTATTGTAAATGTTTTAGATTTTTATCATATCACTTAAATATGTAAGGTGTGATATTTGTAATTATTGATATTTTTATGAAATTAAAATAGTATTGTGGTATAAACATTCAGATATTGAAGCACTAACATATGATTTATAAACATACACGTTTGTATTTTTGTCAGTCATTTTTATATGCTCGAGTAATTTGCAAAATTAATAGTTTAATAATTAATTAGTTTATCTATTAATTATTAATTTAATAATTAACAGATAAAATAGTTTGTGATGTACTTATTGACTGGTTTTTTTGGAGGAGAAAACCTTTCTGACAACCTAAAATAAATAAATAAATGACCAATCAATCAATTTCTTTCTTTTTCTTTCTCTCATTTTCCCCACAGACATTCTCTCAGTGGCTCTTTAATATCTAAAAAAGTGCCACAATTTTGTTGTAACATTTATTTGAGCTGGTTAATCCCAAATTATTAATCCCAGCTGTTAGTTTCCAGTTTGGATAAATATACCCTTGATCTCCTGACAAATCACAGATGTTATAAATGTCCTCTTCCTGGATAGGGTATTTACACACTCCTTCAGGTAAGGTTGTCTGTTTTATCTTTCGGTCTTGTACTGAGTAGCTTTCTCATTAATTACCTCATTCTCTTATTCTTCATGCCTTCATCACTAGCAGGTTTTGTGATTTCCATTAGACACTCTTTGGATTCATGTTAGAATGTAGCTGATGTGAGGTGGTTGGCATTTGTGTGATTTAGGAGAGTGTATGGGCTCTTCCTATAGACTTCTCCAGAAATTTTGTTTCTTATCCAATAGCTGCACAGAAAGCTCAATCTAGGGCTGATGTGCTCATCTAGTAAAGTCCATTTACATAATCTTTTCTATTATAAACATATCTCTTTCTATAGCGACATCACCAGCAGAATGGGTGTTTTTTGTGGTTTAATCTCTGAATACACACTTTTGATAAACTAAACTGGCCATTCTTCATAAGAAGTTACGAAAGTGAGATTATTTGGCAAGATAGTATTCCCAAACATGTGTTTTAAGATACTTTTATTCACACTAAAGTCCCTTTACAATAATAAACCATTACAAATTCATATAAATAAAATCTACAAATACTGTGTGTAACCAATAAAATTTAGAAATGAAAAATAGACCAGTAATTCAGTAGGGCAGTCATTAGTTTGTTTACTTGTTATTTAAAATTTTTTATCTGATCATTGTAGTTTCTATTAATCAGATGTCAAAGCTGCACTGCATTAAAGCAGTGACAAAACCAAACTTGGAAGACTTTACTTCTATAGTTTTGTGAGTGAAAGAGAAGGAATGACATTAAAATATAGAGTTAGTTTTTAGTACTCTCTTACTCCTTTCATTTTATATTTAATATTTGTGCTTTCGCAATTTTTCTGTTTTTGTAAACAGAAAGTAGACACAAATAAAATACTTGTGTGAAAGCACAAGTATTTTATTTGTGTGAACCTTGCTCATTTTATATAGCATTTATCAAATTGAGTTCTACAATGGAAATAAATTAATAAAATGAATACAAAATACAGAATGGTATTGTCAGTTGTAATAGATTATGAGAACTTTAGAAAGGGCCAAAAATAGTTTTACAATATCAACAGTAACACAAACACTTGTTACCAGTGTCACCAGATACCTGACTGATATCTGTTGAAGAGGCATTTCAAATATTCTCCAAGTTTATGTATACCAGTTTACAGAGTAACAGTACAATGACATGATGTCAACAGTACTCTGCAGAGATGCTAAGACATCTGTGCGCAGACTGGCATGTAAGTGTAAATATACCGGTAAATGTGTAGTCTTGAACAGACTCAGGCCAATCACTCCTGAGACGTATGGTTAATTGAAACCTAACAAAAGTTTTTTTTTTATTTTTAATTTTTTTGTTTTGTAAATAAACTTACTCATTCTTTTCAGTTTTGTGTAAGTAATTTAATTTCAAGTAATTGGCTGAATCGTGTATTCTTACTAACCTAATTCATGTGTTCTAATATTTGTCTTGATTTACAGATTTTATGCGATATAAATCTATACATAATTCTCAGTATGGTAGTACTTACAAAATAAATGTTTTCTTCTCATACAACTTCCCACTGACAATATAGTCTCATGATAGCTAGAAGGAAAAATTCAAATCTTCATGTTAGAAAATAAAATTTTCAAACTGTTTAAAGAATGCCAAAATCTCTGTCATTTACAAATCTACATCAAGACTTCAAGTGAGTAACTACAGACCAATATCAGTTCGATTGGTAATGTCTAAGATATTTGAAATACTTATAAAGTAAGAATACGTAGTTATTTGAAAGATACTCAGCTCTTTAACATAAGACAAAATGGTTTATTAAACAGGAGAAATACACAAACTGCTCTTGCCTCTCTTATGCAATTTATCTACAGAGAGATTTACAGCGGAAACTTAGTTATTACCTGGTTTTTGGATCTCCAAAAAGCTTTTGATATTATTGATAATGGAGTATTGACTGAAAGACCAAGGGGTATCAATATTGTTGGTATACCACTAGATCTTAAAATCAGTGGCTTCCCACAGATTCTGGGCCCTATTTTATTTTTAATATATATTAACAACAGTGAAATCTGAACCTTTTTGCTAATGACAAGTGTCATTAGCAAAAAGTTCTTTTATTCTGGATCTATCAGTACTTCTACTTGGATGCTCAACAAAATCTGGATATTATAGCTGATTGGACCAAAGCTAGCAATATTAGGCTCAACGAAGACAAATGCAACTACATGATTTTCAACAAAAGTTCAGCACAGCTCACAACTTGCATATTAACAATACTACTACTAAAGAAGTCAGTAATGCTAAATATCTGGGACTAACATTGGATACTGGCTTGCAATTTGATAAACACATAGAAGCCGTAAACAGCAAAATTAACAAGTTTATTCATCCCTTGTATTATGCTTCACACTTACTAAATAGAGAAACCAAATTCAAGATTTTTTACGCTGATATTCACTCTAGTTGAATTGGGGTCAAACATTTAAGAAGAACATTAATGATATGCAGGTGACACAGGACAGAATGACTGCTAAAGGTGTTATTTTGTAAGTGCAAATTTTATGGAACTTGTGAACCTTACATAGAGCTTAAGTTGCTACCAAACTTGTGATGTTGGTTAATTGAACAGTGTAAAGTTAAATTACAAAACTATGAACAATCTAATTGATACTGATATTGCTTTAAGACAAAACTTTGACATTCTTAATTATGTGTCACAAGGACACATAAAAACTTTTATATTTTCCCTGGCGCAAAGAACATAGGCAGGAAAAAAATGCGTCAGTGGCTGTAATTGAATAAAAAATTAAAAATTAGTATGAAGTCTGAAAATACATTTTTAAAATTAAAACAAGATATAAATCAAATGTATCAGTACTGAAGATTACTAATAAAGTGTTATATAGAATATTAATACGATGAAATGATTATGTAATTATACCATGTGTAACTCTGATTGTTAAGATAACATTTTAGCGGGTATTCTTACTCTGTACTACTCCGATTTAACATAGTTACTTCTTATTTCACTAAAAAATAATTTCAAATGAAATAGTAATCATTTATATTTGTTACAAGATTCACAATTAATAGCGAATAGAATTTTGAAAATAGTTCTCTTTCTATGAATTTTTGGACGGTTCTTTGTATACAGTGATTGACGTAATGTTACCGGCGCTTTCTGAGCTTATTGTATTAGCGAAAATAATGAAAAAATTGAAAAAAAACATTGATCCGGAAACGCTCCGATAGCGAGTTACGGATAGCGAAAGATTTCGGCCTGATTCCTGAGCTCGAGTGAAATAAAACCATACTGAAATTCTAGGAACCCAAATAAAGTGGTAACTTGATGGTTTCTTGTAGGTTTTGGCCTGAAAAATAGAATAAACGGGGTTTAGAACCATACCTCCGACAATTTCATAATATTCGACGTAAAACAGAAAAATTTGTTGTCTAAAAACACTTTTTTGCGTTTGTAATACAAACACTTTGTTAAATGATTAATAAATATGTAAAATTTATAATCAAAACTTGTAGAAAATTTAATCTTGAGAAATTTGATGTAAAATAGCTCAAAAAAAACAAATATTATTTCAAGAAAGTTGATTTTATTTCTAAAACTTACCGTATGAAAACTTTTAAATTTTATCAATTACAGAAAACGAAGTTAACGTATAATTGATTGAATGTTAAATAAATTCAAATGTAATCGATAAATTTAATAAAATTTAGAAAAAAATTTTCAAAAATCTGTCCATCTACTTCAACACGTTTGGCTGCACGCTTTCGGATTACTGAGTGTTGCTCCCTCCAATTTTGCACGACTTTTCTCAATTTGGGTGGCGGCATCTGTAATATAAGCAACCAACTCTAATTTTATGATATTTTATCTTGTACACAATATTTTTCATCCAGCTTCACACGCAAATTCTAACGGTGTCAGATCAGGTGATCTTGATGGCCAGGAGTGTGGCTCGCCGCGGCCAACCTTCGCTTTGGAAATTGCTCACTTAAGTATGTCTATACGGCAGATGAGAAGTGGGTAGTCGTACCGTCGTGCTGAAAGTACATGCGATATCTTTATGATAGTGGAACATCTAATAGCAGCGGCAATTGTTCCTTACGGAATTGCACATAAATATCGGAATTTAGATGTCCTACGTGAATGAATGATCAATTAGCTGATCGTAAACTAGACCACACCACTCAATGAAGCTAAATCGGTGTTGGAAATTACGTTCTACTACCGTGAGTGAATTGATTTCTGCCTAAGTGTGTTATGTTCGTTGCGAAGGTTATTGATGCTGTCTCGAGTAAACTGAGCCTCGTCAGTAAATAAAATGAACCAGTGCAATCGACGGTTTATATGCAACCAGTTACACTATTGCAAACGAAGAGGAGAACTCTTGGCTGAAGATTTTGTACTCGTTGATTACGGTAAAGACACAGCTTGATATTAAGAAGTGTCCTCTTCACGATAGGCTGGAAAACTCCGAACCGCCGGGAAAGGCGTCGTGTACTAACACCCAGATTTTGTTGCGTAGCCTCGATAATGGTTTCATCCATAGGGATATCATGATGGGCAGAACGATCGCGGTGAGTAGTAATGCTGGTAAGGGTACCCGTTTCTCGTAATGTATGGAATGTTCCATTAATTGTTTTAGGATCTGGAACTCTGCGGTTAACAAAACGCCTTTGATATTCTGCAGCAGCATTTCCATCACACACCCCCAAAATACAATTTATTGTATTCCTGCGTATTCCTCACTCGTAAATAACAAAAGCATTGCTGCAATATAAGACCGCTAAAACAAACACACACTTAAATAAACTACACTGTATTGGAAACAATTCACAGCAGTAATCCAAAACATGCAAGGGTGAATTTGATAAAGATACATAAACTTTATTACCTGAATAACATTAGTACTGGTTTTTTATTTTAATAATTTTTTAATTATATTTTTATCTTTAATTCAATACAATTTTTTGTATCATTGCTATTTGTAGGAAAGCAAGCATGCTTTGCACGTGTAATCCCTTCGTTTTCATATGATAAGTGTTAGTAATAAAATCAAATTTCTTGAACTGGTATTTTTTTTTATTGGGCTACCTTACATCAATCTTCTCAAAATGACATTTTTTGCAAGTGTTTATAATAAATTTTACGCATTTATTAGTCATTTAACAAAACTTTTGCATTATAAACGTAAAAAACGTTTTAAACAACAAATTTTTCTGTTTTACATCGGATATTATGAAAACTACTTGAGATATGGTTCTGAAACCTGTTTTATTCAATTGTCGGTTCAGAAACCATCAAATTTACTCCTTTAATTGGGTCCTAGAATTTTAGTATGGTTTTATTTCACTCTGCTAGGAATCAGGGCAAAATCTTTTGCTAGCCTAGTCGCTAACGGAGTGTTTCCGGACCCTGTTTATATGAATTTTTTTTTCATTATTTTCGGTAGTAGAATGAGCTCAGTAAGTGCCGGAACATAAGGTGAATCATTCTGTGTAGTTAACATCCTTCAATATCTGTTATGAAACATCAAAAGATGTGACAGAAGAATAGTTAATGTAACATATTTTTTTAATGTGTTTTTATTTTGTTTTTGCCTCTACTCTTGAGAAAAAGTAGCCTTTGAATCAGTTGTAAACTTTTTCATAAATCACATTAGCAGCTGTTATTTATTTTTTGATCGGTTGATCTAATGCGGCTGTTGCTGTTAACCTTACCTATTAGTTAGCATGTTCTGATTAATCATCAACAGAGGAAAGTAAAACTTTAGGACAATGTACATCACAGAAAGAGAATTTGAATATATACTGATAAATTATATTAGAAATAAATGGTTTTCTATAATTATGCAATAGTAGAACATTGTGATGAACATCACCATGAAATAATAATCTCATATGACAATTTAAAATTATATAAATGTTACATCTAATGTGTTTAGCAGTGTAAATGCTTTAATGACAACAGTAAAATAATTAAGTTAAAGCAAAAGTTGTTATATACTCAGTTTTATGTAACCTTTCTTATCCATAGTATAAAATTATAAAACTATCTAGTAAATTCACTAATAGTATTTAGTGCAATCACTACAGTTTAATTTTTATGAGTAGTTTACTACATTTATTAGTATGTGATTTTCCAGTGTATATAATGTGAGGTTGTATTTTGTTTTTAATTTTAAAGCAACACAATAACCTTCTTTCCTAAAAATGTTGGGAATTTTATATGGATATTTATTAACATATATTAATGTTACGTTAAGTTTTCAATGTAGCTGTCGGCTGATGTTGTTGTGTGTAAAAGGCAATGTAATAAGGATGAAGTCACTTCACATTTGTGTTATGTGAGGAACAGAAATAGGGGGATATTTTATCCCGCTACTTATTGCAGTCTAGATGTCTGTCCCTTGCTGTTGGATTTTTCTATTCAGGTGACCCTAATTTAATGGAGGGCATAAGGCACTCTCTTTATGGAAAGAGTTGCAAAAAGGGGCTGATCAGTTGCCTCTCTTGTACATTGAGGTGACAGAAGGAATGGAAAACTGGGTTTTAGTGGTTTACTTCTTCTTCTACTTCATCTTCTTCCAGTGAATTGGTCTTCATTAACTCAATTCTCAGTAGATGATCTTCTTGCTTCCTTAATATATTCTTTCTTCTTTTACCTGACTTCTTGTGTTTACTGACCGTAATTTTTTATCATTGGTAACCTTAAAAATCCTGCAGCCCTGAAAAGGGCATCATAGTGGAGAGTCCAGGTTACTTCATTCCTCATGTCAGATGGCTGCTGGAGTTCTCCTCAGTCTTCTGTTGTTATCTTCTGGCATGCTTCTTCTTCATTTAAGGAAAGAGGAAACAGGTTCGGAGGTTTTAATGTTAGATAACACGCGAACTTGAGGTGGCAATCGTCGCATAATGATGTTTGTTGACAAGTCATGTGAGGAGAATATTGTATTATGAATAAGTATTAGTTGCAATGGGTTTGAAATAAATTTTGAAAGCACGTTTGTTATCTTTTTTGGATATGGTGAGATCTGGATAGTCAAAATTCATATTCTGTGAAAACTGTATTTCAAGGAATAGTTTGTTATACATGTGAGAAATGTATATGACATTGTATTTTATTGCCTTTGAGTATTAGCATGATTTCATCAGGCTGCAGTATAACACTTGGTCTGCATGCTTTAATTTTGTATTGTAAGTCGATTTTCATAGTGCTATAAAAAGGATTAGTCAGTAAGCTAGAAACAGGTGAGTTTGTTTGAAGGCTTAGTCGATTTCTTACATCTGTAATCATTTTTTGGTATCTTACCAAAAATCGTTGATAGATTTTTGTTGAAATATATTAGTAAAAATATCATTACTGTCAAAGGATGCATAATTAAAGGGAAAAATAGATTTTATTGATAAGTTATTTTTATGTGTAAAAAACACAATTGTGCATTTATAAAATGAAATATTAAGAATAGATAAATAGCCACACCTAAACTTACAGAAAACTTGTTACATAAAAAAATGTAACAATACACAACTAGTTACAAAAAAGTATATAGCATTAATATGTCTCAACAAATATCTTACAAAATTGCTAACTTTTTCAGAATATATGTAGAATATGTGTAGCTTTCAAAACAACAAATAAAATACACAAGATTGCAAAACACACACTGAAAAACATGGCAACTTAGGATAAAAGTTAAACTATAGCGACTGCACTAAATACTATAGTAGCAAACCATATAAATTTTCAGTTTTACGAACTAAGAACATACGTAAACACAAATCACATCAGAATCAACCTACGAAAATCACCTTATAGAAACTTGACTCGCTAAAAGATATTAACTATAAATAAATCTACAGATAACATATAACTGTGATGAGCTAAATGACCTAACCAATATAAAATTTATAACACAATAAATTTAGCAAAAAATATACATCAGACAAATCAAAAGAGATACAGACTATATATAGTGTTTTACTACATAGTAAAATACTAGTGTAGTATTATATAGCATTTTACCAAAAATTATTTCTTACATTAGTCCTATGTCAAATATGTTATACATAACCTTTTTTTATTAATTCTTTAAAAAACTAGCATATGAGGGACATATTTTTAATTATTTTTTAGAAACTCGTAATTATAATTAATTATAAGATTACAATGAACTAAACAACACTTTGTTTAACATTTTATCGTATCTCAACAATGATATCAGTCTATTTTGATAGCTCCTGATTTTACCAAGTAAATAACTAATACTGGTACTTTGCTAGACCCTAACTGTAATTCAAAAACCAAGTTTCATTATGAATTTGCCATATATATATATATAAACTGTAAATGTTGATTTAGTAATCACTTGATCAGTCTCCTGGCTGATTGTTTACTGTTTATAAGCACATGATGGAAGCATAAAAATGTTATTGAAACACTTTTGTCAAGCACCAGCAATATTATGCTTCTCAATATTATTCTGCTTCCTTAATTTTGAAGAATAATTTATGGGAGCGTGATGAAATGTTTCATTCATAGATTTGATGAAACATGGGGAAAAGGAAGCCCTTTCTTTATTAGTATTATAGTTTTCTTATTTTTTTTTTATAACGCTTAGGCTTTTTTTTATCGAGTTAAAACCATTATTGATGGTCTCCATTTGGAAAGAGGTTAAGAAAAGAAAAAGATCTTGAAATATATGAAAGGAAAAACATATTTGATTTCATTACTTTCAAAATAATTAAATTGCAGTGGATTTTTCTTTAACTGTCTGAAAGAACACAAGAAAAAATAATAACATTAGCAATAAATATTACAAAAAGTAATACTAAAAAAATAAAAGGAAATACGTAAAATATTTTTAAATCTATGTTTCTTATATTTTGTTTTTAATATTTGTACTAAAATAAAACACAGATAATTAAGTAGGATTCTGAGAAAAAGGTTTCAAAATTATTATTATTATTACACAATTTTTAATTTATTGATACAGAATATATATATTTTTTACACACATTGCCACAATATTCCTTTTACCTTTCAACGGCTTTGTTTAAATGTTACTATTACCATATTTAATACAACCACTTAATTTTACATAATATTCTAAACTGAAATTAAGAGAATGGGAAAAAAATTATTTATTAAGAAACTGCAGGGAAATTCTTTTGTAATAATAAACTTTACAAATGTTTATTATAAAACATAATAGGTGGAGGAAGTTTTAATGGCTATTCAGTTAATTAAATAAAAAAGGGGAAATTTTACAATAAATGTTTAAAATTTACACTTTAAAAATGCTATGATTAATTAATTGATTTTCCCATATTATATATTTACATGATTTCTATCTATAAATGCTAGCTGTGGTATTCTTTTATTATAGAAATAAATATAAATACAAGATGAATTACAACTATATAATATACTGGAAACACTACAGATTTAGAAAAACCATACATGTTTAATATGGAAATGAACACACATGTAGCATAATATTATAATCGTACAGGCATGCACGTCAACGGGCACAAAGTTCATATATGTAATCGAATGGTTTTTTAAATAAGATTTTTCTGCAGTTTCTTTTCCTATGCTATTACAGTGTATACAGCAACATAAAAAATTTTCCATTACATTGTCATTAAATTATCACTTAAAATCTAATGGAAGACATTTGGATATTTGTTGCATAGACATAGTTAAAAGACATCTAATGTAAATTAATATGTCTTATTACATATTTATATACATATATATATATGTATATATATATATATATATATATATATTAATCATAATTATACATTATCTAATTAATACTTCTTTTTAACAGAATAAATTTCTATAATTAATTATATAATCAATTAATTTACTTAATTGCATTTACTTAACTCTTCATAATTATTGCTTCATTCACAACAGTATATGAATAATTGTTTATCTGTAATTTTTAAATGATACACTTATGAAAGCTCAGCTAAATATATTAATTATATGGTATTTTATTAATAACTAAATAAAATTGTAAAAAAAATATATGTAGCACACTGCATAATATTATTTATTACTGATATATATATATATATATATGTAAAACATAATATTGTTTTAAGTTTTTTAAGGATAATTCAATTACTTTTAATAAAGAAAGACAATCATAAAACTTTTAAAATTAAATCTCTAAAAGAAACTGATTTTTTTCAATTTAAATTAGCAAAGTAAATAGAGTGAGTGTGTTTAATAAATGGTGACTGAATAATTTACTAAACAGTAGTGTAATTAATTTGTACAAACTCATTAATTATATTCATTACATCACAGTGAATTTTTTTCAGATGAATAATAAAATTTTATGTAACTAATAAAATTTCGCATTTATAACATATTAATACATTTATATATTTAGTAACTTGAGAGGTCATAAGGATTCTCAAATTATAATGATGTTTGGTAAAAATAATCTCTACAGTACATGATAGATTCTTATACAAAAAATTATTCACATAACATGAACTTGCAGAAGGTTACAAGGTTATAAGGCTTGATGTATTTTTAAGTTTCATATGTTTTCCTAATTCCTTTTCTCATTTTTTTTTTGCAATTTTTTTTTTTAACGAATGGTTGGTACAATATCAAGAAATGTACAATCAAAAGGAATGTAAACTGGGTTTGTTTTACAATGTTTGTGGCTCTGTATCATTTTGATACAGGAAAGAATTTTACAACATATATTTATAGAAAACCCCACACATTAATGTGAGGTTACATTAATGATCAGTATATTTTAGCATTAAAAAAAAGGTGAAGCCTGAAAAAAGAAGAAAAATGACCGCTTATAGTAATTTTTTATTGCATAACCGTATTGTTCCCGTCAGGAAAACATTAACAAGTCATTATCTTCTAAAACATAAAAAAATAATAAAATTTATGACCGATATTCAAAAATAGCTACTTATTACTATTTTTATTATAATTACTTATTTTAATTTGCATGAAAATATTAAAAAATCTGTACCAAGTTTTTATGAGACAGTAACTTAATTGATTACTGGTAGATGTTTACTTAATATCATATTTATATAAAAAACCAATAACTTGGAAAGAAAAAATCCATACTTTATCATTAACTGTTCTAAAAAATTTTTGAACATACTATAATTTTTTAATACTAGGCATCTTCACAGAATTGTCTTGGTAACATACAATTCATAAGCCCAAGATATTTGGAAATATTTTGTTTTGAAGTATTTTTATCAGTTTCAGCAAATATTTAATTAATTTTTTTAATTTGTTTACCTAAATATTAAGAGATTTAAAAAAAAAATTACAATTTTTAAAAACCTAATTTTTTACAAAATGAAAGAGATTTTCAGTAAATGAATGAGTTTGTACAGTTTAAAAAAATCACATTAAAATAAACAAAAATTTAAGTATTTACCTTTCAATTACAGTTACTTTCAGTTTTATATTATTTTTTATTGACATAATGTACTTAATTGACCTTTTTTTTATTAATTATATATTACTTACTAAAATCATAATAATAAACAAAAAAAAAACATTTAAATAAACAATAAATATATTTTACACATACTAAACAACTTTATTCATAACAAACATAAATGTATAATTATAATTTTTAAATAAAACTTTCCATTATTTCTTGTTGTAAAAAGCCTATACTCTGAATATTGAGAAGTGAAAGAGTAATTTTATCAAAATTAAATCTATATAAGTTACATCTATATGCTGATTTTTAAACCATTATTTAAAAATCATAATTAGATTTAAAAGTTAAATTTCATTTAAAAATCCTACCTTTAAATTCAATTTAAAGATATAAATTGAACCAATAACTTTAAACTGAATTAAAATTTTCAATTTTAAATTCTTGTTAAATGTAAGTTATTATTCAATGACCTACAAAAACAGTTTTCTATTTGTTACAGGGCCTTGTCTTATTCCATCCTGATTATATTTACATCAGAGTAGTATGCACATAATACAAATTATACATTCTCACTACCAATCAAGCAAGTCTAAACCTAATTGTTTTACGTACTTTGATTACTGGAATATTAATATTTTATTTGAATGCTTTTATGCTTTTATTTACTTTAAGATGGTCATTCATCTTGTTTCTCTCTACTATATTTGTAATTTAATAATCAAGTAATAGTTGATACAGTAATCTATGGTGATTTAGTGATCTAATATAAGAAAAAAATCTTTCTGCTATAAAAAATGTTCTCACGTAATAAATATTAAAAATAAAATAAACACTTAAAAATCATTTTCCTTTGACAACTACATTTTTAATAAATAAAAATAAGTCATAACATTAACCTGCAGACTTTAGTCAAATTTAATAAGCTTGAGTTTGTACCAGTGAGTCAAACATATCTAAATCGTAAAGAAAAGAGATTTTTTGTTAAGTTTTGTGTACGTCATGACTGAAAACTTGTAACATCATATAAATTAAATAAGAAAATACATTTTTAATATATATATAAGTAAACTACTGTACCTTATTAATTTTATGTTTTAATAGTCATATTAAAAAAAAAAATATTTTTTATTTATTTATATAATAAATTTCATTAAAATGATTTTGCTATAGCAAAATTTAAAAGTAACTAAATAGTAAATTAGGTTAGCAAAAGTAATTGTAAATTAAGCAGTTAGATTAATAAGGCTGGTTTTTTAAACAATTATGTCAATTATTAAAAATAACTTCTAATATAATATTTAAAACATCAAAATAAATATTTTATATTAAAAATGAAACAATGTTCCACATTAGATACTTGAAAATTTCCTGTAATTTACTTATTTTATTTTTTAAATGTACCTTTGCTTTGATAATTACTGTAATTTAAATACAAATCTGTTTATTTTATAATAAACAAAAATAAAAACTACTGACTATCTATTCATCAATTATTAGTACCATTTGTAGCAATCAGTATATGAATGTTGTAGTAAGTGAAACTACTTTAAATTAGTTTAAAAAAAATTTATGAAAAAAATAACTGCAAAAGAAATTTACAATAAAATTTAATAAAATATTTTAAAATAATAATAAATTATCTGATTTTGTATTAAGTAAAACATTTATTTATTTTTTTATTAATGATTTTAAAGAAAATGTCTTGAAACAATTACGTTAAATCTTTTGAATTACTAAGTGTGTGGATTGAAATGATTTTACATCGATTGTGTTCAGAATGGAGTAATAAGTTATCATTTTCTCTATTTTTAGAAAGGTCTGACAAAGTTGTGATAAGCTCATTCTTTTTATAAAAATTATTAACCTGAAGTGTTCAAAAAGATATGTAAATTAAAAATAGAAAATAAAAAATGAAAAAAAAGGAAAAATAAATAATGAAAATTCTAAAAAAAAAGATTATTTCTTTCTATGGTACAAAATAACAAGAAACTAGACTAGTTTAAGAATAGACCTATTGACAAATTGTTGTCTACAATAAATAATATTACAATAACACTAAATATTAATAACCTATATTAGTCATGTAATATAATACTGAAAAAAGTTACATGACTATCGATTTTATTCATGCTAAATATATATTATTATTATTATATTAATATATAATATTATATTATTATTATATTATATTATTAATATTATATTAATATTATATTATTCATGTTAAAATATTCTTGAAAATTAACAATTTTTAAATTAACATCAAGAAATATCAATTAAAAAAAGTAAATCCAATTTATTAATTTAATTCTTCATTTTTACTGATTTAGTGATTTAGTAATATGTATAAAATGTACTAAAATTTAGTAAGAGATTCTAAAAATGATTGCAATTAATAACTGGCAAATTCTATAATTTTAGTAGCTTATAAAAAATCCATAAAAATTTAAATACATTAATATAGCATTCTATTTTTATCTTTATTTATGATATTCTTTAAAATTATCATTTAACAATAGTTAATATCGTTCACCAAAATGTTTATCAAGGCCAAGTGCCGTTTTTAGTATACAATAATTTCTTTTTATGAAGTAATTAATTAGTATTACTGATACTGTTATAATGTGATCATGAAATTTCTGAAAAAAATTATATCATAAATTTTATAATACAAAATTTATAATTTTATAACACTAAATTTTTATGCGAAATGCTGCACAAACAAGAACGTTTTGTTTTTTTAATTAATTTTATAACATAGAATGATTAATTGATATATTAACCTATTTATTATGTAGTTGCTATATGAATATACCCCAATAACAGTGATTTTATTTTACAGTAATAACATTAAAAGTGACATAGTATTGATGGGAATTGGACCCAGGACCAATTGAATGAAATATCAGTAATGGACAACTATATCAGCTGACTGATTTTTTTTTATTACCAAGTAATAAAAACAACTGTAAATACAATGGTAAAAGTAACAACAATAATAAAAATAGTTATTATTATTTTATTAAAAATAATTACATAGCCAGATAATAGTTAATAATAATTAACTGAGCTATAAAAATAAATAGATTTAGCAATGATTAATTGGTAACTAATTCTACATATTAAACTGAGTAACTCATTTTGATATTTGTTTCAATTCGTTAAATCAGTCATAGACAACCTTAATGAATTGTAAAATGTTATGAAATGAAGGTAAAGTGTTATTTTTTCCTAAGATGAAAAAAGTTCAGACTCGCATCCATTGTATTCATTATTTATGTACATTAAAGCACATACCTGAATTTTATAATTAAAGTTACAAAAATAAAAACCATTGGTTCATTTAATAAATTTGTAATGTATTAATTCTTTCTTGGTAAAACAACAGAATGTAGACTGAATGAATACTGAAATAGTATTATTGGAGATTTGCTGACAAAGATTACAGTATTAGTATACAAAGTAAAATTATAATTAATAGTATTATAATAAATAAAATTAATCACATTATAATTAATAAATTAGATAATTTCTTATTATGAAAAATAAGTTTCTTTTTGGTGATTTTATTTCATTTTACATAATTAAAGTTCATTTTTTGCATAGATAATTTTTTTAAAGGGTAATCATCAGCTTAAGCATTGAATAAACATATTTTATAAAAGAAAATAATTTGTTTTTCTCTAATACGATATAATGTTTACATCAAAGTAACGTGATAATTAATCTTTTAATTATACTTTAAATGTTAATTTTTAAGCTTTTAAAATTTAACACAATTGAAAAAAAAAATTGATTTACTTGTTAATTAATTTTTAAGTTCTAATTGCAATTAATTCATTTTGTATCTAAAAATGAAGAAAAAACAAATACATTTCATTTGTAATGTAATACAATTAAGCTAAATTTGTCAAATTTTTTCCTATAACAGTACATTTTTATATTTTGCGATATCTTTTTTAACGTAATTATTAAAAATTTCAGTTAATATGACTGTACTAATAATAATTGTCTAGTGACAAATTATTTTAATAATTACTTATAATACTCTCTACAAAAGTGATGCACACATTACTAATCTTTCATTTATTATTATATTTTTATCATGCAACTTATAAAACTTCATTTCTTTAAGAAGATGACAGATCAAACACTAACAATCAGTATTCATAAAATCACTGATAAATATTTAAATAGATATAAAAAAACACACTGTATACATATGAATTTTAATGCGATTAAAAACAATAATTTATAATAAAATTGATAGAAGTATCAACACTTTTAAATGTTAATATATATTTATGTTTATTTACATTATTTTTTATGAGTTAACCTTCAACTTTAAAAACATGTAATATTATTTTGGAAAAAATATCACAGCATGACTGATGAGTATAGTTATGTTAAATTACTGTATATTTTACATCTGTCTGAATTGTTTTAGGAACTCTTTAATCTGGATGAATGATGTTTTATTTATTTGATTATTGATGTTTTTATTTTAAAAGACATCATATATGTAGAAAAAGAATGTGCATCTATCTACAAAGTTTTTTTATGGATTCAAATTGTAAGAAAAAACTCAATACATTTTGTTGAACTTATTTTGAGAATTGCCTGCTATAGAGGTTGTACAGTCATAACTAATAATCTTAAATGATTTCGGATGAAACAGTAAAGTGAATAGCATCTGTTTACATGTAATATTAAATTAATACCACAATTGTTTTTTTTTTAATGCTTTTATGAAACGATTAATAAAATTAATTAATATTATCAATAATGATACCATTTTAGTTTGCAATTACACATCAAAATTAAATCATTATATTTCAAAAGATTACTTTGATTTAGTTTGTATTTCATACACAATAGATCCACACTGGTTTGTACGTTCCATAATCCATCACAATCAAATCTTAATTATTAAGCAAACATTTTTCTGTAACTATATTATCAACCTTTAATGAAGGTATGTAATATTTTCAGAAATAAATAATTCCTAATATTTTATATCAAACAATATTAAATTTTTTTATTGAATAACATTTCATTTAAAAATATAATATTTTTAAAATATAAAAATAATTATAGTTATATTTTAACAATAAAAAATATTTAAAAATCTATTATAAAAACAGACTGAAATATAATTTAATATTATTATAAGTACTGTTTAACACTGTTTTGATTTTCTATTTTATTATTATTTTTTTTTAAGTAGATAAATTCTTTTAATGATTCAATATATAATAAAGTTGAATTTGAACTGTATTTTTACTTGCTACCTTATACATACATATTATATAATGTATAGTAAAAAAATGAAAAATTATTTAATAATATGCATAACCAGTTTTCTAACCTGACTTGAAATGTTACAGATAAAAATTTAAAAAGATTTTAAGGAAACTTGATTTCATTACATTTAATGAATGTAGCGTTTTACTGATTAAATATTCTAATAATGTGGTGTTTTTATGATCAAATATATCAAATTTATATATAAATGTAATATTCCATGTATATATGGAATTATAATTTTATAGTACTATATTAATTTTAACTAGCTGACATTGCTTGCTGATCTACAGAAAGACCAAAACGCATTTATTTTTTTAATTCGTAGATATTACAACTTTGAATTTTAGAACCATGAAATTTCACAACTAAATAATATTATTTTTATTAATATAATGAATAGCGCTAACAATATAATAAGAAAGTTCAAAAAATTAATTGGTTAAAAATATTTACACTCCTCCAATATTTTTATTATTTAAAAAAAAATGTTTGTATGTTCTTTATTTAGTAATACAAAGTATTTTTAGTTGAGATCATTAAACAAACTAGAACAATGAGGGCCCTATTCTTTATAATAATATGTAGACAAATTAAATGGTAAAGGTCTTACACAAATTTTTTTGTTCCTGAATGAAATATACACTATTTTTGATCTTCATTACATTATATTTCATGACCTTCTAGAGCTGTTTTTGTGTAATTTTCTAGTTATTACAAATCCTGGTAATTCTTAATGTGATATTTTGTTCAACTGCCATACTGCAAACTGATTATCTACATTTAAATTTAATGAGAATAGGTTCTTGTTAATACAAATTTCCATTAACATAATCTTAATTTCTATTAAAATTGATTTAATTAGTTTCCTATAGCCACAACTGATATGAAAAATCATATATCTAATTATCACCACACTGTCAATAATGTTCATTCATATACTTATTTGGTTGGTATAAGTCACCTCTAGTATTTATGAAATGGCAACATTTTAAAACAGAATTAGTACCCATTATAGCCAATGATTTTAATTAGAGATAACATTAAGAAGGAGGTTTTCAGTAGTATTTGAGAATACATACAAACAAAAATCCATTAAATAATCACAGTGTGCTAAAATTGTTTACAGTTCAATGACAATATAATTTTTTAAGAGATTTTATGGTTTCATTCTCTTAATAAAATAATGTTCATTTTATCAGATTTCCTGATTATGCTGAAAAACTTGAGAAATTACAAAAGTATAAATTTCTTACCCCTCTATTATTACAGACTAGAATTTACATTGTGATAATGCTTTCTTTAATTGCACAAAACTTTTAATCCGTTGTGTGAGATCTGGTGATGTGATTGTTTTCTTGTGTAATTATGTGATGGTAGAATACTTTTACTATACATTGTATTGTGATTTTTCAGCAAAATATTCAGTTGTATCAGTCTAACACATTCACATATTTTATTACACAGATAATGTAGTATAGTTAAGTATGGATTAAAAATCAGGGTGTTCTTTAAAATATATGATTACCATTTAAATCGTGGTTAAAATTAATAAATAAAAATAGAAAAAATAAAATATGTTTTAGATATTTCTTCTGTACTGGTATTTTATACAGAATATATATTATAAATGTAAATATAAATTACTGAATATCAGATATTTTATACAGATTAAATTTCTATCATAGTATACTACGTAGACATTTTCTAACACTTATCACAGCTATGTACAGGCTAAGATTTTTATGAGCTTTTATTTTATTTATTAAAAAATAAAATCAGTGCTAATTCAGGCAGTGAATTATGTTTTGCATTATAAAAACGTTTGGGCACATCATACATTTTTAAGAGGAAGCTCATTAAACTTTTTTTGTTTTTTTTTTAATTGCAATAATTTTTTGAGGAAGAATAAATTTCAAACATTAAAGAATTTATTTCTAAATAAATAATTTAATTAATTAAATACTTCTTACCATAGTAAAAATAAAATACGGGTTACAAAAATAATAATGTAGTTAATCATAATTCACAAACAATCTTTTAAACATTCCTTTTCATGTTTATTTTTAAATAAATCAATGAAAAGAAACTTTACAAACAGAATTAATGGTGAAGCATCACTTGTTAAAAATTCTATAAGTCATTTTCTTGAATTTTAGTTTAAATATTTAGATAAATTATAAATTGTTTCAAAAAATAAAATAATATTCAGAAATACTATAAAGAAATTAAATTATGTAAAATTAATTAAATATGTTTTTAAAATTAACCTTAGATTGTTATAAATGAAAATTATACTGTTATAAAATATTATTACACATAAGGTTTAAGTAATAAAAACATTATACATATTTATAACTAATTATTAATAATGAAAATTTTAATTTGAATTTAAAAAAAATATTAACAGTTAAATTATTTATATTCTTGTTAAATCATTTTTGCTACTGATGTATGATGTAATTTTTACATTATTTGTTTCTGATCAAGAACTATAAGACGGTCTCTGTACTACTTTCAACACAAAATAGAAGAAATTAATCTTAAGAAAAAAAAAATTTCCATAACTATTAGGTTAGGTTAAAATATTTACAACTGTATTGTATGCCTAATATCTATTACAGTGGCAAATTAAAGTTCATCATTAAGATTATGAATATCCTACTGAATTTATTTCAGTTTAGACAACTTGAGTGAAATTCAAGAATTACTGAATTTAAGCTAACACTAATTGTAAACAGTGAAGTTGTTGACTTTAAAAATTATAATTTTTGAAGTATTTAAGTCGAAAATAATTCAGAACATTTCAGTAGGAAATGTTACAACAAAATTGAAAATAAAATAAGGAAATATTTACATTAACAGTTACCCATTTTCTGCATAATTTGTATTGTAACCATTCCTGACATAATTAAAGATGCTCACAAATATCTAAAAAGTGCAGGATGAAAACCAGCAATTGTCATCTCATCTACAATTATTTTGGGAGTGAAAAAGAGACTATTTGGTTTACTGTGATGTAAAAGAAGCCTTCTTTAATACATTACAAATTTGAAAATTGCTTAATATTTAATATGCATTCAAGTCTTTCTTAATATCCTTTACCAATTTTAAATCTTTTAATTTGCATGATTGTAAGTCTAAGTATATTTTTGTTTAACAACAAAGTTCTACCTTCTGCTGAAGAAATTTTCAACAAATAACAACCCCTCCGTAATAAATAGACCTACATTAATTTTTATTGTGCATGTTCTGTTTTTCTTTTACAATATTTTGGTTAGCTAAAGTATGTAAGCATGTATTTACTTGTATTTTTATGATGTTAGTTTAACTAACTTTTTTATTGGAATTAAAATCATTGAGAGACCACCTTATATCTCAAAATAAATGAATAAATAAAATGGATAATTAATGCCATTTGAGTTAACATCATATTAATATAATTAATATTCCTTTTAGGACCAACATTTTATTATGATTTCTTGAATTTAATATATTTTATATTAAAATAATCAATTTCAATCTTTTAATAAGCTAACAATTTAATCCATATTGCACTATAATTGAAAATTTTGTAATTACACAAAATGTTTGATTAATTTTTACATATATAACAAATATACATTTATAATTATCATGCAAAATTTTATATAGTACTAATAACAACAATAACAACAACAACAATAATAAACTCCTTATACATACAATACATTTTTTTAGGATAAATTTCTTTCTTTAAAATACACTTATAATATTAAATTATTTTTATTATATTTGAATAAATAATATAATTAACATAACAAATATATATTTAGATTATATGTATACAGTAATATATAAGTAAATATGAATTAATATGTTTTTTATTATAAACTATAAAACTTAACACTGAATAAAGTTTTTTCTTATTATTAGGCCAATACTTATACACACGTAAACATTTAACAGATTATATAATTCAAAATTTAAAAATATAATAATAATTAAAGAAAATAAACCTAATTCAAAAATATACATTATATATTTTTTTATATTATAATAAAAGATATTAGAAAAAAATTCCTTTTAATTTTAAAATAATAACACTTATACAATCTCTTCTTTAAATATTTTGCTTAATTTTAATAAATTTATATTGTAGAAAAAAATACATTCATAAATAACTCTGTTTTAAAATATAATTTGATCTTTTTTTCCTCCAGAAGCTTATTAATTAATTCGTTAGTTTTAAATGTTTGAACAATATAGATATTTTAATTTAAAATACTACATCAAGAGCTACATTTAAATAATATAAGCGTCTTAAACAGCTATAAATACTGTTTGTCTTTCTAAATACACAATTATTGCAATTCTACACATTTTATCTATGCTTGAATTTTCTATGAAAAGTTATATTATTTTATTACTACATTTAACATTTATAATTAACTATCTTAAGTAGAATATAATATAGATTAATATATAATTTTTCAGTAACAGTGGCAATGCTGTCTTTTCATTGACTTCTCTAACAACTTCACCAATAATAATACCTTACTGTTTACAAAGATTAGTTATATTTTATTAGCATAAAAAAAAATTACAATCATAATAAATAATTAAATTAATCATTTTAACAGATGTTCTTGTTACAAAGAGCATACATTATATGTTTTTTTTTCTAGCTAATACTCAATCTATCTAGTTACAAAAGAAAGGCCAGGTAGATTTAAAAATGTTGTTAATTACCCTGCAATAATATGATGCGATTGCAGTAGTCTATGTTAAATAAAATCTAATATAGAAACAGTGATTTAATCATTTATTATAATTGTGACTGATGTAGGTTATTCAGTTAAGAATATTTCAAAGATTTACCAAAAAAATTTTAACAAAAACTTAAAATATAACCAATGAAAATGCAACTAGATCACTAATAGAAGAGCTGATAAAATGTTAGTGAATTGAAATAGTAAAAAGTAATAAAGGCTTATGTTAGTAAATTAGTGACTGAATGAATAAAATAAAAATACCTTGAAAAATTGTTGGTATTTTTTTCACAACAGAATCCAACAGTATATTTATGTATATCATTTGGTAGCAGAATTGGTGAAAGAAATCTGATAAAGAAGAGAAAAAAAAGTAATAATCAGATGAAGCAAAAACTTGTGAAGGTTCAATATTTATATCTATACATTAATAAACTGAAAAAAAAATTGAGTACATCTTGTTTATGTAATGAGATCAAATGTTTGGTTCAAATGAACACACTAATACTATTACACTGGTAAAGCAATATTTGTTCTCCTGACCTACCTCAATTATTAACACTCTAACATGATTAATATCCCTTCTTTTATCTTCTACATGCACAATTATTAAAATATAATATATACTTTAAATTTACATTTGAGGTATACACTCCAGGTGCCTTGGATCTAGCCAAATTAATTTTAATAAATTGTTATAATTGCAAGACTAATTAAAAATCATTTTTTTCATTTGTTATTGTAATATAAAATAACTTTTCTTTTTGAACCAAAGGAAAAACACATAATTCTCGTAAAATATTAAAATTAGTGAATGCTCGTTACACTACTACTAATCACCATTTCCACAACATTCGATAGGTACTTTCTAATAAATGTAGATTTCTCAAATTTAAACAGTTTAACCACAGTTAAAAAAAGATTACCTATCTACAACAAAAAAAAATATCAAATCAACTTACAATCAGTATGTTATATGGTTTTATACTTCTTTAAATATTACATTATATGCATATACCATATGTCTTTACATATATATATATATATATATATATTTATTTATTTATTTTTTTTTTTTAAATTCTATCTTCTAAAAATTATGAAGCTTTACTATATCTTTATGAATAAAGCTAACACATAAATTTTCTTTAAAAAAAATAATAAAAAATAAACTATTTTTATTATAATTTAAAATAAATATATATATTTTTTTCTTTTGTTTTAACATAAATTAAATTTAATTTCAGTTTAGGTACCACAACATTAATCAAGGACATAATGCAAGCTGTAATTTATAAATTAGTTTTGTATTATATTTATATTGTATTTTGAAATTCTACAACTTTTAAAAAATAATTTACTCGTTAATGCATTTACTCTATTTTATATCAGATGACAGCTTGCATTAGTAATGAGCGCCGCATTTTATTTATTCATTTTTTTTTTTTTTTTATAAATAATCTCTGTTTTGGAAATCACAGTCTTTCTCTTTCATACCTTATTCTAAAGCACCTTTTAAAAAAAAAGTCATAATTAGGAAATTTTAAGGCCAGTTGATATAATATGTATATTATCAAATGCTTTTTTCTGGTAACAAATTTATGTTAAATATTTGTACTTGTATTAATTTGAAATAACATGTATCATGCATTGCTTTATAATATAATCTATGTAATGATATAGTAATAAGTATGTATTCATATACGTATGTGAAACGAGAAATTTAATTTAATATTGTATCAACTGCCTTGAAGATATCTGAAGTTGAGGTGACTACTTATATACACTATGACTAAGTGCAACTGGAAAACAATAATTGGACGTGTCTAAAGGTCATGACCAAGGCGATCCATTTCTGCAAGTAAGAAATCAACATCGCTCTCAGTAACAGCAGCACTGGATATAATATTTCGGAAGAAGTTGGGTCTTTCATCTAATGGTTGGTAGCCGACCATCAGAGTACCAGCTGTCATCATCCTTCCTTTTAGAATTGGACATATCTGAAAGCAACACACTTATTTATAATTTCAGTTATAAATAAAAATACTAAGTAAAAATACTTAGTATATTATGGTTTTTTCCAGTTTCCTAAAACTTAAATGACAACATAATATTTACATTAAAATTCACTGACTGCATACTAGACAATTAATTTTAAAAGAACTGGCTCACGATATGATAATCTTATTATTAATCATTATCTGTGTTTCTTTAAAATTAGATTTAAATGGCATCGAACGCTGTGCACATTAATCACTGAAAAATCCCAGTAGCGTGTAGTTTAACTACACCTAGTATTATTTAAAGGAACCACTTTACTAAAAGTGTCTTTTGCTACTCAAATTTTTTCAGATCCTTTAAATATCAGAACGTAACTACCTGAAGATATTCCAGATGTTGCCAAAGAATTAGATTGTAACAAATGCAGTTTACCATCTTACCTAGGCATATTAATCATCACTTCATTATCCATCTTTCACTGCTTTTGCCAGATAAAACTAGTATATACATCACATTACTAGGACCACACCTTTTTACACAGGAAAATGTTAAAAGTAGATCAAATGTAAAACAGTTATTAGTATTTCAATATCTAGATAAGTTATCATCAAAATGCAAAATTTCTTCATGGGATTTCACATTGAATAGTTCACAGTAATTTAATAGCTAAAATCTTTTCAAAGATTCCAAGATGGATAAAAATATAAATAAAAATCCAATTTTTTATCCAATGGAATAATCTGAGATTATGTAGTCGATAACACTATGTTTGGCCATCCCAACTATACCTGGTATAGAATCTCAATTGCTAAATGGATTTTTATGAAATATTACATCTTCTGACTTTATTATGAAAGTGGTTTTCATGAATCTGCCATGAGTTAATGAATCTCCCATGAGTCATGCCAAAGACTGAGTCATAAAAAATGAGATTGTCATCGTTAAGTATATCAAATAATCCAATGTCAGGCTTATAAGGAAAAGTGAGGAGTGAAATAACTTTTGTACCTCTTTCATTGAGTGAAATATCTAGTTGATGGTTGCATATGCCAAGCCACCAAAATACAAGTGATAATCAGCTTTATAAATGACACCTTCACTCTATTCAGCACAGGGATTAACTGAACAGTGAACACTGTTATCATTTAGATAAGTTAAAACTCTTTAAATGATGATAATGAACTGGAAGATATTGAAAATTAAGTGAATTGATACAATATAAACTAAAGATGTGTTAAGATAAAGAGGAGAGGGCAGAAGCTTTGTGGAAGAATCTTGTAAAGGATGAACTAGGTTGAGAGGACATGTATTAGACATTTAGGTTTACTCAACTGGAAAAAGTGAAAACAATGGAGGAAGACAAAGAAAAATGTTTATAAAACATATGAGGAAATTGGAGCTAGTTATGTATGTTGAAGTTAAGAGATTATCAACACAAAAAATGAATGAAGAATAGCATCAACTAGTTAAATGATAAGCCAAAGAAAGAAAAACCATCAAATCACCTACCTCTTTGTAACAGTTTTCATTGCTTATTATGAAGATTTCAACATTGAATACATGATCTGTTCAGCATTAAGGATTAAAATTTTTTTCATCATAAATCTGTGATAAACTATTTTTTTTTTAAACAATTACTCTTAATTTAATATATAAATTAATCATTACTAACGATTACTGTGCTGATGACAGACTTATCTTAATGTTGTTTACAGTATTAATTAATATTACATCATTTTGTGAAGACATTAAATTGTTCTTTTATTTCAACATCTACTAAATAAACTTTCATCACCCTGGATGGTTTAATTTTAAAATACATACCTTTCCAAGTTCCTTTTCTTTTTCAGGTGTGTGGGGAACACCACGCAAGCGAGTAGGAATATACCAGAAGCTAACATTAACCATTTCTGGTTCTAAGATTAAATAGAATTTGTCTGACATTGCTTTGATCCTTTTCGTCATATATTCACTTAATTCCATTAAGTGATCCATGTGCTTTTCAAAACCTTCAGTTCCCTAAAAATAAAAAAATCACCATTGGTTTAGCTATATGTCTTCATTTTTTAACTTTAATGAATATATTGACTAAAAATTTATTTTTATATTATTGTTTATTAATTCTAATCTCTAGGTTTTTTTTGTTATTTTGTGTCTATGTGTTTCAGGGAAAATATACTGATTTGTGGGAAAATTGTGGAAATTATTAATTATTTTCTAATCTTTTCTTATTTTTTCTGGTTTATCATTATCTATTATCTTCTGAAAAGTAACATGAAATTTGTTGAAAATAAATATAAAACTTCACATACAAAAAGTTCAAAATATTATTGCATTCTCTAGTATGATTTGACTTCAGAAGTGATATAATTTTTTTAAGTGTCTGTGTGTGCATTTTTTTTGAAGATGTACATACTTTAATTTTTGGCTACTAATTTTTATAGTTTTTTCTTGGTTACTCCACCTTGGGGACAGACCTGATTTAAGATGAACACAGCCACAAAGGAAACTCACCACAAATTATTGAAGGGGAAATGCGAGGGAATTATTCACCCCTGCACTTCTGCGATTTTTGTACGGATGATCTTGACCAACACTGTGGACACCGTATGCCACACCCATTTAGTTTGCAGCATTTTAGCCATGATATTATCTGGAGAAAGCACACCAAAGTTTCTCCAGCATGATTCCCTATGCTACAGGAACAGATCGAACACGGACAGCATGTGTTCTGCAGTGCCCTCTACACCCCAATGGTCACATTCCGCAGAGGGTCTCAAGGTCCGCATGCACAGGTATGCTTTTAAACACCCGTGACTGGTAAGGAACGGGTCAACTTGTATCCCAGTTCTGCATGTTTGTGGTCTAGCCATCTCTGGAGGTCCGGGATCAGTAAATTATGTAGTTGTGTGGCCTTATTTTCTATTTTAGCTCGTTTTGTATTTTGGCGTTTCTATTTTGCATAGCTTCTGATTCGAGGGTGATTTTTGTAAAAATTCTTTAAATTTTAAGTAGGATAATTTGTTTTAGGCCTTTGTCTATTAGCCTTATTACTTTTTTTGGTCAAGTTGATTAAATTTATTACTTTAACAAAAAATTAAGTATAAAAGTTTTTTTCTCTTTTTTTTGAAGTAGTGTCAAGTTTACGTTAAATGGTGATGAATTTTTATAGAACTTCATCTCCATCCAATTGTCTACATTTTCCATGAAGTTTGTGGTTAAGATGTATTTATATTTATTAGTGCATTCGAAGCGGGAATTATCAAATAAAAATTGTAATTTTTGTTAGTTAATTAATGATTTGTTTAACGTATTCGGTTTCAGGTTTTTTCCTCTTATTTGTGCTCGTGAGATCTATTTTTTATTTTTTTATTTTATAAATGTTTTTACTTGTATAGGTGTGATTCTGTATTATGAATAGGATTTATAAAAAAATTGTACATATGCTTAATTATTTCTTGCTTTAAAAACTAGTTTTTTGATACTTTTGAACACGGATGGTCTTGTGTTGCGATGTTTTACTCTACGATCGTTTAATGTAAAAATCACACAAAACTATTAATTTCTATTGTAATAAACCAAATTTATTGTAATAAAATGTTTTTAAAAATCCTTGTTGCAACAATTTTTATTTGCTTTTGTATTCGTCTGTAGCGACTCCCGTATTTACTGATCAAAAAGATTTTTATTAAAATAGTAATTTTGTCATTAAAGAATAATACTTTTGAACAATCTTCATCCTTCACGCACCAAAATAATACCGTAGTTCGTATTGAGAGATTAGTTATCTACAAATTTGTTGGGACTGTTTTATGCAATTTATGAAGCTTTTATCATTTATAAAGAAAAGAAGTTTGAAAATAGTGTTTTTTACGTTTTTATAATAACACAAACAAAATGATACGTCTTTGTTTAAATGAAAAAATTATGGCGGAAAGAATAGCCTATAAGTTTGTATATAATACGACTTTTTTTTTGAAGTTTGTTGCAACATTATAAGAGATATTTTCTTTCATTAGCCGTATCGTAAAGGAATAGAGAAATATGATGTAAAATAGTCCAGTAATACCTACATTAAAAGAACACTTTAAAACACACATGTCTTAGTAATTAATCAAATAAATTACTTTACACAATCACAACACTGCGAAAAAAATTTACATTTTTTGATGACTGGCGACAGCGGATTAAGGGATTGTTTTTAAGATGAAATGATGGAATTATAGTTCGAAAGAGGGTTCTAAACCTACATCGTAAGGGGATTTGACCCCTCCTTTCACTATCCTTTTAGTCTAACAAACCCTGTTTTGTGTCAAGAGTGTGTTGTATCAGTCAGTGTATTGCTGAACATTCAAACGGGATCGTGAGTAAGGAATGAACGTGTGTTATATTACTACGTTGTTTATATCAGCACGTAAGTTTCTTTTCTTAATTAATTAATTAATAGTACTATATACGTATTTTTATATATATTACCTTAGCACGCCACTGAAGCCACAATTTGAATATATCGTTATGACGTCCACACTGAATAACCTTATCACCAGTATCATACTGAACGTCGTATAGTTTATCTTGCATAAACAAATATTCTGCGCTCATCTGATTGCAGCTGATCAGCAATCCCTAGAAAAAAAATTCACGAATTATTTACATCACATTAGAATGGGTATATGATAACCGAACGTAATACTAAACCGTAAACAAGGTATATATCTACAATAAAAAAAATTATTAATTAGGTATATTCTTTTCATAAACCGGATTCTTGATTGTTTTATTAATAGCCAGTTTATGGTGGATATGTTATAATTTTACCTAGCACATTCTATCTAGTTAATGAATTATTCGCTAACTTCAATTTATGTGTACTTATATAGAGCACGTCAATTTCTCCTGTACGGAAAAAGTGCAGACAAGATATTTAAACAATCGTATATACCTTGTAATCCTAATAGAATTTGTTATAACCCACAAAAAATGAAACGACATGAAATATTTTCGAAACTGGAAAATTAAAAATATTGAAAAACGACACAAAAGAACTATATAACAATAGTTCTAGTAAATTCTTAATTTTAATTTAAACATATTTTACCGATGTTCACTAAATATGTTTTAACGGGTAATGATTGTCAACTGGTAAAAAAGTGCATTTTTATCTTGCGTTCATAAAAAAAAGGTAGGAAATTCAATAAAAAATGTTAAACTGAAAATAAAAAAAGAAAAGAAAGTATAGTTTCGTTTGATCCGAACCACTCCTTAATTAGTTTACATCATAAATATCTCATGCAGCGTATTTATCCACTCGTGTAGTAATTTTATTAGGTTTTCTATATTTTTTTTTTAATTTAGATTTGTTTTTCATTATTTTAAAACTCACATCGTATCTCTAAGAGGTTCCGCCGTTTAAGATTCATAAAACAGGATTGTGATAAGCTTCAAAATTGAAAAAAAAAATCAATAATTTTGTCAAATTGCCTTGCTCTGATGCTACAAATATTATAAAAAATTAGTATTTTACGCACCAATAAATAAATAATTAAAGTTGTATGAACCATTTTTGAATTAATTTCTCTTTTAAAATTTAGTATTTTTAAGGAAAATGAGGAATAAACAAGATTTATTAAATTAGCTTTCAGTGTTCAGAATTGGTAAAATACTTACTGATAAGATTTTAACCTTCTTTTCTTACATATACAAAATACCTTAACTATAGCTTCGTGTATATTAACATAAAACTATCCTTGCTGAAAGGAGAGCTTTCTTTATCATAACAAGAGATAAATATTAAAAATTAAAAAACGACTGTCAAAACAAAAGACATTGCTGTTTAACATAGGATAACTATAGAGCATGCGGGTGACAATTTTGTATATAGTATAATTTTTATTCAAATTTTTTAAATCTATTTAAACATATATATATATATAATGTATGCTACTACCGTTAACGTAAGGATTCCAACGCGGGATCATAATCTAAATCTGTTCAGCCGTTCAGATTCTACGGTGGAACAAACACACATATATACATACACCCTAAATATATTACATTCCTTTTTGGCCAGTCCTATAACAATTATTATTATTATTAATAATTATTATTCAGGGATTTATATTTTATGGTTATGAGCTTTATACTAGTATTTGTAAGAATTTCTATTAATAAGAACTACCGTGCGATACGATCGAAGAACATCATTTAAATCGGTATAAATATAACTATTATTATTATTATAATTTGCTAAATTAGGTTTATTTTTTTGTGTCACTGAATCTATTAATATAGTTTTATGAACGAATATCCTTTCAGATTAATTTCTAGTAACAGATGTAGCTTTGTAAACAATACATTCGTATGCTATGCAACGTTAAATAAGATCCATTTTTGAGTATATTAGCTAATTTTTGTTCCGGTTTGATTCCATCGTGATTTTGCATTATACTAGCAAATACCCTGTTTGAATTTTGAAAATCAGAAGATCGGTTGCGAAGATATAACAACATTTTCGAATAACCGTCATCTGTTAGTTAGATAGTGTACCTGATGCGTGCAAAAGTTAGTCTTCAACCTACTAACAAATACTCCGTTTGAATTTTGAAAATAGGACGGTTGTTTGCAGAGATATTATAAGTGCACCCCCCTCCCTACAACCTCCCAAAACAGTGCCCCAGGGGCACCTCTTTGTAACCAGTTGATGGAGATGATACTCACATCACCTCACCACTCTAGCCTCACACGCAGTCCTCACGGAAAGCCCATTATTATTAAACAGAATCTTTTTATATTTATTTAACGTTATTTTATTTTATTTAACGTAAATTTATTTCTTTTTTTTTCATATTATTCATTCGATTGATTCAGATCATTCAGTTCAATGCCAGCTAACACAGTGATAGAGATTCACAATTCACAGTTCATTAATTCAATTCATTAAAGTTTGTGCTTCAACCGGCAAATCTCCACTACTACACATATAGTTATATAAATATATATACATATTTGTATAGTCTATGACCTACTCTCGATAACGTAAGGATTCCAACGAGGGGACATACACCTAAATCGGTTCGGCCGTTGAGCTGCTACGGTGGAAAAAACATACATACATACATACATACATACATACACTCTAAATACATTACACTCCTTTTTGGGCAGTCGTGTAAAAAGCTGAAACACGATAGGCAAGTTAATTCAGATGAGTACAGAAAAAAAAATTACATAAAATTTTCCCAGAAGTTGAGGTGTTTAAAAATGCAAAACCGTTTAAAATGAAGCTTGTTATCAGTATGTATTACGTGAGGTTCAAATTCAAGTTACGAATATAATTTCTAAAATGCAATAATGAACGGGCTGCAAGTGATTAAAACAATCTGCCGATGTATAAAATTAATTATTATCTTTTAAAGAAACTGAATTTATCCTAGACTTTTTCCTTACTGAATTACTTTTAGACATTTGTCTTATTGCATTTTTATACTTAAAAAAGAGATAAACCAAATAACATCGATTCTTATTATAATCAAATACGTTTATTATTTTGAGAAATATCAATCACAAAAAACCACCAATTATTTTTTAAAAAAAGTTTGAAAATACAGTTTTTCTTTAACATTTAATATTTTTAAAACAATAATTTAATATTTATTTCATTAAAATAAGAATGATGATGTTATGCTGGATTGAAGATGTCGAAATATCGTATCGCAATGGATGGGTGTGTAATATAAAAGATCAGCATTCCATCGGCTAATCTTTTTACTGATGATTTTTTTTATCACCATTAGAAACGTTAATCCCTTTTGGTCGTTTTTCTATAAACCTAAACCTATGTTTTTACCTAATTTTAATTTAAACTAGGAAAAATCGAAGATAATAAGTCGATAATAATTCTTTTAATAGATTAATTCTTGCTCACTGATAATAATACATAATAAATTGAAGTTCTGTCACATTTAGAAGGATCTGAGTGAACTATTAATGTAATTAATTAGGTTTCGTAATGTTACGATCTTCTAATGTGCATAATAGGTTGATTTAGTAATTTCGTAACGTTTCAGTGAATGATTTTTTCATAATTTACGAATTTCTACTTTCAAATGGAATTTTAAGTAATAAAGTTGATCAGTCATAAGTTAATTTTCTTCTTATCGGGATAATTTTTCCACTTTCAGAATCAGACTAGTCTGCTAGGGCAGAATTATAATTGAACTTAACACCCAAAGGGATAGAGTTGTAATATTACCGTTTAAATCGTATTAAAGTAACCGTGCAATTCTTTGAATTAGATTCCAAATACGGGGAAAAATTGCTGTCACAAGTGCTATTCTAGAGATTGCAATATTATGATGGATTAGCAATGATTTTAATCATTAAGGACTGAAAGGAGACGATGTTGCGAACACCTGTCAAAACGTATAATAATATTTATATAAATAGAACATGTAGCAAGAAAGAAACAGGGTTTCATAAAACTGGCTTAATGTTAATTAAAAATTAAACAAACGTATTTAAAAAAATATCTGATAGCATGTAAGTATGACATGTATCAGATTATTGTATACATTCAGATCAGTTCATAGATATATGTAATAGGAAATAAAAACTTTAAAAAACATACACAAAAATGTAGATTTTTCCTTGTACTTAAAGAATATTAAATCAGAGCAGTAATATTTCATCATAATTTTTTTTGTAAACTTTTTCCTTAGGACATTAAAGTAGTATCGTCTCTTATACTTTATACATAAACTACATTCCATACGTGAATATATAACGGTTCTCAAATAACTTAATGTATTTATGAAACTGTATCGTTTTCTTGAGTTTTTAATATCACTATTCAAAAACTAAATTAACTGACAAAACTCAAGCTTATTTTTTCCCAGGAGTAAGTGCATAATTATACTAATACTTATTTAAGGGTGTATTTATTTATGGATGAATATGATACGCGTTTTAACTTACTGATCAATAATTATTTTTTGAAGAATACAAAGATGAACCTGTTACAAGAAAACTGCTGTTGACTTTAACAAAATCAAGAAGTAGATTTACCCCCTGGATTTTGATTAATAGTCCACGGTTTCAAAGGGCTATTAATGGGAGATCCAGTGATTAAAGCAATGAACTACTTTAGTAGACAAGAGATGGTCAGAAATTGAATAATAAATTTGGTTCCATTAATAAAGTTAGGATTCTATTAAGAAGTCACCAGTACCAACAATGATACTATCGGTTTGATTTGATTCGTATTTTAAAAACAGTAAATGAATGATATAAGCTTAAACTTGTATTTTGTGTCTTCTTCATGGTAGATGATACAAATATAAACTGTAATCCATCAATCCGCATCACTTACTTCATTTTTCTTTATAAGATAGGTAGCATATCGTCTAATTAGTATCGAATCTCGCAAAAAGAAGATAGGTAAATTGATCCAATCTAATACACAATAAAAGCAAGCTACAAAGTGAATTTGTATGTGATGATGTTGGTATATTGATTTTATAAAGCACATATAAAGTAATTTTATGTTGCTGTTTTCAGCATTTTAATAAAATTCAATGCCATAAAACAAACGTACAGGCTTTATCTAACGAAATACTTCGTTACTTGGACGATTAAAACTTCTAAACAAAACATTTCTGTGCGTTTACTACAAATCAAGGTTGTCTTCTAGTAACGAATAGTGTAAAGGGGAGGGACGGATGATGTATAGTTTTCATAGCAGGTCTACTATAGCAAGGGGGATGGGTGATGCATTCGCGTGTACAAACCAATATTCTCTACTGCATTCCATGACAAGAAGGCATGTCATTGTAATATTTGTAGAGGGGAAACGTTGATTGTTGTACATTACAGACAGCACAGAAGCACCCTAAGATAAATAACCCGGCCTCCGATTCTTTTGACCATTCCTTTCACTTTTTTTTTTTAACTAAAAGAATTTAATTAAACGACAAATACTTTTTTTAATTTTATTTTACCGAACATGATTATTTTATTTGTTTTTTGTCATTCTACCACTACACTATTTTTATATTCAGTTTAAAACAATAACAAACATGTGCTTCAACTTTCGATTTAAATAAATATATATATCTTAAAAAGAAAAACAAAAACAAATAATGCAAAGATGCATATATATTATCTAAGAGTAAAAGGAAAGCTTTAAAATATCCAAGAGACCTAGATTTATGTTATAAAACACACGCGCGCGCGCACTCACACACACACACACACACACACACACACACACACACACACACACACACACACACACACACACACACACACACATATATACACACACACACACGCACACGAGCGCACTCTCACACACACGCGCGCGCGCACACACACACATACACACACACACACACACACTCGCGCTATGAAATAAATCTTCGTTTTTTCTCCCAGATCCCCAGTCAAAAATGTTAGCCCACTTTTTGTTTGCATCAATGTAAAAGAAAGAGTTTTCTAGATAATTTTTAGTTAAATTCGTCTTTCCTCAGCGGCGGATAATTATGGAGCGCATTGCCTATCACGGGTTTCAGAAGTTAAAGAACAAATAAAGTGATTAAATAATTGCATAAAAGCAGCAGTGTAAAATAGCTGGGAAAAATATAAGGACGCTTTAAGGGAATTTTAAGGAAACGCTCTAAGTACCCTTTTTATCAAGTAAAACGTTATTTAGTCAAGGCCACGTCCTCTTTTGAGAACGCGGCCTTAACTAAGTTATTTTTTATCTCTATTTTTTACACGACATAACCGATGGTGTAATAACTTCTTCGATATGTTCACCGTTTTAGAAAAAAAAAACATTTTTTTTAGGGAGACTGTGCTTTCTGATTGTTTGTAGCCAGATTTGGTTGACGGCTCAGAGAGTTTCAAGACAACTCGGACCAAAAGGTCCCTTGCTATTTTTTGGTACTACTTTTTCTTCGGGAACCAAAAATACGTACGTATTTTTTAAGTCCAGACGAATATGGAGCCATACCATAAATTTATGATTTCCTTACGGCAAAGAAGAACAATAAATTCCTATCGTTTTTCGCTGTTGGGCCTATTTACGTGTTAAATTGGTATCTGCTATGTCCTATTACATTAATATAACAAAATAATATTAATATTCATAAATCTTTGCGGAGACTAAGCCGGAAAATAACATTTCACTAGATTCAGCCCACACTGCAGCGAGGAGAATGCTGAAATGTTATCCGAATCGAATGTAGGTTTTCCATGAGCTAACTAATGCTGATTATGCTAAAAGTGTTCGCTTCTGTCAACAGTTGAAGAAATTCATTACAGGCAACATTGGAATTTTATCGTGTTGTTAATATATTAATTAGTATAATTAATACGTTAATAATATATTATATTAATTCATGTTGCAATATAGATTTTTTTTTCACAGATGAAGCGTGGTTTCACCTTGGCGTGTATGTTAATAATCAGAACTACCGGAACAGGGGTGCTGAAAACCCGCTCATTTTGTTTGAATCTCTCCCTAAACCCACAAAAATTAGGAGTATGGTGTGCGGTTTCAAGGCGGCGAATAAAAGGATACTTGTTTTTTTTTTAAACTGTAGATGCTGCTGTCTACCAAGAAATTAATTAACAGTTCATAGTCTGAGTGCAAGAGGATGAGCGTGTCTGTTCGTTGCAACAAAACAGCGCCACTTGCCGAATAGCTCACTCTACTACGAAGATGCTACAGGATTTTTTTGGTGAAAGAATCATTTCTAAAGGATTGTTGCCACCAAGAACTCCTGATCCGACTAGTCCAGACTTCTTTCGATGGGGTTACTTAAAAGAAACAGTTTATAGGAGCAATCCACACAAACTGCAGGAATTGAAGACATACATTACCGATGCCAAACAGGAAATAGACAAGGTACGGATAACAAGTGTAGTCAGGAACATGGTCAAACGTGTTGACAAGTGCATAAAAGCATCATTTTCAATACCTTTAAATTATTATGTAAGTTTTTGCCCGTAAATAGTTTATTATTTAGAAACTAAACTAAGTGATGGTTCCCTTTTAAGTTGAACATCCTGTAGCTTTTCATTTTCCTCCTCTCAGATATGATATTGCATAAATATGATATTGCATCAGCCAAATATGATATTGCATATCAGCACGCTGAGCCCAGCTAAATGCTGGCGCTATTGAAAGAACTCCATTAGCACTGTTTTTACCTCAAATGGGTCTGACGAAGAAAATCGGGACCGAAATGTAAAATAACAGATTAATAAACTTGTGAGGAAAAATACATTATATACATTGCTTTCATTAAGAACGGGGAAAATCTATAATTAAAACAATTAAAAAAATACGAATTTAGTCAGTAATTATTAATATATAGTATTAGTACGACGGATCACGAAGGATAGAAAATAAATAACTGGCTATCGAATCCGATTCTTACTTGTTAAAACATGTAATAATACCTTACTTACCAACTTACCCGGCTGTGATCAGTTCTTTCTTCATTAATCGAAGTTAAAAATGGGATCAGACATGGTCATAGTCAGATCGTTGTCGGGTTCAAGTGCACAGGTACATTATCGTGGCTAAAGAATACATTTGATAAGTTTACTTTTGTTATACTATAATTGTGATAAAAAAAAAATGCGTACAAAAACATAGGATTTTATTTTATCACCTTTTTGTTTTGTTAATCTTAAATTTTATTACAACTTTTACAACAGTCTTCTATTAAGGTAGTGTTAAATTTTTTAGCAGTCTTTAAAATGTTTTATATCATACCGCCATACTAATTATAGGTAAAGTGTCTGGGCATGACTGTGTTATATTTTCGAATTTGATATCATGTGAGATATTTGGTAGTTTTAACTGCTGTGAGAAAGCGAGAAGAAGCTTACCGTAATTTTTTTTTTCACTTAATTATCTAAGTGACATACATCAATCTGAACTGTATTACATTTATGTTTTATTCCTTAAAGACAAATTGTTCGTTTCAGCTACGATGTGTAACTTGTGAACGTAGAACCGCTGTGCACTTGTCCGTGTAACTGCTACATCATCCCTTTCAATGTCATTGGCTGTTAAAAGACGTTACTATCCACATCACTATTACACTTTTAGAACCTATAATTCAAAGATTAAATTTAATGTTTTTTGTTTTTTTTTAAAATTTAAAAACAATGTATATTTTATGTAAATGTGAGATAGATATAACATACTTACATCTTCTTTGAAATGAATTGTAGAGCACTGGAGAAGAGTTCCCATTAATTTATGTGGATTCCATGTGACAGAATCAGCCCTGTAGATTAAAAAGAGATGTATAAATCCATAAAGAACAGTGACAATAATTATTATTTTTTAGTTAATATTAATTATTGATATATTTTAACACTGATACCTGCAATCTTTTAAAAACATAACTTCGTAAAGCATAAGATGAAATGTGTGTGCGCGCGCTCGTTCGCTCGCTTGTATGCGCATGAGCGTGTGTGTGTGTGTTTATCATTCTTCATCATACAATGGATAAAAGTAATAAATACTGAACAAAAAATTAGGCATACGACTACTAGTAAGGCAGTATAATATTAAATAGGCTGATGCCTTACGTTTAAAATGTGGGAAAACGTTTATGAATTATTTTACAAAAATGAATTGTAAAAACTACAAAACTTACATTTCGATAAATTTTATTTATAGATAGTTTTTACACAAAGGACAAACAGAAAATGATTTTCTATCCGCAATAATCTTCGAATCGTTGTTTCTTTAATCATCTTAAAAAAAAAAATTGTTACGGTTGTTCCAAAACATTCTTAGGTATTCAACAATGATAAGCGATGTACTCATTCGTACGCAAATATTTTACATATTTAATGATTTATTTTATATAGATTATGTCGTAAAAATTAGATATTAAATCAAAATGGATTCCATCAAATCAGTTTCTATTAAATGAAAATTATTCCTTTTTTAATATCTTCTAAAACTTACTTATAGATGCTAAAAATGTGCATAAAAATTTAATATTTCACATAAAACTAATGATAACTCAATCGAACATTTAGGTTTAAGTAATTCCTAATTTTTTAAACATTTCTAATTCGAAATTTAGCAAATGTGATCGTGGATATCAAAGACACAAATAGAATGAAACGGCTTGTAGGTTTGGGTAACCTAGATTTTACTTCATTTTTCATAAAAAATGAGACTCCTACCGGAAAAAGTATTAAGCTCTACATTCGTTTATTTAAAATTTTAATCAATTTAACTTACAGATTATTTCTGGATTCCCTCTCCATTCTTTTATTCACCAAATATATTGTCAATCCCCTACGTATATGCTTACATAACGTGTAACAATAGGAAAGCTTTAAGTCATTGTAAGTTTTACATGCGTCACGTATTGAATATGATATTCACAATACAGAAATCGGCAATGTTATTAATAGTGCGTACGTAACACATACCGCATAATGGATTGGTTAAACTCTAAACCAGTGACAAAGGCACGTTTTGATTAATGAGCTGCAATTATATCCAAGTTACAACCCTCTATAAATTTACCGATCCGTCCCACCCTTCTTTAGTTATAAGCGTTGACTCTCAAAAAGGAATCCCATCACAAACAGCTACTTTAAACTTGACCATAAATTCAATTATTACAATAGCTGTCCTAAGAAAACACTCAACATTTTAGAAGCAGTTAAGCTTTATTTTGACAAAATAACCGAATACAGAGTATCTAAAAAAAAAATATATATATATATATATACATTGTAATATTTCATAAAAAGGAAGACATTGATGGTATTACCTTTTAAAAAAAGTTATTTAAAAAAAAAACTTTAAAATATGGAACTATGAAAATATGTAAATTAAGTTTTAACTATCTATGCAGCAAAAAAAAAAAAAAAATAAATAAATAAATAAAAGAAACTTAAAATGGAAATTTTAGGGTTTAGAAATAAGACGTGTTCCAGAGTAAAAAAAATGAGAGTATTTTATTTTTCTCTTTTTTTTTTATTAATCTGCGAGTTAACTGTTTTGGTGTCATTTTCCATCCGTTTATGCTCTGCGCTAATCTAATTTTTTAACCTTAAAATATTCTCCACGTTCAATTTATCTCTTTTATGTATTCCAAAGTTTGTTTTCCTCTGTAGCGTTTACTTACTACACAACCCTCTATACCAAATCCGAGTAATACAATAAAAGAAAAAACATACATTTAACAATTTAAAACAATAAATCAGAGAAAGTTTACCGGCTAAATATACATGAAAATTTCCGTAAAAATATTACTTAAAAACCAGTTAAATCAACTGAAGTTCACGCTAAGGTTTTATCTTAACTTAAAATATATACATCTACATTAAAACATTACTATAAAAAAACCTTACTAGAAAAGTGTATATTGCTAATATTTTTAATACAGTGTTTTCTTGTTGGTAATTTACACAACGTTTCCTTTGTTAAGTACATAGTAGCCTCTCAATCCTTTCCTGATCGCCCATTCAGCTTTGGAATTTCGATCTCAATTAGGATCTTCTGTTTCAAATACGGAATAATATATTAAAAACGAATCGCATGGAAATTTAATTATATCATAAAATTATGCACGACTTTAGTGGAGATTTACAATAGATATTTGTAAATAATCACGATACATCCCTCCTATATTCGATCAGAGATCCCGACAATCCACCGATCAGAATTCACTGTCAACCGACCCTATACAAAATTATCATTAGATTGTTTACTTTCCCTCTTCCTATGTTAATAATAAAGTTGTTGATTAGTTTGAAAAAAAAAAAAACAGAAATATCGACCACAGCGTAAAAAACTTACATGCCATAAACAGCCATGAGTAAATATACGCTTGGCATATATTTCTACTGTACATTTCGCTTTTAATGGCATGTTAAAATGAAAAGGAGGTAATTTTCCAATCATTTATTTTAATAATTGTAATAAGTATTAATTACAAATGAATGGCGTATAAAAACAGTTTATATACAATTTACTTAGATATCATTAATTAATATAAACTTTTTCTGAATAATTGTAGGGTAAGCTGACAATCAAAGTTTGAGTAAGTGGTCTCATAAACATTTCAATGTTATTTTTTGAAAAGAGGAAATCATAGATTTAAGTTTCTTGTTTTAAATTTTAAATAAGAATTAATGATAGTTATATGGAACGTGAAAGGATCTCGAAGTGATTGTATTAAGGATATTAATGCGACTGATAAACTTAGTTTGACTGACTCGATGATCTGGGAATCTTGAATCCCGTGTATTAAATTCAACCATGTTCACTCATCTGAATCGAAATCATTACTGCTAGCGTTAAGAATTTTTTTAAAAATAGATTTAGTTAAATATAAAAAAATAGATTTGGGAATTATTTCATGAACATTTACAATGACACTTCTAGTGATAACAATTTTTAATTTCCTAAATCCTACTTACGGTCTGTGTAGTTGGGCTTATATTCTGCTGATTTAACAATGTTAACACATCAAAATCAAATTAAATGATTCTTTTATTAAATTAAAAAAGTTTAAAGTGAAATTTAAGTACAAATATACATCTTATCGTAATCTTCCAGTTCGGTTAGAACAGTACTTTTTATTAATAACTGGGAGCAAATAGGAATATGTTCCGGGTTTTATGAGGGAGAGCAGATCAGTTTGTGAGACCCGCTTCCTCATACAAATTCTTAAAATACGAGTAGTTTAATGCTTGGTAAAACTTATTTTTAAAACCGTTCTGTCATGCGTAGTTAATAGAATCTAAAATTGAATTGAAAATTATAATTGACCGACTACTCCTAGAGATAAGATAACGTAATAATTAAAGATAATTTCGATGTATTACAGTATCCTATTGACAAAATCAATCTACAGACGTAGAGACATCACAAGTTAAGAAAAATACGTTCAGATTAACTGTCAAGATAAAAGTACTTAATACAAGATAAAGAAGAACGCTTCACGTGTCTTTCTCTATTCCCTGAGCTTAAAGTAGAAATCCTGCAGTAAACTATCCGATCTGAAATATTTCTAATAAGCTTACTTATCTTTAAAAAAACAAAATCCTACTTGAGTTCACTTTATTGCTAAAAGATATTAATTTAATTCCAATTCGTCTAATTTTAAGTACACGATTAATTTGTGATTACAATCTTCAGAAACAGTTTAGAGTAGCTTATTTCTAAAATGTTTTGTCATTTAATTACAGCTTTATATCACTTGCGTTTAATTTCAGTAGGTTTTAGCGTCCATTAGTTAATACGATAGTTTTACATCTGTTATTTTTTTAGAGAGCTTTTAGTAAACAAATCATATATTGGATATTGTCGAATAGTTCGTTCAACTTCAAATTTTTTTTTATCGTCAAATCGTAATGGATATTTTTATTAGTCTTTTTTCTATTAATTTCAAGTGTAACGTGACAGGTAATTTCATTCTTCACGATTATACTACTGTTAGATGAGACCGCCAGCGGAATTAATTGTGTTTGATTTGTCGTATTGATAACATTTTTCAACAATGTTTATTCTAAGGATAAGTAGTTATTTTATATTAACTTTACGGGTAGATAATAAAATTAAATATTCTCTCTGCTTTAGGAAGTTTAATAATTATATTTAAATGTATAGATTTTGACATTGATATATATAGATTATATTTTGATATATAAATTCTGATTTATATATATAGATTTTTATGCATTGATTTTGTCAATAGGATACTGTAATATGTCGAAATTATCTTTAATTATTAGTTATCTAATCTCTAGGAGCAGTCACTCAAAATATATATATATATATATATATATATATATGTTTTGATATATATATATATAATTTATTTTTAGCAATCCCTTTGTAAATATATATATATTTACAAACGGATTGCTAAAAATAAATTTAAATACAAAATATATAAAACACAAACGCGCGCGCGCCTACACACACACACACACACACAATACAAAAAAGAAGTAAATTTTACCTAAACAAAATAAAAACTCCACACTAAAAAATATAATAGACCATTTCAAGCGGAGAGTTTGGTAATACAGGCTACATAATAAGCTAAATCTGCTTTCTGCTTGGACTCTTCATAGAGCGATTAAATTAATTTTCTTAGTTTCCATTTTTGTTTTATTTTATAACTACAGATAAAACTTTTATTATTTTAATAAGTGTCCCTCGTTATAGCTTTATATCCTTTTTTTTATAAACCATCAAATGTGTAAATAATTATTTTCTTAATAACCGTACACTTCAAGGAAAATCCTTTTTTTATTTCAATCCTTACCCCATCTCTGAAGGATTCGTTTAAAGAACGTTTTCTTCACATTTAAAATCTGAATTTTTGAAAAACAGAACTTAATTTCATCTACACCGGGCTATTTTCTTTGCTAAAATTGGTTTCCTTAAAACACTCGATGTTCTGTAGAAGAGAGCTCAGATACACCAGTTCGAAAACTTATTTTATCTCCTGGAACAAATCGGCTGATGATTTTCCTGAGAGGCCATAAAATAATAAATCATAATTCGCTTTAATTTATTTTCCCTAAAACATTTTTATTTAAATACTTGTTTTTACTTTTACTAAACCTTTTTTAAACGATTTCAAATGTTCATTAATATTTTGTTTTATTTCTTATTTTTGCATTTCTAAGCTATCCGATCTATTTAGTTTTGAAAAAATTTCATAAACTCATTTTCCATTTTTATACATTTTATCCTATTACTTGCATAAATAAATTACTGCATAATAACTTTTAACGTTTAACGTTTATTAATACTTATAATAAATTATAAGATATATTTATATCTCTTGCTATAAATGTAAATATTTGTATTTAAACAATTACTTAAAAAAATTTAATCTTAATTATCTTCTGATCTTTTGCCAATCATAAGTGTAAAATATCAATTAAGATGTAATTGCATATCTATGTCGCTCACAAGCCAACGTTGTACTTAACCGTAGTGCGTGTAGTTGGAAACCAGTAAATAAGACTAATTTAAAATTCACATTTACGTTTTTATTTTAATATTTTATCCATAAATAAAATTTTAATTCAATAATTTTAAATTAAAATTAAATCAGATCGCACAACTACAATGTAGAATTAAATGCCACTAAAATTACGCCCTATAAACTACGTATATTTTATAATAAGCAGATAGATGTAGCCACGATATTCACTACACCAGGTCTAGTTGGTAACTCGCTACGAACTAAATTGCAGTATATTATTATTAGCAATAAAATTTTATTTAGTTGAACAATTTTAACCGCTCAGACCATACACCTATTAAAATAGACGAAGATATTTTCATCAACACAAAATCACTATCAGAACTTAACCGCCATCTAGCAGGTGAAATTGCTTCAACGAAGTCAATTCCAGTAATAATTCTTGCAATTTTTTAATGCATGACTACGTAGTACACATATTTGTAACGGAAATTTCCGGCTCGAAAATTTAAAACAATGTAATGATCAATTTCTCGCTTCAGAAAACCGAACGCTCTAAATTTCATTCGACAAAAAGTGCTATAAAATAAATTCTTAGTGAGAAGTTTGGGTAGGGTATTAGATAATTATTCATGTATGTAACGGATTTAAAAAAAAAGACTAGTAAATATTTTGTCTGATTTTTCCCTCGTTCATTAAAACTCAAATCTAAAAAAAACATTATTTATAACTTATGTTAAGACTTAAAACAATGGCCTTTTGTAACTGGACTATTAGTACCTCTTTTAGTATTTTAAAATTAGCACTAGTAATACAAAAGCAAACCACCAGCTCAATCGAATACACATTGTACTCATGTTGATTAAAAGTGGACGACGACTTCCGTTTTATTCATTAATTAAAAACATTTTATGCGATTTTTTATTATTATTAAATTGGGCGGGTAAAACACAGAATAGTTTTAGTAAATATTATCTTACAGACTTATCTCAAAGGTTCTCACAAGATCAGACAAACTTGACAATTTTCAAACTTAAGTAACTAATTGATTCATCAATATCCTTAGGAGCCCGTTGGTCTGGTGGCACATGGAAGCGTAGGTGAGCTGTGTCACGCAACCATAAACGAATTAGTTCACGCTTTCTGTCCATATGAGGATTAGTGTCATTAGATCGATGCGGCTCCTTTTTTATGCTTCATAAAAAAATATTATTAAGTATTATTATTTTTGATTAATAATTAAATCATATTTAATGATGAAACTAATCAGCGGCATCAAGTTAAGTAACATGGAACACGTTTCGTAGATGGATGGAAGACCTAGATTTTTTTTGACCTTTATTTATTTTTGAAAAATCAGAAAAAACTTACTTTAGCGCCGCTTCCTTTTTGTTCTACAAATATTATCATGATTACAATTACTGATGAAAATAAAAAGCAGCTAAGTAACATCGAATATACGAGATTTGATCAAAAAATACGGTGAATAATTTTTTATTAAAAAAAGTAATAAGGTTACGTAGAATTCGATTTAATCTCCTTCAAAGTACTGTCCTTGGCTAGCAATGAACTTATCCCAACGTTGACTTCATGACTGGAGGCATTTCTGGAAGGCGTCTTTCGGAAGGGCTTTCAGCTGCTCGGTCGTGGCCCTCTCAATGTCAGCAATGGTGTCAAAACGTTTTCCTTTAAGCACAGTTTTAAATTTTGGGAAGAGCCAAAAGTCGCATGGTGCTAAATCCGGTGAGTATGGCGGATGTGGACAGACAGGAACACTTTTTTCGGCCAAAAACTCGCGAATGAGAAGCGAGGTGTGACACGGCGCGTTGTCGTGGTGAGGAAGGAAGCCATTGGTCCATTTTTCTGGTCGCTTTCTCACTCGTCTCATTTGCAATTCATTAGTTAAAATGCTTTGAACGGATCCGTACGAGATGTTAAGGTCTTCCGATAGCTCTCGAATAGACATTCGCCTGTTTGAACGAACCATTGTTTCCACTTTTTGCACATTTTCAACTGTTTTTGAGGTTACTGGACGTCCCGCACGCTGCTCGTCTTCAACAGACTCATTTCCGTTTTTAAATCGGTCATACCACTTATCAAAGTTACCACATTATCGCCGTACACCGATTCTAACATTTGGTGAGCTTCTTTGGCACTCTTTTGCAATACTCTTTGCACTTTTATTTTAATATTAATATTTTTTAATGTTACATTTTTATATTTATAATTACTTTTACTAATTCTGTAATGATTAACTGATTTATTAATTACTGATGATGACTGCTTAATAATCTAACAGGGCACTTAGTTCTGCATTTTCACGCAATATGTATATTTTACTCCAATAATGGTTTAGTAACGCTCATTTTATGTAATTGGCAATTTTTATTTGTACGAATAAACTGTAAAAACAAATCTGATGCTGTTACTCCTATAAAAATTAGCCTCCTAAAATTAGCCCTATTATTTTGTAGATGTTGGGGATTAGTTACATTATTAGCATTACTTCAGAATAAATTTGATACAACTGCGTTTTTTCTACGACTATATTGTTCTAGAGACGTTTTATATTAAGTTAAAAAACAGAGTGTCGTCCGATTTTAAATAGATGCAATATATACGCTCCCTAAATAATTACATTACGTTTACTGTGGATAAAACCTGATTAATGATAGACATTAAAATTCAATTTGGAATCGTCCCACGCCCCTTTCTGTTCAGACCACATGACTGAGGGCTGCGACACTTTATCAAAAGCACACACGTTCCCTTGTGTGCATAACCCTCAGCTGCGCCCCACTGCGCACTATACTTTGCCTCTGGGGACGGATTACGGCAGACACCTGTGGACGCTTTTCGCGTGATACTTGTAATAAACGACTACTTCTTACTTAAGTTCAATTATTTTATTGCTATTATTATTATTATGTATACTCAAACATTTTACACACACATATGTATATATATGAGTATTGACTAAGTTACTTTTTACTTGAAACGTAAAATAACCTATTAATTTAAACATTTTTAGAATTTTAAATTAAAAGTAATTATTCAGGTTTAATTAATCCGATTTGATCATCGTAAAATAAGAAGAAATATACAAAATCTGAATAATCGATCGCTAAAAGTTATAGACAGCAGTTTTTTTATGATTTATTAACAACATAAGCTCGAAGTTTTTTCTTGGTCATACGGGTGTGTAAGTTTTGTAGGTTGTGAAAAATATCAAGCCTGAGCGAAATTATAAATCGACCATTCAGCTTTCAAGATGAAAGCGTTAAGACCGTACCACGCCGCCAACTAGATCAACAGTTATTTTCTGTAGTGATCATCAATTTTTCAAAATGTCGTGTAAATCAGATACAGTAATTACGGAGAACGTTTTCTTTTTTTTTAAGAAAAATCTTTTGAGTTTTGTGGAAATTTTTTGTTATTTGTTTCTTGGAATTAAAATTACTTTTCTTTAAACGGTTTTCATTCTACAGTAAAGAAAAGGATCACGAAAATAGTAATAGTAGACGGGAAAATCTCAGAAATATCTGTTCTGTACTCTTATGTAAAGGTAACTAGAGATATTAAAAAAAAATTGAACGTAGATTATCTTGGAATTTCAACAGTTCTTTGCAATACTCTTAAATTTTATGTAATCTAAGACATTTTTTATCTCAACCCAGTAAAGCTAAAAAAACTTCAAGAAAAATTACAATTTTTTTTTTTTAAGTTTTAATTAACATATATACAGAGTGGTACAGGGAAACGGGAAATTTTGAAAGTAGTAGTAACAGCCCTGATGAGCTGGTAGAAAGGTGGGAGTAGCATCCTTCTGTGCACAACTACCTGCCATTTAGTAATCATGGACCAGTAGGTCGGAGCACAACGTGGACTGGCCATGAAGGCATTTTACAAGAACGGTGACGGTGTGAATGCTGCTCAACGGGAATTCCGACGTCATTACAATTTAGGACGTCATGGTCGCGTACGATCTTGTCACACCATCAAAACACGGGTTGAAAATTTCGGGGAGACGGGTTCAGCTCTAAAAAAGAAATCACCAGGAAGTCTATAAACCCAAGAAAACATTGAAGCAGTTCGGGCCTCAATTGGAAAACAAAGCAGAATTTAACCTAAACCGAACAACCGTCCGCCGAATACGCCACACTGATTTGAAGTTTCACTTTTACAAAATTCAGGTTTTACTGGAACTGAAACCATCAGACTACGTGTTCCCATGTATTTCCATGGAAGTGTTTCAAAATGCCATGCTAAATATCAGCATTCGCTTCCAGGAATGCATACATTCGAATGACAATCATCTTATGAACATTGTTTTTAGAAATTGAAATTTTTTGTGTTGGGAAACTTAATGGCATGTAATATACTTTTGGTTTTCAACAATAAAACTTGTAAATTAAATTTTTTTTTTTACTTTTGAGAGAGTTACTTCAAAATTTCCCGTTTCCTTGTACTACACTGTATTTCAAACCATGAACTCTAAGGTGTTCCATTAACCACCTTAATTTTTAATTCAGTATTACGTTTTTGAAGGTTTACCGACAATTCATACTGATGCAACCGGTAGATCGTGAAACGCCAGACCAGAAAAGAAAACCCCAGAATAAAAAGGAAAAAGAAACTAACAACAACGGGGAGTATTTTACGCGAAGAAATTGTTGTTTTCTATTTGTTACACATTTAAATGCAAATTACCTGAAGAATATTAATTAAAAAAATTGTCGAATATATTCTTTTGATTAAACTTTGAAATTATCTCAATCCATCATATGATAGTCCTTAAATAATTTTTTCCCCAAATCAAGTCTGACAAAAAGATCGGGGGGGCTGTGTCGGTGCGCACGACTGTAACGTGAAACTTTACAGACCTTAGATGAAGTTCCTCCGAGCTACAGAACGACCAACTTATCTGTAGAGTTAAATGGGAGAGCCAACATCGTATTCTTTTGAACAAAACTGAAAGTCTTCATCGGGAAATTTTAGTTTCTTCATATGGCCAAATCTACAGATAAGTTGATCGGTCTGTATGTCAGAGAGTCACTTTCAGTGTATTGGACTGAAATAAAAACGAGACATTGACTGCGAGCTAAATTTAATTTTAACATAAAACAGGCACTAAACGGTACATGATATTTATTTCTACTAATATTCGACGACAATTTTTTTCAACATTGGTCTGTGGTATGAGAAGTAAGAGACATAAGATATAAGCAGCGATAGAGGTGCTCGCGCCGTCGGCGTCGTTCACCGAGAGCGCCGTGCCGGCTTTACGACGCACCCGAAACAGTCTCGTTCGCTCGGCACCGGACAGTGGGGTACATATGCGTGGCCCATAACCTCCCCTTTCCAACGATATGCGTAATTTATATTTCCGGCTGGCTTTTGTGCGAGCTGAGGCTGACATGTTGAATTTTTATACTTTTTTTTACATGTTTACTTTAACTTTTTACAAATAAATGTTCATCAAAATGCATTTATTATTACATACATCGATCTATCTTGACAAACGCTAAACACAAACACACGAATCACCGCGCTATCACGTCTAAGTCGTTAGCTACACTGAATGGAAATGAGCGAGAGCGCCGGTTTTGGCCGATCTGCACTGTGCTCCCTCCCCGACAACCCGCTCGCCAGTAACGCAAACTTAAAATCGTATCGGCGAGCTGACCGTGTAAGTTATAAAATGACACCGCATTTATGCCTTTGAGATAAATAGTTATTAAAACAGGACGATATAAATCTTTTTGTTGCGATATAAATTTCTGTTGTGGTATTTCTATGGTTCGGTGTAATTTTAAACATTTCACGTCAAAAGTCTAACTTTTGATTTGGCCAAAATAAAATAAAGACAATATAAGCAGAAATAACACACCTTACGAATTATGTGCGAATTTACAACAAAATATTCGATTCAAATGATAGCAATGTACTTATTATTAAGCCGTTATTGTCGTAAATAATATAAAATTTCATGAAACAAAACGATAATATGAATTTTCATGTTTTTTATAACATAAATTTACCATATCTACATCACCATTCATTATGACTATAAGTCTCACTTATTTCGACAATTTTTACTTTATTTGTTCGTTCAAGCGAGAATTTGTGGGCTTCTAGCTGTTATTATTGCTAACCTGCACGCCGTTTGTTCAAAAGGTCTGGACACATTCTTAGAGCATTAACACGCGGCCCACACTGAATATCTTCGAAAGTCAAAGCAGAGGCAGCAGTATTTAAAATTGGAGATCAATCATATACTGTACTGAGCACCATTTTTCATTCTGGTACGTCATTTAATAAAGGACATTATACACGCATGATAAAAGAAAATATGGAATAGATCCGTATAAACGATGAAAATGTTAAACATAACTGGTCAAGAAATGCAAAAGATGCTTATCTCTGTATAGCAAAGAAAGAGGATTTAAACCTAAAATTAATCGAAACTGGCAAAGAAGGAATACCATCATTTCCGATTAATAACTAAACAAATTCATGGTTATCAAATGTAAAATCAGTTATTTTACTTCACACATCAAATTATTGAATTTGATAAACACTGTTGAACAAAAAGCATTGATATCATTCTTCAAAAATAATCCCAGTGTAAAAAAGGAGGGCGATGACGCCTTACGAACGGGCGATGAGTATCTTTTACGAAATTACACTCTGACGAAGACTATTGATATCATTGCAGTACGCCAGTACTTTACTCCGAACCAGAACGTCTCAGTAAATTTTTAGGTCTGATATATAAAAAATTAAACCACTAGTGAGAGGTATCGCTGTTATAGAGCAATCTGAAAAATGTTATTGTAATGCTCTCGTATTCGAGATATGCGTCCCGGTGTCCCACCTTTGAAAATGTTTTTACGATGTAGTGAAGAATTCCTTTTCAATATTATCAGTTTCCTTTAGGTCATTTACAATAGTTTTCTAAAACGTTCATAATTATAAATAATGTAAAGACTTTTTAATGACACTATAAAAAGTTATTTGTGATCACGATAATATTTTTCAAGATTATAGGAATTCGTCATCAAAATTTACATTAGTTATATCATTTAAAATGTAAATAAAAAAACGTGTACTTATAATTTACACCGCCCGAACTTGTCGCTATTTTATTATATTATTTCATAAATAGAATCACATCGAAACTATTTTCATAATTTTTATCATACTGGAAATTAATTTTTTCAGATTTATTAATTTTTATTTTAGCTCATTCTTAAGTCCCGAATTTTTTCAAAGAATTTAAATACTAATTTCTTATATTTAATATACTAAATTAATAATATTACAGATAAGTTACCCGGTTCAATTAATCAATAATTGATCTAATACCTAATTTAAAGACAATCTATTATAAGTTATGACCGAAGGTTATATTTAACCGCGTAGAGATCAAAATATTCTATTTTTTAGATTGTAAAAAATCCAAAAGTAATATTGTTGCCCTCTACTAAATCTATAAAATTTACCCTTCTTTAACTAAACTTTAAAAGTAATAAAATTCCGTTAACGTTTAATTTACGATCAACGACTAGAATTGGTTAAACGATAATACCAAAACAAACAGAGTTGTAGATTGACGTGTACATCTATTAGATAAATATTAAAATATTTCAGCTTCCTAGTTTCCATAGTTTTCGGATCAGGATGAGGACACAATGTAGAACATGTTGTAATGCATTAAGAAAGTTGTAATATTCTGAATCTTTTTTTTTAATTTTTAGGGGTGTTGAAATCGGACTTTTCTAATTTTTAAGTAAAAAATCATTAAATGTTTAGTTTTCTTTATTTTTCTTCGTAAATTTCTTTATAAGATGATGTGAAAGCTTTATATACGTTGAACGGTTCCGTTCAAAACGAAACTTTATTATACAAGGCGTAGTACACAGTAAAGAATACTTTAAAACTGAACAGAAAAACTGTTTTATCGGTAACTTGCAGCTACCCACGTGCTTCGCGCTCATACTTGACGTGTAGCTTGAGCCTTTGACGCTCATTTGCTAATTTTCAGTCTCGGTAGCTGTGGGTGTGCTTCAATTTAAGCTTGTGGATTTTATTTTGGTCTATATGTTTTCTTTAAAAAAGAAAAGAAAATAGAAAAGATTCATAGAAATTGGTGCAGTAATTCTCACTGAATGAAGAAATTTACACGATTCATAAATTGATAATTTTTTTAAAAATTGATAATTTCTTCGTTATTCAAAACCCTAACGCACGATATCGGGATTTTTAGTACCATATATGTTTCTCTATAAAAAAAAAATAAAATAAAAAAAAGATTCTTCGAAATTGTTGTAGTACTTTTCAAGTTTAGCAAACAAACTTTCAGATTTATATATTAGTATGATAAAAAAGAAGTCGACATCTTCTATTACTGTCGGCCAAAATATAGACACATTACAGAAATTATTGATGTGCTTTTACACTATATAAAACTGTATATCCACATCCTGTTTATCACATCCTGGCTCCCCAATTTTGTTTTATCTCTGAATTGACGGAACTCGGTACCCGACTGTCAAAGGCTCAAGGCCTGTGCACTTATAACAGTATGGTAAAGCTGTAGAGTAAAAGCTTAAAAGCTTTCTATATTGTATCATTCCACTTTTTTCTGATGTTGTAGTCTTAAAAAGTAACGTATCGTAGTTTTAAAAACTCATCGTAAATCGTTTCAGGTTTATTCAATTACGATTTTAAATTTAGATTTGAAATTGAAACAGATTTGATTGTAAAATTTGTAAATTTAGATTTGATGTATTAAATAGTAACAACTTTTACTTTTGATTATAATTCGCACGTCAAATAAAAAAAGTATTGTAAAACAGTACCCCTTGTATTTGAAAAAAAATTAGAGTTCATTAGAAAGAATAATACAATAGAATTATATTAATTATTTTGATTTGATGAGTACGTTAAGAATCAACGAGAAAGAAGCTTACTGAAAGGTAAACTTTCTTTCAGTAAAAGCTTGAGGACATTAAATTTTTCTACATATGCTTATTTAATCTGGTAATTTTATATTATCTATTCATTTGCAGGTACGACTGAGTGAAATACAACCAGTTACCTATCATACAATTTTCGAATCAATAACTTTCCGATGTTACTATTTTTTGTGTAAGAATGAAAAACAAATGTACAAGTATAAATTAGGCAACTGAAGTTCATACATATAGTTTTTATAAATAAGTAATCTATTTTTACTAACGAAATTATGTATAGGTATTTTATACATAAATAATGTTTTTACTGTTTTGAAACCGAATAATAGTAACTGAAAATTTTTCAGAATATCTGTCACGAATCGATCTGATTCTCGCCGTATTAAATATTCCATCAATAGATAAGGGGTAAATATGCCACCGATTAGAAGAGAGATAAGTCTTTACGTTGATAATTGAAACATTTAATTTGTTCAGCGAGCTGAATGACGAGTACAGAAAGGATGTCAGCTGCAGTGAAGGATCAGCTGTTATAGATCACACGGTTAGACGCACTCAACAACCCTATTACTCCCGGACATAACTGGTGCATTAGACGATTTAAAGTGCATTCTACGTAATCTTCCTTGCAATATTCCCCAGGGAAAATTCAGAACTGGGACTGCCTTTTTATCTTAACACTAAAAAAATAAAATTAACACATTTTAATCTATGCAGAAGAACGATTTAATCAACTTTACCGATTAAATTTATAAAAAATAAAGGTCTATATTTATTTATAATAAATAAAGGTCTATATGCTATTATTAATTACATATATTATATGTACACATAAACAGTAATGTACTAAAATAAAACCATGTTAACATGAACAAAATCTGATGTGGAAACCACATGACTTCCTTGTACATCTATTAAATTACATACACACATTTTTTTCCCGCTAAAACTTTATTTAATATTTTATATTAGTTTATATGTTAATTTTGTTTCACGTCGCTCAAGTAGATATGTGGTGTAAGTGAGAACGTGTCGGATCCGTAACCATGCACATATCGGTTCGAATCCGACTTCATATATATATATATATATATATATATACTTTTTTAACTTTCTTTTTAAATTTAAATATATTGATTTATTAATAATTATTACCTTCTGATTTAAAAAAAAAAAAATTGAATTAAAATTAAAAGTACATAAAATCTTATTTCACTAATAACTTCTGATATTTTCATATTTTTTTTATTGTTATTGAATCATTATTTATTGTTAAAAGATTTTTTACAATCAGAGGTTATAATTATTAATAAATCAATATAATTAAATTTACAAAAAAAGTTAAAAAAAATATATATGCATATGAAGTCGGATTCGAACCTATGTGCCTTCCCCTTGTAAGATACAAATATTTAATTAATTAAAATTTTATTTGGCTATAACTCTGGAACCAATGAAAATAAGTACCACTTATATATCGTTGAAAAGCTCTCAAGAGGGCTTTTTACTGCAGTTAAGAAAAAGTCAAATTCCAAATGTTTCAAAATTGAAACTTCGCTTTATTTAGAGGTCTGATTGTATACACATTTTTGGCCCTTTCTATTTTTTCCTGTTTAGCCTCCGGTAATTACCTTACAGATAATATTTCAGAGGATGATATGTATGAGTGTGAATGAATTGCAGTCTTGTACAGTCTCAGTTCGACCATTCCTGAGATGTGTGGTTAATTGAAACCCAACCACCAAAGAACACCGGTATCCACGATCTAGTATTCAAATCCGTGTAAATAACCGACTTTACTAGGACTTGAACGTTGGAACTCTCGACTTCCAGATCAGCTGATTTGGGAAGACGCGTTCACCACTAGACCAACCCGGTGGGTTTACACATTTTTGGCCCAGTCGATTGCAATCAAACGGGGAGGTGCACAACTAGATGTTACAACAGTCCTAAGTACAAAATTAAAAAATTCTACGACTAATCATTTTTTAGTTTTGCGAGATATAACGTACAGACGTCACGCCGAAACAAGTCAAAATTGATTCTGGGTTGGTCAAAATAGATATTTCCGTTGAAATCTGAAAACCGAAATTTTTCACGATTAAAGTACTTCCTTTACTTTGTACGAGGAAGTAAAAATCGAATAAAATTTAAAAAAATATATATTTTGAAACAATTACGGGTAATGTTTTATACATTTTAATCAAAAATTACATTTTTTTATGCTTGAAGTGTTTTAGTTATTTTCCAAGTGAAAATAAGAAAAATAAGAATAAATTCAACTAAATATCAAACTAGTATCCGGTTCTATTATTGGACACTGATAAACCAATAAAACCAGACTTCTTCTCATAGCAATATACGAGTCGTAAATACTTGTATGACCTACTCGCAAGTGATCTTTATGAAAAAGATGTTATTAAAATATAACCAGGACGTTATGGCACCTATGAGGTTCGGTCCGTTCACATTCGTTATCAAAGGGGTGTATGAGTACAGCGCAACTTCTAAAACTGCCTTCCATACGTATTCTGAATAATAATAGAGCAGATCTAGTACAGCTAAGTTTAAAATTTCAATTTCTAATACTCGCTATTAAAGACACTTTTGAATTCTGCAATATTTGATGTGAAATGTTTTGTTTCATATACAATGCGTTTTTATTTCTATGTTACAATTTTTTATTGTTTACTACGCGTTTCAGAAATGTAAACATCCATTTTAAAGTTTCTATTGTCTTTTTCCATCTCGTAATTTCAAGTTGAAATCATTATTATTATTAAATTGAAAAAATCCATTTTTAAACTGTTCATTCAAAGTAGAAATGATCTATTCTAGAACTGAGTTATATGGTCCATATATATTTCCTACAATTTTCAGCGTTTTAATTTGAAAAGAAACGGGTGACACAAATAACAGTACCGATTACATGCAAATGTGTAATATACGTATTTACACGAATTAACATCAGGAATGTAACATTTATGTCCGTATAAACATTTATCAAAGAAATTTTGAGATTTTATTAATAGGTTGTAAATTTAGGCAATTTTACAATATAATTTTCGTTTATTTAGTTGTGTTGACATGAATAAGTTTAAACTGTATGAGTGTATAAGGAATTCGCATGATAATTTGTTTAACTAATAATAAACTGGACACAAAAACAGATGTTTTATGTACATATATAGTAATACTATGTGTGCAAATATGAAATTAGAATTCCTTTATTTCAGGATTTTATTACGAAGTTGTGCGGGCGTTTCATTTTAACGCGGGCGGTTCTAAAGGGAGGAGTTTTATTGAACTCTTGATATCAACCCACGCGACCTAACTTCCCTTCCTGGCCCCTCTACACAACGAATATATAACTCCGACCCTATATATGCCTTCGAATTAATCCGCCATTAACGCACAGCTTGCACAGACTCGACGTACACTTGCTGTCTTTTGACTGATGCCCATTTGCTCGGATTACTGCAGCTTAAATTCTTAATACATTGCCCAACTCTCCGTTTTTGCCCTGCTACTGAAATACACTTAAATTTTATACTACACTAACTTTTGTATCAAAACGAATTTCATTTATTAATTAAAAGAATTTTTTTTTCCCGGCGTATTGTAATTTTGCAAAGCGCTGAAAATAATGGCTATCGATTTCTAGTCTTGGTGCGCGTTATCTCAAACAAAATTTAATAAAGTAATTACATTTAATCGCAATCTCTTTAAATAAATCGAGTTGTTGAAGTAATTTAGTCTCGATGTAACGCTCAACCGACGGATAAATGTAATAATGAAATCTAACGAGTCTTCTTTAACAACTGAAAAATTTAAATCTTTTTAAATAACGGTTTAACTTACGACCGATAATGTTTTTATTAATTAAAGCAGTCAAACCGATAACAATGGTTTTAATTTTGTTTAAAATCCAAGGAAAGAGAAAGAAACTTTTACTGGTGTGGCTACTTACGATCGGTAGAAATGTTTTAACATGTGTATATTGTTAAGTCAATTTAAGTGAAATTTGTAAGTTATTTTGCAAGATCTTAGTTAAATTGTTCTCTTGAGAGGGTCGTGATGTCCGTACGTCTTCCGAAACGGAGTGCTTTGTGCTTTAAACGAGAGTACCGATCGATCGGTGGCCGATTACGAAGGCATCAATAGCAAGTCGGGAAGATGAGCTTCATGACATGATAGCACTCGGTGCTAGGGACAACAGGAAGGAGGAAACTAAAAACAATGACGGGTGGAAATGTATTGCGAGGCCGTTGCATGACCTTAAGGATTCGTGATCGCTGTAAAATAAAACAGAAAATATGCAATCCATAAATGAAAACGAAAGAAACGTACACGTAGATGTGCAAATTAGAAAAACGCTACGACAAAGCATAAAAATAATGCAAATGCTTTTAGTGTACAAAATTGGATTTTTATACTCTGAATCGGAAATCATGCTAGCTTTATTTTTCTGGGTAGAGCAAAACTTACGATGATACACGCAAATTAGGTGAAAGGAACTCTTTGTAAATCGATTACAAATGCTTGCAAGGATGTCGTTGAACTTTAATTTAACTCTTCTCCTGTGATACAGTGAAAAATTACAATTATACTTACTCCTTATCAAAATAAAAATAATGATAACGGGTTCTAGAATTATTTATTTGATAAATAAAAAGTTAACAGTTTTAAAATATTTTATATTATACGAAAGTAACTGTGCCAACATCGGATTTTGTGTGGTTAAAAACACTTGAAATAAAAGAATAACGGATATTTTAACAAAATACGAGTATTAAAAAAACCACTTAAATTTTGCTTTCTAACGTTGCGAAAAAGGTTTAAAATTATTCACACCCTTATAATGTCTGGTTTTTACTATTAAGACTATGCCAACAGGGGATGGTTAGGGAAAGTAACGTAGCGTTACCTCTGTTTTCATTGGCATACAGTTTTCATTAAACCTTCCTTACATTTTCCCCCGATCCTTTGCTACATTTTGCATCTTTCTAGTTTTTCATTGGTCCGTGCTCTTGTTTTCATTAGTTTTAAGAAAGAATCAAGACGAATAAAATGTATATTTGCTTGCAAATGTGTTTGCTATTGGAAGAAGAAATAAGAAAACTGCAAAACAGAAGAAACTACTAAATCCATAATTTGTATAGAATCGCGGATGAGGGAGAATTCAATATAATTTTCAGCACAATTTTAAATTACAAGGATTTTGGTTGACTGTCGTAGTTCAGACGCAAGGAACAAAGAGTTATGATGGTATCCTTCGGATACCATATATATATATATATATACAAACACATATGTAAAATTTTATCTTTCAAATTATGACAGCCAAACCTCTTTATAAATGAGGAAGAAAAAAATTTCTTTATCCCGGTATCTGACTTCTAGTTCCCGCCGAAAAGAAATATCAGGTACCCAATCTTCCTTTACCTTCAATCAGTCTAGTTTCAAGATTATGAGCAAAGTTGAAATTATGTACAACACTCTTGTATAGAGAGATAAGTAGAAAAAATCCAAACGTCGAAAAATCTGCTGATTATTTTACGCTTTATACATTCAATTTTTTTTTTTTTTTAAGATGAAATACTCCATGAATTTAATTTTAGGAGGTACACCGATATACGAGAATCTATATTAGATTTTTGATAATCTCCGAGGTCAGGCTAAAGGTAAACAATACTCCGTAAAAATGAAACTTCAGTTGAAAAATCTTTAAACAACACTAATTTTCTAATTAATACCTTAAGTTTTGTGAAAAATACCGTTGAGGTGGGGAAAAACATAAAATATTTTAAACAATTTCTCAATATACATAAGATGATAAAGAAAAAGAACCTAAAATAAGATAGAAGTAAAAAAATATATAGGATTCCTATTTACCCTTTTTATTTTTAGTCGTTTAAATAAAAATTGTAGGCGGTGAAGGTTTAAAAAATTTGCGGGATCAATAAAACAATTTTTGGAAATTTACCATGAGAGAAGAAATTTTTTTAAACTCGGTTGCGATGGAGTACGTGGATGGTATAACATATAACCTAATATCAACCATAAAATCAAGGTTTATGGTAGGTAAAAGTTTTTTAATCGTCGGTCCAACGGTTCTGCGTTTTACGGTATCAGATACACGCAAAATCTTTTCTTGCAGACAAGGCTTTTCTAAACAATAATTAAAAAATGCCACAAAAAATTTCAGTCTGTGAAAAAATAAAGAATGACAGGAAATACCAATGTAAATTTTTTAATAAAAGATTTATAAAAAAATCCAACCCGACCCTGCCAGGATTCGAACCTGGAATCTTCTGATCCGTAGTCAGACGCGTTATCCGTTGCGCCACAGGGCCTATGCACGTGCCGACCACTAGTTGTTTATTTAAAATTTTATTTACCTCTCAATCTTCTCGGTAGATATGAAACAAACGGCTTGTACGAACAGCTTGCAGATAACCTTAACATTCTTCTGACAATATGCTAACACCGGTCTTATTTCTTTCGCTCAGGGTTAAATCAACCGTTTACATAATTAGAAGGCATGAAAAACACTCACTTTGAATGCTTTTATTACTAATCTTGTTTTTCTATGTTTATATTAAATAAATTATTATTTAAAAAAATAATACTGAAATAAAAATAATTAAAATTACCTTTCAATGCCAGTAAGTCGAGGATGACGGTACTTATTTGAAAACAACAAACCACCACCCCAAGCAGCCTGAAAATAATTGTAATAAACAGAATAAATATATTTTTTAAAAAACGTTTCTTTTAGAAAGTTTTAGAAAAAGTCTATATTTCCAAGAAATATACAGATATTTGATTTTCAGTTCGTGAACTTATTGGAAATAGGAATTTATATCCAGTTACGTATATTAAATAAAATAATATTACTTCTAAATTTATATACAGAATACGGATTACAAAACAGTCTCACATATCAGTTTCATAAATCTGATCTGCGTGCAGATGAACAATATTAAAACTGATTTATTCGTCTAATAACTTAATACTGGCTTTGAATTTTTGGGGTCTTAATCGCTCATTTTTATCACTTGCTATTTTCAGCGGTTTCTTCTGAATCAGTAGCTACATCCAGTAACTCCTGATCAGATCCAATATTTCATCAATTTAAACGTCTTCGGTGATCTAATAAAAAAAATATGTTAGCGACAGCGCACAGGAATTAATGCTTTATCCTGAACTGGACAGAAAAAAGGTAGTGGCTTCGATTTTTTATAATTATTTTATCTTTTGATATTTACATTACTTGTTACAACGTAAACTAACTTATAATTATAAGAAAAATCATCACAAATTATAAAGAGACCAAATAGGTGGACCATATTTTATTAAGATATTCAGGTATAGTTAATTTGATAATAAAGGGACGAGTAAGAGATAAAAACTGTAGTCGAAGAGAAGAATTTGAATATGACAAACAACTGACGACGTAAGATTTAGTAAAAAATATATATGTATATGTGTTGAAGATAAAAGATTAGGATAGAACTGAAAGGAATAGCAAAATGATCTTCTTGATCTTAGATTTATGTATAACGTACAAATTACCAGTTACAAATTATCTTCTTTACCATTCTGAACTTGAAATTAAAAATAAGAGGCAGAATGGGAGTTAATAAAATGCTTATGAAATGAAAACAGACAGAAAAATTGAAAGGAGAAAATTATCCTTAAATTTATCACATGTGACGATGTTCCATGTGAACAGAATGAAAGACCAAACTCTGTTGGTCGTTCATTCTAGTTCGACATAGAAAACGAGGAAAATCTAATAAGATAAAAATATTATAATGTTTACTATATTCTTTACGTGGACAACCTGGGGTGGAATCAGACTCCAGACTGGCTGATAAAGGGTTTACATGCGAACTATACTCGATAGGGACTAGATTCTAGCACTTGCTAAATACTACACTTACAGGAAGGTAATAATGTTAAAAATATTACAGAAGAGTTAATTAATGACTTTCCTCAGAATTAACAGCTCTGTATCGTTTTACTACCACGTAATAATTTGATACTTTCCTGTTTCCCAAATACTGCAACAAAAGACATGTACTACATGCTGAAGTACTTGTTTACTTATACGGCAACTGTGAGCATGAACTCTACCTATTAGCGAATTAATGATTGTAAAATATAATTGACTTTTACACACGTAGGCCTATTAGCAACGGTAGACTGATATAGGGACATTTTGCCATAGATCAGAGTTGATTTATTTCTTCTCATTGTAAGTATTTACTCTTTGCGGTTAAATATTGGCAGAGAATAATTATAAATATCTGGCTTGAGGGTAATTCATTCAGAAGAAATTCAGCTTATTAAAAATTTCGGCAGTATAAAATAGAAAAAAAAAGTTTTCCTTTTATACGGAGTTCAAAATTTAAATATTTTACTAAAAAATTTTTTAACCGGTAAATTCGATTACATTATTGAAGTTTACCAACGCGTGAACTTCAAATCGATTTAAATTCCAATTTAAGAGATGGTATCAGTGATTTACGATTCGCTACAAAGAATCAAATGATGCGACTTAAAATTACAAATGATGGGTATTATTATCTCTGATTTTAAGCCTCATTTCTTCCAGTCGGTTCGTAGAATGGTTAACTTTTTTAAGCTTTCAAACTTTAGTAAATTAGTTGGTAAAGTATGAAACTTGTAGAATTTCTAACTGTTTATTCCATCGTCTTTAACGCTATTCAAGATTTAGGCTATACTTATGATAAATTCTATAGGACAAGATTTTTTATTAAACATAAATTAAAAACATAAATAAAGATTTACTCCTTACAACTAATCGAATTTTTCTGTTGGTTGTTGCCGCAACCGGTGTCCTAATATTGAAAAATTAAAACGGTAAAAAAGGGGTAAAATATTAACGTCATAAATAAGCTTGTGAGTAAAATTATTCTGAATAATTATGAGATTCCGAACGTAAATTAATAAAACTATCACGGTTTATCGAAATCACATTATTATGATTCATTTTCAGTCTACAACGCTCAAGTTGGTAAAATTTTAAAAATACATGTTTTTTCTTTGTTGTGAATAATTACTAAAAAAAAAAAGAACTAAAAATAATTCATGGCTTTTCTATTATGGATAGCATGAAGTGAAAGCTACTCTGTAATGACTGAAATTCAGTCCGTAGATTATTTCAATTGTGCTGATATCAATAAATATAGAAAAATAAAATCCACTTACATCCACGTGCAACCACATCTTGTATTTCTGGCAGATGTTGGCTATTTCTTCAATCGGGTCAAAGGCACCCAAAACTGTAGTTCCTGATGTACAGTTGACAAAGAATGGGATATGACCTTTTGATTTTCTTTCGATGACCAGTCGTTCCAGTTCAGATGGTATTAGACGACCCCTAAAAGTAAAATACATATATAATAAACAAAGAAATCCCACATTATTATATTTTAAACTATAATTTAATTACTTAGATGAGAAAATATTGTAATTTATCATTTTAATGGGTTTAAATTTAAATTTAATAATAATAAAAAAATGTTTGTTTATTTTTGTGAAAAATCTTTAAGTCCTGGTTTTCTCTAATGGTAGACCCTAAGGGCATAAGATTACAAAAAGACTTTCTTGGTAAAGCCTTTAAACAAGCAAAATTATTCCGGCAAAAGTTGTATATTATCTGTAGCGGAACGGTCGGCCGAATAAATCAGTGTTGCAATAGTTGAAATCTGTTATCCATAATCATCATCGATTAAAGGCAGTAAATGAAAGTATTTGCGTATTTAATTAATTTCTGTTTTAGACTATCTGTCCCAGTACTTTTAACGGCTACGATGCAAATGAAGGTATCACTTTAAGGGTTGAGATTTTACTATATTTTAGTTGGTATGACATGCTGATGTCTAACGGTACAATAATCGACTATTCAGCTTCGTATGGAATTTTATTATTCTTTACAATTTTTACTGAAGTAATAAGGTTTTGATATCTTCACGAAAATAATATATATATTTTTTCAGTAATCATAAACCTTTATAACGGTCCAGTAAAAAAAAGATTAATTTTTTTTCTAATATATGTACGGCAGATACCTAACTCCCTCATTCAGTCTTTCTTTCTCTAATAGATATTTTTTAATATTGGTTTTTTTTTTACGTGACTGCCCAAAAAGGAGTGTAATGTATTTAGGGTGTATGTATGTTCCACTGTAGAAGCTCAACGGCCGGCTGAACCGATTTAGATGTATGACCCAGCGTTTGAATCCTTACTTTACCGGGAGTATCTTAGGTTAAATAAATAAAAATATACATATATATATATATATATATATATATATATATATATATATATGTTTAAATAAATTTAAAAAAAACAATTATATACAAAATTGTCACCCGCATGCTCTTTAATTATCCTATACTGAAGAACAATGTTTGTCAGAAATGTTTGGCAGTCGTGTTTTGTAATTTTTAATATTTATCTCTTGTTTTAAAATTGTAATGATAACATCTGTTATAAATAACACTAATAAAGATAAAAGGAACTGAGTGTAATGGCATCGATATTCGACAACAGTGTATTAGGTACATTTTCTTGCTTACAGAAAAAAAAAACATAAATTATCTACCCTATCTGTAATAAAAATAACTGAAAAAAGAACCATCACTGTCAACGGCAGAGAAGAAAGAAACAGCAAAAACAATTTTGTTAAAATATATTACGTTTCAGTGAATAAAATAAAACAGAAAAATCTTTAACAATAATTTTTCATTTAGTCGCTTGTAATAAACCGAGAACATGAACCCCTTCAGAAAAAAAAAATAAACATACCATACTTGCTTGACCTATATGAGAATTTACTTTTAAATATTACTTTAAATAAAATATTAACATTTATAAATATCTACGTATTTACTTACAAATATAGTGTATCGAAACAAGATTATAATAATAAAAATCGTTTTTTATTTGGAAGGAAATTTACAGCCTTAAAATAGCTCATTAAATATATACCACAAATTATTTAGTTATGTATGCCAACAATCAGTATTTACTCGTATTTACGATAATTTCTAAACAGTTTCAAACGTGACAAAGTTCATTTACAGTCCCATGAAATCAGTTTAACGATTTTAAAGAAAAAACAATGGCACGCATTGGAAACACTCACGCAACTTAGATATAAATCGTTTGATTCAAGATGCTATAACAAGTTGAATTCTTTACTCTGATTCAACAAAATACGACAGGAAACGAAAAAAATTTAAGTGTGTAGGATTGTACCGGAGCCCATAGCAACAAACGGAGTTGAATGTCGACAAATACGCTCCGAGAACAGGAGAAGGCTGTAAAAATGGATAGGTAACGAAGATCTCCGGATCGGAGAACATAAAATTGACTTCATCAGGTAACCAAACAGCATTTTCAATACCATTTGTGGACAAATAGAGACGAGTCAATTAGTATGTATAGTAGAACACCTGATGAGAAAGAAAACGGAGAACAGGTGCTTCAAAGAACATTTCTTTACCGCTCTGGCAATACAGAGAGAGAAAGAGGTGTCGTAATCTTAAAAATCTAGAAAGACATAATCAAAGAAAAACCAGGAATCGGATGACAGTCAGGGATCACTCACCAAGAATCAGGATTAAATAACCTTTTATCCAAAACTAATTTTTAAACTAATGTAAAACATTAGTTTCTTTAACTACCTTTAACTTTTTTAACCGTTGAAAAGTTTTAAAACTTTAAGATAGATGCAGATAAGTGATCCCGAAATTATTTCTAAAACGAGCTAACGTAATTAACACAAAATATTTTACCTTTTATCTGAAGGAACTTCAACGCAGTTATCAGTACCCAAGCCACAAACAGCAGCACAACTCCTGACGGAGTAATGGCACTAAAACAAGAAAAAGATTAATTATCTTACTTGAAAACCTATAAATATTCAAGGTATAACGATTTCATTAAACAAATATAAAGTAGGTTATATCCAAAATGATCTTTTTAACTGACCTGATCAGATGTAAACATAACGAGTTGTCCTTTGATAGAATGAAGTCCTTTTTCTTTATAACCAGGAAACATACGATGGCGGGCAGCCAAAAATGCGTACAGATTTGAAATTGAACCCCCTGCGGTAAGGAAAAAAAGAGTAAAATATTAACTTTATTTTTTCCTTAAGTTGATTACATAAGTACAATCTTTGAAAAGAGAATTTTCAAATAAAAAAATATCGGCATAAAAATGGCTAAAATCTTAAAATAGTTTTTGTTTTAACTTTTTCTTTTCATTTACTTTTATAAAAGTAATAAATCTAATTTCGTCTAGAGTAGTTTCCTTCTACCTTAAATTTCTTCATAGAAGTTTAACGTTCGAACTTTCGTAACTTTTGAAAAGTTTAAAGCAACTATATTAGAAAAGTTTTCGTTCAAAGTAAAAGCATTATTCAAACTTTTAGAACTTAACGCCTTTATTCACTTAAACTTATGATTAAAAGTTTCCAACAAAGACACTATTAATCAATAATACAGTTATAAGTCTTAAGGGTAATGCGTATGGCGGTTGGAAAAAAAAAAATTAAGAATTATATATATATATATTTCCGAATAGAACACAAAACTTTTAGGTTGGTTTAATCTGCTTAGAATGCAAAGTTATTATCCAATTTACATGCCGTTCAGAGAGTTCATGTATTAAGTAAAAAAAGACACTTCTTAATTTTTAAAATAATATGAGCTTTTTTTGAATGAGATAAACCTAACTGAGATGTATTCGGATCAATCATGTTAAATAGAATAAAACGTTTATAATTTTTAGCGAAGTAGGTTTTAAATATTGACCAAGAAGGGCTATTTTAATTTTACATATGAGGTATTTGTGGTAAGACCACATCAAGAAAAACAAATATCATTGAAAACATTTTTTTTTTCAAGTTAATGTATAAAACTTATTAAAGTATTAATTAGACGTATTAAATTAGTAAACAGGTTAAAATTTGAGGTTAATAATTTGGGTTCCAAGAATTTAAGTACGGTTTTATTTCACTGTTTGCTCAGGAATCAGGGCGAAATCTTTCTCTAGCCGTAACTCGCTAACGGAGCGTTTCCAGACTCACGATTATAGAAGTTCATTGTTTTTGCTAGTAGAATTAGCTTAGAAAGCGCCAGTAAGACTACTTGAAATACTCTGTATTATTAATAAAGCGTGTAAACAAGAAACGTGTCATATATATATAAATAGAAAGCACTATTTTCATATCCATATATTGTAAATACCAATTTCAAGCTCCATAACATAGTACAATTAAAAAAATACCTGATTAAAATAACTCGATTATTATATATTACGTCGTAAAATCTCTCGCCATTTCGTCCATTACCACGGCAATAGCGAGCCTTATAAAATATATACAGTACATTTTAGTTCTCAGGAGCTGTATCAAAATGAGTTTTTACTGCTTCCCACAGTATTTTTTTTTTTCAAATGGAGAAATTTATATTTTTTATTTATTTATTTTTTTTTTAGTTGTGGTGTAAAGAAAGGAAGGAAATAAATTAAAAAAAAAATCAATTTAAAAAGTTCAGTTAACAGTTTACGGCCCGTAACAGCTTAGCGAACTCATGCTAGGTGATGTAGCCGTTCAGTGATAATATTATGGATTAATTATAAATATATTTTACCTATTTTAAGTGGATTTATCGATATATTTGTGCCATAATTTTTTTTATTTGATTCTCTCCTGCCCTAAAGTAAGAAGTGGAACAAGTGTACAAAAGGAATTATAAAACAAAAATTTCAATTATTTTAACATGCTTAAATATATCTTACGTTTATGATCATTGGAGAGAGAAAATGGGAAATTCGAGAAAATATTTAAACAAAACTATTTTGTAATGGCAGGGTTAAAAATTTAATCATCAGTGAAAAAAAGCCATCAATTCATTGATAACTTTGGATGATTATGATAATAAACCATCACGTTACATAATAACTGAACAGTTATCCTAAATTATTTATTTATAATATGGGGACAAACTTTACTAATTAACAAATTTATCAATTTACACATTGTTTAGTATAAAACAGCGTAGTAATAATATGGGATGATAATGTTGAGATTAAATTTTTCTTGAAGGGATGATGGAATTAGGAATTTTTTGTAATTACAAAATTTGTATAAATTATGTTTAAAAAAATATTGTTTCTTAAAAAAACACTCTTTTTTAAAGAAATTATTTTGAATAATTCTATTACTTTATAATAATTATTTGATCGTACCAGGAGCTAAAATGGAGTCACCACCATTCCAGCCAATAATTTCCCTCATTTTTTCTAAGACGACGTTTTCCATTAGTATAAAAACAGGTGCGATCTCGTAGGTGAACATGTTTGTATTTGCAGTTGCTGTCAACCATTCTCCAGCCATTGATACGAGATCCAAACCGCAAGACAACTGATTGAAGAAATGAGGATGCCCTGTAACAAAAATTAAACACACTCTTCATAAATAGTTTTGAAATAAAATTTTATCTAAATTCTGGTTAAAAGAAAAGTTCATGCAACTAATTTGGCGAAATTATATTTAAAATAAATAGAAATAACCTATTCTGTTGAGGAGGAAAAGAATGATTATTTAAATATTCACACTGTTTCGAACATTAAAAAAAGAAAATATTTCCGATTTATTTATTTATAACACTGAACCGTTTTATTGACTTACCATCGCAGTATTCTACCGGGCAGAATTTATTAATCTTGCGATGATTAAAATTTGGTTTAATTTTATTTTTCATTGCCATTAAATTTAATTTTGTACATTGTATTGGCTCTCAACAAAAAAAAGAAGTTTATTAATAGATGATTATATCTAGGATAAAGTACAATTTGTTGGAACTACATGCTGTGACGGATGCAAAAAAACTCCCAACTATCTTTTGGTCAAAATGGCTTCTATCAATGGAACTTCAAACTTTAACTCTGTCTGTTTAATTGTATGTTACAATTATACATATTGTATAATTGTATGTTTAATCTGTATCGATTAATTCTGAGTGAATTATTAAAAAAATATTCTTAGATATGTTTTCGATGTTTGTAAATCAGTGGATAAACAAGAAGAATAAAGAGAAATAATAAGCATTTCGATTATTAAAATTAACCTTTGGATTTTTAAGATATATTAACCACAACGGGCATTGTCCACAAAAAATATAATGCAATGTACCGTAACCAACGCTGTTTGACTTCGGTAGACTATTGGAATCTTTAATTTCCAGGATGCTGCTTCATGAAATGCTTCAGAAGTTATTAAAACATTAAGTTGCAAAAGACACAGTTTACCGTCATACCAAGAATTATTTATCCTGGATCTTCATTTTATTTGAACAATAAATAACAAAGACATTTTTCAATAAACTGAAAAAAATTAAACTTAAATATTTAATAAATAGTTTTAAAGACTTCACAAACTGTGACGATCGGCTGATCATCAATGGTTCTCGGGCACTTCAATCGAAAAAGCTAGCGGCCACGGTTTGAAACTGTATATAATATAACATCATAGCAAAACCGTCAATTTATATGGCAACCTATTTGAAATACCTTGCACAATAAATCACATGATTCTGGAGTTTATTAACCAGATCAACTACCAACCGACTTAGTGAACAGTTGTAGTACAATGACATTTTAAATGATGCTGATTTCTGAAAGTTTTCGCAATTGGGTGATAATATTTTGATAACTTTCCAACTGTTATTATGGTTCATTACGACTCGATTATTTTCCTGTTAAAATGAAATAAAAGTGTTTAGTTTGAGTTCTAAACCATCCGAAAGAAGATGGTTCTTCTTATTATGCTTAAAATAGTATTTAATTGTTCTTCTTTTTGTAGAATTTCTCCAATCTGAATTTTGGCAACTAATAGAGTGATTTGGATGACAAAATACAGCTGGAAACAGATCTCTAGTGGTAAACATTAATTAGATTCTAAGATTTTTAACCAACAAAATTGAATTCTACCAGTTCCTCCTCTTTCCAAACACCTTCAATAACCAACTTCAGTAATTCATAAAGATCTTAATTATGCACTATTTGTCCAAAAATACATGTAAAAAGAGACATATATTCCAAATTCATGGAAATGTGCTTCCAGAAAATATGTATTTAAAATTTTACTATATTCATTAAGCTGATCAATGAGCTTTTAATTATTATAAGGAACCACATTCAATGATAATTATGAAAGTCTTTTCAGGTTACTTTGGGAGAATTTTCACGGTTCTTCAGATTTGACAGGAAAAAAAATGTGTATTAATGCCGCTGATCTCTCAACGGTGAAAAACTACTTTAAGTTTTAATTTTCAGTGTAGTGAAACGTGTACGAGTATTTTAAATATGAAAATATCTTCTTATTTGAAATATTTTACATTTTCTGTTTGATGAACACAGAATTCTCTAAACCTTTTATTTTAGTTAAAAGAAAATAACGTTTCTTTCTATAAACTAATTAATTCATGAAAACAATTACGCTAAAAGCTAAAAAAAAATACATTAATTTAAATCCAGTCGTCTTAAATGCTGCAATAGTAAAAAAAGGATAAAAATTATTTAACTACGGAAGAGTACATATTGATTTTAAAGAGACCCTTTCAGTAATTACCCCTATAGAATATCATTGTGAGGGCCTCCCTACCGTCAAAGAATCCCTCCTACCTAAAACCCAATTTTAGTTTATTTGTTACCGGAAGTTAAATTTGGTGATGTTGAAACTAATTATCACTAATCCTCTCCAACAAATTATTTGCTACGTAATTTATTTCTAATTACAAGATCGATGCGGTCACGTTTTCTTGCTTAGAATAAATTCTAAACGAATTCGAAACTTTGATTAACAGTTCCCTATGTCAATAAAGTAAACACAGCTAGGTTTTATTTTAAAATAATAGAGATTTTTATTTCTATTACTGTTCTTTTTAACTATCTTCATGAACATATTCATAAACTACCAAATTTGGTTTAAAAAATATTTAAAGTACAAAATATAAAGAAGCTTTTAAATAGTTCTTTTGTTGTAGGCTTATTTATAAAATAACGTATAAAATAAATAATTAATTATTTATTAATAAAATATGGGAAAAAATGTAGGAATTTTATGCCTACATTTTTCATATCAATTTAAGATAGAAATCAGAATATTTTTCCGAGTGAAGTATTGTACGGGAAACAAAAACATAGAGAAAATCGGTTATTTCAAGTCAGGAAAATTATTAATTCACAAACGCTAATAAAAACCGGATGTTGTTTGTGACAATAAGGTTCCGGTTTCCAGAGGAACCCTGGAGACATATCTGAAATCCCGTTTTTAGTCTCGGATGATAAATCTGAATGAGGCTTTTTAGAATCACAGACCGATTCAGAGATGAATAGGAAGGGAGAAAGGATGACCTAAAAGCAAGCCAAGGTCCTAACGAACATCAAGAGAGATACCATACCCTTAATTTTATATAAAAGTCAGTGCCTCTTATTCAATAGAAGTATGCAAGTGTTTCACTAGTTTGAGATGTTACAAATTCTTTTATTTTTTTTATTGCTGTTTTTCTGTATAAATTACGACGTTTTACTGTTTTATATTTTATGTTTCACCTAGCCGAGCAATTCTTTATTCATTGTTTTGAATCGCATTAAACAAACTCCACATTTTGCTATGAAGCTTTTTTGACAAAGTTGATACTAAGTAAATGAACCCTTAATTTAATTAAAAATTGAAGAAATAAATTTTTTAAATTTCACGTTCAATTTTCAGCTTGAATCTCCAATGTTTTAATATACTAATATTCAATACGATCCCGACAACTTAATATATGTATGCTAGACAATTGGCGAGTATTTTAAACGTGGTTGTATTTACTACTCATGTTACAGCGCAAAATTGTATCCAAAAAAAGCTGTGGAAAGCAGGAAATTATAGTTATGAAAATCCCTTCAGACCATGATCGATTTCCAGTTGCACTAATTATTTGAGAAGTAAAATCTAAGCTGATTAAAACGCCAGTATAAAAACACCAACAGTTGGTATTTACTCTGCGTAGGAATCTTCATACTATTTAATAACAAAATTTTAAATTCCTTCCCGTTATGATATTAAATCTGAATTCAAGGATTATGTACAATACAACGCTTTCAGTATGTGTGTATCTTTGTATGTACGCGTGTACGTGTATGTTTTGTATATGTATGTGAACTATTTGTTTGGTATTCGTAATTAAAGTATTATTTCGGCTTTTGTCTGAACGTATATTAACAAATGTTTAATATATCTATATATATAGATAAGAAAAATGGACTTAAGGCCGGGAGGGGTTGTGTGAATGCAAGGGTATTTACCAGGCAGGCAGCAAGGGAATTCAATAGAGGCCAATCTGGATAGGGGCGTTCGTTGAATTCTTGCGCTCCCTTGACCCTGAGGGGTTTGAAATCCTGGTTAAGTACATTCTATTTTGCCCCGATCTAACCCCCTTTCTAACAACACAGCCCCATCCATTGCTGTCAGTTCTTGTACTATCTAGCACTAAATGTCCTGGAACGGATTATTTCACATTCTAGCCGCAACGTCATCAAACAAACATGTGCAAACGCGTGACTGCTCCTTCTTTAAATCACTTTTTTAAATTCTTGAACCCTGTATAATAATAATTATTATTATTTGTTCTTATTTTTTATTTATTGATAAATAAAAAAAATGGCTACTAGTAGCTACTTACAGTAGCGTACAAATTAATCTGAACACAGATGTTATTTAACAAAACAGTAACTATTTAGAAAAAAATTCATACGTGTACAATTTGTAAATATCTAGTAATTAATATATCCTCCTTTATTCTTGATCACTTCATGTACACGATTTGGCATCGATTCAACAAGTGTACAGCACATTTTTCGATTTCTTCATCATGAAACCATACTGATATTATTGCTTTAATGAGGTCAATTTTTGTGGTTCAACTCATCTTTGAGAGTTGTTTTTTGACTGTTGCCCACAGATTTCCAACTGGGTTTATGTCTGAAGAAATGCCTAGAACGAAAGTAATTTAATGTTTCGTTCTTCGAAATCTTTCTCCACTTCTTTGGTAGTACGGTATGGAGGCAAATTTTGTTGGAACAATCTGTTGCCTTGTGGGAATTTGTTTTGAAGTTGTGTCACAATCCTTTCCTTCAGAATCTTGACATATCCATCACTTTTCAACATACCATCTACAGGGAGTAATAAACAAAGGTTTTCAAATGTGAAACAACCCCCAAACATTTTTTTCGGTAGATGTTTAACTGATTCTTAGTTATAAGCTTGTGATATATTTTCATCTGTTGCTTTCTAACCTATGAAACCCTTTGCTCCCGAACATAAAAATGTGACTCGTCGGAAAAGATAACATTTCTTCAATCTTCTTTAGTCTAGTTAGCATATACTTTGTCCCACAACAGCAATTTTTTGCACATTGCTGGTGTTAAAAGCTGCTTTTTAGCTTTCCGTCCGTAGCAAGAAGTCGGCGTCCAACAGTTGTCACGTGTAAATCTATTCCACTGCCTGTTAATTCTTGATTTAAGTCCACAGCAGATAATGTTGGATAAAGTTTACTTTTTCTTACTAATAATCGATCCTGTGTTGAAGTAGATTTTCTTTTACAGCCACATTTGCTTTTCCTTTGAGGTGAAAAGGGACCAATTTCTTTGAATCGTTTTAAATAGCATTAACTGTCCCTAGTTCAACCTCTCACTCAGAAGCTATTTGTCGTTGTGTCATATTGTTATGCTCAGAAAGCGAAACAATTTTCGAACGATTTATTGGGGTTACGTTTATTATTATATATTCAAAACACACAGGACAAAGAAATATGAAATTTTGTAATAAAAATAAAGTAAACTTTCCCAAAAACAATTTATAATATGAAAATAGCTAAATAACCAAAGAATAATAACCTCACATTACACAGGCAACTAAAAGAATGGGTGTGATCAAACAGTGTAGCCACAACATAGAAATAAATAAAAAAATCCCTGTGCTCGGATTAATTTGCACGCTACTGTGTATTTATATAAACTTAATATTTGTATAAATATAGAGATAACTTAATTTTATGTTAAAATCATAACAAGGCTTACCCGAAGGTTAAGTTAAAGGTTAAGAATACAGTCGTAGAAGAGTAGGCCTACCGTAATATAAATATGAAAACAAAGATGTTAAGCTTACTTACACTGACAAGGAAATTAATATGAATGCAGAATATGGTACCTTGACCTCCATTTAGAAGTATCGCATGGACACTGTATATGACCTCATAAGAATACTCATATATATTTTAATAAGATATTTAATCGATAGTTTGATATCTGGACTAATAAAATTAAAAACAAGAAAATCACATGCTACAGATAGATAAAACCGGCAAAGGTTTGCAAAAATTATCCGGCTCGCGCTTAATAGAACTTTATTTCAAATATATCGCTGGATTTTAAAATATTAATGTGTTTATTATTTTTACTTAAACCGATCAAATCAATTACGAAATAAAAATAGGAAAAGATGTTTGAAATCTATTTAAAAAATTTAATAAACAATTTTATAAATCGATTACTATAGAGTCCCCCTAGAGGTTCTGGCGACATTTCACTAGCTGGCATCGAATGTAGTAATGTTACCTCATGTTAATCAGTTAAATGTTATCTCATTTTAATTAAATTTCGTTAATATAAAATCTACTTTAATTATAATAGAACAAAACTAATAAATTTGAAATCGGGTACAATCTTAGACTTGTTTTCACGCTTAATATTTGCTTCCACTTGTTAACAATTTCAGTCATATTAATCGATTTGAATAAATGACGTGTCATTCTGTTCACAATAAAAGACTTAAAAAATATCTAATAAAAACATCATTATTCAAGATAAAATTAATGTTTATGAATTTATTAATGTTTCAAATCTTTTAATGGTCGCCATTTTGGTATTTTCAAAGGTAAAATTTTCCTTTGAAGGAAAATTAGGTAAAATTTTCCTAAATTAGGTAAACTTATTTCTTTTGAAGATGTTTTTGGGTTACAAATCAATCCGTTCTTAAGATATAAATCTTAATTGAAAAAATGCAAAATGGTGAACAGTGGGAAAATGAAGCAAACTAGGACATATGCATGGGCATCTACATGAAGTTTTTGTTTATTTTGACGCCCTGAATCAGTCCCTTAAATTTTGCCGACACTCCCAAGACAACTAACACTACTGTCAGGGAGTAAAATAGATACCATGATGCCATCTAGTCCGTGGAGTCAAAAATCAGACCAAAACTAGAATACATGTCGTCAAATATTTGTGCTAAATTTCACGTTTTTGTCAACGGGTTTCGAGAAATGAGGAGAAAACAATTTACAAATAATTTTGAATATTCCCAACTCTAATTTCCGTTGACATAAAATTTTGGAATTTTTAATTACTTAATAAGTAGTTTCATCGTACTAAAGCTCATTTTTCTTCGACCACTGTACAAAACGACATTAATTAAAAATGGCGAAGACGATCTCTCTCTCCCTTTTTTAATTTTGTCCAAAATCGAATGCCATCAGTGTTTAATATACAGAAATTGTTTCAACTATTTTTGAAGTTATGTTGAGGCAGTCCGGAGGTATTAATCAAAATACATGCCAACACAAGTACGTACATCTTCCGGGAATGTCTACGGTTTTTTTTTTACGTTTTTCGGACTCAGGGGTAGACATTTGCAAAAAACCCCAGATGGAAATTTTGGACAATTCTACATACTTCCCCTTTATAGCTGTAACTAATATATAGCAGCAATGGAGTTATTGCCCGGAAGTAAAAATTATTGTACGAAACTTGTTGATGATTATATATGAATACAACATATAAGAAAAAAAATGTTTTCAATTATGGTTTATTAGGATCCATAATCTTTATAAATCAATTGTATGTAATTGCCTCGTTCAGTGCTCCAAAGATGTTTTTATTTTCCTTAATCAAAACAGTATTCATAGTAGTAGTCTCATTTTAATTATTTTATTGTACTCTTATTAATTTTATAAACCGCTGTAAATTTTATTTTTTTTTTAATCGATAAATTCTCTAGATTTCATTCATTTTTCAATCAATGATGTTTGGAAACAGCAACGTGGGTGTTTCACACTGAATTTTTAGGTAGATTTCATAAGAAAGCTACCTACTTTAATAGATACCATGATTCGACTTTCGAAAAATTTAGACATATCTTTGCGTTTTACATCCCCCAGACCCCAAAACCGCCGTCAGTTCAAAAGTTTATACATATATATATATTTCACTTTCTTGTGGACGCGATAACTGCCGTAATTTTGCGCCAATCACTTTCAAATTTACACATAAAATATAACGACCCAAAATTAAATTAGGGTCCAATTTGTTAATGGGCAAAATCGGATCATGGGGTTGGAAATGGAGGGCTTTTCAAAAAAAAAATCGCTATCGTAACTTTCATATTAAGTAAAATATCGGATTCGTTTACAAGTTCCTACAATTTTTTGGATAAGGGCCTAAAACTTATCTAAGTAAAGTTTTTGATATCACCAACCATTGGCCCAGGATGTGGAAAAAATGGGGTTTTGAAGACAAAAAACATACCTTCTTAATTGACACAATATCGAATCAGTTTAAAGTGGTTATTAGTCCTCTAAACATTACCTAAAACTTTTTTCTGAAACAATTTTTGATATGATTAACCCTTACGGCAAGGGATGACCAAAATCCTGCTGGAATTCTAAGAAGATGGGGTTTGTCGTACGCTAAACATGTGTATCTTTTTTCATGCAACTCGTATTGAGAAATTTTGAAGTTTATAAGGTGGAAATATTTTTTATTCCCTACTTAGCACCGGTGAAATCTACCTCCGCCTTCCGGCGTGCCGAAAAGGATTTTTTATTTTATACGACTGAAAGGTAAAAAATTGTACACAGAGTTGTTCCAATTTAGGAAATTAATAAAAACAATAAAATACGGCTGCGATAAGGAAAGCTAGCAGCAGTAATACGCTATTCGGCTTCAATCGGCAAAGATACAATAAAAATCATTCAAAAGGTTTATTTTTCTGATTGTTACAGGTAATGCGAGGAATCACGTAAGTGCTTTTTCATCCAGAATTTAGAATGCAACAATATTTAAAAATTGTACAATGAAAAAAGCAAAGATATTATGAATTATGACATTTAGTTTAACTTTACTAAATTTTAATGCAGTATTTAAAAAAATTAAAGTAGTAATTATAAATAATATGTTTATTTTAAATTACAGTATTATTAATAATAATAAGTACAATTCTAAATACAAATAATACACACGCACAAACACACACCAAGAACAAAGTTATTTTATAAAAGTGTATATTGTATAGCATCTATGATTATCAGGCGAGATGAACCTGTAATCCTACTAGGGGAGATGGTTCTCTATACAACTAAACCTACGACTGTCGTTTTCCAGTCCACTTGACAAATCCCCTAGAATGTAATCCCATGTCCCGTCAAACTGAAATAAAGATCCGAACCAGCACGAATAATAGTAACTGTGTGTCTGTGTGTGTTCGCGCGCGCGCATAAGTGAATGAAAAAGAAATATATTTTATTTCTTCTACTTTCACCGTTTACAGTTTTTTTTTTTTTAATATCAATCTCTACACTTTTTATAACTAAAAAATGTAAAAATCAAAGCATAAAAAAATAAATGAAAACTTCTCATGTCAGTGTCTCAACATACGCAAAAAAAAAAATCTGCATGCATTATTTTATTTTAATGTCTAGTGTGTTTTATAAAAATACCGTCTTTTTTCTTTAATAAAAATTCTACAAAAAAAAATATTTTTCATGCTACAGAAATTAAATAGTTAATTTATCCTGTTCTTACAGAATACGTTTTTTGTTACAACATATAAAACATTGCAGGCCAATGTTTGTGACAGATTCGTGCAATTTTGTTATCCGTGAATTATCAGAGCCAAACTACAATCTTCGAGTCTAAATTTTGTATATATTATCACACACGCGCGCGTGCACAAACACACAATTGATTTGCTCAATTGATTTCATTTCCTTATTCTGTCCGTAAATATGATACGATTATAGTTCAGTTCATTATAAATATAAAACAAGTTAATCGTCTTAACAAAATAAATAATAATAACAAATAATACCATAAACAAAGAGTTTGTTATACCGTTCCTTTAGTGCCATAACCGTAATAGTTATAGGCAACCTAACTGCGAGTCACTCGTTAAAATGATACACCGATAACACGGTGTGTAGTTTTCTGTTGCTTTCTTTAATGAGGTTGCGTATCACCTAGCCAAACACGTAGAAATGATATCCACATACGATACTCAGCCGTGCAACCTAAGAGCCTCACTTTTTCAAAGGATTTGGCTGTACAGCGATCACCATCACTCAGAAAAAACAAGATCGACTAATTTCTGTTTTATCTCGGGTATTTTACGTACGTTATAGCGATAATAAAGGCTGGTACAAATGGTGTAAAGCAACAAATTAATGTACTCATTTCAGCTGTGAAAAGTGAGTTTTATACACTACTTCAACTCAACAAGATATATAAAATGTTTATAAAATAGAAAAATTAACTTTAAGTAATAAACGTAAACGATTATGTACCTCAGACAATTAATATACATGTACGTTACAAGTAACAAAAAACAGAATTAAAAAAGAAACCGTAAGCTATCCCGTGAAAGATTTTTTTTTTAATTTAGGTAATTAACATTAAAAAAAAGTTTTTATTGGTAAAGATTAAATTGCATTATTTACACTTATTTATTTTTAATACTCATATTTCAGTTAAAATTATCACTAAAATGGTGTACGATTCGATTATTTAATAAAGCATTCAGTTTATAGGAACCAAACTGAATAAATAGCTGCTTTTTAATGTTCTTTTCTTTTAATTTCTTGCAGACTGTAAACATTTTGGTAGTTTATTATACGATTTTACTCTTTAAAAGTAATATTTTGGTATTTCGGGATATTAAAAGGTATATATTTCTTAGTCGGTAACACAGACTTGATGATTTTCCTTTTTTAATAATACAAATAGGACAAAACGCTGTTAAAATAAACAAGCTTAATGTTTTAACGAACAGTGGCTAGAAACTTCAATTTTGCTTTCAGGAATTTCTGGGACAGCCTTTTTTTGTGATAGAAAATTAAATTCTTTATAAAACGCCCGGAAAATGTTTCAGTATCGGGATAAAGATATAAAAAAATAGCGATAGATATTTAACTGTGTTTTCTTATCTACAATTCACTAATAATAGTAAGAAATGAAACCTGTCACACATAAAGTGTAACCACCCAAACGTCTGCAGAACCCTTGAATTTGACCTAATTCGAAATTATCTGCTCAATAAATCAACAATGTCTTGAATTCACTCAGAAAATGTTATTCTTATGAGTAAGAAATGGCACGAGGAAAAAGCAAAGTAGGTTCTTCGTTAACTATCAACATAGCACATAAATATTTATATTGGTAAAGATCTTTGTTTTTTAAAACAACTTCAGCAATTAGCGATTGTTAATAATTGCTTATTATATACTTTTGATAATTACTTATTATACTTTAATAAACTATATTACACAAGGGTATTAACTTAATTTTAAATCTTCAATTGTTTTACGTAAAAAACATTTTGCATGAAAGAGCAAATGAACTGCTTACTTTGTACTGCTTTAAGTCAATAATACTCTCTATTATATTATACTTATAAACTGTATCTAGGTAAGAGAATCAACAACATTTTTTGACGAATGAATCGAAGTAAAGATTTTTTTTTAAAAATAAAGATTTATGTAAAAGTAGCTTAGGCTTAAAATTTGATGAAACTTAACGTTGCACAAAAATTATAAAAAAAAAGCATATTAAACTCGTATAAAAATATACACATTCCATCTTGAAAGATAAGGAAGAACATTTAAGTAAATAATCGTGAGAAAAATCAATAAAAATTAAGTTTTTTTTTTTTTAATCTCCGGGACCACCGTTAGGTATTGCTTCAGAGGATGAGATGAATGATTTGTAGCGTGTGTGAAAATGCCATGACTGACCGAAATTCGAGCCCGGGACTACCGGATAAAGGCCGAGACTCTACCATTCGCGCCATGGAGGCCGGCAATTTTGATTTATTACAATAAGTAAACAATACCCGATTTCAAAAGAAAATTATGGTAATCTACAATGTAGCTGATACACTGCCGAAATGAAGATAATGAAAAAAATTATAATTATATAACATAAGCATCTCCGGTCTATATGATTACTTGTGTTTCCCGTCGCGGTCAACTATTTATTTATTTTATTTTTTTCAGTCATGTAACCGGAGGCAAGTTCATCAAGTCGCCTCGCATATATTGTAACAGTGGCAGTGGCTGTATCGTTTGAACTGCAGCACTGTACACGGTCGCACCCCTTAAAAAATCGAAATAAAAAAAACCCGAAAATTATTATATAAATATTTATCTGAAGAGTATTTGTAAGCCCGAATCTAGTGAATACCTCCTTCAATATAGTCGAAAATGTGAAAAATTTGTAACTGCTGTTCAAAAATTTTACCTTTCTTCATCCCTTTAAAGTCGAATTTCAGAAAATATACGAATTGGTTTTTAGATATTCACATGAAGATTATACACACCAAAAATCCAGTTGATATCTACATTTGTTACCGAGAAGTCCAAAAAGTAGTAAATTTCATAATTATTCCATCCATTTTAACCCTTTAAACTCAAAATTTTAAAAACTCCTTTCTTAGTGAGTATTTACACCGTAAGAAGAGTGTGTATACAAATTTTCATCAATTTATCTTCAGTAGTTTTTACTGGGAATTGATTTCGAGTAACTTGCTGAATGTTATTTTAAAAATATAAATATATTTACTTTAAATATTCAAAAATGTGTTTAAAACATTTGACACGCTAAAGCAGTAGATTACATGTATGACATCAATTAATGAAGAGAAGGTAGTATAGTTCTATGTTACCATAGAAAAATAGATTTATATGTGTTTTAAATTAAATTTGAAGTGTAAGATCTAATATACTGATATATTTTACATTTTTAATTTATCTAATCAAAATCGTTTTTAATTTTATAATTGATCAGTAGGAAAAATTAAGGTAGTTCCTTAAGAAATTTTAACTTAATAAGTCCATTAATTTAACTACAGGGGGATGGCCAAAGTCCATATTTGGACTTCTATTACTGCTACAACTATCTGGATCCAGACACTTTCAGAACTTAAATATTCATAGAAATAAATTGTAGCTTGATCATGTTTTCTCACATACAGAGTGATTCACGAAGAATGTAACAAACTTTCAGGAGAGATTTTCTACTGCTGGTAATAAAAAAAGAAATTTCAAGGTTCGGAAACGCTTAGTTGAATGAGTGTCGGCTGGCGAAATATTTCGCTCTGATTTCTGCGCCTTTGGTAAAATTAAGCTTAACTGTATTCTGGCTAAAAAAAAAAAACACAAAAAAGAGGAATTATTAACCTATTGCCTGTTAGTGAAAATTTTAATCAATTCACCGACTCACTTGAAAACTATATTTAATACAAATGCTTTGAGTGCAGTAGGTGAATATCGACAATAACGTATCAGAGTAAAATAACGAATTAAGAAAAGATAGGCTATTCGACATGATAAAATACTGTTTATAATTAAGATGAAGATGGGAATGAAGCATATAACGTTCTTTCAATCCAAGTGGTGCTTTATAGAATAAGAAATTTTAGAAACATTGAATTTAGGAAAAGTGTTACAGTTTAACTGTATCAAAAGATTCGTATTACAGTCCAAAAAAACAAACAACTATTACAATTGTATAGTGCTCTGAAAAGTTTCAAACATACAAACTATTACAAGAAATTTTTCCATTTTTTTGGAATTTCAAACGTTATCTTATGTTTAATAGATTTATAAAACGTGTTTAATTTTTTAACAAAAAATCGGATTTTATGGTACCAAACCGATTTAAAGTACGTTATCGTTTTAAGTCGTAAAACAGTTTCAGTTTATAAAAAGTTTTCGAGCTGTACATGTAGTGGTAATATAAAATACAGAATATATTTATTACAAAATGAGCAAACACAATTTTAGGTGGTCGGCAAGATCAACTCCTGTATCACTTACAAATATGTCTACGACACAGGTCTCATTATTTCCCTTAAGGCTCGATATAATCAGGAAAGATATTATTAAAAAACAACTTTTGAAATATTTCTACGAGAGAAAAATAAAGATGGAAAACCTGATAAGACAACCGACAAGCTGAAAAGCCGTCACACGGCTAAAGACGCGTTCCGGGAAAGTCCTACAACTACGGGTTGTTTCTGATGCACCTCCTACACACACAACTTAATTAAAAATATTTATCATTTTATTTAAATATAATATTTTTCGTTAATTTAATTCAGTGATTCTAACTTAAGCACGCGCGTATATCGTATTTAATTCAAGCGGGTGTGGCGGTATTAGTGGCAACGGTCGGCACTAACTGATGTAATTCACAACTTACATAGAACAAATGTTGCTTGTACGATCGGCTCGGAACACTGGTGCAGCCGCTAGGCTTAATGCACCAGGTTCCGAGTCAATAGGGCGTTTGAGTTCGAGACCCAGCCAGACCGAGTTGCTTTTTTACACTTCAAATATTATTCATTTATTTTATTCTACCGTTCACCTGTCAGACACCGTCACAACGTAGCAGACAACTACAACAGCATTTTTTGGGGTGGGGGTGCGATTTTGCAATTTTTTTTTCAAATATTGTTATGTTTTAATTTTTAACAAATGTGCTTAAGAGAAATATGACCTTAATTAGGCGAAATCTGGAGATAATGAGGGTGACCTTACTCTACAGCGTCACTCCCTTGACCTTCTAAGTTTAAAATTGAATGGCATCAATATATGGCCCCCCATATATAGAAGTAATCTGACCAAGTTCGGTCAAAATCGGTCCATAGTTCTGGAAATATAAGGTGATTTAGAGACCAACAACGAACACACACACACACACACACACACACACACACACGTGCTTACGATTATTAACAACCGGATAATTTCCATCCGTTTTTTTGAGTTCCTTACGTGTCAAAATGTCAAGATCTGGTAAAAACCGCATACACCCAAATTAGACCGATTACAATACTTTCCCTACTAGAGCTATAGCTCTGCGGTAGAGCTATATAGACGGGAAAGTAAAAAAAAAACAAAGTTGTTTTAACCCAGCATTTTATATTTTGAGATCTTAATAAAAAAGCCATCCATTATCGGTATCAGATATTTTCTGTAAGGTTAAATAATTTAAAAAAAAAAAAACCTGCAGTACAACAGGTACTTTCATATACGTAACTGATATCCACATACGTTTTAAAAATTAAATAACTATTAATCCCAGTGGAAAAGTAACTAATTAACAAAAATAAAATATTTTAAATGGGGCAAAACATAAAATTTGAAGTTTCTTTCATTTTAGTTGTTCTTGTAAATTCCGTACGCGTTACAATCCTTCAGTGAACACCCCTCTTAGAATCAAGCACACCCACAGGCAAATAACACAGCAAAGAAGGGTGATTTTACCCACTTCGAATTAGTTACACGTTCTTTCACACAGATGACGCTGTCATCTGTTTCTGCGTTTAATTATTTCTACGATGATGTATGAAAAAAAATGAAAAAAATACGTATGACAAATTCTAACATCTAGCTTGATTGAAATACCCAGCTTGCAGTCCTAAAAAGAAAAAAAAATAATAACAGTTTGTAATAAAGGGATGCGTCATTTTGAATTTATCATATTTTCTCAGTTTTAGTAAATTTCTTGAATTTGGTATAATTAACTCTACGTAAAATACAATTTTTCGTTATAATATAGAGTAAGAAAACTTGCTGAAGGAAAGAAAACATTTTAAGAAAATTGATGAAAGGTTATGTTAAATTACTAAAATGTGTACTGCTAATATTTAACAAAGAGTATGCACCCTAAACATTTTGAAATTTAATGACAAAAATCAAACATTTGTTTTTTTACAGATAAGTTTATACACTTTCTTAATATTTTTCATAGTTACAATTTTTTTTTTATTACTTTTAAATTCTCTGTTTTAGGCAAAGTAAACCGAGATGAACAGGTTTCAAAACAGTTTAGTACGATTTAGGATACAGAGAATGAAACACAAAAAAATGTAAAAAGTTATATCATATCAGATAACACCGACAAAAACCCGTTGTTGTCGGCGAAACTTCATCGATCGTGATGAGGATTAAGTCACTTGTTTTTAGAGTTGTAAGCTAGATTACGATTGCCAGTTTGGAATGTCGGTGGATCGACGGCAGTTTTCCGGCCTATATTATTAAATGGAATATTTTGTCACATATCATAGGTCAAGCCCTTTAAAAATTTGGGCAATATTCGGCCTCATAAACCACATACCGCTCTCTCTTTGTGTAAGGAATAGCTGTACAGAAAGATTTGATTACTCTCACAGAAAGTAACTTTGAGTAGTGCCTTTTGTACCTCAAGTGCTTTAAACAATACGTATTATACGGATATATTCCGACAAACACTGGAAAGTATTTTTTTTTAATTTTTAGGGTAACTTATTTTTCTAAAAATTTACAACTTTAAAGGAAATTCTATTTTTAGCAAATTCAACATTGGAAGACAGTACTACAACATTATTCGTATCTAGAATTCATTAAACGTAAAGTTTAAATTACATTAATTTAAACAACGTTTATTCAAAAAAAAAAGAAAAAGAAAACGAGGTATATTATGGTTGAAAATTATACTATATTTTGTTATTTAGTTCCCTAAAAAAGGTTTAGAACAAATATATATTTTTTTAATAAACAGATTGTTATCGGTTAGTGAAAAACAGTTATAAAAACTTTAACATGAATATTTATTAAAATTAGATCTGGTCGAAAGCGATAATATGGATGAATCTGTACTGGGAAGTGCGGTTGTTTATCTTATGCAAACCAAAATGAGGATACTGCGGTCGTAGATGATAGACAGTCAGGAAACAGGGATCTAAATTAGATCTTACTGTAGTAGTCATCAACAGCTATTGTGCGATCCCATCTATCATATACCGCCAGTGATGATGGCGGGTCGGAGTTTTGGAGGGTAGAAGTCCTCCCGGTGAAGCTAATCGAATTAATTCATTCTTAAGGGTGAGTGAATGCCCCCACAGCCCTTTTATACCGGTATTTATTTTCCAGCAGGCTTAAACGTAATATTTTAGTGTGAATCTCATACGTTACCAATTTAAGCAAATATCACGCCGTTTTGATCTAATTTTTTTTTTAATTTACTTATTTGAATTCCAATCCGTTGAGGTTTAATTATTTTTTTAATTTCTGTGGAAAATATTTTTTTATGATTAAAGGGACATCACCCCTCTCCCCGGTGCATGTCAATGGTTATCCTGTTCTACTGGATAAAGTAATTTAAGAAAAACATTTTTATTTACAGAAATACTTTTCAAAGATTTAAATTTCATTTTCATATTTAAAATAATTATTTAGCTCGCGTTAGCACCTACCTACTACAACCCAAATTGAGAAATTCATAAACGATAAAAAACTTCTTAATTCTATTCATGAACAAAACAATATAATTTTGAGGTTCAAAAAACTATTGTTCGTTTAAATTAATGTTTTGAAAAGTAGTCAGTGAAATCTGTAATGATAAACAGAATTTAACTTTAAAAAAAAAAAAATTATTAATTAAGAATATATGAGCTCACATTGCCGAAACGTTAATACAATCGGCATATACAGGTAAAACTTTCATTTTTAATAGCCATTCTCATGTGAAAAACTTATTAAAAATTTTCTTTAAAAATAAAACAATATTTTCACAATTTTTTTGTTAAAAATTTAGACGTAATAATTGTAAAATTATTGTTTGTGTAAATAATACACACAACAATAGAATTAACCTTTACTGATTGCCAAATAACAGAACAACATGAATAATGGTTATATCGAGAACAAATTAAACCAACGAACACAGCACATATGGAATATAACCATTATTCAATTATATACTAAAGGTTTTTCTTATCTTTTTAAGACGTGTGCTAGTAACAACAACCATATCGCAAATTTCGCTGAAAATCGTGTTGATGATTAGCAATGATAACTCTTTTGGAAGATCAAGCAGTTTTAATTTGAAGTCTTTTGTTTACCTCAGTCTACTACGTGCGCAGCCAAGATAATGTGATTAATGATTCATGATATGAATCATAATATGATAATTAAATAATTAATATTATTGATATGTAAACCTTTGATTTTACATCGCAAATGATTCATTATGAAACAACGTTAATACTGAATACGTTACTTTGTTTGTGTAAAGGATAAGATAACATTAAATATAACTTGATTTACTACTTTAAGGACAGTTCGTATATATTTCTGTATAAATTTATGTTTTTATGAGGTTCGATGTTTATATCCATTACTGGTATTGAAATTTTTTAGACAGATTTTGATAAAACGCCTTTTTTAATGGATTGTTGCATTAGAAGTAAATTTAACGTCCTATCGATCAATACAGTATTTATAAAGTTTTGCTGCCCAGTAACCTGTAGATATTTTTTTTTGTAGGAGATAATGTTACATTCTTCACTCCCATTAACGTTTTAAAATTTCATCAAAAAAGTATAAAACGTTTTTTCTTTTAGAAATTCAGCTTTGATATTACGCGTTTTCCTAAACATCGTAAAAAATTAAACTAAAATTTCTAAAAGAACGCCTAAATATTTTCCAGCTTTTATGAACGTCCTTAACGTATGCCTTTCAATCTTATGATCACTAAAATCTCAATTTCTTGAAGACTGTCAAATTAAAAGAAAATTAGTTTCGGATGACCCATAATCTCACTTTTGTGACCTATGGAAAATCCGTTTTTATATATATATATATATATATGCATGTGCATGTGTATCCATGTACTCTATTGTGTGTGTGTGTGTGTGTGTGTGTGTGTGTTCGCGCGCGCGCGTACACACACATACACACAACTTTATATATATATATATATACATATATATATATATATATTATACATATCAACTCATGTACCAGTTCTTTTTAACAAATTTCTTTACATTTTTAAAGGTGGAGCGCCTTAAACAGAAAAATTGATTTTAACTATAAAATAATTTTATAAAACTTCCCTGCAGGTGCTAAATAAATGCGTAAAAATCTAATATGGAAATAAGATTTGATAAAAATTTATTTCTTGTGGAATTTGATCAAATTACCAAAATTTTATCAGTCTTATGAAATATTTTTGAGAAATTCAACTAATCTTTTTTAATGATAAAGGTATTTAACATGTATTTAAATTAATATAATTGTCATTTTTTTAGGCTCCTTTATTCGAGTATCAATGAAATTTTATTATAAAAAGAGCACTATCAAAATGCTTTTATGAAATTCCTCGAAGATACAACTAAAATTAAGAGTAAATATTGAATATAACTAATCAAGTGGCTTTCAGGAGATAAAAATTATTAGCTTATAAAATAACCGAGAAATATAGTTGATAATTTGCATATAGTAAAGGGAGCTGATACAGTATGTTTAGTCACGTACACATAACAATATTGCATGTACAACCCCTTTTGACTGTAAATATAGAAGGCTGTATAAACTATTATATGATACGAACCTATTCATAAGTTCCCTTACACCCTTGTTTTTTTTCTTTTTTCTAGATTAACCAAATAGATTTTACATCAGTAGTAAAAATTTCAATACTTTAGATCAGTTTTTATGTGCGTTAAAATAAAAAAATAAAAAAAATACCACAGACGAACACGACATATTCATAAACTTACAACCATGATCTGATATGAGGAGAAATTTAAACTTCACCGTCATAAAAGAAGGTATAGTTAATACCGAGCAGAAGGGAATCCAAAATAAGTTACTTATGAATTTGAGGAATCATTTAAAGGCTTATTGTATTTTTTATTTAACTTATTATAATTTTAAAAAATCATTCTCAAAATGCTTATCTACATTAAACAAATTTATTTGAGTGAAATTATAACAAACGAATAACGAATATTTTCATGAAAGTTTTTAATTTACTTTAGTCAAGAAATTTTAGTAAATTTTTCAAAAATTAGCCAATAAACAATAATTCAGATTATTTGTTTATTTTTATTTTTTATTATTTTTTTTTATTATTTTTTTCTTTTTTTTTGTAGTAAATGTTTATTTAAAGTAAATGGTCTTCATTTAAACTATTTTAGAAGCAATTAATTATGAATATTTGATAAAATCTCAATAATTACATATCAAATATATTTTTTTTTAATTGCATATTAATAAACTAATCCAGATAACCCTAGGCTTCCTAAATCTGAAAGTCGAATAGGGCCTAAAGCAGTGGTTACTTGCGGCATAACTTCTTCCTTCGTATTTTTAAATATATAAAATTATTAGGTACATTCTTCCATACTATTTCCTTGATTTCTTGTGTACCAGGGATCTAAGTTGATAACTAAAAACCAAACAGAAAAAAAATATATTTTTTTCCAATAACGCGCTACAATTTTCTTTAAAATTTATTTTTATTATATTTATTCATTTACTGACAAAAAATTGACCCCGAATTTTTATCATTTCGATTCTTTATGATGAAACAGAAATGATTTCAGCAGCCAAAAATTCCAATATCAGAACTCTCTCCGGATGATAGTAAAACACGCTACCTTTTTTTCAAGTAGTGTTAACTTATATAAAAAAAAACCGCAGGAGGTCGTTTAAACCTTAAACGAACACTACTTTAGGCCGTTTTCACTCTTCAAATTTAGGAATCTGAGAGTGATTTGGATTAGTTTATAATATGTAATTTTAAAGAAAGGGTTTACATAATATTTTGTGATTCAGTCAACAACTAATTCCTCCGCACAAAACTTAGTAAATATTATTAGTTAGGTAATGCAACTTCAATGATACGTTTCAAAGGGTAGAAAGATCGGTATCTAGCCGTACTAGTTAAATTCTAACAATATTTATACCACAGTTCTATCTCACGCCAACTGTTTATATAAACCGTTGTTAAATTCGAATTAACAAAACACTTTCAAACAATTAACAAAAACAAACAAAACAATACTAATTAGCTGTAGGTTTTTTAACCTAGAACGTAACTCGGCTCATGTACGATGTAACAACACGAAAAAGGAGCGCCACTATCTATGAGTTCTGAATAAATACTGATGCTTGGTATACTTAAATTTTGAGAAAATATAATTCCATTTCATATTTACTGAAGGTAAGTATGAGAAGTAAGTATTTAATGGATTCCCATTGAAATCAAACATTATCTCAAAAGTACGACAAATTATAAATTTAAAACAATTTTATGAAAACTCGCTCACTGGATTGAAGTAGGGTTTATTCTGCTAAGCAGATAAAATATATGACTCTATCTTTGTAAGGAGAACTGGATTATTGTTTTCCATTAATGTTTTCCATACAAACTGATACCGATGTATGGATGTGGAACGTGGATGTACAAAGTGCAGCCCGTTCCACATCATATGCTTTTGGTAGTAGCTTGTCCAATTCCGCCAACCATTCGCTTTTAAGGCCGCAACTATCAACAATCTATTAAACAAATTTACCATACGTGCATACTCGCAGTATTCGTTTTTTTCCTGTACTATCCGGTATGTGTTTATTTTTCTATAAATTCAATTTTCATTAACTGAAAACTAATCTTTTAATTAAACAGATCTGTTTATCTAACAGTGTTAGTTATTCAGTTTTATTTAAAAAAAATAAATATATAAAGGCAAAAAAAAATTATTAGTAAATATCAGTAAAGATGATAACACTTCTAAAGAAACTGAATTGTGAACTTGTGTTATTCTAACGCAAATATAATAGTTACAGTTCGCTTCGCGAGATCGATCATGGAATCATTCCACCTCGTCGAGGTGGAGAATTAAATACTTGGAAACAATTACTTTAAAATTCTTATGAAGCTAATATGGTGCAAACTGGCAAAACTGTTATTGAAACGTAAATATATCAATCGTGTAGACGAAAGGTGTTTTTTAAATACACGGAGAAAAGTTAATGATTAATAAATAAAACTGATGGAAACAGTTGCACTGGTAAGGAAACAGTGTGCATAATATCAGTGAGTATTGCGGTATGTACATAACAGTAGCGGATATGATGGCGTCACAATTTGTGAAGTTGTCTTGCCTGGTTATGACATTATCTTCTTGTATATTCATGTATTGTTTTTGTCCATTATTATTTTAGCTGAGATATACGTATAAAATATAATATATATATATATATATACTGTATGTGTGTGTGTGTTCACTCGCGCGCGCGCGCGCACACGTAACGGTAATACGAAATCGAGCAAAACAAATGTTACCAAAAATGACCTGATGACACCAATTGGCACTATGCACCAAACTTAATAGTTTTCGAAATAATCGAGGGGGATATCAGAGCATCAAGCGAGAACCAACCGACTGATTGCTCTCAAATTTTCAGGGTACATTTGTGTTATCCCAGGGAAGGTTTTAAGCCATATGTTGAGACCCTTAACCCTTTAGGGATTATAAGAGCTTGTATGTCAAGAAAAAGAGAATTTTTCAAGGAGGAAAGAGAACTTTTCAAGTTTTAATTGTTATTTATCAGTATTATTCTCACAACCATAACTCTATAGAGTAAATCTAATAAATTTTCTTATAGAATAAATAGTAAACTTTATTAAATAAATTTCTTTCAAATTATATACACTGAATAAATAATGGTTGAAACTTAACCGTAAGGATAGTCCGCCGATTTAAAATGTTAGAAATGAAATCGGATGTATCGAGTTAAATTTGAATATCCTAACGTGGTTGTTTTGTCTCTGTATCAATTAATATATTAAACTGTACAATGTGAACAGAAATTTGAAAACGCACGACGAAGAGATACTATAGTGATAATGAAAGGGTGCTTAATGTAACGAGTTTTTATCTCAAAAAGGAAACAAAAAATACAAATCGTGTTGCTGTCTCGGCCAATCCGGTGCTTTGCCGTAAAACATGAAAAAACAAATCTTTTATTTGTAAAATTGATAACTTATTATTAAATTTATACCAATAAAATTACCCTGAACCCTGTTTCATATATTCAGAGTAATTTAACAGAAAAAGAGACTCTTATTATTATGTTTAGGCAGCAAGATTTCTAAAAATTAAATTTTTAATAATTAAAATAATAACTGTATCCTGTACTGATACTACTGTATATCACAATTAATACAACGGAATTTTTCGTCAAAGAAATTAATACGAGCAATGGAATTTCTAAAGTGTTGATAATATTTAATTGTTTTTTTCCAATTTGCTCACGCACAATCTTCATTTTGTGAGCAGAAAGGATGCAAGAAAATAAATTATTTTTCAGTAATAAATCTAAAAAAAATAATTATAACAATCGTTAGAAGAGTAGAAGATTAAGAAAATAAAATTAGATGAGCAACATGAATCATGAAACCAAAACTGCGATGCAATGAAAACTTTGAAAGAGAATTAAAAAAGATATATTTGTATATGATAATGAGAGAAAACGTCTTGACAAGTTTAATCATGTGCAAAATAAATCGATTGAAATTAATACTAGTAGTTACTCAAATTCTATCAACATTTTGTAGAATAACAATTGTTCTGTAGAAATTAGAATTTGAGTAAGAGATATAATTATGTAAATTAACTGAATATCAGTTTTTCTTTGGTGTATATACAGTGACATTTTTATTTAATAAAACAGATTTTGATAAGCGATGGAAAAATTGAATCGGTGAAGAAGAATGCTAACGTTGAACTAAATATTTTAACAACTTTATCATTTTTATTTTGAGTATAATAGTAATACAAAATCAATAGCTTTACCTTATAAGTTCTATCCTACCTTTTAATCTGTAAATTTCAACTGATACCGAAATACTTGATCGTTATAACTGTTATAAGACAAAAGGAAAAGTAAATTAACTTAAAAAAAATAATAAATGTAAACGATAATTTATATGTACTGATATAAGAGATTAGTCAGATCTTCATAATAAAACCATGATTTACACATAAAAAAAAATTGCCGAAAAATGTGTTTTTTTTTTGTGGTAATTTGATGCTATTGTATGATATTGACAATAGGAGTTATTATTGAATCGAATTATTTAATTAAAAATATAAAAAAGGATATAAAAATATATATACTTAAGAATACATGTATGTTTGTTATTAATATTATAACTGCAGTAACAAAGTAATCTACCGTAATTTTAAATATACATAAAATACCTCTTTGTATTACATATTTCTTCTCCTCTTCCAAACAGGATAAAATATAAGACAAAATGGATTACAGAATACAAAAAGCTAATTTTGGGAGAAGTCACTCCTAAAGAAACGAATATCAAATCTGGATTTAACAAAAATTATGTATAGAATAAACAAACTGAAAAGTAAAGAAACCAAAATTATTACGAAAATGTTTATTGTTCATTGTTACAAATTTTGAATATCTGTGATTTTCTTTCTTTTTTTTAATTTATGGCCTCTTACATTAGGGGTCTTGCCTACTGGAGTAGTGCAGTAATACGACGAAGAATCACTGCGAGAGAAGTCTGAAAAGCAGCCACTCCTTCCGTCTCTTCTCTCTTTTTTTGCCTCAGTTGGCAAAGGGTCGAAGAAAAAACCAAAGTATAATTTATCTTCGTCATATTTCGTAAACTTTCAGGTATGACAGGTGAATTTTCTATCACGAGTCACCTGCTACTTACTATAAGGCGTGTCACGAGAGCAACTTTTCTTTTGTCTTTGGCTTGAATCAATGGATTTTAAAGTCAGTGGTTGCTGTCTTGAGAAACATAAATAAAAAAACTTCTGCCAGCATCTATACCACAATCATTCAAATTATATAAATATATATATGAAATTATTTAAAAGTATCAACGAAACAAGCAAAAATTAATATTACATTTGTAACAGTCAGGTTTTGGTTGGAAAAGATAATATTTTACTGGTTTTTCCCAACAGCTCAACAATCATAAAAGTATAACTTTGTTATTATTAAAAAAGAAAAAAAGCCATTATATTTTTTCTTACAAATAATTCCACGGTAATTTTGGTGAAAACTGAGGAAATTGGAGCCATTAATAACTAAATTGTACTGCAGTAGGTCACTTAATCATACAAAAAAAATCTTAACATTAAAGTTTTCAAAACACCTAGGACAATTTTTCACGTTAATAATTAAGTCAGCTATTTTAGCCGATAAAAAAATGAAAATAAACTTTTTAACAAATTTAAACTTTATAATCAAGTTATACAGCTTTATTGTCCTAATTTATGAATAATAATTACCCGCCGGGTTGGTCTAGTGATAAAACTCGTTGTTGTAAATCAGCTGATTTCGAAGTCGAGAGTTCTCAGGTTTGAATTCTAATAAAGGTAACTGCTTTTATTTGGATTTGAATATAAGATCATGTATACCAGTGTTCTTTGGTCTTGGGTTTCAATTAACCGCATGTCTCAGGTATGGTCGGCCTGAGTCTGTACATGATTACACATCTAACATGTCATGAACAAGGGACGTGATTGCCTTCACGCCCCAAATCCAGAAACCTGCATGGGATACCTAAAGATTTTAGGAATATTCATAAGAAATTAACTAATAATAATTTTCAAATGAGGCACATGTGAAAAAAACATGAGCGATTTTTAAAAATTTAAACATATTTTGTTCCAGAAAACAAAAAATAAATTACATTTTACGATCTTATCTGTCACATTTACATGGTTTTTACGTTAAATGAAGACCTAGACACCAGAAATTAAATCAATTTTTCGTTATATAATGACAGAATCCTCTGTAAAAATACTATAGAATCTGAGAAATGCTGATGAGATTTTAAATTTCATGAAGAGAAAATCCTGAAATTCACCTCCCCGCAGTAGAGTGGGAGCAAGATTTTATTTATTAAAGCTGTTGGTACATAAATGTGGCTAATGAATGAAGGGACCAACAGCTCCCAGGATAAGGAACTCCACTTCTACAAGTGTCAATGTGCTTTTCAGAGGGTAGATGAGCAGTAGGGGTTTGGGGCACTCTATTGCCCAAGGGGGGAGAAATCGCCGCCAAAGGCGAAAGAAACTTCTACAGAAAGTCAACAATATTAGGATACAGAAGGCAATAAAATACACTGTTTTACCATTTCCTAGTCAGGCACGATGATGATGTCTCCTTCTGTTAGATATTCTGGAGGTAAAATGACTTCCCATTCAGATCTCCAGAAGAAGCAACAGAGGGAGTGTCATAGAAAAGACAAAGCAGTGAGAATAGGTACATGGACTGTGAGAACATTATTGTCATCAGGTATGTTGGAAAACTTGAAGAGAATGATAAAAATAAATAAAATAGATATTGTAGGGATAAGCTAGGTTTGATGGGACAGAAGAGAGTTGAGAAGTGGTGAAGTTACCTTACATTACTCAGGAATTAAAAAAGGAAAAGAGGGTGTATGAATACCTGTAAAAAAATTGTGTTGCAAGAAGAGTACAAAAAGTAATTTATCTGGATGATAGAATAATGACTTTAAAAATTGGAATGCTGCCAAAAGATCTAGTAATCATTCAGTATAAATACCAGCATCAGAGTATAAGGACGAAAATATTGAAAAGATATACAGTACTATTGAGGAGTTATTAGAAAATGTACAGGATTACTGTAAAATAATTATGGGGGACTGGAATGCAGTGGTAGGAGAAGGCGAAGGTGGAAAGACATGGGCAAGTTTGGATTGGGAACACGAAATAAAAGAGGAGACAGGCTGGTTGAATTTTGCCAAGAGAAAGATTTTTTCATTACAAATACATTTTTTAAGAATCATAAAGAAAGAAGATATTCTTGAAAAGACCAACAGATGGATCATGCTTCCAAATAGATCAGTTTTTGGTTGAAAATAGATACAGGAATGCTGTTAAGTAGGCAAATGAGCTTCAAGGAGCAGATATAGGAAGTAATCAAATTCTTTTAATGATTGAAATGAAAATAAGATTGAAAAGAATTCAAACTGCAATGATGGTGAAGAAATGCAATATATAGGGGCTAGAGGGCATAGGGAGAGTAAAAGTGGGTGAAATGCTTACAAAGGCAATTACTCAAGGTAAAATGGAAAATGAACCAGCAAAGAAAATGTAGTTAAGGATAGAATCATCTATGAGGGAAGCTGCAGAGAAAGAATTTGGTTTCTGTGAAGGCACTCGAGCAAAGAACCCTTGGGTAAGACAAGAAATGATACAAAGAACGGAAGAAAGAAGAAAATATAAAAATAAAGAAGGAGATTTCAACAGAGCAATCTACTGAATACTGAATTAAAGAGAGAAACACATAAAGCTAGGGAAAGATGGTTAAAACAAGAATGTACAGAAATAGAAGATTTAGAAAAGAAAAAGAAGTATGACATATTGCATAAGAACGTAAAACCTCCACATGGAATAAAAGAAAATCAACTTATATAATGAGAGAAATTGAGAAGAAAGATGGTGAATGCATTTATAAAGAAGATGAGATAAAGAAATGATGGGAAGAGTATATAGAGGCCCTGTATATAGGGAGAAGGAAATGTGAAACACAGGAAGCTGAGGTGGAAGAAGAATTTATGGAAGAGGAGAAAGGCCCACCAATTTTGAGATCTGAAATAATACAAGTTCTTTAAGACATGAAGAACAGGAAAGCAACAGGAGTAGATGAACTTTCAATAGAACTCTTTAAATATTTAGAAGATGAAGGAATAGGTGAAATACTCTCAATGTGCAATATAATTTATGATACTGGATATGGCCAGAAGATTTTGTTAAAACAATAATGATACTGATATCTAAAAAGGTTGGAACAAAAACATGTGAAGAACATAGAACTACAATCAGCTTAATCATATCAGCTTAATACCACATGATGCAAAAATAATGCTTAGAGTTATGAACAGAAGGTCGATTAAAAAAAAAAATGGAGATGAATAGGGAAAGAACAGTTTGGATTTAGAAAAGGAAAAGGAACAAGAGAAGCTATAGGACTGATTAGAATGACTGGAGAGAGATATTTTGTAAGAGAAAGAGGATTGAGCTTGTGTTTTATAGATATGATAAAGGCATTCAACAGAGTACATTGGGAAAATTTATTTGAGATTCTGAAAGAAAAGAAAGTTGATTGGAAAGATAGGAGACTGATCAGAGAATTGTATACGATGTAAAAAAGAGCTGAAAATAAATGAGAATTTCACAAATTGGTTAGAATTAGGCAGAGGAATGAGGTAAGGCTGCTGTTTATCACCAACACTGTTCTTTCTCCCTTTATGTTGAGGAAATGTTGAAAGAAGTATTGGATGCCCAAACAGGAGTAAACATAGGCGGAAGAAATACAAATCGTGTCTGATTTGTTGATGATTTGCTGATTATAGCTAAAGATACTCAAACATTATAAGGAATGATAAAAGCATTGGAAGTAGGGATGAAGGCATATGGGATGAAAATAAATGTGAGGAAAACAAAAGTTATGAAGGTAAATGAAAGAGAAGACATGGATGTTAAAACAGCAGTAGGAAAAATTGAACAAGTAAAAAGATACAAATATCTCGAGACAGTACTAACTGAACACTGGAGTAGTAAAGAAGAGATTAAGATGAGAATTGCAATGGTAAAGGAAGCCATTTTTAGAAAGAAGAACCTACTCTGCAGCAACATGGATCTGAACCTGATGAAAAAATTGGTAAAATGCTATGTTTGTTAGTGAAAAATGGACCCTGGGGAAAGGAAAAAGATGGGTTCAAGGCTTTTGAGATGAGGATCTGGAGGAGGGTGAAGAAGGTAAAATGGACAGAGTAAGTAACGTAAAAGTATTAAGAAGAACAAATGAAGATAGAACAATATTGGTGACCATCAGAAGGTGGAAAGGAGACTGGACACATAATTAAGGAAAAAGAATAATAAATATAGTTCTTGAAGGCTCTGTTGAAGGTGAAGAAAGAAGAGGAAGGAAAAGGCTGAAGTAAATAAATTACATAAAGGCTAGTGAAGGTTATGATGAGACGAAAAGAAAAGCACGGGACAGAAACAGATGGAGAAAACAGTGGTGCCTTGGACCTGCTAACAGGCAGAATATCACTTGAAGATGATGATGAATGATAGAATGGATAAGGTTGCTAAAATAATCACGGTACGTTCGATTTAAATTAAAGTAGATAACTAAGAATTGTAATTCTTTGTCAAAGACAAAGAAAAAATAGTAAAAGTATAGTTATTTGGAAAGAACTACGGATGCCGATGTGAAGAGAGAATAAAATTCTGTCAAAAAAATAAAAGGAAATTGAAATCGGTTGAAAATTAAATTTATAAAACTTATACATCATTTCTCCACATATATTTAATTTAAGAGAATACAAATAGATAATTTCAAAAAAAATATGCATATCGTTTTGTTGATAGAAAAAGAGTTAGCTGGATTCTATTTGAATAGTAACAAAATAATTATAAAAAAGCACATCGCTATAAACGTTGTTACATAATATAATTAATTCTTGGAAAATAAATTTTTTCATTATCATTTTAACTATTTCAGCTTGTCTATATCCTTTGTATCGAAATATATGATTGTATTATTTTGATTTGAATACTTATGCTGTGAACAGCTTAATTTAGTTCGCTTGATTAGATTCTGTGGCCCTTTTTCCAGTATTCTCAAACCGTTCTGAAAATACGAACATTTTTAAGGATTATCGAATAGCCTAGAAAGAACTTTAAGTCTTAACGTTCAGTTTAATTTGTTCAAAATATTTTTTATAATAGACCTTTATTGCCTGTTTTTGAAATTAAATCAGTTGGAACGCGTATTATTTCATTAAAAATCTTCGTTACTAATATCTTGATTGAAATTCCTACAATACAGAAATTTAATATGAAATAATTATTTATAACCGATGTTTTATCGTATCAAAGTTTATTACTAGATATCTTTTACATTGCATTTAATTAAATAAGTGTTAGAATTTCAGTATTTTTCAGTAGAATATTGCATTAATTTTTTACCCAGTTGACATAAATAAAACGCATAAATAAAATTCTGAATTTTTATTTAATGAACACACCGTTACCAACAAAAAAACCTTCTAACTTCCTATTAAGAATAAACACAAATTTATAAAATCTTATGAGATGAAATTTCCTTGGCTACATTTCTTATTTATTTCTAACAAAATATCATAAAACGATGTAAAAAGAAGTTGTACTCGAATGAAAAAGCTACAAATTTTGTTAAATAAACATTTCAATAGCTTTAACTTTAAAAAAGTGAATATTTTTGTTTTTTATTAGAAAGTACCACGATTTACTTTTAAACGAGTCAAATTTCTTTCTGGAGTTCAAGTTTTGATTTTATTAATAATAATAATAAGCAGTACAGAAAAAGCCTATGCAATAAAGTTAAAAAAATAATTGCACAGAATCTTTTTCCAAAGAAAAGAAACAATAAATCGAAATTTTCGTTGCCTTAAGTGTTATTCTTATTTTATTTAATCGGATCCTCTACAAAGGGTCCCTTTCGATGTTATGTTATGTATATATATATATATATATATATGTTGATTTTTTTTGTATAAAATCTAATAATTTAATTTGCAGAGTGAAAAATCGAACACACTTTACTTATATAAAAAAAAAATCCATTAGCACAATAATTTAGAGTAATAAATATTAACACATATATATAATTTACCTGTTCTGACTTGATATTTGAGAGTTTTAGCACAATCTTCGATCAGTTGCTGCAATGCAACGCCCTTATCGGGTACTTCAAGATCTAAAAGCTGTTTCATTTTGTCTGGATGATGGAAATCGAGTACCTTACAATTTCTGTCATTTGTTTCGTTGATGAAATCCATTAATATATCGATGACTTTCTGTAGGAATTCTTTTGTAACTGGCATAGATTTCTCATTGTGAGGAAGGATGTCTGAAAAAAAAAACAGAATATTATATTAAGTTTAGATTCCAAAAACACAAAAAATGGTTATAGGGATAAATATGTTGGAGCATTTACGGTTTAGAAATTTAGTAGTTGGAAGAAAGTGTAGGTGTTAAAATGTACATTTTAATAAAAAAGTAGATAATTAAAGATACAGATTAGGAAATATATTATGAATAGTGTAGAATAGAGAGGAATAAAAAAACTGCAAAAAACTAGTGAAAAAAATGAAGAAATAATTTTGGAACAGGATTCACGGGTAACTATCTTTAATGTAGACCTGTTTATCCTGAATATATGGCACGATTCATCCGAAAATTTAGATTTTTCTTTACTCATTAGTATAAAGATTATAGATTATAGACCCATCGATTTGGTTGTTTATAAAGCTAGAATTTTCCAATCCTTGTTGGAATGAATGTAAACGATATAGCGACTGTAATGTAATTCTATAATTTTCGAAATTAATCTTATTTTAAATAAAGTTTTAATTTATTATTAATATATATACACTAAAAATTATTTCAAATAATTTTGTGTACTTATTGTGGTATCAATAGGCAGTATGATATTTACAAATTATCCGGATTTTAATTCATCTGGACCACATCCAGTCTCTATGTAGACCGGATAAACGGGGCTATATTGTATTTCATAGTAGTATATATTGAACATTTAAAGATAACATTAAAAAAATGTCAAATTTAAATACTGTTATGGAACAGTTTTGAAACCCCTTTTATTTATAATAAAACTTCATAATTTCATCATCGTTAAAGATATATAGGGTATCTAAGAATTATCTGAACAACTTTGATGTCTTAGTAGAAAAAAAGCAATAGTAATAGTAATAGCTCTCTTTAACTGGTAACTCGGAAAGTTTCCCCCCAGAAAATACCAGCTAGCTCCGTGATTGCATACGTAACCGCATATGTCAGTCGCCATGAATCCACAGATGAAAGCATAATGCGTAGAGTGAGTGGTTTATCGAGACAAAATCAGATACACAATTTATTTATATAATAGTTTCCACTTACCAACAATCAACTTGATTGTTGGTAAATGGAAACTATTATATAATAAATTAAATATCAATACCAACGGACCATGATTAATAAAATTAAATCAGATACACAAGTTCGTCGCCATTTTAGACCTCTGTATAACGTAGACCCACTCTCTAGAACAATTACTGGTTCATGGAATGATAAATTTAAAGAAACTGGCAGTGTTTAACGTAAGAAGGATGCAGGTAGGCCTAGAACATCAGATAAAAAATTGGAGATCCTGTGAATGGAGCCTTGTGAAGTCGATTCGGAGCGCAGCGCGCGAGTTGAATCTTCCGCGATCTACTATTCAGAATATTTAAAAAAAACAATTAAAATCCTTATAAATTAAAAATATTGTAGCACATCACACTACAAGATCGCACTGCTAGAAAGGAATTTGCTGCAGAAATGATTGAAAGAGTTGAAAACGATTATTGTTACCTTAAAAAAGTTATGTTCTCAGACGAGGCTACATTTCACGTATCTGGAAAAGTGAACACTTAGATCGTTCTAATATGGGAATCAGAAAATCCAATGTTACACTTGACTGTGTTAGAGATAGCCCAAAATTAACTGTTTGATGTGGACTGTTTCTGGATCGTGTGATTGGACCTTTTTTCTTTTCAGAAACGGCAGTTAACGACAATAGCTATTTGAACTCGTTAGAAGGGTTTGTTTACCCTCAGCTTGAAGAGTTACAACCCGAAATCATATTTCAACAAGATGGAGAACTGGCACATTGGAGTTTATTAATGAGTTAATCCCTCAACAACATGTTCCCAAATCACTGGACTGAACGTGATGGACCGATCGCTTGGCCACCTCGATCACCGAATATATCTCCATGTGATTTTTTCCTAAGGGGTTTTATCAAGGAAAGGTATACAAAACTTTTAAGGTATACAAAACTCATTTTTAACGCATTCGAACTCGTAGATGTGGATTCGTTACAATGAACATGGCATGAAATTAATTACCGGTTGAATATTTTGCGAATTACTAATGGTCTACACATTGAATTTCTTTAATTATAGGTAAAAAAAAACTTTTAGTTTTAATGTTTTTAGATTTATACAACCCGTTTTTATATCTTAATAAATAAATTATTTACTCAGTATCGAAGTAGTTCGGATAATTCTTGGACACTATATTTCCTATAAAGTATAACAGATTCACCTTCAAAAGACGTTACTATGAAATAGGGCTTGAAGGTAAGCTATGAAATAAAATCAAATAAAGCTTGAGAGGACTGCTGATAAAAACCAAAAGTCCTCTTTCTGTGTTACAGTAACAGAAGTTAACATATTAATTGACTTTTAATTTCCAACTCCCTAATATTGGAAATATACACACACGCGCGCGCGCGTGCTCACACACATACACATACACACACACACACACACACACACACACACACACAAAACCACAAATGAAGCCAATCAAATATGCTTAAATAGGTTGAGAGAGAAAGAATTGTTGAACACGAGAAACAAACCTGTAAGGAAATATTTTATTAGAACTTCCAAGATTTACAATATAAGTCATAAAAAATATACGTATTTTTGTGCGTAATCACAGAATTTTGTAGCGTGGACTTAAACGGAGATCTACCGTATTTTTGTTTATCATTAGAAAGTTTCTGACTGGCCCAGTTTTTTTCGGTGTTACTGTTACTACTCGTATTTTGTGATTTTTTTCTAATTTCGTGAAGAATTCTGTCTTTTCTTTTCAATTTACTCAAGATTTTAACGGATATAATGAAGATAAAGACACTATTTTTTCTTTTTAATTTATAGAAAACTTGTCTGACAAGGACTACAATATAGGAAGATCGATAATCTATGTAATAAAACTACTTTTATTTTTATCTATTGCTTATCTATTGCCGTATCTATTGCTTTCAAATTAATCTATACGTGACATCTATAATATCCGTTCACTCAACACTACAAAAAAAAAAAATAAAAAATACTTTATTGCTGCAGAGAGTAATTATGTTCATTATAAGATTAACATAAATATTATGTTGTAAAATAATTAGATGTCAATATTACAGGTACAATTACATACTAATAAATACCAGTACTACACGATTATTGGTTTATTAAAACTATTTATGATTATGTACATTAAAAACAAATTAATTTTATTGATAATATACAAGAATATAATTTTATTATTTAAATAATTACTACTAAATCCATCTAATATTTTGTTTTTATAAAAATAAAAAGGAATAATTATTAATCTATGATTAAATGTTGATAAGTAAAATTGCCGTAAGAAAGGTAAATAAATTGCATACAGCAATTTGTACATTTATTATAAAAATAAATATATTCCATTTTATGTACCATCTAACAAATTGATTTTTGTTCGGTTAAATAAAATATTAAACTGATGGTAATCGGATTAAAAAAAAGTACTTATTTAAATCGAGGTTAATCTGATTTAAAAAGTCTCGTTGAGATTGTGGTGGCACTGATTAACAATGCAAAAGCCATTTAAATCAAATCAGACGCACTAAATGTTTTACAAACTGAAATCGATTAAATAGACATTTTTCGTTCGCATAACTTTCTGTCAATTGACAGTTTAGTAATTACCTAATAAAACACAAAATAAATATATTTATTCAATGTTTCTCCGACTAATTATTTTTCTACAACAGTCGGTACGGTACCGTTTCGTTAAAATTATGGAAAATTATTTTTTTCGTTAGGTTGTTTTAATTTTTTTTTAATTCTCGTTCCTTGCTGAAATACAAAAAAAATTCTAAGTAATACATCAGAATAACAAACAAACGTTTTCTCACAAGATGGTGGTAATTTCTCAATAATAACGACAAAAAAATTTAAAATATTTTAAAATCGTTTTAAGAAACAACATAATTTTTTTAAAAATATTCCCTCATGTTATTAGAGCAATTTCTAAAAACAAAAATTTTAAATTAGTCTATGTCCATGATTAAGGTTTGAACAGTTCCAAAAAAAAAAAACATGCAGAGGGATCGAATTGGAAATACCTCCTCCTTTATTTGAAGTCGATTAAAAAATTACATGAAATATCTCAATTGGACTCTGTTTTGTTAAAATGCATCGTATAAAAGATTATGAAGTTTCGTCCAAAATTACAAAAAGTTTTACTATAAAGTATGTTAAGGTTTAGGGTTACTTTAAATGTTAGATTTTTTCCAGTAAATGATAATAAAGATAAATTCTAAAAAAGAAATGGAAAAGGATGGAGTTATAGTAGATGCAAAAGAATTGAAAAAGGATTGGTAACGAAAAAATAAAAACTGATTAATTTTATTGTGTAAGATATAACGAAATAATCCAGAAACAGAAGAAAATAATTCATTACACGTATTTTTTATAAAAAGATTAAAAAGTTTTAAATTTGAGTAAAGTATGAACATTTCATGTTATTGTCTCACACAACATCAACTTTCACATTGAATGTTATTGTAAATTACTAGACGAAATTTTGGAAATGTCAAGGTGCGCTAATAAGTGGATTGATGAAGGGATTTAAAAATTTTGTTTTGAGCATGCTGTTGACGCCAATTATCCATACTGACAGGATAAGTGAATAATCTTAATATTTATTTATTTTTTATGTTGGATGTAGTTCTTTTTCAATGAAATAAGTACCGTAAGAAATTTAAAAATTGAAAAAAAAAAACAAATCTATTTCTGTAATTACATGTTATATTTATTATAATTTTATTGTAATTACAAATCTACTAAAAGGACTGTTTATTTCTATATAAGTCTTAGATATTTACAATAAAATTATTCAGTTAAAAATTCAAATATGTAAAAAAATTTTAATTTTAATTATATTTTCAAAAACAGTTAATTGAAATGGAAAGCGAAACGTACTTTTTAAAGCCACTTGAAATTTCTTCTTGAGGAAATATTTTTAACAGGCTGCAAATTTTTATAACATCAGAACAAATATAACTTCATTTATTTAACAAAATCCCAATAGTATTAGAAAATTTGTAAGAATTCTGCTCAGGCCCATTCGCTACAAATTCATCCATTTAAAGAAATTAGAATTAATTTTTAAATACCATTGCAAGAAATAGCTTTTTTAAAATAAAGAAAAAAATTGACTTGTATAAATAAAGAATATATTGCAAAATCGAGTGATCCGGGTAATCGGACATCTGCATAATAATATTCGGATAATCGGTTCCTATTTTACATTCGAGTATGTATGTAATTTTTTTAATAGTTTATAATGAAGTTCTGTGTATGTACGTTTTAGAAAATAAAATCTGAAACCGTTTAATAATATGCAAACAGAATTTTTAAGAAGATAGACTCGCAGGAAATACAATGTTCTTTCTTTACATTTTTTTTATTCTCCAGTTTTAATGATAAATAACGTATTTGACACTTAAATCTTTTCTTTGAAAATAAAAAAAACAATTTAATCCAAAAAAATATATTTCTGTATTCGTATGAACAGAAAAATACGATAAAAATGAATTGTGTTCGTAATATAATGGCAGTATGCTGTTACTAGAATGGTACGACATTGAAACTGGTGCTGATAGTGACAGATAAGTGGCGAGTGGCAGTTAAGTACACTCAAGCAATCCCCTCATCACCACACCGATACTTTAGGACTCTTGTACTCGGGGTATTCTTTAGTCCCCGTTCATATCATCAAAATAACCGTTTCTCTTATCTCCTCTGGGATTTTTTCCAGTGATTTTGGGTTCTGACATCGTGGTAAATAACAAAGCGTTTATTCCCTCTACTATTTATCAACATCATGAGTAAATAATACATATTTTTATATGTACCTTTAAGTGCACATAACGGTACGTTTATTCGTTGACTTAGGTATATCAACCTCTTACAGAGCATTTTTTATGTAAATATATATCACATACAATTTCACTTACAGGAGTCTAATTAATTGTAATTTTTTTTTTAACATATAAGACACTTATCCCTTAAAAGTAGAAGCTTCTAAAAGTAACTTTAATTTAAAAGAATTTCTTTATTGAAAAGATCATTTTTTAGCTTCAACTTTAAAAATGTTGTTTTTTTTAAATTACCATATTCGTTTATTTTTAAGAGAAAAGATATAAAATGAAAAAAGTCAACCTTCTAGAATATTATAAAGTTCTATTTTTATTACATAAAAGAACAAAAGAACTGATCATTTTAATAATAAAATAAAACACCGGCGGTGGGAATATCTCTGAAACAATTTTTTGTATTTCTTTTTAGTATGCGTGTGTATGTATGTGTACGCACGCACGTATTTGTCCGATAATTGCTTTAAATCGTCCACTTAATTCCAATTTGCCGTATATTTAAAGATTTCTGAACATATTTTACGGGAATTTAACAGTTTTTCCTTGGGTTAGTTGGGAAATATTTAGCGGAATTTCGCCCTTCTTGAAACCAGCCTACAAGAAGGAATGAAGAATGGAGATTTTTAGCGAGTGCAAAATACTATAAGTTACCGGTAATCGAATTCAGAATCTTCCTTGTGAAATACCGAAACACTACCACTCTTCTACGGAGCTTAGGCTATTTTTTTCGCATTACGTTCTTCACTTATTGCAAAAATATCTCCTTTTTATTTGTTAATAAAAAATTTTGCGTTTTGAATAAAAAACATTTTTTTTCGATAGCTAAGTAATGAAATCTGTAAATCATTTGAGTAATTTATAGGGTCAGAGATCAATTTTATAATTTTTTTAAACTATAATTTTTAAAAGCGACCGAAAGGAGGGCATACAACTCAACACATCGTTTGATATTATTTTCCTTCATCAATAAACAGTCATTTTTCATTAAAAGTTTTTTCTAGGCACATAACAGAGTAAAATCAAATTTTCACAAAATTTTATTCGTTACAATTACTAATATGATTAGATTTAAACTCAACATACCCAGCTCTAATTGATATTATTTACTGATCGAAAAATTTAAGCAATATATCCTTTAATATCTTTGGCTAAGAAATAAAATCTCTCCACCAGCATTCTTAGTGTGATAATTCATCTTACATTTTAAATTAAAATGTATTGTTACTAATTGTTACAATTTACAACTTTAATTTATTTTTACATCAGTTTCTTTGAGGAGGCTACTAGTTTCACTAATTTTGATATCTTAAATTAACAATTCAGCTCCTTACAATGATCAGTTACATTAATAAAAGTCCCTTAAAGAGATACATTTAAAATCGATGCCGGCCTCCGTGGCGCGAGTGGTGGCCTTTCATTCGGAGGTCCTGGGTTCAAATTCTGGATAGGCACGGCATTTTTCATACGCTACATTTTCACATTATCTCACGCACAACTTCAAGCTTATGTGGCGATATCATCAAGAAAAAAAAATCAGCTATTAAATTAATCAAGATATATATGTTTTAATCCTCATAAATACGAGTGTATGTTATGCATCGAAAAAAATATATTTTCTTCTATTTTTAATTCATATATACTTGACAAAACAGATTCCGTAATGGTGACAGAAACCAAACATAATAAACGGGTATATTTCAAACTGTCGTGTTTACGACTGGTATGTTAAATATATTATCAAATAAATGTTCAACTTTTTACATCGTAAATTTCAACCATACATATATATATTGTATATATATATATATATATGTAAAAATACTATGTACGTAATGGACGCGATAAATATCTAGTCATGGTAAATCAAGTCAAAATGAAATAGAAAAAATATAAATAAAAAAGTAAAAGGTACTCTATTTTTCCCGATGCAACATACATTGTTTTCTACACTATACAACTAAAGGGTGTACCTATAAGGCGAATTCTAATTTAAAGACAAATACATTCTTTCTTTTCTCTGTTTAGCCTCCGGTAATTACCTTTTAGATAATACTTCAGAGGATGAATAAGGATGATATGTATGATATGTATGAGTGTAAATGAAGTGTAGTCTTGTACAGTCAAGTTCGAAATTCCTGAGATGTGTGGTTAATTGAAACCCAACCACCAAAGAACACCGGTATCCATGATCTGGTATTCAAATCCCTGTAAATAACTGACTTTACTAGGACTTGAACGCTGGATAAAGACAAACACTGCTTCTGTTTATTGCAACAGTCTTTAAATCAAAACGTATTTAAAACAATAGTTATGTAAACCTAAGCACAGATTAATTTGTCTATTTATGTGAAAAATAGTGGGATACTAGGTCCATATTTGGTATATAACATGATAAAACAATTTCCGTAAATATAAATAAAAATTGAAGGAAGAAGGAAAGTAGGGTATGCTACTGGTAAAGCCAGTTATTTTTACACGGATTTGAATACTAGATCGTGGATACCGGTGTTCTTTGGTGGTTGGGTTTCAATTAACCACACATCTCAGGAATGGTCGAACTGAGAATGTACAAGACTACACTTCATTTACACTCATACATATCATCCTCATTCATCCTCTGAAGAATTATCTAAACGGTAGTTACCGGAGGCTAAACAGGAAAAAGAAAGAAAGAATATGCTATTGGCTGTGTAGTTTTATATTAATCGAGCAAACAGCACAACATTGACAACTGTGCTCTGATCAGCTGCGTCTAAAACAAGAGACGATATCTTTTTATTTCTAATTAAACAACAGTTAAAATTTTTGTTTCTTATGTACATTAAGCGAGTTGAAGTTTTTCCTCTGTCTTCGTTAACCGAACTTCCGGCTGGCTTTAGCAAGACGGGCGAACGGGGTTTGTTGTACTATCTATCCAGATGACATCATCGGATTACTAATAACAAGACACATTTGTATATAAAATGCAAATAACAAACTAGTACAATGCAATGACTAGTACAATAGACGCAGCAGTTTGCGAAGGGCAAACTTTCAGCTCGTGTATTGTATGTTCGTGTACAGAATTATATTTTGGTTGCATCATCAGTATGGAGTGGATGGCATGGTGAACAATAGCGGTCTTCTCTTCGAGTTGTCGATGCGTGCGTATTGTTTAATTCTGAACGGAGGCATTAAAGATGTATTAAGCCAAGGTCTTCGTAGAAAGGAATTTAATGAAGAAAAAATCACCAAACTTGCAAAGGTCTATTGTTTTTTCAAAGCCCCTCAGGAATTATATACAACCATTTGTAATTTTGTAGGGCTCTGAAAAATTACCTCAGCAAAATTGTTGTACTTTAGTCAGTTAATGCTATTCAAGGTCTCCCGTTCGGTTCTAATTCTCCTAGTCTCCTATTCTACTAACCACGTATAAATTTAGTTTTAAGCTATAAGAAACTTGTCCGATTGGCACTTCAGTATCAGGAATTTTTTTAAATAACTTGTCCACTTCTTCACTGTTTTTATCGTTTTTCATTAACATTGTAAGAAGTTTAAATAAATTTACGATGCGATATTTTCAGTTTACCATATATGTTTATTACTCACAAAATGCCACCGATAAATAATTATAAAGTCAACTTTTATGCGGTATCTGTTCAAGAATGACAGTAATCTTGCAAACAGAAAATATTACACAATATAAATTTAATTAAATTAATAATAATATTTATTCTGCTATTCATAAAGGCAGTCAGGGACACTTCGAAATTTAAAAAAGGTGATGTGAAAATTTATATCAGTAAAAATAAGTTAACTGTTAATAGTCGTTACTCGTATAACTGAATACCCACCGTAGTTACAAACTTTCGACTGAAGGTAATTTTGTTTTTATCATTTACTAATTCGGGGTCAATTTAAGGTAAACATTTATCAAGGATAAAAATTAAAATCAATTAAGTTTGTTACAATTTTTGTTTATTTTTTTTTTTAACACTGAAATGAAGCCTCCCTAAGATAATCAGTTCGTTGATGATTACCTCAAATGGTTCTTTTAAAACCATTTGAGGTAATCCGATAGGTAATGGATTCCTAAACTGTTATAGTTGGTGGCTACCCCAATTAATTTATCAACTATGAGTTTTTTAATTTTCTTGTTCAGAATACATTGTAAACTTGACGATAACATACACAGTAGTATGTGAACCATTCAGTAGCTAAAGTTGTAACTAGACCAAAACGTTCCTCGAAACATTCCACTCGAAACATAGTTCTCATTTATTTCCTTTGAATTCCACTCAGTAAGTGTTTTTTTTTACATTATCATTATCTCCGAAAAAAGCTACCGAATAAGGGCGTACGATATAAATCTACTCGTGTTAGTTCTCAGATATTACGGACCTATAAATTTCCTCTCTATTATGAATTATGCATTTTTTTCGATTGTCAGATGACAGTTACAACTTTGCCTTTCTCTTTTTTTACAAGAACATGTCAATTTCTGTGGAATAAGGGCCTACAATTACATCATAAATAGGTATTTAGTTTATTATGTTGTATGATTTACGTTGCTTTATTCTTTTGAGGCTGGTTTTAGTTATTTCTTACTCTTTTATCTGACTGCAGTGAAACATTTTTCACTGCAACTTCTCAATAAAGCGCAAAATGAAATTAGGCCCCGAACGTATAATGCCCGAATCAAACCAAAAATCTTCTAAAGCAAAATTGGAAAGCATTTTTATTTTCTTTAGAACATTAACATTTGTGTGACGTTAGAAGAAAATATTTTACGGTAGAATTATAATGTATGCGATAATTACGCTTAGTGAGAACAGTTTATTAGTGGTTATTTTAGGCCTGGTATTCCTTGGTAAATCTATGTGGTTATTTTTATTGTTTATGTCTACAAACAAAAGTAAATTTAAGTTGAAAGTCTTTGATTTTTTTTCAGCTATTCTGTCATAATTTTAAGGAATAATGTACGTAAAACTATTACACTGGATTGTTTTTGTTATTACTTCCTTAAATATTTTATGACGTAAAATTTTAAACTATTTTTATGTTTAAATAAAATTTTTATTAATTCTATTTTTTTATTATAATTGTTTACCATTTTCAATAAAATGTATAAAACTCTAAGTGAGAAAGCATTTGCAATAAACAAAGATTTTCTATTAAACAGTTAGTTTTAAAATACTACTGTAATAAAACAGAGTTTTACAACACAAAGAATAAGAAAGCTGCAATAATCTAAAGATGCATTAATAAAAATAAATAAACAGTTAAATATAAGGCAGGACAAAGTAAAAGATCTATTTCCGGTAATAGTAAGTATAACTAATAATGGAGTGGGTTGTAAATTTGTAAACGAAATGGTTTCCGGTTTCAGAACCAATTATTTATACTTAAGCTTTGCAAATGGTGTGAGAATTGAGGGGAAATGAATTCACCGCTAGTTTGCAGTGAGGCCAGAAACGTTGACTGTCTCTGGTCAGTAATACTATGCTGGTCAGTAATATATTTCTTTTTTTCCTGTTTAGCGTCCGGGAATCACCGTCTGGTATTACTTCAGAGGATGATATATATGAGTCTAAGTGAAGTATAGTCTTGTACAATCTCAGGTCGACCATTTCTGAGATGTGTGGTTAATTGAAACTCAACCACCAAAGAACACCGGTATCCACGATCTAGTATTCAAATCCTTATAAAAGTAACTGGGGCTATACTATGATTTGAACTTGGAACTCTCGACTTCGAAATCAGCTGATTTGCGAAGACGCGTTGACCACTAGACCAACCCGGTGGGTTAACTGGACAATAACTGTCCTTGGTCAGTAATACATACATTGGAACTAAGCTTATTTTCGTCTTTAATTAACTTAAGATGTTTAAAGATGAGGAAATTGATAATATTATTTTAAGATTATTTTTTGAATAATCCAATTTAATTTTAATAGGCAATCAATCGGTGATTCAAGCCGAAAATTAAAAAGTAACGCGTAATATAGTATTAATAAAAAAAAATTTTTAACGATTTACCAACCAAAACCCGAGGGCCTTAAATTATTCACGCCATCACCAGGGGGATAAAAGACATGTATAATTAGTAAAAAAATTATTATTGTAATAAACGTATGGTCGATTTTTTATAGAATATTTAAAGAAAATAATTACTTAATTATGTTTATTTCATTAACTGCGAAATTACAAATATTTCGTTTATAACTTATTGATGATGACATGAAATAACTTAAAACGCTCGGCTTCGTTTATTATTTTTTGTTGATGAGAGTTTATTATTTATCTTTTTTATACTGATGAAACCAATTGATTCGGCTAAGTTTGTTAAAATAAAAAGAATTTTGTGTTGGGTACAGTTGTGTAAAACAGTATATTTTTTTAATGTAACACGTTAAGCGTTCGTTTTTTCCCATCTCCTGGACCCCAGATACCGAGGCAATATTTTTTATTTATAAGAACTGAATACCATTAAATAACGAGTTACTATACTGTTTGTTATTTTTCCCTTTAGAAACATAAAAAAAATTCTTTTTACCGATCGATCCCATCGGCATGCCGACCGAATTTGATAGGAGATGCCGATGGACCGACAGGTACATAATATTTAACTATGCATAATACACAATTTGTTTCAAACCAATATTTACAATAATTAAAATATAATGAAATTACCATTATTTAGTATGTTTATTAGATTTATGATTTATTTTATTTCTTAACATTTATTTGTTTATTATTTATTTAATGAAAAAAAAAATAGCCTTTTTGTTGAGAATACGTATAATTTTCGATTAAATAGTTCGATTTATAAAGAACTAACAGCTTTCAATTAGTATATCCACTAGGGAATCAAATTGAAGTTTCTGTTGGAGGTGAACTAGTGTTACTGTTTTGAGATTGACTGTTTTCACCAAAATTATAAGAAATATCGAAAATATCTTCAACGTTTACTTCTACTCTGTCTGCTAATTTGAACTGACATGAATGATCGTTGTCTGATGAATCAAATTCGCAAAATTCAAATTCAGAATCAGTATCTTCATAATACTGGCAATCTTCTATGTCGAAATCTGAACACAAATAATGTTTTCTTGACACACAGCGTCTTTGTGCACGCGAAGGTTCCGGAACGTCACTCATCTTCTTTTTTTTTAATAATTAGATAATAATGCAATGAAAATAAATTACATCACTATTTATGAGAAGGTCTACAAATTAAAAAAACACAAGAAAAAACGAATAAAGAATGCGATAAAATGGACGAAAAAATGAGAGTAGAAATTACAAGCGAAGAATAACGAAATATATAAAACCATCCACAGAGTACCGCACTTCATACTCGACAAACAATGTCAAAACATTAGCTAAGACGCAACTGCCATGCTTATTGCCAGCCTTTCTTTCTTTTTCCTGTTTAGCGTCCGGTAATTACTTTCAAATAATACTTCAGAGGATGAATGAGGACGATATGTATGAGTGTAAATGAAGTGTAGTCTTGTACATTCTCAGTTCGACCATTCCTGAGATGTGTGGTTAATTGAAACCCAACCACCAAAGAACACCGGTATCCACGATCTAGTATTCAAATCCGTGTAAAAATAACTGGCTTTACTAGGACTTGAACGCTGGAACTCTCGACTTCCAAATCAGCTGATTTGGGAAAACGCGTTCACCACTAGACCAACCCGGTGGTTTTTTGCTTACCGCCAGCCAAAATATCGCAAGTCAACATGAGATCGGCCGATCCCACAGGCAGGTAGCACGTCGGCGACAATGTGACTGATCCTTCTCAAAAACGATGAAGGTGTTATTACTATAAAACAACTATAAAGAAAACTTTTATAAATTTTTCGCGATATATATATATGTATCGCGAAAAAACTAATTATGCTGTTGTTCATGGTTTTGTATTTTATTTATTGATTTTGAGATAGTATGTATATTCTGATAGTAGATAGTAGTAGTCTGATTCTGTTTTTTTTTTTAGTAACAATGAATGCCGTTACCCTAGCTAGATACGTAAATGAAGCAAGATTTTTGTTTTCAAAATTTGTTTATTTTTAAGTACTAAATAACTATATCGTAAACTTTTCGGTTGTTTACTTCTAATTAAAAGATGGGTATGCAAAACATACTTTTTTGGGAAATAAACCTCGATTATGTTTTAAACAACAGTATTTACATGAAGTCAGTATATTCTGTTTCTTTTTATAAAACTGGTTTTATCTAAGTAAAGCTAGTTAAACGTACTTATATCCTGGATCGTAATGGAAAACAATAAATATTAGCCTAGAGAAAGCTAAAACCTGGTACTTGGTTAACTATTACGTACTCTTTATCACATCCTATCATCAAACTCTAGAGTTGTGCGGTCGCTTAAGAGCAGTTTTGTCCAATAAGAGAGGGCGAATTGCGGGTTGTTACAAATGGCTTGTTTTCCGGTACATTACACTTTTTAATTTCCGGAGGGGAGACTCTGGACCCTGTACTTCCTTCCGACAAACCCAGATTCTATGACATTCGGTGAAATCAAATTGTCCGCATACCTACATCCTCTGATAGCGATCGCCTACGTCATCCCCTATTTTATATTGATTTTTTTGAACAAAGCTTTACGGAACGTATCCAGTTATTTGATGTTTATCAAAAGTAACGTTAACGTTTATCGTCGTGCATGTGTATGTGTATACATTGGTCTACGTTATTGTTTTTTTCCCCGTTAAAAAATCAAAGAATGAATATAATTAAAAAGAAACGCAAAATCGGTTCTTATATAGTTAATTTTTCCAAATAACGAATAATCTTTTTTTATTATTGAATAAAGAAAGAAAGAAAAAAAATCAGAAAAAAACTTTGGGTACCTATTCTTAAAAACACCCGAATGTTTTTAAAGAGAGAATTATGTTTAACAGATTTTGAAGTAAATTCCATTTGAAAAAAAAAAAAACTATGGTTATTTGATTTGTCTACAAAACGTATTAAAAGAATTAAAAATAAATTTCCTTTACTATAAAATAAACCATTTTTAGTATGTAATATTTTTCTTTTTTTCTTTTTAATTTCTTAAACAATAAATGACCTAAAACAACACTAAAATCTCTTTTGAGATTAAAAGGTTAACATGGGAAGGAAAATAGTGGTGCACCAGCATATACCTTATAAAAATTAAAAAAGTCTTTCCTTACATTTCATTCTTCTTATTAATATTTTAGACGTTTTGTTTTCATAATAATAGTTAATATGTGTTTTAAGAACTGTTGAATTCACAGAAATTTACTCCGCCAAATTTTTTTTATTATCTTATCATCCAAAGGCACTAAAATACTACAGTTGTATAAATTTAGCAAATTTATTTTTACAATTTTTGGTAAACACCTACAGTGAGATGAACATAATTACAATTATTACGTCAAAACTTGATTTAAATAGTTTTATTTTTCTCTTTTTAAGAGTGTACGAATTTGACTGCATTCAAATTATTTTACTTTTGGCCGACTACCGTTAATTTTAAGAAATGATTTTGATTATGATTTTATGATTAGTTTTTATAGCAGCTATAAAAACTAATTTTAACCGTGTTTTCCAGAGGTAAAAGAAAGCGGAATGTTATATTGGGAACTATACGGCGTTTTGCTTAAGAGCTATCCTAACTGTTGTTTGTAGTAGACTCGCCGGTACATATGTTGGCGCAGGGACTGAAAGCCTATCTACTAGAATTTTGCATGCATTGGCCTCTGTCACAAGCAAACTAAAAACATTGTCACTTTCGTATGTATTTCTATTTATAAATATCTATATTAAACTGACAATTTTTTCAGTCGTCCTAGTACCGTGACAAATGTTTGCTGAATGCTGAGTTTATTTGTCAGCCAACTTACGTGTCGATAGTTATAGTGAGATTTTATTGCAGCGTGTGCGACTGCGTAAGTACAATAATGTACCGGGTGACTCAATTTGTTAGTCCTCACCAGTATTTATATAATATTTTATTGTCTATCATGTTTTTGTCAACAGTAATATAACTTTAAATACAGCTGCCCTATAATTAATTCGTAAATAACTTAATTCAATCGGCGTCGATTAAAATACCAACCACAAAACATATAATTTGTCCGCGTAACTTTGGAGACAGTCCATTACAAACACATCGCGGTTTGTTTACAACAGAATAGCTATAATAGCTCTTTGGGTGAATCGAGTATAACAGGAGATCTAACGAAGTATAATGTACATCGACCGCTATAGACCACCTTTGTATTCTTTCGTAGTTCAATTTATAACTTTGAAATTGTTCGTTATGTGCATAAAAACATCAAGTTATTTACAAATATAACAACGCCTATTGTAAATAGAGGCATGCGAATTGTATAAGAACACTTCAGTTATATTGCCGACTGTCAGTTGTGTTAAGAATTTAGATATAGCAGCTATCACACGGTTTAAAAATCATCTAACAGATTCCGAAAAAATCACAGGATTAAAAACTGATTAATTATTGTCAGGGACCTGATGCTGCTATGTCCCTATTCAAAGAAAAATTATTTTGATAAACATTTTTAAAGCGATAGGTTGATTATATTTAAATGATATAAATCTTTGTATCGGTGTATTGAATTTTAATGCGGTCAAATCACTCTAAATGAAACCTCCATAATTCAAAAACCACCCCCTAATTAAAAGTTTAAAATCGTCTCTGAAAAATTATTGTAAATCAAATAAATTAAGAAGACAATATTGGAAATATTTTAGATCTTCGTGAACAAATTATTTTCTTTGAATAAATATTTTTTAAATATTGGTATTTATAGAAATATGTAAATTGATACACAGTCAAGTGATACATTACAGTTAAGTGTAGAGCAGCTGAAATTACGCTTGAATGCTTGCGATTCATTTGCCCTTGAAGTGTTTTATTTGTTTGTTTTAGTTGCCTTGAAGTTTTGATTTCATTTTTCTGTATGAAAACTGAATCTGCCATGGTTCTCTCTATGATAAGTTTGATTTCTCTGTGAAATCAGGAGCAAGAGTTTTGTCCTGTTTTTATTCCAAGACGTGCACGGAATATTTTCTCGTTATTAAATTTCTGCTTTGCCGCAAGATATCCATGACGTTCAGCAAGTTCTCCCTGTACACCACGGATTCTTACCGGTCTGTGTCTATCTTTACAACGCCATTTTTATATTTCTATTTTGATATTGCAACGTTTTGTATTCGTTTTCCAGACTGCTGTCATCCGGTAGACGGTTTTTGTTAACAAATTTTGTTCAACGTATGTCACCTCGCGTAGTCGTCTATCATCAACGTCACTTTTCTTTCCCCCTCGATGGACTTTTTGCAGATTTTATTCACCTTATATACCAGCTGAAGTACTTGCTTTGTCTTTTCTTGATTTTTTCTCGATAGCAGTTTATTAAAATCGATTTGATGTAATAATTCAACTAGTAGTTTTTTACTCATCTTTATCATCTGACATACGTAAATACCATTGTGTCGTAATAATTTGTCTTTCGCTTAGCTTATTACAAAATCAGACCAACTTTATCTCTATTTTTCTCGAATATTTTTTATTATAGCTTGTCGTGGATTTTTATATTCAAGAAATTTAGGTAATCCTGACCTTTTACCAAATTATTTTTAACTACTTCTTTCTGTTTAATAAATATCCGGCAATCGAATTTAATGTAAATGAAAATGTTTTTTTTTCTCTTATGCGAAAAAGTAGAATCTCTTAAATAAGAAATATAAATAAAAGGCAATAAGAATTTATTAAACGTTTTTTTAGAGCGTTTTATAAGGTTTTGACATGACTTTTTCTGATGATTTACTAAAAATTACATTTAGTTTGACGATATTTGCTTTCTAGATACGTAACGAATAAGATCTAAATTAATTTTGTTTTTACAGTAATTTGGTGATAAAATAATTTTACTTTACACAGTACCGAATTCTTTTCCTCTGATACTTTTCTTCTGCTGTTGTGTTTTCTGCATTTTTATGAGTAGTTTTGGATTATTAATTACATACTATACTACAGTGATTACATACACATGCGTTTTGTGTAACTCTTAAGCGTATTGATAAGGCTGAATGAGATTTTTCCTAATATTTTATTTTTTTTATCTTTGTAAAATATGTATTTTTACGGCATTATAATTATATTTATGATTATTTAATTCACTTATTAATTTTTAGAAATTATTTGATGATTTTTGACTTTGCTACGTCAATAAATGGAATTAATTACAACATTATTAATAAATATATTTTATTCTCAGTTCTTTTTTGGATATACGAGGGATATGTCTAAAATAAAGACCGCTGGGAAATTTCTCTCCTTAAGGTTGGCGAACCTGTGTCGTTCAAGGTCACGCTAGTAATGTACACACTGCATTGTTGCCTGTAAGTTGTTTCGTTGTACTATCTTTGATTACGTGCGATTTATTACGTTATAAAATGAATAGGAAAATCGACGTTGCCGCCGACTGTGAAATACGTAGTCATACGTTTTTTAAACCATCAAAACGTTAAGCCGGATGAAATTCATTGGCAACTGGTTGCTGTTACGGTGATAATATATTGAATGAAAGAAACGTCCGAAAATGGTGTTAAAGGTTTAGAAATAACAGAATTAATGTGCATGATGAAGAACATTTGGGGAGGCCCTCGATAATCACCAAGGACTTATTGAAACGCGTTGATGAAATCAAAAAAGATCGTCGCTGAATGATTTCAGACTTGGCCTTCTTTTTCCAAATGTTTCAAGATCTGTTATTGATCGCATTGTTCATGACCATTTAGGCTTCAGAAAGGTATGTGCACGTTGGGTGTCGCACGTCTTAACGGAACGTCACAAAAAAACCGGAATGGAATCTGCTTTGGAATTTTTGATGCACTACACAGAAAAAAGTGGATTTCCTTAATTTAATTGTTACCGGCGATGAAACATGGATTTCGTATTACATGTCAGAGAAAAAACGGGAGTCAAGTGAATGGTGTCATCACTAACCAGACTGAAAAACGTCAAGCCACAGCCATTTGAACGTAAACTGATGGCCATAGTATTTCGGAATCGGTTTGTCATACTGCTGATTGATTTCATGAAACGTGGAACGAATATAAACGCAGAAGCCTACTGCGAAACTCTACGTAAGTTACGGCGCGACATTCAAAATCGGCAATCTGAGCGGCTGACCGACGGCGTAGTCTTGGTGCACGATAATGCATGTCTACATGTTGCGGGTCCGATACATGATTTACTGAGAACATTTGAATGAGAAATTTACGATCACCGACCATATAGTCCGGACTTAGCTCCTTCTTATTACCATTTGTTTAGGAGATTGAAAGAATTCTTGAGTGGTAAGCAATTCGAGGGTGACAATTAACTTAAAAATGCTGTTATCAGTGGCTAAATGGACTGGCGGCAGAATACGACGAGGGCTTATTGAAGCTGGTGTATCGCGACGATAAACGTCTTAATTCATGTGGCGATTATATAGAGAAGTAATGTAAGATATGTAGTTTAACATAAATAAAAAAATATTTATAAAGTTTTCAGAATAAATTTTTTTACAAGGTAACGGTCTTTATTTTAGAGATAACCTCTCGTATAACTGCCATGAGGAGATAGCAAAGTTATGATTATTATAAACTAATCTTCATTAAGAAATACTATTTCCCTAAGTTTTCAAAATTATTGCTTTCTGAACTGTAATGAGCATGATTGTTTTGAAATTTTTAATTTACTCATATTATTTAATAACTTTTTTTTAAAAATATGATTCCAGTTTCAGACATGACTATTAGGATTATTTCCATAAATGTTTAGTTTGACAACAGGTACTAAAATTATAAATATTGAATGAAGTAAAGTAGGTATAAAAAGCAAACTGATACTAGAAAAGAGCTTTGCTGTAAAAAAAATAAGAAGTCTGTTTTTATCCAATACGGATCAAAGAGGTAGAACGATTTTTTAAAAATATTAATGAGAAGTGCACATACTTTTCGTTTTACGGCAACGAATGTAAACAACAGAAAGAAAAGATAATTAAGGCTTTTGAGATCTGATATTGCAAGACGACATTGCAAATAGGCGAATTAATAAAACTCGAAACGAAGAAAAGAAATTGAAAAACAAAAGAATTGAGAAAAACATTAGTCAAATGAACGGCGACTCAAAAAATACTTTTGTTTCCTAAAAGACTTAAAAGTTTTATTTCTTATCAGACCCAAGAAAAATTCATTAAATAAATGTATATATTTGAAGAGTTTAGAAAAAATCTTTTTTGTTGTAATTTTTATCGTTACATATTAAAATTTATAAAATATTTTAATATTAAAATATTAAATATTATTTTTATATTAAAATATTAAATATTATTTTTATATTAATAAATTATTATTTTTATTTTAATATTTTCTATGAAATATTTTTTTCTATGTTTTTAAAAAAGTATTGTTAGAGAATAAAACATCCTTCTTGTTTTATTAAAAAGTAAGCGTCGAGATGTTTATTTGCGGTACAGAATACCTTTTTTAATTCGTTTGAATTTTCATGTTACTTGTCGATGATGATTTTAGCATTTGCATCACGTCTTTTATCGTTTTAGGATCTACACCTGCTAACGTTTTACATCCTCCAGTAATATGATTTATCGCTTTAATAGCTATTTTACATTTCCTACATCTGTCATCTGAACTGTGGATTTCTTACTTAGGCTTATCAGTTTACTTTTCCAGTAGTTTTTGTTTTAAATTTCTGGGCTCTGATACGAAAAATCCCTTCTGTTTCAAAGCAGAATTCACCTCTTTGCAGACGGTGTAATCATATATATTTTAATCTAAATACACCGATCATTAGAATATAGATTGTTACAATTTATTTAATATTTCAGTGTTAAATATACGTTTATATATAACTTGTTTGTGTATTCAATATGAAAAATGTAAAAAAAGCAGTGATACACAAAATCGTTTTTAAAAAGGCTTTAAAGAATATAATACTGTTCACTGTCGAGTAAGTAACTACGTAAGTAAGGGAGTGAAAGTATGAAAAGGGGATGTCTGATGCGGGCGGAGGATCGGGCAAGGGATGCGATAGGGAGAGCAGGAGTCGAACAATATATCAGATACGTCCTCTGCAGATTGTACCGAGCTGAACATCTGGTGTTCACTTCAGTAGGAGGGATTTTAGTAGGATGGGGAACTCAGGAGTAACTCTTCGTTTCATATCATTGTTGTATAGTAGTTTCGAATACAATCGAGAGAAGAGATCAAGAAAGTTCGTAGAAATTTCTTTTCAAAATACTTGGAAACTATTAACACAGAAAATCGATAAAAAAAAACTTGGCAAATTCTAGCGGTATTAAAAACAAAAGAAAACTTAAATTACAAAAAAGAAGATGAAACTACTTTAGCGATTCCATTATCTTTTTAAAAATGTATAAATATTTTATTCAAAACCGACCTAACATAATTTTTTAATACGTAGATTACATCAAGAATGGTAGGCCTGTTTTTATTCCATAAATAGATAACAAAAAGGCGCTCCTCCAACATTTCCCAGTAAGGATCAAGGAAAACCACCCAAAAACCTAGATCAAAACAACGCTACAAAGTTCTAGATTAAAAATAAAAATAAAAATGTTTTTAGTTCATATTAACATATAAAAAAAAATAT